>NW_025316779.1:4800323-5451734 GCF_910594005.1 Cervus elaphus
GGCCACATCTCGCATCGAGGGGGAAGTCTCATGGTTTTTCTCGAGTTGCGGCGGGAACCTGGGGTATATTCTCGAGTTACGACGGGGATGGCCCTTCCACCCACGTGTTTGTTCAGCCACGGCAGGACTCCTGCCTAGTTGCGAGGGACAACTCGGGATTCTCCTCGAGGCTTGGCAGGGCAATTGGAACGCCTCTCCAGCTGAGGCGGGAGACCAAGGGTCCCTTTCCACGTGCCACAAGAATCCTGGGACTCCTATCAAGTTTCACGAGGAGTCAGGCATCGTCTCCTTTGGAGGCACTGATCTCCGCGTACCTCTGGAGTTTTCAAAGGATTTGAGGCCTCCTGTCGCGATGAGGTGGGGAACTAGGTCTTTCTCTGTGGTCCCCACAGGGGATTCAGACACCCTTTCGTCTTGGGAGATGCAAGACGAGCCTGCATTCAAGTCACTGCAGGGATATCCGGCCTTATTTCGAGTCAGGGCATCGCGGTGTCCATTCCACTTGAGGCCGCAAACTCAGGGTCCCTCTCACATACCTAGAGCTGAGAGAAGCCTCCTCTTGAGGTGCTTGTGGTAAGGTGGTATTCCTCTGGAGTCGAAGCCAGGGACTAACCTCTCATCTCGAGTTGATTTTTGGTCCACGGAGCTCTTTCGTGTTGCTACAGTGACCTCAGGATCCCTCTAGCCTTGAAACAGTGTTCTTGGGGTTTCTCTGGAGTGCCATGAAGGAAATCAAGGCTCCTTTCATGTGTGATGTGCAACACAGAATTACTCTGCACGCAGTGCAGGGGAATCGGGCCTCATCTCGCGGCGAGGGGGAAGTCTCATGGTTTTTCTCGAGTTGCGGCGGGAACCTGGGGTATATTCTCGAGTTACGACGGGGATGGCCCTTCCACACACGTGTTTGTTCAGCCACGTCAGGACTCTTTCCTAGTTGCGAGACACAACTCGGGATTCTCCTCGAGGCTTGGCAAGGCAATTGGGACGCCTCTCCAGCTGAGGCGGGAGACCAAGGGTCCCTTTCCATGTGCCACAGGAATCCTGGGACTCCTATCAAGTTTCACGAGGAGTCAGGCATCATCTCCTTTGGAGGCACTGATCTCCGCGAACCTCTGGAGTTTTCAAAGGATGTGAGGCCTCCGGTCGCGATGAGGTGGGGAACTAGGTCTTTCTCTGTGGTCTCCACAGGGGATTCAGACATCCTTTCATCTTGGGAGATGCAAGACGAGCCTGCATTCAAGTCACTGCAGGGATATCCAGCCTTATTTCGCGTCAGGGCATCGCGGTGTCCATTCCACTTGAGGCCGCAAACTCAGGGTCCCTCTCACATACCTAGAGCTGAGAGAAGCCTCCTCTTGAGGTGCTTGTGGTAAGGTGGTATTCCTCTGGAGTCGAAGCCAAGGACTAACCTCTCATCTCGAGTTGTTTTTTGGCCCACGGAGCTCTTTCGTGTTGCTACAGTGACCTCAGGATCCCTCTAGCCTTGAAACAGTGTTCTTGGGGTTTCTCTGGAGTGCCATCAAGGAAATCAAGGCTCCTTTCATGTGTGATGTGCAACACGGAATTGCTCTGCACGCAGTGCAGGGGAATCGGGCCTCATCTCGTGGCGAGGGGGAAGTCTCATGGTTTTTCTCGAGTTGCGGCGGGAACCTGGGGTATATTCTCGAGTTACGACGGGGATGGCCCTTCCACCCACGTGTTTCTTCAGCGACGTCAGGACTCCTGCCTAGTTGCGAGGGACAACTCTGGATTCTCCTCGAGGCTTGGCAGGGCAATTGGGATGCCTCTCCAGCTGAGGCGGGAGACCAAGTGTCCCTTTCCAAGTGCCACAGGAATCCTGGGACTCCTATCAAGTTTCACGAGGAGTCAGGCGTCGTCTCCTTTGGAGGCACTGATTTCCGCGTACCTCTGGAGTTTTCAAAGGATGTGAGGCTATCGGTCGCGATGAGGTGGGGAACTAAGTCTTTCTCTGTGCTTTCCACATGGGATTCAGACATCCTTTCGTCCTGGGAGATGCAAGCCGACCCTGCATTGAAGTCACTGCAGGGATGTCCGGCCTTATTTCGAGTCAGGGCATCGCGGTGTCCATTCCACTTGAGGCCGCAAACTCAGGGTCCCTCTCACATACCTAGAGCTGAGAGAAGCCTCCTCTTGAGGTGCTTGTGGTAAGGTGGTATTCCTCTGGAGACGAATCCAGGGACTAACCTCTCTTTTCGAGTTGATTTTTGGTCCACAGAGTTCTTTCGTGTTGCTACAGTGACCTCAGGATCCTTCTATCCTTGAAACAGTGTTCTTGGGGTTTCTCTGGAGTGCCATCAAGGAAATCAAGGCTCCTTTCATGTGTGATGTGCAAGACGGAATTGCTCTGCACGCAGTAGAGGGGAATCGGGCCTCATCTCGCATCGAGGGGGAAGTCTCATGGTTTTTCTCGAGTTGCGGCGGGAACCTGGGGTATATTCTCGAGTTACGACGGGGATGGCCCTTCCACCCACGTGTTTGTTCAGCCACGTCAGGACTCCTGCCTAGTTGCCAGGGACAACTCGGGATTCTCCTCGAGGCTTGGCAGGGCAATTGGAACGCCTCTCCAGCTGAGGCGGGAGACCAAGTGTCCCTTTCCAAGTGCCACAGGAATCCTGGGACTCCTATCAAGTTTCACGAGGAGTCAGGCATCGTCTCCTTTGGAGGCACTGATCTCCGCGTACCTCTGGAGTTTTCAAAGGATGTGAGGCCTCCGGTCGCGATGAGGTGGGGAACTAGGTCTTTCTCTGTGCTTTCCACAGGGGATTCAGACATCCTTTCGTCCTGGGAGATGCAAGACGAGCCTGCATTCAAGTCACTGCAGGGATATCCGGCCTTATTTAGAGTCAGGGCATCGCGGTGTCCATTCCACTTGAGGCCGCAAACTCAGGGTCCCTCTCACATACCTAGAGCTGCGAGAAGCCTCCTCTTGAGGTGCTTGTGGTAAGGTGGTATTCCTCAGGAGTCGAAGCCAGGGACTAACCTCTCATCTCGTGTTGATTCTTGGTCCACGGAGCTCTTTCGTGTTGCTACAGTGACCTCAGGATCCCTCTAGCCTTGAAACAGTGTTCTTGGGGTTTCTCTGGAGTGCCATCAAGGAAATCAAGGCTCCTTTCATGTGTGATGTGCAAGACGGAATTGCTCTGCACGCAGTGCAGGGGAATCGGGCCTCATCTCGCGGCGAGGGGGAAGTCTCATGGTTTTTCTCGAGTTGCGGCGGGAACCTGGGGTATATTCTCGAGTTACGACGGGGATGGCCCTTCCACACACGTGTTTGTTCAGCCACGTCAGGACTCTTGCCTAGTTGCGAGACACAACTCGGGATTCTCCTCGAGGCTTGGCAAGGCAATTGGGACGCCTCTCCAGCTGAGGCGGGAGACCAAGGGTCCCTTTCCACGTGCCACAGGAATCCTGGGCCTCCTATAAAGTTTCACGAGGAGTCAGGCATCGTCTCCTTTGGAGGCACTGATCTCCGCGTACCTCTGGAGTTTTCAAAGGATGTGAGGCCTCCGGTCGCGATGAGGTGGGGAACTGGTTCTTTCTCTGTGGTCTCCACAGGGGATTCAGACATCCTTTCATCTTGGGAGATGCAAGACGAGCCTGCATTCAAGTCACTGCAGGGATATCCAGCCTTATTTCGCGTCAGGGCATCGCGGTGTCCATTCCACTTGAGGCCGCAAACTCAGGGTCCACTCACATACCTAGAGCTGAGAGAAGCCTCCTCTTGAGGTGCTTGTGGTAAGGTGGTATTCCTCAGGAGTCGAAGCCAGGGACTAACCTCTCATCTCGAGTTGATTTTTGGCCCACGGAGCTCTTTCGTGTTGCTACAGTGACCTCAGGATCCCTCTAGCCTTGCAACAGTGTTCTTGGGGTTTCTCTGGAGTGCCATCAAGGAAATCAAGTTCCTTTCATGTGTGATGTGCAAGACGGAATTGCTCTGCACGCAGTATAGGGGAATCGGGCCTCATCTCGCGGCGAGGGGGAAGTCTCATGGTTTTTCTCGAGTTGCGGCGGGAACCTGGGGTATATTCTCGAGTTACGACGGGGATGGCCCTTCCACCCACGTGTTTCTTCAGCGACGTCAGGACTCCTGCCTAGTTGCGAGGGACAACTCTGGATTCTCCTCGAGGCTTGGCAGGGCAATTGGGACGCCTCTCCAGCTGAGGTGGGAGACCAAGTGTCCCTTTCCAAGTGTCACAGGAATCCTGGGACTCCTATCAACTTTCACGAGAAGTCAGGCATCGTCTCCTTTGGAGGCACTGATCTCCGCGTACCTCTGGAGTTTTCAAAGGATGTGAGGCTATCGGTCGCGATGAGGTGGGGAACTAAGTCTTTCTCTGTGCTTTCCACAGGGGATTCAGACATCCTTTCATCTTGGGAGATGCAAGACGAGCCTGCATTGAAGTCACTGCAGGGATATCCGGCCTTATTTCGAGTCAGGGCATCGCGGTGTCCATTCCACTTGAGGCCGCAAACTCAGGGTCCCTCTCACATACCTAGAGCTGAGAGAAGCCTCCTCTTGAGGTGCTTGTGGTAAGGTGGTATTCCTCTGGAGACGAATCCAGGGACTAACCTCTCTTTTCGAGTTGATTTGTGGTCTACATGGTTCTTTCGTGTTGCTACAGTGACCTCAGGATCCCTCTAGCCTTGAAACAGTGTTCTTGGGGTTTCTCTGGAGTGCCATCAAGGAAATCAAGGCTCCTTTCATGTGTGATGTGCAAGACGGAATTGCTCTGCACGCAGTACAGGGGAATCGGGCCTCATCTCGCATCGAGGGGGAAGTCTCATGGTTTTTCTCGAGTTGCGGCGGGAACCTGGGGTATATTCTCGAGTTACGACTGGGATGGCCCTTCCACCCACGTGTTTGTTCAGCCACGTCAGGACTCCTGCCTAGTTGCGAGGGACAACTCGGGATTCTCCTCGAGGCTTGGCAGGGCAATTGGAACGCCTCTCCAGCTGAGGTGGGAGACCAAGGGTCCCTTTCCACGTGCCACAAGAATCCTGGGACTCCTATCAAGTTTCACGAGGAGTCAGGCATCGTCTCCTTTGGAGGCACTGATCTCCGCGTACCTCTGGAGTTTTCAAAGGATGTGAGGCCTCCAGTCGCGATGAGGTGGGGAACTAGGTCTTTCTCTGTGGTCTCCACAGGGGATTCAGACATCCTTTCTTCTTGGGAGATGCAAGACGAGCCTGCATTCAAGTCACTGCAGGGATATCCAGCCTTATTTCGCGTCAGGGCATCGCGGTGTCCATTCCACTTGAGGCCGCAAACTCAGGGTCCCTCTCACATACCTAGAGCTGAGAGAAGCCTCCTCTTGAGGTGCTTGTGGTAAGGTGGTATTCCTCTGGAGTCGAAGCCAGGGACTAACCTCTCATCTCGAGTTGATTTTTGGCCCACGGAGCTCTTTCGTGTTGCTACAGTGACCTCAGGATCCCTCTAGCCTTGAAACAGTGTTCTTGGGGTTTCTCTGGAGTGCCATCAAGGAAATCAAGGCTCCTTTCATGTGTGATGTGCAACACGGAATTGCTCTGCACGCAGTGCAGGGGAATCGGGCCTCATCTCGCGGCGAGGGGGAAGTCTCATGGTTTTACTCGAGTTGCGGCGGGAACCTGGGGTATATTCTCGAGTTACGACGGGGATGGCCCTTCCACCCACGTGTTTCTTCAGCGACGTCAGGACTCCTGCCTAGTTGCGAGGGACAATTCTGGATTCTCCTCGAGGCTTGACAGGGCAATTGGGACGCCTCTCCATCTGAGGCGGGAGACCAAGTGTCCCTTTCCAAATGCCACAGGAATCCTGGGACTCCTATCAAGTTTCACGAGGAGTCAGGCATCGTCTCCTTTGGAGGCACTGATCTCCGCGTACCTCTGGAGTTTTCAAAGGATGTGAGGCTATCGGTCGCGATGAGGTGGGGAACTAAGTCTTTCTCTGTGCTTTCCACAGGGGATTCAGACATCCTTTCGTCCTGGGAGATGCAAGACGAGCCTGCACTGAAGTCACTGCAGGGATATCCGGCCTTATTTCGAGTCAGGGCATCGCGGTGTCCATTCCACTTGAGGCCGCAAACTCAGGGTCCCTCTCACATACCTAGAGATGAGAGAAGCCTCCTCTTGAGGTGCTTGTGGTAAGGTGGTATTCCTCTGGAGACGAATCCAGGGACTAACCTATCTTTTCGAGTTGATTTGTGGTTCACAGAGTTCTTTCGTGTTGCTACAGTGACCTCAGGATCCCTCTAGCCTTGAAACAGTGTTCTTGGGGTTTCTCTGGAGTGCCATCAAGGAAATCAAGGCTCCTTTCATGTCTGATGTGCAAGACGGAATTGCTCTGCACGCAGTACAGGGGAATCGGGCCTCATCTCGCGGCGAGGGGGAAGTCTCATGGTTTTTCTCGAGTTGCGGCGGGAACCTGGGGTATATTCTCGAGTTACGACGGGGATGGCCCTTCCACCCACGTGTTTCTTCAGCGACGTCAGGACTCCTGCCTAGTTGCGAGGGACAACTCGGGATTCTCCTCGAGGCTTGGCAGGGCAATTGGGACGCCTCTCCAGCTGAGACGGGAGACCAAGTGTCCCTTTCCACGTGCCACAGGAATCCTGGGTCTCCTATCAAGTTTCACGAGGAGTCAGGCATCGTCTCCTTTGGAGGCACTGATCTCCGCATACCTCTGGAGTTTTCAAAGGATTTGAGGCCTCCTGTCGCGATGAGGTGGGGAACTAGGTCTTTCTCTGTGGTCTCCACAGGGGATTCAGACACCCTTTCGTCTTGGGAGATGCAAGACGAGCCTGCATTCCAGTCATTGCAGGGATATCCCGCCTTATTTCGAGTCAGGGCATCGCGGTGTCCATTCCACTTGAGGCCGCAAATTCAGTGTCCCTCTCACATACCTAGAGCTGAGAGAAGCCTCCTCTTGAGGTGCTTGTGGTAAGGTGGTATTCCTCTGGAGTCGAAGCCAGGGACTAACCTCTCATCTCGAGTTGATTTTTGGTCCACGGAGCTCTTTCGTGTTGCTACAGTGACCTCAGGATCCCTCTAGCCTTGAAACAGTGTTCTTGGGGTTTCTCTGGAGTGCCATGAAGGAAATCAAGGCTCCTTTCATGTGTGATGTGCAACACAGAATTGCTCTGCACGCAGTGCAGGGGAATCGGGCCTCATCTCGCGGCGAGGGGGAAGTCTCATGGTTTTTCTCGAGTTGCGGCGGGAACCTGGGGTATATTCTCGAGTTACGACGGGGATGGCCCTTCCACCCACGTGTTTCTTCAGCGACGTCAGGACTCCTGCCTAGTTGCGAGGGACAACTCGGAATTCTCCTCGAGGCTTGGCACGGCAATTGGGACGCCTCTCCAGCTGAGGCGGGAGACCAAGGGTCCCTTTCCACGTGCCACAAGAATCCTGGGACTCCTATCAAGTTTCACGAGGAGTCAGGCATCGTCTCCTTTGGAGGCACTGATCTCCGCGTACCTCTGGAGTTTTCAAAGGATGTGAGGCCTCCGGTCGCGATGAGGTGGGGAACTAGGTGTTTCTCTGTGGTCTCCACAGGGGATTCAGACATCCTTTCTTCTTGGGAGATGCAAGACGAGCCTGCATTCAAGTCACTGCAGGGATATCCGGCCTTATTTTGAGTCAGGGCATCGCGATGTCTAATCCACTTAAAGCCGCAAACTCAGGGTCCCTCTCACATACCTAGAGCTGAGAGAAGCCTCCTCTTGAGGTGCTTGTGGTAAGGTGGTATTCCTCTGGAGTCGAAGCCAGGGACTAACCTCTCATCTCGAGTTGATTTTTGGCCCACGGAGCTCTTTCGTGTTGCTACAGTGACCTCAGGATCCCTCTAGCCTTGAAACAGTGTTCTTGGGGTTTCTCTGGAGTGCCATCAAGGAAATCAAGGCTCCTTTCATGTGTGATGTGCAACACGGAATTGCTCTGCACCCAGTGCAGGGGAATCGGGCCTCATCTCGCGGCGAGGGGGAAGTCTCATGGTTTTTCTCGAGTTGCGGCGGGAACCTGGGGTATATTCTCGAGTTACGACGGGGATGGCCCTTCCACCCACGTGTTTCTTCAGCGACGTCAGGACTCCTGCCTAGTTGCGAGGGACAACTCGGGATTCTCCTCGAGGCTTTGCAGGGCAATTGGGACGCCTCTCCAGCTGAGACGGGAGACCAACGGTCCCTCTCCACGTGCCACAGGAATCCTGGGTCTCCTATCAAGTTTCACGAGGAGTCAGGCATCGTCTCCTTTGGAGGCACTGATCTCCGCGTACCTCTGGAGTTTTCAAAGGATGTGAGGCCTCCGGTCGCGATGAGGTGGGGAACTAGGTCTTTCTCTGTGGTCTCCACAGGGGATTCAGACATCCTTTCTTCTTGGGAGATGCAAGACGAGCCTGCATTCCAGTCACTGCAGGGATATCCGGCCTTATTTCGAGTCAGGGCATTGCGGTGTTCATTCCACTTGAGGCCGCAAACTCAGGGTCCCTCTCACATACCTAGAGCTGAGAGAAGCCTCCTCTTGAGGTGCTTGTGGTAAGGTGGTATTCCTCTGGAGTCGAAGCCAGGGACAAACCTCTCATCTCGTGTTGATTCTTGGTCCACGGAGCTCTTTCGTGTTGCTACAGTGACCTCAGGATCCCTCTATCCTTGAAACAGTGTTCTTGGGGTTTCTCTGGAGTGCCATCAAGGAAATCAAGGCTCCTTTCATGTGTGATGTGCAAGACGGAATTGCTCTGCACGCAGTACAGGGGAATCGGGCCTCATCTCGCATCGAGGGGGAAGTCTCATGGTTTTTCTCGAGTTGCGGCGGGTACCTGGGGTATATTCTCGAATTACGACAGGGATGGCCCTTCCACCCACGTGTTTGTTCAGCCACGTCAGGACTCCTGCCTAGTTGCGAGGGACAACTCGGGATTCTCCTCGAGGCTTGGCACGGCAATTGGAACGCCTCTCCAGCTGAGGCGGGAGACCAAGGGTCCCTTTCCACGTGCCACAAGAATCCTGGGACTCCTATCAAGTTTCACGAGGAGTCAGGCATCGTCTCCTTTGGAGGCACTGATCTCCGCGTAACTCTGGAGTTTTCAAAGGATGTGAGGCCTCCGGTCGCGATGAGGTGGGGAACTAGGTGTTTCTCTGTGGTCTCCACAGGGGATTCAGACATCCTTTCTTCTTGGGAGATGCAAGACGAGCCTGCATTCAAGTCACTGCAGGGATATCCGGCCTTATTTCGAGTCAGGGCATCGCGGTGTCCATTCCACTTGAGGCCCCAAACTCAGGGTCCCTCTCACATACCTAGAGCTGAGAAAAGCCTCCTCTTGAGGTGCTTGTGGTAAGGTGGTATTCCTCTGGAGTCGAAGCCAGGGACTAACCTCTCATCTCGAGTTGATTTTTGGCCCACGGAGCTCTTTCTTGTTGCTACAGTGACCTCAGGATCCCTCTAGCCTTGAAACAGTGTTCTTGGGTTTTCTCTGGAGTGCCATCAAGGAAATCAAGGCTCCTTTCATGTGTGATGTGCAACACGAAATTGCTCTGCACGCAGTGCAGGGGAATCGGGCCTCATCTCGCGGCGAGGGGGAAGTCTCATGGTTTTTCTCGAGTTGCGGCGGGAACCTGGGGTATATTCTCGAGTTAAGACGGGGATGGCCCTTCCACCCACGTGTTTCTTCAGCGACGTCAGGACTCCTGCCTAGTTGCGAGACACAACTCGGGATTCTCCTCGAGGCTTTGCAGGGCAATTGGGACGCCTCTCCAGCTGAGACGGGAGACCAAGGGTCCCTTTCCACGTGCCACAGGAATCCTGGTTCTCCTATCAAGTTTCACGAGGAGTCAGGCATCGTCTCCTTTGGAGGCACTGATCTCCGCATACCTCTGGAGTTTTCAAAGGATTTGAGGCCTCCTGTCGCGATGAGGTGGGGAACTAGGTCTTTCTCTGTGGTCTTCACAGGGGATTCAGACACCCTTTCGTCTTGGGAGATGCAAGACGAGCCTGCATTCCAGTCACTGCAGGGATATCCGGCCTTATTTCGAGTCAGGGCATCGCGGTGTCCATTCCACTTGAGGCCGCAAACTCAGGGTCCCTCTCACATACCTAGAGCTGAGAGAAGCCTGCTTTTGAGGTGCTTGTGGAAAGGTGGTATTCCTCTGGAGTCGAAGCCAGGGACTAACCTCTCATCTCGAGTTGATTTTTGGTCCACGGAGCTCTTTCGTGTTGCTACAGTGACCTCAGGATCCCTCTAGCCTTGAAACAGTGTTCTTTGGGTTTCTCTGGAGTGCCATGAAGGAAATCAAGGCTCCTTTCATGTGTGATGTGCAACACAGAATTGCTCTGCACGCAGTGCAGGGGAATCGGGCCTCATCTCGCGGCGAGGGGGAAGTCTCATGATTTTTCTCGAGTTGCGGCGGGAACCTGGGGTATATTCTCGAGTTACGACGGGGATGGCCCTTCCACACACGTGTGTGTTCAGCGACGTCAGGACTCCTGCCTAGTTGCGAGGGACAATTCTGGATTCTCCTCGAGGCTTGAACGGGCAATTGGGACGCCTCTCCAGCTGAGGCGGGAGACCAAGTGTCCCTTTCCAAATGCCACAGGAATCCTGGGACTCCTATCAAGTTTCACGAGGAGTCAGGCATCGTCTCCTTTGGAGGCACTGATCTCCGCGTACCTCTGGAGTTTTCAAAGGATGTGAGGCTATCGGTCGCGATGAGGTGGGGAACTAAGTCTTTCTCTGTGCTTTCCACAGGGGATTCAGACATCCTTTCGTCCTGGGAGATGCAAGACGAGCCTGCACTGAAGTCACTGCAGGGATATCCGGCCTTATTTCGAGTCAGGGCATCGCGGTGTCCATTCCACTTGAGGCCGCAAACTCAGGGTTCCTCTCACATACCTAGAGCTGAGAGAAGCCTCCTCTTGAGGTGCTTGTGGTAAGGTGGTATTCCTCTGGAGACGAATCCAGGGACTAACCTATCTTTTCGAGTTGATTTGTGGTTCACAGAGTTCTTTCGTGTTGCTACAGTGACCTCAGGATCCCTCTAGCCTTGAAACAGTGTTCTTGGGGTTTCTCTGGAGTGCCATCAAGGAAATCAAGGCTCCTTTCATGTGTGATGTGCAAGACGGAATTGCTCTGCACGCAGTACAGGGGAATCGGGCCTCATCTCGCGGCGAGGGGGAAGTCTCATGGTTTTTCTCGAGTTGCGGCGGGAACCTGGGGTATATTCTCGAGTTACGACGGGGATGGCCCTTCCACCCACGTGTTTCTTCAGCGACGTCAGGACTCCTGCCTAGTTGCGAGGGACAACTCGGGATTCTCCTCGAGGCTTTGCAGGGCAATTGGGACGCCTCTCCAGCTGAGACGGGAGACCAAGTGTCCCTTTCCACGTGCCACAGGAATCCTGGGTCTCCTATCAAGTTTCACGAGGAGTCAGGCATCGTCTCCTTTGGAGGCACTGATCTCCGCATACCTCTGGAGTTTTCAAAGGATTTGAGGCCTCCTGTCGCGATGAGGTGGGGAACTAGGTCTTTCTCTGTGGTCTCCACAGGGGATTCAGACACCCTTTCGTCTTGGGAGATGCAAGACGAGCCTGCATTCCAGTCATTGCAGGGATATCCCGCCTTATTTCGAGTCAGGGCATCGCGGTGTCCATTCCACTTGAGGCCGCAAACTCAGGGTCCCTCTCACATACCTAGAGCTGAGAGAAGCCTCCTCTTGAGGTGCTTGTGGTAAGGTGGTATTCCTCTGGAGTCGAAGCCAGGGACTAACCTCTCATCTCGAGTTGATTTTTGGTCCACGGAGCTCTTTCGTGTTGCTACAGTGACCTCAGGATCCCTCTATCCTTGAAACAGTGTTCTTGGGGTTTCTCTGGAGTGCCATGAAGGAAATCAAGGCTCCTTTCATGTGTGATGTGCAACACAGAATTGCTCTGCACGTAGTGCAGGGGAATCGGGCCTCATCTCGCGGCGAGGGGGAAGTCTCATGGTTTTTCTCGAGTTGCGGCGGGAACCTGGGGTATATTCTCGAGTTACGACGGGGATGGCCCTTCCACCCACGTGTTTCTTCAGCGACGTCAGGACTCCTGCCTAGTTGCGAGGGACAACTCGGAATTCTCCTCGAGGCTTGGCACGGCAATTGGGACGCCTCTCCAGCTGAGGCGGGAGACCAAGGGTCCCTTTCCACGTGCCACAAGAATCCTGGGACTCCTATCAAGTTTCACGAGGAGTCAGGCATCGTCTCCTTTGGAGGCACTGATCTCCGCGTACCTCTGGAGTTTTCAAAGGATGTGAGGCCTCCGGTCGCGATGAGGTGGGGAACTAGGTGTTTCTCTGTGGTCTCCACAGGGGATTCAGACATCCTTTCTTCTCGGGAGATGCAAGACGAGCCTGCATTCAAGTCACTGCAGGGATATCCGGCCTTATTTTGAGTCAGGGCATCGCGGTGTCAAATCCACTTAAGGCCGCAAACTCAGGGTCCCTCTCACATACCTAGAGCTGAGAGAAGCCTCCTCTTGAGGTGCTTGTGGTAAGGTGGTATTCCTCTGGAGTCGAAGCCAGGGACTAACCTCTCATCTCGAGTTGATTTTTGGCCCACGGAGCTCTTTCGTGTTGCTACAGTGACCTCAGGATCCCTCTAGCCTTGAAACAGTGTTCTTGGGGTTTCTCTGGAGTGCCATCAAGGAAATCAAGGCTCCTTTCATGTGTGATGTGCAACACGGAATTGCTCTGCACGCAGTGCAGGGGAATCGGGCCTCATCTCGCGGCGAGGGGGAAGTCTCATGGTTTTTCTCGAGTTGCGGCGGGAACCTGGGGTATATTCTCGAGTTACGACGGGGATGGCCCTTCCACCCACGTGTTTCTTCATCGACGTCAGGACTCCTGCCTAGTTGTGAGGGACAACTCGGGATTCTCCTCGAGGCTTTGCAGGGCAATTGGGACGCCTCTCCAGCTGAGACGGGAGACCAACGGTCCCTTTCCACGTGCCACAGGAATCCTGGGTCTCCTATCAAGTTTCACGAGGAGTCAGGCATCGTCTCCTTTGGAGGCACTGATCTCCGCGTACCTCTGGAGTTTTCAAAGGATGTGAGGCCTCAGGTCGCGATGAGGTGGGGAACTAGGTGTTTCTCTGTGGTCTCCACAGGGGATTCAGACATCCTTTCGTTTTGGGAGCTGCAAGACGAGCCTGCATTCAAGTCACTGCAGGCATATCCGGCCTTATTTCGAGTCAGGGCATCGCGGTGTCCATTCCACTTGAGGCCGCAAACTCAGGGTCCCTCTCACATACCTAGAGCTGAGAGAAGCCTGCTTTTGAGGTGCTTGTGGTAAGGTGGTATTCCTCTGGAGTCGAAGCCAGGGACTAACCTCTCATCTCGAGTTGATTTTTGGTCCACGGAG
Source organism: Cervus elaphus (assembly GCF_910594005.1). Taxonomy (NCBI): domain Eukaryota; kingdom Metazoa; phylum Chordata; class Mammalia; order Artiodactyla; family Cervidae; genus Cervus; species Cervus elaphus. The sequence goes on from NW_025316779.1 coordinate 4,813,704, forward strand.
CTCTTTCGTGTTGCTACAGTGACCTCAGGATCCCTCTAGCCTTGAAACAGTGTTCTTTGGGTTTCTCTGGAGTGCCATGAAGGAAATCAAGGCTCCTTTCATGTGTGATGTGCAACACAGAATTGCTCTGCACGCAGTGCAGGGGAATCGGGCCTCATCTCGCGGCGAGGGGGAAGTCTCATGGTTTTTCTCGAGTTGCGGCGGGAACCTCGGGTATATTCTCGAGTTACGACGGGGATGGCCCTTCCACACACGTGTGTGTTCAGCCACGTCGGGACTCTTGCCTAGTTACGAGACACAACTCGGGATTCTCCTCGAGGCTTGGCAAGGCAATTGGGACGCGTCTCCAGCTGAGGCGGGAGACCAAGGGTCCCTTTCCACGTGCCACAGGAATCCTGGGACTCCTATCAAGTTTCACGAGGAGTCAGGCATCGTCTCCTTTGGAGGCACTGATCTCCGCGTACCTCTGGAGTTTTCAAAGGATGTGAGGCCTCCCGTTGCGATGAGGTGGGGAACTAGGTCTTTCTCTGTGGTCTCCACAGGGGATTCAGACATCCTTTCATCTTGGGAGATGCAAGACGAGCCTGCATTCAAGTCACTGCAGGGATATCCAGCCTTATTTCGCGTCAGGGCATCGCGGTGTCCATTCCACTTGAGGCCGCAAACTCAGGGTCCCTCTCACATACCTAGAGCTGAGAGAAGCCTCCTCTTGAGGTGCTTGTGGTAAGGTGGTATTCCTCTGGAGTCGAAGCCAGGGACTAACCTCTCATCTCGAGTTGATTTTTGGCCCACGGAGCTCTTTCGTGTTGCTACAGTGACCTCAGGATCCCTCTATCCTTGAAACAGTGTTCTTGGGGTTTCTCTGGAGTGCCATCAAGGAAATCAAGGCTCCTTTCATGTGTGATGTGCAAGACGGAATTGCTCTGCACGCAGTACAGGGGAATCGGGCCTCATCTCGCATCGAGGGGGAAGTCTCATGGTTTTTCTCGAGTTGCGGCGGGAACCTGGGGTATATTCTCGAGTTACGACGGGGATGGCCCTTCCACCCACGTGTTTGTTCAGCCACGTCAGGACTCCTGCCTAGTTGCGAGGGACAACTCGGGATTCTCCTCGAGGCTTGGCAGGGCAATTGGAACGCCTCTCCAGCTGAGGCGGGAGACCAAGGGTCCCTTTCCACGTGCCACAAGAATCCTGGGACTCCTATCAAGTTTCACGAGGAGTCAGGCATCGTCTCCTTTGGAGGCACTGATCTCCGCGTACCTCTGGAGTTTTCAAAGGATGTGAGGCCTCCGGTCGCGATGAGGTGGGGAACTTGGTCTTTATCTGTGGTCTCCACAGGGGATTCAGACATCCTTTCTTCTTGGGAGATGCAAGACGAGCCTGCATTCCAGTCACTGCAGGGATATCCGGCCTTATTTCGAGTCAGGGCATCGCGGTGTCCATTCCACTTGAGGCCGCAAACTCAGGATCCCTCTCACATACCTAGAGCTGAGAGAAGCCTCCTCTTGAGGTGCTTGTGGTAAGGTGGTATTCCTCAGGAGTCGAAGCCAGGGACTAACCTCTCATCTCGTGTTGATTCTTGGTCCACGGAGCTCTTTCGTGTTGCTACAGTGACCTCAGGATCCCTCTAGCCTTGAAACAGTGTTCTTGGGGTTTCTCTGGAGTGCCATCAAGGAAATCAAGGCTCCTTTCATGTGTGATGTGCAACACGGAATTGCTCTGCACGCAGTGCAGGGGAATCGGGCCTCATCTCGCGGCGAGGGGGAAGTCTCATGGTTTTTCTCGAGTTGCGGCGGGAACCTGGGGTATATTCTCGAGTTACGACGGGGATGGCCCTTCCACACACGTGTTTGTTCAGCCACGTCAGGACTCTTGCCTAGTTGCGAGACACAACTCGGGATTCTCCTCGAGGCTTGGCAAGGCAATTGGGACGCCTCTCCAGCTGAGGCGGGAGACCAAGGGTCCCTTTCCACGTGCCACAGGAATCCTGGGACTCCTATCAAGTTTCACGAGGAGTCAGGCATCGTCTCCTTTGGAGGCACTGATCTCCGCGTACCTCTGGAGTTTACAAAGGATGTGAGGCCTCCGGTCGCGATGAGGTGGGGAACTAGGTCTTTCTCTGTGGTCTCCACAGGGGATTCAGACATCCTTTCATCTTGGGAGATGCAAGACGAGCATGCATTCAAGTCACTGCAGGGATATCCAGCCTTATTTCACGTCAGGGCATCGCGGTGTTCATTCCACTTGAGGCCGCAAACTCAGGGTCCCTCTCACATACCTAGAGCTGAGAGAAGCCTCCTCTTGAGGAGCTTGTGGTAAGGTGGTATTCCTCTGGAGACGAATCCAGGGACTAACCTCTCTTTTCGAGTTGATTTCTGGTCCACAGAGTTCTTTCGTGTTGCTACAGTGACCTCAGGATCCCTCTATCCTTGAAACAGTGTTCTTGGGGTTTCTCTGGAGTGCCATCAAGGAAATCAAGGCTCCTTTCATGTGTGATGTGCAAGACGGAATTGCTCTGCACGCAGTACAGGGGAATCGGGCCTCATCTCGCATCGAGGGGGAAGTCTCATGGTTTTTCTCGAGTTGCGGCGGGAACCTGGGGTATATTCTCGAGTTACGACGGGGATGGCCCTTCCACCCACGTGTTTGTTCAGCCACGTCAGGACTCCTGCCTAGTTGCGAGGGACAACTCGGGATTCTCCTCGAGGCTTTGCAGGGCAATTGGGACGCCTCTCCAGCTGAGACGGGAGACCAAGGGTCCCTTTCCACGTGCCACAGGAATCCTGGGTCTCCTATCAAGTTTCACGAGGAGTCAGGCATCGTCTCCTTTGGAGGCACTGATCTCCGCGTACCTCTGGAGTTTTCAAAGGATGTGAGGCCTCCGGTCGCGATGAGGTGGGGAACTAGGTGTTTCTCTGTGGTCTCCACAGGGGATTCAGACATCCTTTCGTCTTGGGAGCTGTAAAAAGAGCCTGCATTCAAGTCACTGCAGGGATATCCGGCCTTATTTCGAGTCAGGGCATCGCGGTGTCCATTCCACTTGAGGCCGCAAACTCAGGGTCCCTCTCACATACCTAGAGCTGAGAGAAGCCTTCTCTTGAGGTGCTTGTGGTAAGGTGGTATTCCTTTGGAGTCGAAGCCAGGGACTAACCTCTCATCTCGAGTTGATTTATGGTCCACGGACCTCTTTCGTGTTGCTACAGTGACCTCAGGATCCCTCTAGCCTTGAAACAGTGTTCTTGGGGTTTCTCTGGAGTGCCATGAAGGAAATCAAGGCTCCTTTCATGTGTGATGTGCAACACAGAATTGCTCTGCAGGCAGTGCAGGGGAATCGGGCCTCATGTCGCGGCGAGGGGGAAGTCTCATGGTTTTTCTCGAGTTGCGGCGGGAACCTGGGGTATATTCTCGAGTTACGACGGGGATGGCCCTTCCACCCACGTGTTTCTTCAGCGACGTCAGGACTCCTGCCTAGTTGCGAGGGACAACTCTGGATTCTCCTCGAGGCTTGGCAGGGCAATTGGTACGCCTCTCCAGCTGAGGCGGGAGACCAAGTGTCCCTTTCCAAGTGCCACAGGAATCCTGGGAGTCCTATCAAGTTTCACGAGGAGTCAGGCATCGTCTCCTTTGGAGGCACTGATCTCCGCGTACCTCTGGGGTTTTCAAAGGATGTGAGGCTATCGGTCGCGATGAGGTGGGGAACTAAGTCTTTCTCTGTGCTTTCCACAGGGGATTCAGACATCCTTTCGTCCTGGGAGATGCAAGACGAGCCTGCATTCAAGTCACTGCAGGGATATCCGGCCTTATTTCGAGTTAGGGCATCGCGGTGTCCATTCCACTTGAGGCCGCAAACTCAGGGTCCCTCTCACATACCTAGAGCTGAGAGAAGCCTCCTCTTGAGGTGCTTGTGGTAAGGTGGTATTCCTCTGGAGACGAATCCAGGGACTAACCTCTCTTTTCGAGTTGATTTTGGGTCCACAGAGTTCTTTCGTGTTGCTACAGTGACCTCAGGATCCCTCTATCCTTGAAACAGTGTTCTTGGGGTTTCTCTGGAGTGCCATCAAGGAAATCAAGGCTCCTTTCATGTGTGATGTGCAAGACGGAATTGCTCTGCACGCAGTACAGGGGAATCGGGCCTCATCTCGCATCGAGGGGGAAGTCTCATGGTTTTTCTCGAGTTGCGGCGGGAACCTGGGGTATATTCTCGAGTTACGACGGGGATGGCCCTTCCACACACGTGTTTGTTCAGCCACGTCAGGACTCCTGCCTAGTTGCGAGGGACAACTCGGGATTCTCCTCGAGGCTTGGCACGGCAATTGGAATGCCTCTCCAGCTGAGGCGGGAGACCAAGGGTCCCTTTCCACGTGCCACAGGAATCCTGGGTCTCCTATCAAGTTTCACGAGGAGTCAGGCATCGTCTCCTTTAGAGGCACTGATCTCCGCGTACCTCTGGAGTTTTCAAAGATTTGAGGCCTCCTGTCGCGATGAGGTGGGGAACTAGGTCTTTCTCTGTGGTCTCCACAGGGGATTCAGACACCCTTTCGTCTTGGGAGATGCAAGACGAGCCTGCATTCCAGTCACTACAGGGATATCGGGCCTTATTTCGAGTCAGGGCATCGCGGTGTCCATTCCACTTCAGGCCGCAAACTCAGGGTCCCTCTCACATACCTAGAGCTGAGAGAAGCCTGCTTTTGAGGTGCTTGTGGTAAGGTGGTATTCTTCTGGAGTCGAAGCCAGGGACTAACCTCTCATCTCGAGTTGATTTTTGGTCCACGGAGCTCTTTCGTGTTGCTACAGTGACCTCAGGATCCCTCTAGCCTTGAAACAGTGTTCTTGGGGTTTCTCTGGAGTGCCATGAAGGAAATCAAGGCTCCTTTCATGTGTGATGTGCAACACAGAATTGCTCTGCACGCAGTGCAGGGGAATCGGGCCTCATCTCGCGGCGAGGGGGAAGTCTCATGGTTTTTCTCGAGTTGCGGCGGGAACCTGGGGTATATTCTCGAGTTACGACGGGGATGGCCCTTCCACACACGTGTGTGTTCAGCCACGTCAGGACTCTTGCCTAGTTGGGAGACACATCTCGGGATTCTCCTCGAGGCTTGGCAAGGCAATTGGGACGCCTCTCCAGCTGAGGCGGGAGACCAAGGGTCCCTTTCCACGTGCCACAGGAATCCTGGGACTCCTATCAAGTTTCACGAGGAGTCAGGCATCGTCTCCTTTGGAGGCACTGATCTCCGCGGACCTCTGGAGTTTTCAAAGGATGTGAGGCCTCCGGTCGCGATGAGGTGGGGAACTAGGTGTTTCTCTGTGGTCTCCACAGGGGATTCAGACATCCTTTCATCTTGGGAGATGCAAGACGAGCCTGCATTTAAGTCACTGCAGGGATATTCGGCCTTATTTCGAGTCAGGGCATCGCGGTGTCAAATCCACTTGAGGCCGCAAACTCAGGGTCCCTCTCACATACCTAGAGCTGAGAGAAACCTCCTCTTGAGGTGCTTGTGGTAAGGTGGTATTCCTCTGGAGACGAAGCCAGGGACTAACCTCTCATCTCGGTTGATTTTTGGCCCTCGGAGCTCTTTCATGTTGCTACAGTGACCTCAGGATCCCTCTAGCCTTGAAACAGTGTTCTTGGGGTTTCTCTTTAGTGCCATCAAGGAAATCAAGGCTTCTTTCATGTGTGATGTGCAACACGGAATTGCTCTGCAGGCAGTGTAGGGGAATCGGGCCTCATGTCGCGGCGAGGGGGAAGTCTCATGGTTTTTCTCGAGTTGCGGCGGGAACCTGGGGTATATTCTCGAGTTACGACGGGGATGGCCCTTCCACCCACGTGTTTCTTCAGCGACGTCAGGACTCCTGCCTAGTTGCGAGGGACAACTCCGGATTCTCCTCGAGGCTTGGCAGGGCAATTGGGACGCCTCTCCAGCTGAGGCGGGAGACCAAGTGTCCCTTTCCAAGTGCCACAGGAATCCTGGGACTCCTATCAAGTTTCACGAGGAGTCAGGCATCGTCTCCTTTGGAGGCACTGATCTCCGCGTACCTCTGGAGTTTTCAAAGGATGTGAGGCTATTGGTCGCGATGAGGTGGGGAACTAAGTCTTTCTCTGTGCTTTGCACAGGGGATTCAGACATCCTTTCGTCCTGGGAGATGCAAGACGAGCCTGCTTTGAAGTCACTGCAGAGATATCCGGCCTTATTTCGAGTCAGGGCATCGCGGTGTCCATTCCACTTGAGGCCGCAAACTCAGGGTCCCTCTCACATACCTAGAGCTGAGAGAAGCCTCCTCTTGAGGAGCTTGTGGTAAGGTGGTATTCCTCTGGAGACGAATCCAGGGACTAACCTCTCTTTTCGAGTTGATTTCTGGTCCACAGAGTTCTTTCGTGTTGCTACAGTGACCTCAGGATCCCTCTATCCTTGAAACAGTGTTCTTGGGGTTTCTCTGGAGGGCCATCAAGGAAATCAAGGCTCCTTTCATGTGTGATGTGCAACACGGAATTGCTCTGCACGCAGTACAGGGGAATCGAGCCTCATCTCGCATCGAGGGGGAAGTCTCATGGTTTTTCTCGAGTTGCGGCGGTAACCTGGGGTATATTCTCGAGTTACGACGGGGATGGCCCTTCCACACACGTGTTTGTTCAGCCACGTCAGGACTCCTGCCTAGTTGCGAGGGACAACTCGGGATTCTCCTCGAGGCTTTGCAGGGCAATTGGGACGCCTCTCCAGCTGAGACGGGAGACCAAGGGTCCCTTTCCACGTGCCACAGGAATCCTGGGTCTCCTATCAAGTTTCACGAGGAGTCAGGCATCGTCTCCTTTGGAGGCACTGATCTCCGCGTACCTCTGGAGTTTTCAAAGGATGTGAGGCCTCCGGTCGCGATGAGGTGGGGAACTAGGTGTTTCTCTGTGGTCTCCACAGGGGATTCAGACATCCTTTCGTCTTGGGAGCTGTAAAAAGAGCCTGCATTCAAGTCACTGCAGGGATATCCGGCCTTATTTCGAGTCAGGGCATCGCGGTGTCCATTCCACTTGAGGCCGCAAACTCAGGGTCCCTCTCACATACCTAGAGCTGAGAGAAGCCTTCTCTTGAGGTGCTTGTGGTAAGGTGGTATTCCTTTGGAGTCGAAGCCAGGGACTAACCTCTCATCTCGAGTTGATTTATGGTCCACGGACCTCTTTCGTGTTGCTACAGTGACCTCAGGATCCCTCTAGCCTTGAAACAGTGTTCTTGGGGTTTCTCTGGAGTGCCATGAAGGAAATCAAGGCTCCTTTCATGTGTGATGTGCAACACAGAATTGCTCTGCAGGCAGTGCAGGGGAATCGGGCCTCATCTCGCGGCGAGGGGGAAGTCTCATGGTTTTTCTCGAGTTGCGGCGGGAACCTGGGGTATATTCTCGAGTTACGACGGGGATGGCCCTTCCACCCACGTGTTTCTTCAGCGACGTCAGGACTCCTGCCTAGTTGCGAGGGACAACTCTGGATTCTCCTCGAGGCTTGGCAGGGCAATTAGGACGCCTCTCCAGCTGAGGCGGGAGACCAAGTGTCCCTTTCCAAGTGCCACAGGAATCCTGGGACTCCTATCAAGTTTCACGAGGAGTCAGGCATCTTCTCCTTGGAGGCACTGATCTCCGCGTACCTCTGGGGTTTTCAAAGGATGTGAGGCTATCGGTCGCGATGAGGTGGGGAACTAAGTCTTTCTCTGTGCTTTCCACAGGGGATTCAGACATCCTTTCGTCCTGGGAGATGCAAGACGAGCCTGCATTCAAGTCACTGCAGGGATATCTGGCCTTATTTCGAGTCAGGGCATCGCGGTGTCCATTCCACTTGAGGCCGCAAACTCAGGGTCCCTCTCACATACCTAGAGCTGAGAGAAGCCTCCTCTTGAGGTGCTTGTGGTAAGGTGGTATTCCTCTGGAGACGAATCCAGGGACTAACCTCTCTTTTCGAGTTGATTTTTGGTCCACAGAGTTCTTTCGTGTTGCTACAGTGACCTCAGGATCCCTCTATCCTTGAAACAGTGTTCTTGGGGTTTCTCTGGAGTGCCATCAAGGAAATCAAGGCTCCTTTCATGTGTGATGTGCAAGACGGAATTGCTCTGCAAGCAGTACAGGGGAATCGGGCCTCATCTCGCATCGAGGGGGAAGTCTCATGGTTTTTCTCGAGTTGCGGCGGGAACCTGGGGTATATTCTCGAGTTACGACGGGGATGGCCCTTCCACCCACGTGTTTGTTCAGCCACGTCAGGACTCCTGCCTAGTTGCGAGGGACAACTCGGGATTCTCCTCGAGGCTTGGCACGGCAATTGGAATGCCTCTCCAGCTGAGGCGGGAGACCAAGGGTCCCTTTCCACGTGCCACAAGAATCCTGGGACTCCTATCAATTTTCACGAGGAGTCAGGCATCGTCTCCTTTGGAGGCACTGATCTCCGCGTAACTCTGGAGTTTTCAAAGGATGTGAGGCCTCCGGTCGCGATGAGGTGGGGAAATAGGTCTTTCTCTGTGGTCTCCACAGGGGATTCAGACATCCTTTCTTCTTAGGAGATGCAAGACGAGCCTGCATTCAAGTCACTGCAGGGATATCCGGCCTTATTTCGAGTCAGGGCATCGCGGTGTCCATTCCACTTGAGGCCGCAAACTCAGGGTCCCTCTCACATACCTAGAGCTGAGAGAAGCCTCCTCTTGAGGTGCTTGTGGTAAGGTGGTATTCCTCTGGAGTCGAAACCAGGGACTAACCTCTCATCTCGAGTTGATTTTTGGCCCACGGAGCTCTTTCGTGTTGCTACAGTGACCTCAGGATCACGCTAGCCTTGAAACAGTGTTCTTGGGGTTTCTCTGGAGTGCCATCAAGGAAATCAAGGCTCCTTTCATGTGTGATGTGCAACACGGAATTGCTCTGCACGCAGTGCATGGGAATCGGGCCTCATCTCGCGGCGAGGGGGAAGTCTCATGGTTTTTCTCGAGTTGCGGCGGGAACCTGGGGTATTTCTCGAGTTACGACGGGGATGGCCCTTCCACCCACGTGTTTCTTCAGCGACGTCAGGACTCCTGCCTAGTTGCGAGACACAACTCGGGATTCTCCTCGAGGCTTTGCAGGGCAATTGGGACGCCTCTCCAGCTGAGACAGGAGACCAAGGGTCCCTTTCCACGTGCCACAGGAATCCTGGGTCTCCTATCAAGTTTCACGAGGAGTCAGGCATCGTCTCCTTTGGAGGCACTGATCTCCGCATACCTCTGGAGTTTTCAAAGATTTGAGGCCTCCTGTCGCGATGAGGTGGGGAACTAGGTGTTTCTCTGTGGTCACCAGAGGGGATTCAGACACCCTTTCGTCTTGGGAGATGCAAGACGAGCCTGCATTCCAGTCACTACAGGGATATCGGGCCTTATTTCGAGTCAGGGCATCGCGGTGTCCATTCCACTTGAGGCCGCAAACTCAGGGTCCCTCTCATATACCTAGAGCTGAGAGAAGCCTCCTCTTGAGGTGCTTGTGGTAAGGTGGTATTCTTCTGGAGTCGAAGCCAGGGACTAACCTCTCATCTCGAGTTGATTTTTGGTCCACGGAGCTCTTTCGTGTTGCTACAGTTACCTCAGGATCCCTCTAGCCTTGAAACAGTGTTCTTGGGGTTTCTCTGGAGTGCCATGAAGGAAATCAAGGCTCCTTTCATGTGTGATGTGCAACACAGAATTGCTCTGCACGCAGTGCAGGGGAATCGGGCCTCATCTCGCGGCGAGGGGGAAGTCTCATGGTTTTTCTCGAGTTGCGGCGGGAACCTGGGGTATATTCTCGAGTTACGACGGGGATGGCCCTTCCACACAAGTGTGTGTTCAGCCACGTCAGGACTCTTGCCTAGTTGGGAGACACAACTCGGGATTCTCCTCGAGGCTTGGCAAGGCAATTGGGACGCCTCTCCAGCTGAGGCGGGAGACCAAGGGTCCCTTTCCACGTGCCACAGGAATCCTGGGACTCCTATCAAGTTTCACGAGGAGTCAGGCATCGTCTCCTTTGGAGGCACTGATCTCCGCGTACCTCTGGAGTTTTCAAAGGATGTGAGGCCTCCGGTCGCGATGAGGTGGGGAACTAGGTCTTTCTCTGTGGTCTCCACAGGGGATTCAGACACCCTTTCGTCTTGGGAGATGCAAGACGAGCCTGCATTCCAGTCACTGCAGGGATATCCGGCCTTATTTCGAGTCAGGGCATCGCGGTGTCCATTCCACTTGAGGCCGCAAACTCAGGGTCCCTCTCACATACCTAGAGCTGAGAGAAGCCTCCTCTTGAGGTGCTTGTGGTAAGGTGGTATTCCTCTGGAGTCGAAGCCAGGGACTAACCTCTCATCTCGAGTTGATTTTTGGCCCCCGGAGCTCTTTCGTGTTGCTACAGTGACCTCAGGATCCCTCTAGCCTTGAAACAGTGTTCTTGGGGTTTCTCTGGAGTGCCATGAAGGAAATCAAGGCTCCTTTCATGTGTGATGTGCAACACAGAATTGATCTGCACGCAGTGCAGGGGAATCGGGCCTCATCTCGCGGCGAGGTGGAAGTCTCATGGTTTTTCTCGAGTTGCGGTGGGAACCTGGGGTATATTCTCGAGTTACGACGGGGATGGCCCTTCCACACACGTGTTTGTTCAGCCACGTCAGGACTCCTGCCTAGTTGCGAGGGACAACTCGGGATTCTCCTCGAGGCTTGGCACGGCATTTGGGACGCCTCTCCAGCTGAGGCGGGAGACCAAGGGTCCCTTTCCACGTGCCACAAGAATCCTGGGACTCCTATCAAGTTTCACAAGGAGTCAGGCATCGTCTCCTTTGGAGGCACTGATCTCCGCGTACCTCTGGAGTTTTCAAAGGATGTGAGGCCTCCGGTCGCGATGAGGTGGGGAACTAGGTCTTTCTCTGTGGTCTCCACAGGGGATTCAGACATCCTTTCGTTTTGGGAGCTGCAAGACGAGCCTGCATTGAAGTCACTGCAGAGATATCCGGCCTTATTTCGAGTCAGGGCATCGCGGTGTCAATTCCACTTGAGGCCGCAAACTCAGGGTCCCTCTCACATACCTAGAGCTGAGAGAAGCCTCCTCTTGAGGTGCTTGTGGTAAGGTGGTATTCCTCTGGAGTCGAAGCCAGGGACTAACCTCTCATCTCGAGTTGATTTTTGGCCCACGGAGCTCTTTCGTGTTGCTACAGTGACCTCGGGATCCCTCTAGCCTTGAAACAGTGTTCTTGGGGTTTCTCTGGAGTGCCATCAAGGAAATCAAGGCTCCTTTCATGTGTGATGTGCAACACGGAATTGCTCTGCACGCAGTGCAGGGGAATCGGGCCTCATCTCGCGGCGAGGGGGAAGTCTCATGGTTTTTCTCGAGTTGCGGCGGGAACCTGGGGTATATTCTCGAGTTACGACGGGGATGGCCCTTCCACCCACGTGTTTCTTCAGCGACGTCAGGACTCCTGCCTAGTTGCGAGGGACAACTCTGGATTCTCCTCGAGGCTTGACATGGCAATTGGGACGCCTCTCCAGCTGAGGCGGGAGACCAAGTGTCCCTTTCCAAATGCCACAGGAATCCTGGGACTCCTATCAAGTTTCACGAGGAGTCAGGCATCGTCTCCTTTGGAGGCACTGATCTCTGCGTACCTCTGGAGTTTTCAAAGGATGTGAGGCTATCGGTCGCGATGAGGTGGGGAACTAAGTCTTTCTCTGTGCTTTCCACAGGGGATTCAGACATCCTTTCGTCCTGGGAGATGCAAGACGAGTCTGCATTGAAGTCACTGCAGGGATATCCGGCCTTATTTCGAGTCAGGGCATCGCGGTGTCCATTCCACTTGAGGCCGCAAACTCAGGGTCCCTCTCACATACCTAGAGCTGAGAGAAGCCTCCTCTTGAGGTGCTTGTGGTAAGGTGGTATTCCTCTGGAGACGAATCCAGGGACTAACCTCTCTTTTCGAGTTGATTTTTGGTCCACAGAGTTCTTTCGTGTTGCTACAGTGACCTCAGGATCCCTCTATCCTTGAAACAGTGTTCTTGGGGTTTCTCTGGAGTGCCATCAAGGAAATCAAGGCTCCTTTCATGTGTGATGTGCAAGACGGAATTGCTCTGCACGCAGTACAGGGGAATCGGGCCTCATCTCGCATCGAGGGGGAAGTCTCATGGTTTTTCTCGAGTTGCGGCGGGAACCTGGGGTATATTCTCGAGTTACGACGGGGATGGCCCTTCCACCCACGTGTTTGTTCAGCCACGTCAGGACTCCTGCCTAGTTGCGAGGGACAACTCGGGATTCTCCTCGTGGCTTGGCAGGGCAATTGGAACGCCTCTCCAGCTGAGGCGGGAGACCAAGGGTCCCTTTCCACGTGCCGCAAGAATCCTGGGACTCCTATCAAGTTTCACGAGAAGTCAGGCATCGTCTCCTTTGGAGGCACTGATCTCCGCATACCTCTGGAATTTTCAAAGGATGTGAGGCCTGCGGTCGCGATGAGGTGGGGAACTAGGTGTTTCTCTGTGGTCTCCACAGGGGATTCAGACATCCTTTCTTCTTGGGAGATGCAAGACGAGCCTGCATTCAAGTCACTGCAGGCATATCCGGCCTTATTTCGAGTCAGGGCATCGCGGTGTCCATTCCACTTGAGGCCGCAAACTCAGGATCCCTCTCACATACCTAGAGCTGAGAGAAGCCTCCTCTTGAGGTGCTTGTGGTAAGGTGGTATTCCTCTGGAGTCGAAGCCAGGGACTAACCTCTCATCTCGAGTTGATTTTTCGCGCACGGAGCTCTTTCGTGTTGCTACAGTGACCTCAGGATCCCTCTAGCCTTGAAACAGTGTTCTTGGGGTTTCTCTGGAGTGCCATCAAGGAAATCAAGGCTCCTTTCATGTGTGATGTGCAACACGGAACTGCTCTGCACGCAGTGCAGGGGAATCGGGCCTCATCTCGCGGCGAGGGGGAAGTCTCATGGTTTTTCTCGAGTTGCGGCGGGAACCTGGGGTATATTCTCGAGTTACGACGGGGATGGCCCTTCCACCCACGTGTTTCTTCAGCGACGTCAGGACTCCTGCCTAGTTGCGAGGGACAACTCGGGATTCTCCTCGAGGCTTTGCAGGGCAATTGGGACGCCTCTCCAGCTGAGAAGGGAGACCAAGGGTCCCTTTCCACGTGCCACAGGAATCCTGGGTCTCCTATCAAGTTTCACGAGGAGTCAGGCATCGTCTCCTTTGGAGGCACTGATCTCCGCGTACCTCTGGAGTTTTCAAAGGTTGTGAGGCCTCCGGTCGCGATGAGGTGGGGAACTAGGTGCTTCTCTGTGGTCTCCACAGGGGATTCAGACATCCTTTCGTCTTGGGAGCTGCAAGACGAGCCTGCATTCAAGTCACTGCAGGGATATCCGGCCTTATTTCGAGTCAGGGCATCGCGGTGTCCATTCCACTTGAGGCCGCAAATTCAGGGTCCCTCTCACATACCTAGAGCTGAGAGAAGCCTTCTCTTGAGGTGCTTGTGGTAAGGTGGTATTCCTCTGGAGTCGAAGCCAGGGACTAACCTCTCATCTCGAGTTGATTTTTGGTCCACGGAGCTCTTTTGTGTTGCTACAGTGACCTCAGGATCCCTCTAGCCTTGAAACAGTGTTCTTGGGGTTTCTCTGGAGTGCCATCAAGGAAATCAAGGCTCCTTTCATGTGTGATGTGCAACACAGAATTGCTCTGCAGGCAGTGCAGGGGAATCGGGCCTCATCTCGCGGCGAAGGGGAAGTCTCATGGTTTTTCTCGAGTTGCGGCGGGAACCTGGGGTATATTCTCGAGTTACGACGGGGATGGCCCTTCCACCCACGTGTTTGTTCAATCACGTCAGGACTCCTGCCTAGTTGCGAGGGACAACTCGGGATTCTCCTCGAGGCTTGGCACGGCAATTGGAAGGCCTCTCCAGCTGAGGCGGGAGACCAAGGGTCCCTTTCCACGTGCCACAAGAATCCTGGGACTCCTATCAAGTTTCACGAGGAGTCAGGCATCGTCTCCTTTGGAGGCACTGATTTCCGCGTAACTCTGGAGTTTTCAAAGGATGTGAGGCCTCCGGTCGCGATGAGGTGGGGAACTTGGTGTTTCTCTGTGGTCTCCACAGGGGATTCAGACATCCTTTCTTCTTGGGAGATGCAAGACGAGCCTGCATTCAAGTCACTGCAGGGATATCCGGCCTTATTTCGAGTCAGGGCATCGCGGTGTCCATTCCACTTGAGGCCGCAAACTCAGGGTCCCTCTCACATACCTAGAGCTGAGAGAAGCCTCCTCTTGAGGTGCTTGTGGTAAGGTGGTATTCCTCTGGAGTCGAAGCCAGGGACTAACCTCTCATCTCGAGTTGATTTTTGGCCCACGGAGCTCTTTCGTGTTGCTACAGTGACCTCAGGATCCCTCTAGCCATGAAACAGTGTTCTTGGGGTTTCTCTGGAATGCCATCAAGGAAATCAAGGCTCCTTTCATGTGTGATGTGCAAGACGGAATTGCTCTGCACGCAGTGCAGGAGAATCGGGCCTCATCTCGCGGCGAGGGGGAAGTCTCATGGTTTTTCTCGAGTTGCGGCGGGAACCTGGGGTATATTCTCGAGTTACGACGGGGATGGCCCTTCCACCCACCTGTGTGTTCAGCCACGTCAGGACTCTTGCCTAGTTGCGAGACACAACTCGGGATTCTCCTCGAGGCTTGGCAAGGCAATTGGGACGCCTCTCCAGCTGAGGCGGGAGACCAAGGGTCCCTTTCCACGTGCCACAGGAATCCTGGGACTCCTATCAAGTTTCACGAGGAGTCAGGCATCGTCTCCTTTGGAGGCACTGATCTCCGCGTACCTCTGGAGTTTTCAAAGGATGTGAGGCCTCCGGTCGCGATGAGGTGGGGAACTAGGTCTTTCTCTGTGGTCTCCACAGGGGATTCAGACATCCTTTCATCTTGGGAGATGCAAGACGAGCCTGCATTCAAGTCACTGCAGGGATATCCGGCCTTATTTCGCGTCAGGGCATCGCGGTGTCCATTCCACTTGAGGCCGCAAACTCAGGGTCCCTCTCACATACCTAGAGCTGAGAGAAGCCTCCTCTTGAGGTGCTTGTGGTAAGGTGGTATTCCTCAGGAGTCGAAGCCAGGGAATAACCTCTCATCTCGTGTTGATTCTTGGTCCACGGAGCTCTTTCGTGTTGCTACAGTGACCTCAGGATCCCTCTAGCCTTGAAACAGTGTTCTTGGGGTTTCTCTGGAGTGCCATCAAGGAAATCAAGGCTCCTTTCATGTGTGATGTGCAACACGGAATTGCTCTGCACGCAGTGCATGGGAATCGGGCCTCATCTCGCGGCGCTGGGGAAGTCTCATGGTTTTTCTCGAGTTGCGGCGGGAACCTGGGGTATATTCTCGAGTTAAGACGGGGATGGCCCTTCCACCCACGTGTTTGTTCAGCGACGTCAGGACTCCTGCCTAGTTGCGAGGGACAACTCGGGATTCTCCTCGAGGCTTTGCAGGGCAATTGGGACGCCTCTCCAGCTGAGACGGGAGACCAAGGGTCCCTTTCCACGTGCCACAGGAATCCTGGGTCTCCTATCAAGTTTCACGAGGAGTCAGGCATCGTCTCCTTTGGAGGCACTGATCTCCGCATACCTCTGGAGGTTTCAAAGGATTTGAGGCCTCCTGTCGCGATGAGGTGGGGAACTAGGTTTTTCTTTGTGGTCTCCACAGGGGATTCAGACACCCTTTCGTCTTGGGAGATGCAAGACGAGCCTGCATTCCAGTCACTGCAGGGATATCCGGCCTTATTTCGAGTCAGGGCATCGCGGTGTCCATTCCACTTGAGGCCGCAAACTCAGGGTCCCTCTCACATACCTAGAGCTGAGAGAAGCCTCCTTTTGAGGTGCTTGTGGTAAGGTGGTATTCCTCTGGAGTCGAAGCCAGGGACTAACCTCTCATCTCGAGTTGATTTTTGGTCCACGGAGCTCTTTCGTGTTGCTACAGTGACCTCAGGATCCCTCTAGCCTTGAAACAGTGTTCTTGGGGTTTCTCTGGAGTGCCATGAAGGAAATCAAGGCTCCTTTCATGTGTGATGTGCAACACAGAATTGCTCTGCACGCAGTGCAGGGGAATCGGGCCTCATCTCGCGGCGAGGGGGAAGTCTCATGGTTTTTCTCGAGTTGCGGCGGGAACCTGGGGTATATTCTCGAGTTACGACGGGGATGTCCCTTCCACACACGTGTTTCTTCAGCGATGTCAGGACTCCTGCCTCGTTGCGAGGGACAACTCTGGATTTTCCTCGAGGCTTGGGAGGGCAATTGGGACGCCTCTCCAGCTGAGGCGGGAGACCAAGTGTCCCTTTCCAAGTGCCACAGGAATCCTGGGACTCCTATCAAGTTTCACGAGGAGTCAGGCATCGTCTCCTTTGGAGGCACTGATCTCCGCGTACCTCTGGAGTTTTCAAAGGATGTGAGGCTATCGGTCGCGATGAGGTGGGGAACTAAGTCTTTCTGTGCTTTCCACAGGGGATTCAGACATCCTTTCGTCCTGGGAGATGCAAGACGAGCCTGCATTGAAGTCACTGCAGGGATATCCGGCCTTATTTGGAGTCAGGGCATCGCGGTGTCCATTCCACTTGAGGCCGCAAACTCAGGGTCCCTCTCACATACCTAGAGCTGAGAGAAGCCTCCTCTTGAGGTGCTTGTGGTAAGGTGGTATTCCTCTGGAGACGAATCCAGGGACTAACCTCTCTTTTCAAGTTGATTTTTGGTCCACAGAGTTCTTTCGTGTTGCTACAGTGACCTCAGGATCCCTCTATCCTTGAAACAGTGTTCTTGGGGTTTCTCTGGAGTGCCATCAAGGAAATCAAGGCTCCTTTCATGTGTGATGTGCAAGACGGAATTGCTCTGCACGCAGTACAGGGGAATCGGGCCTCATCTCGCATCGAGGGGGAAGTCTCATGGTTTTTCTCGAGTTGCGGCGGGAACCTGGGGTATATTCTCGAGTTACGACGGGGATGGCCCTTCCACCCACGTGTTTGTTCAGCCACGTCAGGACTCCTGCCTAGTTGCGAGGGACAACTCGGGATTCTCCTCGAGGCTTGGCAGGGCAATTGGAACGCCTCTCCAGCTGAGGCGGGAGACCAAGGGTCCCTTTCCACGTGCCACAAGAATCCTGGGACTCCTATCAAGTTTCACGAGGAGTCAGGCATCGTCTCCTTTGGAGGCACTGATCTCCGCGTACCTCTGGAGTTTTCAAAGGATGTGAGGCCTCCGGTCGCGATGAGGTGGGGAACTAGGTGTTTCTCTGTGGTCTCCACTGGGGATTCAGACATCCTTTCTTCTTGGGAGATGCAAGACGAGCCTGCATTCCAGTCACTGCAGGGATATCCGGCCTTATTTCGAGTCAGGGCATCGCGGTGTCCATTCCACTTGAGGCCGCAAACTCAGGGTCCCTCTCACATACCTAGAGCTGAGAGAAGCCTCCTCTTGAGGTGCTTGTGGTAAGGTGGTATTCCTCAGGATTCGAAGCCAGGGAATAACCTCTCATCTCGTGTTGATTCTTGGTCCACGGAGCTCTTTCGAGTTGCTACAGTGACCTCAGGATCCCTCTAGCCTTGAAACAGTGTTCTTGGGGTTTCTCTGGAGTGCCATCAAGGAAATCAAGGCTCCTTTCATGTGTGATATGCAACACGGAATTGCTCTGCACGCAGTGCAGGGGAATCGGGCCTCATCTCGCGGCGAGGGGGAAGTCTCATGGTTTTTCTCGAGTTGCGGCGGGAACCTGGGGTATATTCTCGAGTTAAGACGGGGATGGCTCTTCCACCCACGTGTTTCTTCAGCGACGTCAGGACTCCTGCCTAGTTGCGAGGGACAACTCGGGATTCTCCTGGAGGCTTTGCAGGGCAATTGGGACGCCTCTCCAGCTGAGGCGGGAGACCAAGGGTCCCTTTCCACGTGCCACAGGAATCCTGGGTCTCCTATCAAGTTTCACGAGGAGTCAGGCATCGTCTCCTTTGGAGGCACTGATCTCCGCATACCTCTGGAGGTTTCAAAGGATTTGAGGCCTCCTGTCGCGATGAGGTGGGGAACTAGGTCTTTCTCTGTGGTCTCCACAGGGGATTCAGACACCCTTTCGTCTTGGGAGATGCAAGACGAGCCTGCATTCCAGTCACTGCAGGGATATCCGGCCTTATTTCGAGTCAGGGCATCGCGGTGTCCATTCCACTTGAGGCCGCAAACTCAGGGTCCCTCTCACATACCTAGAGCTGAGAGAAGCCTCCTCTTGAGGTGCTTGTGGTAAGGTGGTATTCCTCTGGATTCGAAGCCAGGGACTAACCTCTCATCTCGAGTTGATTTTTGGTCCACGGAGCTCTTTCGTGTTGCTACAGTGACCTCAGGATCCCTCTAGCCTTGAAACAGTGTTCTTGGGGTTTCTCTGGAGTGCCATGAAGGAAATCAAGGCTCCTTTCATGTGTGATGTGCAACACAGAATTGCTCTGCACGCAGTGCAGGGGAATCGGGCCTCATCTCGCGGCGAGGGGGAAGTCTCATGGTTTTTCTCGAGTTGCGGCGGGAACCTGGGGTATATTCTCGAGTTACGACGGGGATGGCCCTTCCACACACGTGTGTGTTCAGCCACGTCAGGACTCTTGCCTAGTTGCGAGACACAACTCGGGATTCTCCTCGAGGCTTGGCAAGGCAATTGGGACGCCTCTCCAGCTGAGACGGGAGACCAAGTGTCCCTTTCCACGTGCCACAGGAATCCTGGGACTCCTATCAAGTTTCACGAGGAGTCAGGCATCGTCTCCTTTGGAGGCACTGATCTCCGCGTACCTCTGGAGTTTTCAAAGGATGTGAGGCCTCCGGTCGCGATGAGGTGGGGAACTAGGTTTTTCTCTGTGGTCTCCACAGGGGATTCAGACATCCTTTCATCTTGGCAGATGCAAGACGAGCCTGCATTCAAGTCACTGCAGGGATATCCAGCCTTATTTCGCGTCAGGGCATCGCGGTGTCCATTCCACTTGAGGCCGCAAACTCAGGGTCCCTCTCACATACCTAGAGCTGAGAGAAGCCTCCTCTTGAGGTGCTTGTGGTAAGGTGGTATTCCTCTGGAGTCGAAGCCAGGGACTAACCTCTCATCTCGAGTTGATTTTTGGCCCACGGAGCTCTTTCGTGTTGCTACAGTGACCTCAGGATCCCTCTAGCCTTGAAACAGTGTTCTTGGGGTTTCTCTGGAGTGCCATGAAGGAAATCAAGGCTCCTTTCATGTGTGATGTGCAACACAGAATTGCTCTGCACGCAGTGCAGGGGAATCGGGCCTCATCTCGCGGCGAGGGGGAAGTCTCATGGTTTTTCTCGAGTTGCGGCGGGAACCTGGGGTATATTCTCGAGTTACGACGGGGATGTCCCTTCCACACACGTGTTTCTTCAGCGATGTCAGGACTCCTGCCTCGTTGCGAGGGACAACTCTGGATTTTCCTCGAGGCTTGGGAGGGCAATTGGGACGCCTCTCCAGCTGAGGCGGGAGACCAAGTGTCCCTTTCCAAGTGCCACAGGAATCCTGGGACTCCTATCAAGTTTCACGAGGAGTCAGGCATCGTCTCCTTTGGAGGCACTGATCTCCGCGTACCTCTGGAGTTTTCAAAGGATGTGAGGCTATCGGTCGCGATGAGGTGGGGAACTAAGTCTTTCTGTGCTTTCCACAGGGGATTCAGACATCCTTTCGTCCTGGGAGATGCAAGACGAGCCTGCATTGAAGTCACTGCAGGGATATCCGGCCTTATTTGGAGTCAGGGCATCGCGGTGTCCATTCCACTTGAGGCCGCAAACTCAGGGTCCCTCTCACATACCTAGAGCTGAGAGAAGCCTCCTCTTGAGGTGCTTGTGGTAAGGTGGTATTCCTCTGGAGACGAATCCAGGGACTAACCTCTCTTTTCAAGTTGATTTTTGGTCCACAGAGTTCTTTCGTGTTGCTACAGTGACCTCAGGATCCCTCTATCCTTGAAACAGTGTTCTTGGGGTTTCTCTGGAGTGCCATCAAGGAAATCAAGGCTCCTTTCATGTGTGATGTGCAAGACGGAATTGCTCTGCTCGCAGTACAGGGGAATCGGGCCTCATCTCGCATCGAGGGGGAAGTCTCATGGTTTTTCTCGAGTTGCGGCGGGAACCTGGGGTATATTCTCGAGTTACGACGGGGATGGCCCTTCCACCCACGTGTTTGTTCAGCCACGTCAGGACTCCTGCCTAGTTGCGAGGGACAACTCGGGATTCTCCTCGAGGCTTGGCAGGGCAATTGGAACGCCTCTCCAGCTGAGGCGGGAGACCAAGGGTCCCTTTCCACGTGCCACAAGAATCCTGGGACTCCTATCAAGTTTCACGAGGAGTCAGGCATCGTCTCCTTTGGAGGCACTGATCTCCGCGTACCTCTGGAGTTTTCAAAGGATGTGAGGCCTCCGGTCGCGATGAGGTGGGGAACTAGGTGTTTCTCTGTGGTCTCCACTGGGGATTCAGACATCCTTTCTTCTTGGGAGATGCAAGACGAGCCTGCATTCCAGTCACTGCAGGGATATCCGGCCTTATTTCGAGTCAGGGCATCGCGGTGTCCATTCCACTTGAGGCCGCAAACTCAGGGTCCCTCTCACATACCTAGAGCTGAGAGAAGCCTCCTCTTGAGGTGCTTGTGGTAAGGTGGTATTCCTCTGGAGTCGAAGCCAGGGAATAACCTCTCATCTCGTGTTGATTCTTGGTCCACGGAGCTCTTTCGAGTTGCTACAGTGACCTCAGGATCCCTCTAGCCTTGAAACAGTGTTCTTGGGGTTTCTCTGGAGTGCCATCAAGGAAATCAAGGCTCCTTTCATGTGTGATATGCAACACGGAATTGCTCTGCACGCAGTGCAGGGGAATCGGGCCTCATCTCGCGGCGAGGGGGAAGTCTCATGGTTTTTCTCGAGTTGCGGCGGGAACCTGGGGTATATTCTCGAGTTAAGACGGGGATGGCTCTTCCACCCACGTGTTTCTTCAGCGACGTCAGGACTCCTGCCTAGTTGCGAGGGACAACTCGGGATTCTCCTCGAGGCTTTGCAGGGCAATTGGGACGCCTCTCCAGCTGAGGCGGGAGACCAAGGGTCCCTTTCCACGTGCCACAGGAATCCTGGGTCTCCTATCAAGTTTCACGAGGAGTCAGGCATCGTCTCCTTTGGAGGCACTGATCTCCGCATACCTCTGGAGGTTTCAAAGGATTTGAGGCCTCCTGTCGCGATGAGGTGGGGAACTAGGTCTTTCTCTGTGGTCTCCACAGGGGATTCAGACACCCTTTCGTCTTGGGAGATGCAAGACGAGCCTGCATTCCAGTCACTGCAGGGATATCCGGCCTTATTTCGAGTCAGGGCATCGCGGTGTCCATTCCACTTGAGGCCGCAAACTCAGGGTCCCTCTCACATACCTAGAGCTGAGAGAAGCCTCCTTTTGAGGTGCTTGTGGTAAGGTGGTATTCCTCTGGATTCGAAGCCAGGGACTAACCTCTCATCTCGAGTTGATTTTTGGTCCACGGAGCTCTTTCGTGTTGCTACAGTGACCTCAGGATCCCTCTAGCCTTGAAACAGTGTTCTTGGGGTTTCTCTGGAGTGCCATGAAGGAAATCAAGGCTCCTTTCATGTGTGATGTGCAACACAGAATTGCTCTGCACGCAGTGCAGGGGAATCGGGCCTCATCTCGCGGCGAGGGGGAAGTCTCATGGTTTTTCTCGAGTTGCGGCGGGAACCTGGGGTATATTCTCGAGTTACGACGGGGATGGCCCTTCCACACACGTGTGTGTTCAGCCACGTCAGGACTCTTGCCTAGTTGCGAGACACAACTCGGGATTCTCCTCGAGGCTTGGCAAGGCAATTGGGACGCCTCTCCAGCTGAGACGGGAGACCAAGTGTCCCTTTCCACGTGCCACAGGAATCCTGGGACTCCTATCAAGTTTCACGAGGAGTCAGGCATCGTCTCCTTTGGAGGCACTGATCTCCGCGTACCTCTGGAGTTTTCAAAGGATGTGAGGCCTCCGGTCGCGATGAGGTGGGGAACTAGGTTTTTCTCTGTGGTCTCCACAGGGGATTCAGACATCCTTTCATCTTGGCAGATGCAAGACGAGCCTGCATTCAAGTCACTGCAGGGATATCCAGCCTTATTTCGCGTCAGGGCATCGCGGTGTCCATTCCACTTGAGGCCGCAAACTCAGGGTCCCTCTCACATACCTAGAGCTGAGAGAAGCCTCCTCTTGAGGTGCTTGTGGTAAGGTGGTATTCCTCTGGAGTCGAAGCCAGGGACTAACCTCTCATCTCGAGTTGATTTTTGGCCCACGGAGCTCTTTCGTGTTGCTACAGTGACCTCAGGATCCCTCTAGCCTTGAAACAGTGTTCTTGGGGTTTCTCTGGAGTGCCATCAAGGAAATCAAGGCTCCTTTCATGTGTGATGTGCAACACGGAATTGCTCTGCACGCAGTGCAGGGGAATCGGGCCTCATCTCGCGGCGAGGGGGAATTCTCATGGTTTTTCTCGAGTTGCGGCGGGAACCTGGGGTATATTCTCGAGTTACGACGGGGATGGCCCTTCCACCCACGTGTTTGTTCAGCGACGTCAGGACTCCTGCCTAGTTGCGAGGGACAACTCTGGATTCTCCTCGAAGCTTGGCAGGGCAATTGGAACGCCTCTCCAGCTGAGGCGGGAGACCAAGGGTTCCTTTCCACGTGCCACAGGAATCCTGGGACTCCTATCAAGTTTCACGAGGAGTCAGGCATCGTCTCCTTTGGAGGCACTGATCTCCGCGTACCTCTGGAGTTTTCAAAGGATGTGAGGCCTCCGGTCGCGATGAGGTGGGGAACTAGGTCTTTCTCTGTGGTCTCCACAGGGGATTCAGACATCCTTTCTTCTTGGGAGATGCAAGACGAGCCTGCATTCAAGTCACTGCAGGGATATCCGGCCTTATTTCGAGTCAGGGCATCGCGGTGTCCATTCCACTTGAGGCCGCAAACTCAGGATCCCTCTCACATACCTAGAGCTGAGAGAAGCCTCCTCTTGAGGTGCTTGTGGTAAGGTGGTATTCCTCAGAAGTCGAAGCCAGGGACTAACCTCTCATCTCGTGTTGATTCTTGGTCCACGGAGCTCTTTCGTGTTGCTACAGTGACCTCAGGATCCCTCTAGCCTTGAAACAGTGTTCTTGGGGTTTCTCTGGAGTGCCATCAAGGAAATCAAGGCTCCTTTCATGTGTGATGTGCAACACGGAATTGCTCTGCAAGCAGTGCAGGGGAATCGGGCCTCATCTCGCGGCGAGGGGGAAGTCTCATGGTTTTTCTCGAGTTGCGGCGGGAACCTGGGGTATATTCTCGAGTTACGACGGGGATGGCCCTTCCACACACGTGTTTCTTCAGCGACGTCAGGACTCCTGCCTAGTTGCGAGGGACAACTCGGGATTCTCCTCGAGGCTTTGCAGGGCAATTGGGATGCCTCTCCAGCTGAGACGGGAGACCAAGGGTCCCTTTCCACATGCCACAGGAATCCTGGGTCTCCTATCAAGTTTCACGAGGAGTCAGGCATCGTCTCCTTTGGAGGCACTGATCTCCGCATACCTCTGGAATTTTCAAAGGATTTGAGGCCTCCTGTCGCGGTGAGGTGTGGAACTAGGTCTTTCTCTGTGGTCTCCACAGGGGATTCAGACACCCTTTCGTCTTGGGAGATGCAAGACGAGCCTGCATTCCAGTCACTGCAGGGATATCCGGCCTTATTTCGAGTCAGGGCATCGCGGTGTCCATTCCACTTGAGGCCGCAAACTCAGGGTCCCTCTCACATACATAGAGCTGAGAGAAGCCTCCTTTTGAGGTGCTTGTGGTAAGGTGGTATTCCTCTGGAGTCGAAGCCAGGGACTAACCTCTCATCTCGAGTTGATTTTTGGTCCACGGAGCTCTTTCGTGTTGCTACAGTGACCTCAGGATCCCTCTAGCCTTGAAACAGTGTTCTTGGGGTTTCTCTGGAGTGCCATGAAGGAAATCAAGGCTCCTTTCATGTGTGATGTGCAACACAGAATTGCTCTGCACGCAGTGCAGGGGAATCGGGCCTCATCTCGCGGCGAGGGGGAAGTCTCATGGTTTTTCTCGAGTTGCGGCGGGAACCTGGGGTATATTCTCGAGTTACGACGGGGATGTCCCTTCCACCCACGTGTTTCTTCAGCGATGTCAGGACTCCTGCCTCGTTGCGAGGGACAACTCTGGATTTTCCTCGAGGCTTGGCAGGGCAATTGGGACGCCTCTCCAGCTGAGGCGGGAGACCAAGTTTCCCTTTCCAAGTGCCACAGGAATCCTGGGACTCCTATCAAGTTTCACGAGGAGTCAGGCATCGTCTCCTTTGGAGGCACTGATCTCCGCGTACCTCTGGAGTTTTCAAAGGATGTGAGGCTATCGGTCGCGATGAGGTGGGGAACTAAGTCTTTCTGTGCTTTCCACAGGGGATTCAGACATCCTTTCGTCCTGGGAGATGCAAGACGAGCCTGCATTGAAGTCACTGCAGGGATATCCGGCCTTATTTGGAGTCAGGGCATCGCGGTGTCCATTCCACTTGAGGCCGCAAACTCAGGGTCCCTCTCACATACCTAGAGCTGAGAGAAGCCTCCTCTTGAGGTGCTTGTGGTAAGGTGGTATTCCTCTGGAGACGAATCCAGGGACTAACCTCTCTTTTCAAGTTGATTTTTGGTCCACAGAGTTCTTTCGTGTTGCTACAGTGACCTCAGGATCCCTCTATCCTTGAAACAGTGTTCTTGGGGTTTCTCTGGAGTGCCATCAAGGAAATCAAGGCTCCTTTCATGTGTGATGTGCAAGACGGAATTGCTCTGCTCGCAGTACAGGGGAATCGGGCCTCATCTCGCATCGAGGGGGAAGTCTCATGGTTTTTCTCGAGTTGCGGCGGGAACCTGGGGTATATTCTCGAGTTACGACGGGGATGGCCCTTCCACCCACGTGTTTGTTCAGCCACGTCAGGACTCCTGCCTAGTTGCGAGGGACAACTCGGGATTCTCCTCGAGGCTTGGCAGGGCAATTGGAACGCCTCTCCAGCTGAGGCGGGAGACCAAGGGTCCCTTTCCACGTGCCACAAGAATCCTGGGACTCCTATCAAGTTTCACGAGGAGTCAGGCATCGTCTCCTTTGGAGGCACTGATCTCCGCGTACCTCTGGAGTTTTCAAAGGATGTGAGGCCTCCGGTCGCGATGAGGTGGGGAACTAGGTGTTTCTCTGTGGTCTCCACAGGGGATTCAGACATCCTTTCTTCTTGGGAGATGCAAGAAGAGCCTGCATTCAAGTCACTGCAGGGATATCCGGCCTTATTTCGAGTCAGGGCATCGCGGTGTCCATTCCACTTGAGGCCGCAAATTCAGGGTCCCTCTCACATACCTAGAGCTGAGAGAAGCCTCCTCTTGAGGTGCTTGTGGTAAGGTGGTATTCCTCAGGATTCGAAGCCAGGGAATAACCTCTCATCTCGTGTTGATTCTTGGTCCACGGAGCTCTTTCGAGTTGCTACAGTGACCTCAGGATCCCTCTAGCCTTTAAACAGTGTTCTTGGGGTTTCTCTGGAGTGCCATCAAGGAAATCAAGGCTCCTTTCATGTGTGATGTGCAACACGGAATTGCTCTGCACGCAGTGCATGGGAATCGGGCCTCATCTCGCGGCGAGGGGGAAGTCTCATGGTTTTTCTCGAGTTGCGGCGGGAACCTGGGGTATATTCTCGAGTTAAGACGGGGATGGCTCTTCCACCCACGTGTTTCTTCAGCGACGTCAGGACTCCTGCCTAGTTGCGAGGGACAACTCGGGATTCTCCTCGAGGATTTGCAGGGCAATTGGGACGCCTCTCCAGCTGAGGCGGGAGACCAAGTGTCCCTTTCCAAGTGCCACAGGAATCCTGGGTCTCCTATCAAGTTTCACGAGGAGTCAGGCATCGTCTCCTTTGGAGGCACTGATCTCCGCATACCTCTGGAGGTTTCAAAGGATTTGAGGCCTCCTGTCGCGATGAGGTGGGGAACTAGGTCTTTCTCTGTGGTCTCCACAGGGGATTCAGACACCCTTTCGTCTTGGGAGATGCAAGATGAGCCTGCATTCCAGTCACTGCAGGGATATCCGGCCTTATTTCGAGTCAGGGCATCGCGGTGTCCATTCCACTTGAGGCCGCAAACTCAGGGTCCCTCTCACATACCTAGAGCTGAGAGAAGCCTCCTTTTGAGGTGCTTGTGGTAAGGTGGTATTCCTCTGGAGTCGAAGCCAGGGACTAACCTCTCATCTCGAGTTGATTTTTGGTCCACGGAGCTCTTTCGTGTTGCTACAGTGACCTCAGGATCCCTCTAGCCTTGAAACAGTGTTCTTGGGGTTTCTCTGGAGTGCCATGAAGGAAATCAAGGCTCCTTTCATGTGTGATGTGCAACACAGAATTGCTCTGCACGCAGTGCAGGGGAATCGGGCCTCATCTCGCGGCGAGGGGGAAGTCTCATGGTTTTTCTCGAGTTGCGGCGGGAACCTGGGGTATATTCTCGAGTTACGACGGGGATGGCCCTTCCACACACGTGTGTGTTCAGCCACGTCAGGACTCTTGCCTAGTTGCGAGACACAACTCGGGAATCACCTCGAGGCTTGGCAAGGCAATTGGGACGCCTCTCCAGCTGAGACGGGAGACCAAGTGTCCCTTTCCACGTGCCACAGGAATCCTGGGACTCCTATCAAGTTTCACGAGGAGTCAGGCATCGTCTCCTTTGGAGGCACTGATCTCCGCGTACCTCTGGAGTTTTCAAAGGATGTGAGGCCTCCGGTCGCGATAAGGTGGAGAACTAGGTTTTTCTCTGTGGTCTCCACAGGGGATTCAGACATCCTTTCATCTTGGCAGATGCAAGACGAGCCTGCATTCAAGTCACTGCAGGGATATCCAGCCTTATTTCGCGTCAGGGCATCGCGGTGTCCATTCCACTTGAGGCCGCAAACTCAGGGTCCCTCTCACATACCTAGAGCTGAGAGAAGCCTCCTCTTGAGGTGCTTGTGGTAAGGTGGTATTCCTCTGGAGTCGAAGCCAGGGACTAACCTCTCATCTCGAGTTGATTTTTGGCCCACGGAGCTCTTTCGTGTTGCTACAGTGACCTCAGGACCCCTCTAGCCTTGAAACAGTGTTCTTGGGGTTTCTCTGGAGTGCCATCAAGGAAATCAAGGCTCCTTTCATGTGTGATGTGCAACACGGAATTGCTCTGCACGCAGTGCAGGGGAATCGGGCCTCATCTCGCGGCGAGGGGGAATTCTCATGGTTTTTCTCGAGTTGCGGCGGGAACCTGGGGTATATTCTCGAGTTACGACGGGGATGGCCCTTCCACACACGTGTTTCTTCAGCGACGTCAGGACTCCTGCCTAGTTGCGAGGGACAACTCTGGATTCTCCTCGAAGCTTGGCAGGGCAATTGGGACGCCTCTCCAGCTGAGGCGGGAGACCAAGGGTTCCTTTCCACGTGCCACAGGAATCCTGGGACTCCTATCAAGTTTCACGAGGAGTCAGGCATCGTCTCCTTTGGAGGCACTGATCTCCGCGTACCTCTGGAGTTTTCAAAGGATGTGAGGCCTCCGGTCGCGATGAGGTGGGGAACTAGGTCTTTCTCTGTGGTCTCCACAGGGGATTCAGACATCCTTTCTTCTTGGGAGATGCAAGACGAGCCTGCATTCAAGTCACTGCAGGGATATCCGTCCTTATTTCGAGTCAGGGCATCGCGGTGTCCATTCCACTTGAGGCCGCAAACTCAGGGTCCCTCTCACATACATAGAGCTGAGAGAAGCCTCCTCTTGAGGTGCTTGTGGTAAGGTGGTATTCCTCTGGAGTCGAAGCCAGGGACTAACCTCTCATCTCGAGTTGATTTTGGGTCCACGGAGCTCTTTCATGTTGCTACAGTGACCTCAGGATCCCTCTAGCCTTGAAACAGTGTTCTTGGGGTTTCTCTGGAGTGCCATGAAGGAAATCAAGGCTCCTTTCATGTGTGATGTGCAACACAGAATTGCTCTGCACGCAGTGCAGGGGAATCGGGCCTCATCTCGCGGCAAGGGGGAAGTCTCATGGTTTTTCTCGAGTTGCGGTGGGAACCTGGGGTATATTCTCGAGTTACGACGGGGATGGCCCTTCCACACACGTGTTTGTTCAGCCACGTCAGGACTCTTGCCTAGTTGCGAGACACAACTCGGGATTCTCCTCGAGGCTTGGCAAGGCAATTGGGACGCCTCTCCAGCTGAGGCGGGAGACCAAGGGTCCCTTTCCACGTGCCACAGGAATCCTGGGACTCCTATCAAGTTTCACGAGGAGTCAGGCATCGTCTCCTTTGGAGGCACTGATCTCCGCGTACCTCTGGAGTTTTCAAAGGATGTGAGGCCTCCGGTCGCGATGAGGTGGCGAACTAGGTCTTTCTCTGTGGTCTCCACAGGGGATTCAGACATCCTTTCATCTTGGGAGATGCAAGACGAGCCTGCATTCAAGTCACTGCAGGGATATCCAGCCTTATTTCGCGTCAGGGCATCGCGGTGTCCATTCCACTTGAGGCCGCAAACTCAGGGTCCCTCTCACATACGTAGAGCTGAGAGAAGCCTCCTCTTGAGGTGCTTGTGGTAAGGTGGTATTCCTCTGGAGTCGAAGCCAGGGACTAACCTCTCATCTCGAGTTGATTTTTGGCCCCCGGAGCTCTTTCGTGTTGCTACAGTGACCTCAGGATCCCTCTACCCTTGAAACAGTGTTCTTGGGGTTTCTCTGGAGTGCCATCAAGGAAATCAAGGCTCCTTTCATGTGTGATGTGCAACACGGAATTGCTCTGCACGCAGTGCAGGGGAATCGGGCCTCATCTCGCGGCGAGGGGGAAGTCTCATGGTTTTTCTCGAGTTGCGGCGGGAACCTGGGGTATATTCTCGAGTTACGACGGGGATGGCCCTTCCACCCACGTGTTTCTTCAGCGACATCAGGACTCCTGCCTAGTTGCGAGGGACAACTCTGGATTCTCCTCGAGGCTTGGCAGGGCAATTGGGACGCCTCTCCAGCTGAGGCGGGAGACCAAGTGTCCCTATCCAAGTGCCACAGGTATCCTGGGACTCCTATCAATTTTCACGAGGAGTCAGGCATCGTCTCCTTTGGAGGCACTGATCTCCGCGTACCTCTGGAGTTTTCAAAGGATGTGAGGCTATCGGTCGCGATGAGGTGGGGAACTAAGTCTTTCTCGGTGCTTTCCACAGGGGATTCAGACATCCTTTCGTCCTGGGAGATGCAAGACGAGCCTGCATTGAAGTCACTGTAGGGATAACCGGCCTTATTTCGAGTCAGGGCATCGCGGTGTCCATTCCACTTGAGGCCGCAAACTCAGGGTCCCTCTCACATACCTAGAGCTGAGAGAAGCCTCCTCTTGAGGTGCTTGTGGTAAGGTGGTGTTCCTCTGGAGACGAATCCAGGGACTAACCTCTCTTTTCGAGTTGATTTTTGGTCCACAGAGTTCTTTCGTGTTCCTACAGTGACCTCAGGATCCCTCTATCCTTGAAACAGTGTTCTTGGGGTTTCTCTGGAGTGCCATGAAGGAAATCAAGGCTCCTTTCATGTGTGATGTGCAAGACGGAATTGCTCTGCACGCAGTACAGGGGAATCGGGCCTCATCTCGCATCGAGGGGGAAGTCTCATGGTTTTTCTCGAGTTGCGGCGGGAACCTGGGGTATATTCTCGAGTTACGACGGGGATGGCCCTTCCACCCACGTGTTTGTTCAGCCATGTCAGGACTCCTGCCTAGTTGCGAGGGACAACTCGGGATTCTCCTCGAGGCTTTGCAGGGCAATTGGGACGCCTCTCCAGCTGAGGCGGGAGACCAAGGGTCCCTTTCCACGTGCCACAGGAATCCTGGGACTCCTATCAAGTTTCACGAGGAGTCAGGCATCGTCTCCTTTGGAGGCACTGATCTCCGCGTACCTCTGGAGTTTTCAAAGGATGTGAGGCCTCCGGTCGCGATGAGGTGGGGAACTAGGTGTTTCTCTGTGGTCTCCACAGGGGATTCAGACATCCTTCCTTCTTGGGAGATGCAAGACGAGCCTGCATTCACGTCACTGCAGGGATATCCAGCCTTATTTCGAGTCAGGGCATCGCGGTGTACATTCCACTTGAGGCTGCAAACTCAGGATCCCTCTCACATACCTAGAGCTGAGAGAAGCCTTCTCTTGAGGTGCTTGTGGTAAGGTGGTATTCCTCAGGAGTCGAAGCCAGGGACTAACCTCTCATCTCGTGTTGATTCTTGGTCCACGGAGCTCTTTCCTGTTGCTACAGTGACCTCAGGATCCCTCTAGCCTTGAAACAGTGTTCTTGGGGTTTCTCTGGAGTGCCATGAAGGAAATCAAGGCTCCTGTCATGTGTGATGTGCAACACGGAACTGCTCTGCACGCAGTGCAGGGGAATCGGGCCTCATCTCGCGGCGAGGGGGAAGTCTCATGGTTTTTCTCGAGTTGCGGCGGGAACCTGGGGTATATTCTCGAGTTACGACGGGGATGGCCCTTCCACACACGTGTGTGTTCAGCCATGTCAGGACCCCTGCCTAGTTGCGAGGGACAACTCGGGATTCTCCTCGAGGCTTTGCAGGGAAATTGGGACGCCTCTCCAGCTGAGACGAGAGACCAAGGGTCCCTTTCCAGGTGCCACAGGAATCCTGGGTCTCCTATCAAGTTTCACGAGGAGTCAGGCATCATCTCCTTTGGAGGCACTGATCTCCGCATACCTCTGGAGTTTTCAAAGAATTTGAGGCCTCCTGTCGCGATGAGGTGCGGAACTAGGTCTTTCTCTGTGGTCTCCACAGGGGATTCAGACACCCTTTCGTCTTGGGAGATGCAAGACGAGCCTGCATTCCAGTCACTGCAGGGATATCCGGCCTTATTTCGAGTCAGGGCATCGCGGTGTCCATTCCACTTGAGGCCGCAAACTCAGGGTCCCTCTCACATACCTAGAGCTGAGAGAAGCCTCCTCTTGAGGTGCTTGTGGTAAGGTGGTATTCCTCAGGATTCGAAGCCAGGGAATAACCTCTCATCTCGTGTTGATTCTTGGTCCACGGAGCTCTTTCGAGTTGCTACAGTGACCTCAGGATCCCTCTAGCCTTGAAACAGTGTTCTTGGGGTTTCTCTGGAGTGCCATCAAGGAAATCAAGGCTCCTTTCATGTGTGATGTGCAACACGGAATTGCTCTGCACGCAGTGCATGGGAATCGGGCCTCATCTCGCGGCGAGGGGGAAGTCTCATGGTTTTTCTCGAGTTGCGGCGGGAACCTGGGGTATATTCTCGAGTTAAGACGGGGATGGCTCTTCCACCCACGTGTTTCTTCAGCGACGTCAGGACTCCTGCCTAGTTGCGAGGGACAACTCGGGATTCTCCTCGAGGCTTTGCAGGGCAATTGGGACGCCTCTCCAGCTGAGGCGGGAGACCAAGTGTCCCTTTCCAAGTGCCACAGGAATCCTGGGTCTCCTATCAAGTTTCACGAGGAGTCAGGCATCGTCTCCTTTGGAGGCACTGATCTCCGCATACCTCTGGAGGTTTCAAAGGATTTGAGGCCTCCTGTCGCGATGAGGTGGGGAACTAGGTCTTTCTCTGTGGTCTCCACAGGGGATTCAGACACCCTTTCGTCTTGGGAGATGCAAGATGAGCCTGCATTCCAGTCACTGCAGGGATATCCGGCCTTATTTCGAGTCAGGGCATCGCGGTGTCCATTCCACTTGAGGCCGCAAACTCAGGGTCCCTCTCACATACCTAGAGCTGAGAGAAGCCTCCTTTTGAGGTGCTTGTGGTAAGGTGGTATTCCTCTGGAGTCGAAGCCAGGGACTAACCTCTCATCTCGAGTTGATTTTTGGTCCACGGAGCTCTTTCGTGTTGCTACAGTGACCTCAGGATCCCTCTAGCCTTGAAACAGTGTTCTTGGGGTTTCTCTGGAGTGCCATGAAGGAAATCAAGGCTCCTTTCATGTGTGATGTGCAACACAGAATTGCTCTGCACGCAGTGCAGGGGAATCGGGCCTCATCTCGCGGCAAGGGGGAAGTCTCATGGTTTTTCTCGAGTTGCGGTGGGAACCTGGGGTATATTCTCGAGTTACGACGGGGATGGCCCTTCCACACACGTGTTTGTTCAGCCACGTCAGGACTCTTGCCTAGTTGCGAGACACAACTCGGGATTCTCCTCGAGGCTTGGCAAGGCAATTGGGACGCCTCTCCAGCTGAGGCGGGAGACCAAGGGTCCCTTTCCACGTGCCACAGGAATCCTGGGACTCCTATCAAGTTTCACGAGGAGTCAGGCATCGTCTCCTTTGGAGGCACTGATCTCCGCGTACCTCTGGAGTTTTCAAAGGATGTGAGGCCTCCGGTCGCGATGAGGTGGGGAACTAGGTCTTTCTCTGTGGTCTCCACAGGGGATTCAGACATCCTTTCATCTTGGGAGATGCAAGACGAGCCTGCATTCAAGTCACTGCAGGGATATCCAGCCTTATTTCGCGTCAGGGCATCGCGGTGTCCATTCCACTTGAGGCCGCAAACTCAGGGTCCCTCTCACATACGTAGAGCTGAGAGAAGCCTCCTCTTGAGGTGCTTGTGGTAAGGTGGTATTCCTCTGGAGTCGAAGCCAGGGACTAACCTCTCATCTCGAGTTGATTTTTGGCCCCCGGAGCTCTTTCGTGTTGCTACAGTGACCTCAGGATCCCTCTACCCTTGAAACAGTGTTCTTGGGGTTTCTCTGGAGTGCCATCAAGGAAATCAAGGCTCCTTTCATGTGTGATGTGCAACACGGAATTGCTCTGCACGCAGTGCAGGGGAATCGGGCCTCATCTCGCGGCGAGGGGGAAGTCTCATGGTTTTTCTCGAGTTGCGGCGGGAACCTGGGGTATATTCTCGAGTTACGACGGGGATGGCCCTTCCACCCACGTGTTTCTTCAGCGACATCAGGACTCCTGCCTAGTTGCGAGGGACAACTCTGGATTCTCCTCGAGGCTTGGCAGGGCAATTGGGACGCCTCTCCAGCTGAGGCGGGAGACCAAGTGTCCCTATCCAAGTGCCACAGGTATCCTGGGACTCCTATCAATTTTCACGAGGAGTCAGGCATCGTCTCCTTTGGAGGCACTGATCTCCGCGTACCTCTGGAGTTTTCAAAGGATGTGAGGCTATCGGTCGCGATGAGGTGGGGAACTAAGTCTTTCTCGGTGCTTTCCACAGGGGATTCAGACATCCTTTCGTCCTGGGAGATGCAAGACGAGCCTGCATTGAAGTCACTGTAGGGATAACCGGCCTTATTTCGAGTCAGGGCATCGCGGTGTCCATTCCACTTGAGGCCGCAAACTCAGGGTCCCTCTCACATACCTAGAGCTGAGAGAAGCCTCCTCTTGAGGTGCTTGTGGTAAGGTGGTGTTCCTCTGGAGACGAATCCAGGGACTAACCTCTCTTTTCGAGTTGATTTTTGGTCCACAGAGTTCTTTCGTGTTCCTACAGTGACCTCAGGATCCCTCTATCCTTGAAACAGTGTTCTTGGGGTTTCTCTGGAGTGCCATGAAGGAAATCAAGGCTCCTTTCATGTGTGATGTGCAAGACGGAATTGCTCTGCACGCAGTACAGGGGAATCGGGCCTCATCTCGCATCGAGGGGGAAGTCTCATGGTTTTTCTCGAGTTGCGGCGGGAACCTGGGGTATATTCTCGAGTTACGACGGGGATGGCCCTTCCACCCACGTGTTTGTTCAGCCATGTCAGGACTCCTGCCTAGTTGCGAGGGACAACTCGGGATTCTCCTCGAGGCTTTGCAGGGCAATTGGGACGCCTCTCCAGCTGAGGCGGGAGACCAAGGGTCCCTTTCCACGTGCCACAGGAATCCTGGGACTCCTATCAAGTTTCACGAGGAGTCAGGCATCGTCTCCTTTGGAGGCACTGATCTCCGCGTACCTCTGGAGTTTTCAAAGGATGTGAGGCCTCCGGTCGCGATGAGGTGGGGAACTAGGTGTTTCTCTGTGGTCTCCACAGGGGATTCAGACATCCTTCCTTCTTGGGAGATGCAAGACAAGCCTGCATTCACGTCACTGCAGGGATATCCAGCCTTATTTCGAGTCAGGGCATCGCGGTGTACATTCCACTTGAGGCTGCAAACTCAGGATCCCTCTCACATACCTAGAGCTGAGAGAAGCCTTCTCTTGAGGTGCTTGTGGTAAGGTGGTATTCCTCAGGAGTCGAAGCCAGGGACTAACCTCTCATCTCGTGTTGATTCTTGGTCCACGGAGCTCTTTCCTGTTGCTACAGTGACCTCAGGATCCCTCTAGCCTTGAAACAGTGTTCTTGGGGTTTCTCTGGAGTGCCATGAAGGAAATCAAGGCTCCTGTCATGTGTGATGTGCAACACGAAACTGCTCTGCACGCAGTGCAGGGGAATCGGGCCTCATCTCGCGGCGAGGGGGAAGTCTCATGGTTTTTCTCGAGTTGCGGCGGGAACCTGGGGTATATTCTCGAGTTACGACGGGGATGGCCCTTCCACACACGTGTGTGTTCAGCCATGTCAGGACCCCTGCCTAGTTGCGAGGGACAACTCGGGATTCTCCTCGAGGCTTTGCAGGGCAATTGGGACGCCTCTCCAGCTGAGACGAGAGACCAAGGGTCCCTTTCCAGGTGCCACAGGAATCCTGGGTCTCCTATCAAGTTTCACGAGGAGTCAGGCATCATCTCCTTTGGAGGCACTGATCTCCGCATACCTCTGGAGTTTTCAAAGAATTTGAGGCCTCCTGTCGCGATGAGGTGCGGAACTAGGTCTTTCTCTGTGGTCTCCACAGGGGATTCAGACACCCTTTCGTCTTGGGAGATGCAAGACGAGCCTGCATTCCAGTCACTGCAGGGATATCCGGCCTTATTTCGAGTCAGGGCATCGCGGTGTCCATTCCACTTGACGCCGCAAACTCAGGGTCCCTCTCACATACCTAGAGCTTAGAGAAGCCTCCTCTTGAGGTGCTTGTGGTAAGGTGGTATTCCTCTGGAGTCGAAGCCAGGGACTAACCTCTCATCTCGAGTTGATTTTTGGTCCACGGAGCTCTTTCATGTTGCTACAGTGACCTCAGGATCCCTCTAGCCTTGAAACAGTGTTCTTGGGGTTTCTCTGGAGTGCCATGAAGGAAATCAAGGCTCCTTTCATGTGTGATGTGCAACACAGAATTGCTCTGCACGCAGAGCAGGGGAATCGGGCCTCATCTCGCGGCGAGGGGGAAGTCTCATGGTTTTTCTCGAGTTGCGGCGGGAACCTGGGGTATATTCTCGAGTTACGATGGGGATGGCCCTTCCACACACGTGTTTGTTCAGCCACGTCAGGACTCTTGCCTAGTTGCGAGACACAACTCGGGATTCTCCTCGAGGCTTGGCAAGGCAATTGGGACGCCTCTCCAGCTGAGGCGGGAGACCAAGTGTCCCTGTCCACGTGCCACAGGAATCCTGGGACTCCTATCAAGTTTCACGAGGAGTCAGGCATCGTCTCCTATGGAGGCACTGATCTCCGCGTACCTCTGGAGTTTTCAAAGGATGTGAGGCCTCCGGTCGCGATGAGGTGGGGAACTAGGTCTTTCTCTGTGGTCTCCACAGGGGATTCAGACATCCTTTCTTCTTGGGAGATGCAAGACGAGCCTGCATTCAAGTCACTACAGGGATATCCAGCCTTATTTCGCGTCAGGGCATCGCGGTGTCCATTCCACTTGAGGCCGCAAACTCAGGGTCCCTCTCACATACCTAGAGCTGAGAGAAGCCTCTTCTTGAGGTGCTTGTGGCAAGGTGGTATTCCTCTGGAGTCGAAGCCAGGGACTAACCTCTCATCTCGAGCTGATTTTTGATCCACGGAGCTCTTTCGTGTTGCTACAGTGACCTCAGGATCCCTCTAGCCTTGAAACAGTGTTCTTGGGGTTTCTCTGGAGTGCCATGAAAGAAATCAAGGCTCCTTTCATGTGTGATGTGCAACACAGAATTGCTCTGCACGCAGTGCAGGGGAATCGGTCCTCATCTCGCGGCGAGGGGGAAGTCTCATGGTTTTTTTCGAGTTGCGGCGGGAACCTGGGGTATATTCTCGAGTTACGACGGGGATGGCCCTTCCACACACGTGTTTCTTCAGCGACGTTAGGACTCCTGCCTAGTTGCGAGGGACAACTCTGGATTCTCCTCGAGGCTTGGCAGGGCAATTGGGACGCCTCTCCAGCTGAGGCGGGAGACCAAGTGTCCCTTTCCAAGTGCCACAGGAATCCTGGGACTCCTATCAATTTTCACGAGGAGTCAGGCATCGTCTCCTTTGGAGGCACTGATCTCCGCGTACCTCTGGAGTTTTCAAAGGATGTGAGGCTATCGGTCGCGATGAGGTGGGGAACTAAGTCTTTCTCTGTGCTTTCCACAGGGGATTCAGACATCCTTTCATCCTGGGAGATGCAAGACGAGCCTGCATTGAAGTCACTGCAGGGATATCCGGCCTTATTTCGAGTCAGGGCATCGCGGTGTCCATTCCACTTGAGGCCGCAAACTCAGGGTCCCTCTCACATACCTAGAGCTGAGAGAAGCCTCCTCTTGAGGTGCTTGTGGTAAGGTGGTATTCCTCTGGAGACGAATCCAGGGACTAACCTCTCTTTTCGAGTTGATTTTTGGTCCACAGAGTTCTTTCGTGTTGCTACAGTGACCTCAGGATCCCTCTATCCTTGAAACAGTGTTCTTGGGGTTTCTCTGGAGTGCCATCAAGGAAATCAAGGCTCCTTTCATGTGTGATGTGCAAGACGGAATTGCTCTGCACGCAGTACAGGGGAATCGGGCCTCATCTCGCATCGAGGGGGAAGTCTCATGGTTTTTCTCGAGTTGCGGCGGGAACCTGGGGTATATTCTCGAGTTACGACGGGGATGGCCCTTCCACCCACGTGTTTGTTCAGCCACGTCAGGACTCCTGCCTAGTTGCGAAGGACAACTCGGGATTCTCATCGAGCCTTGGCAGGGCAATTGGAATGCCTCTCCAGCTGAGGCGGGAGACCAAGGGTCCCTTTCCACGTGCCACAAGAATCCTGGGACTCCTATCAAGTTTCACGAGGAGTCAGGCATCGTCTCCTTTGGAGGCACTGATCTCCGCGTACCTCTGGAATTTTCAAAGGATGTGAGGCCTCCGGTCGCGATGAGGTGGGGAACTAGGTCTTTCTATGTGGTCTCCACAGGGGATTCAGACATCCTTTCTTCTTGGGAGATGCAAGACGAGCCTGCATTCAAGTCACTGCAGGCATATCCGGCCTTATTTCGAGTCAGGGCATCGCTATGTCCATTCCACTTGAGGCCGCAAACTCAGGATCCCTCTCACATACCTAGAGCTGAGAGAAGCCTCCTCTTGAGGTGCTTGTGGTAAGGTGGTATTCCTCAGGAGTCGAAGCCAGGGACTAACCTCTCATCTCGTGTTGATTCTTGGTCCACGGAGCTCTTTCGTGTTGCTACAGTGACCTCAGGATCCCTCTAGCCTTGAAACAGTGTTCTTGGGGTTTCTCTGGAGTGCCATGAAGGAAGTCAAGGCTCCTTTCATGTGTGATGTGCAACACAGAATTGCTCTGCACGCAGTGCAGGGGAATCGGGCCTCATCTCGCGGCGAGGGGGAAGTCTCATGGTTTTTCTCGAGTTGCGGCGGGAACCTGGGGTATATTCTCGAGTTACGACGGGGATGGCCCTTCCACACACGTGTTTGTTCAGCCACGTCAGGACTCTTGCCTAGTTGCGAGACACAACTCGGGATTCTCCTCGAGGCTTGGCAAGGCAATTGGGACACCTCTCTAGCTGAGGCGGGAGACCAAGGGTCCCTTTCCACGTGCCACAGGAATCCTGGGACTCCTATCAAGTTTCACGAGGAGTCAGGCATCGTCTCCTTTGGAGGCACTGATCTCCACGTACCTCTGGAGTTTTCAAAGGATGTGAGGCTATCGGTCGCGATGAGGTGGGGAACTAAGTCTTTCTCTGTGCTTTCCACAGGGGATTCAGACAACCTTTCGTCCTGGGAGATGCAAGACGAGCCTGCATTGAAGTCACTGCAGGGATATCCGGCCTTATTTCGAGTCAGGGCATCGCGGTGTCCATTCCATTTGAGGCCGCAAACTCAGGGTCCCTCTCACATACCTAGAGCTGAGAGAAGCCTCCTCTTGAGGTGCTTGTGGTAAGGTGGTATTCCTCAGGAGTCGAAGCCAGGGACTAACCTCTCATCTCGTGTTGATTCTTGGTCCACGGAGCTCTTTCGTGTTGCTACAGTGACTTCAGGATCCCTCTAGCCTTGAAACAGTGTTCTTGGGGTTTCTCTGGAGTGCCATCAAGGAAATCAAGGCTCCTTTCACGTGTGATGTGCAACACGGAATTGCTCTGCACGCAGTGCAGGGGAATCGGGCCTCATCTCACGGCGAGGGGGAAGTCTCATGGTTTTTCTCGAGTTGCGGCGGGAACCTGGGGTATATTCTCGAGTTACGACGGGGATGGCCCTTCCACACACGTGTGTGTTCAGCCATGTCAGGACTCCTGCCTAGTTGCGAGGGACAACTCGGGATTCTCCTCGAGGCTTTGCAGGGCAATTGGGACGCCTCTCCAGCTGAGACGGGAGACCAAGGGTCCCTTTCCAAGTACCACAGGAATCCTGGGTCTCCTATCAAGTTTCACGAGGAGTCAGGCATCGTCTCCTTTGGAGGCACTGATCTCCGCGTACCTCTGGAGTTTTCAAAGGATGTGAGGCCTCCGGTCGCGATGAGGTGGGGAACTAGGTCTTTCTCTGTGGTCTCCACAGGGGATTCAGACATCCTTTCATCTTGGGAGATGCAAGACGAGCCTGCATTCAAGTCACTGCAGGGATATCCAGCCTTATTTCGCGTCAGGGCATCACGGTGTCGATTCCACTTGAGGCCGTAAACTCAGGGTCCCTCTCACATACCTAGAGCTGAGTGAAGTCTCCTCTTGAGGTGCTTGTGGTAAGGTGGTATTCCTCTGAAGTCGAAGCCAGGGACTAACCTCTCATCTCGAGTTGATTTTTGGCCCACGGAGCTCTTTCGTGTTGCTACAGTGACCTCAGGATCCCTCTAGCCTTGAAACAGTGTTCTTGGGGTTTCTCTGGAGTGCCATCAAGGAAATCAAGGCTCCTTTCATGTGTGATGTGCAACACGGAATTGCTCTGCACGCAGTGCAGGGGAATCGGGCCTCATCTCGCGGCGAGGGGGAAGTCTCATTGTTTTTCTCGAGTTGCGGCGGGAACCTGGGGTATATTCTCGAGTTACGACGAGGATGGCCCTTCCACCCACGTGTTTCTTCAGCGACGTCAGGACTCCTGCCTAGTTGCGAGGGACAACTCGGGATTCTCCTCGAGG
Source organism: Cervus elaphus (assembly GCF_910594005.1). Classification (NCBI taxonomy): domain Eukaryota; kingdom Metazoa; phylum Chordata; class Mammalia; order Artiodactyla; family Cervidae; genus Cervus; species Cervus elaphus. Next base: position 4,853,017 of record NW_025316779.1, read on the forward strand.
CTTTGCAGGGCAATTGGGACGCCTCTCCAGCTGAGACGGGAGACCAAGGGTCCCTTTCCACGTGCCACAGGAATCCTGGGTCTCCTATCAAGTTTCACGAGGAGTCAGGCATCGTTTCCTTTGGAGGCACTGATCTCCGCATACCTCTGGAGTTTTCAAAGGATTTGAGGCCTCCTGTCGCAATGAGGTGGGGAACTAGGTCTTTCTCTGAGGTCTCCACAGGGGATTCAGACACCCATTCGTCTTGGGAGATGCAAGACGAGCCTGCATTCCAGTCACTGCAGGGATATCCAGCCTTATTTCGAGTCAGGTCATCGCGGTGTCCATTCCACTTGAGGCCGCAAACTCAGGGTCCCTCTCACATACCTAGAGCTGACAGAAGCCTCCTCTTGAGGTGCTTATGGTAAGGTGGTATTCCTCTGTAGTCGAAGCCAGGGACTAACCTCTCATCTCGAGTTGATTTTTGGTCCACGGAGCTCTTTCGTGTTGCTACAGGGACCTCAGGATCCCTCTAGCCTTGAAACAGTGTTCTTGGGGTTTCTCTGGAGTGCCATCAAGGAAATCAAGGCTCCTTTCATGTGTGATGTGCATCACAGAATTGCTCGGCACGCAGTGCAGGGGAATCGGGCCTCATCTCGCGGCGAGGGGGAAGTCTCATGGTTTTTCTCGAGTTGCGGCGGGAACCTGGGGTATATTCTCGAGTTACGACGGGGATGACCCTTCCACACACGTGTTTCTTCAGCGACTTCAGGACTCCTGCCTAGTTGCGAGGGACAACTCTGGATTCTCCTCGAGGCTTGGCAGTGCAATTGGGACGCCTCTCCAGCTGAGACGGGAGACCAAGTGTCCCTTTCCAAGTGCCACATGTATCCTGGGTCTCCTATCAAGTTTCACGAGGAGTCAGGCATCGTCTCCTTTGGAGGCACTGATCTCCGCATACCTCTGGAGTTTTCAAAGGATGTGAGGCTATCGGTCGCGATGAGGTGGGGAACTAAGTCTTTCTCTGTGCTTTCCACAGGGGATTCAGACATCCCTTCGTCCTGGGAGATGAAGACGAGCCTGCATTGAAGTCACTGCAGGGATATCCGGCCTTATTTCGAGTCAGGGCATCGCGGTGTCCATTCCACTTGAGGCCGCAAACTCAGGGTCCCTCTCACATACCTAGAGCTGAGAGAAGCCTCCTCTTGAGGTGCTTGTGGTAAGGTGGTATTCCTCAGGAGTCGAAGCCAGGGACTAACCTCTCATCTCGTGTTGATTCTTGGTCCACGGAGCTCTTTCGTGTTGCTACAGTGACTTCAGGATCCCTCTAGCCTTGAAACAGTGTTCTTGGGGTTTCTCTGGAGTGCCATCAAGGAAATCAAGGCTCCTTTCATGTGTGATGTGCAACACGGAATTGCTCTGCACGCAGTGCAGGGGAATCGGTCCTCATCTCGCAGCGAGGGGGAAGTCTCATGGTTTTTCTCGAGTTGCGGCGGGAACCTGGGGTATATTCTCGAGTTACGACGGGGATGTCCCTTCCACACACGTGTGTGTTCAGCCATGTCACACTCCTGCCTAGTTGCGAGGGACAACTCGGGATTCTCCTAGAGGCTTTGCAGGGCAATTGGGACGCCTCTCCAGCTGAGGCGGGAGACCAAGGGTCCCTTTCCACGTGCCACAGGAATCCTGGGTCTCCTATCAAGTTTCACGAGGAGTCAGGCATCGTCTCCTTTGGAGGCACTGATCTCCGCATACCTCTGGACTTTTCAAAGGATTTGAGGCCTCCTGTCGTGATGAGGTGGGGAACTACGTCTTTCTCTGTGGTCTCCACAGGGGATTCAGACACCCTTTCGTCTTGGGAGATGCAAGACGAGCCTGCATTCCAGTCACTGCAGGGATATCCGGCCTTATTTCGAGTCAGGGCATCGCGGTGTCCATTCCGCTTGAGGCCGCAAACTCAGGGTCCCTCTCACATACCTAGAGCTGAGAGAAGCCTCCTCTTGAGGTGCTTGTGGTAAGGTGGTATTCCTCTGGAGTCGAAGCCAGGGGCTATCCTCTCATCTCGAGTTGATTTTGGGTCCACGGAGCTCTTTTGTGTTGCTACAGTGACCTCAGGATCCCTCTAGCCTTGAAACAGTGTTCTTGGGGTTTCTCTGGAGCGCCATGAAGGAAATCAAGGCTCCTTTCATGTGTGATGTGCAACACAGAATTGCTCTGCACGCAGTACAGGGGAATCGGGCCTCATCTCGCGGCGAGGGGGAAGTCTCATCGTTTTTCTCGAGTTGCGGCAGGAACCTGGGGTATATTCTCGAGTTACGACGGGGATGGCCCTTCCACACACGTGTTTGTTCAGCCACGTCAGGACTCTTGCCTAGTTGCGAGACACAACTCGGGATTCTCCTCGAGGCTTGGCAAGGCAATTGGGACGCCTCTCCAGCTGAGGCGGGAGACCAAGGGTCCCTTTCCACGTGCCACAGGAATCCTGGGACTCCTATCAAGTTTCACGAGGAGTCAGGCATCGTCTCCTTTGGAGGCACTGATCTCCGCATACCTCTAGAGTTTTCAAAGGATGTGAGGCCTCCGGTCGCGATGAGGTGGGGAACTAGGTCTTTCTCTGTGGTCTCCACAGGGGATTCAGACATCCTTTCATCTTGGGAGATGCAAGACGAGCCTGCATTCAAGTCACTGCAGGGATATCCAGCCTTATTTCGCGTCAGGGCATCGCGGTGTCCATTCCACTTGAGGCTGCAAATTCAGGGTTCCTCTCACATACCTAGAGCTGAGAGAAGCCTCCTCTTGAGGTGCTTGTGGTAAGGTGGTATTCCTCTGGAGTCGAAGCCAGGGACTAACCTCTCATCTCGAGTTGATTTTTGGCCCACGGAGCTCTTTCGTGTTGCTACAGTGACCTCAGGATCCCTCTAGCCTTGAAACAGTGTTCTTGGGGTTTCTCTGGAGTGCCATCAAGGAAATCAAGGCTCCTTTCATGTGTGATGTGCAACACGGAATTGCTCTGCACGCAGTGCAGGGGAATCGGACCTCATCTCGCGGCGAGGGGGAAGTCTCATGGTTTTTCTCGAGTTGCGGCGGGAACCTGGGGTATATTCTCGAGTTACGACGGGGATGGCCCTTCCACCCACGTGTTTCTTCAGCGACGTCAGGACTCCTGTCTCGTTGCGAGGGACAACTCTGGATTCTCCTCGAGGCTTGGCAGGGCAATTGGGACGCCTCTCCAGCTGAGGCGGGAGACCAAGTGTCCCTTTCCAAGTGCCACAGGAATCCTGGGACTCCTATCAAGTTTCACGAGGAGTCAGGCATCGTCTCCTTTGGAGGCACTGATCTCCGCGTACCTCTGGAGTTTTCAAAGGATGTGAGGCTATCGGTCGCGATGAGGTGGGGAACTAAGTCTTTCTGTGCTTTCCACAGGGGATTCAGACATCCTTTCGTCCTGGGAGATGCAAGACGAGCCTGCATTGAAGTCACTGCAGGGATATCCGGCCTTATTTGGAGTCAGGGCATCGCGGTGTCCATTCCACTTGAGGCCGCAAACTCAGGGTCCCTCTCACATACCTAGAGCTGAGAGAAGCCTCCTCTTGAGGTGCTTGTGGTAAGGTGGTATTCCTCTGGAGACGAATCCAAGGACTAACCTCTCTTTTCAAGTTGATTTTTGGTCCACAGAGTTCTTTCGTGTTGCTACAGTGACCTCAGGATCCCTCTATCCTTGAAACAGTGTTCTTGGGGTTTCTCTGGAGTGCCATCAAGGAAATCAAGGCTCCTTTCATGTGTGATGTGCAAGACGGAATTGCTCTGCTCGCAGTACAGGGGAATCGGGCCTCATCTCGCATCGAGGGGGAAGTCTCATGGTTTTTCTCGAGTTGCGGCGGGAACCTGGGGTATATTCTCGAGTTACGACGGGGATGGCCCTTCCACCCACGTGTTTGTTCAGCCACGTCAGGACTCCTGCCTAGTTGCGAGGGACAACTCGGGATTCTCCTCGAGGCTTGGCAGGGCAATTGGAACGCCTCTCCAGCTGAGGCGGGAGACCAAGGGTCCCTTTCCACGTGCCACAAGAATCCTGGGACTCCTATCAAGTTTCACGAGGAGTCAGGCATCGTCTCCTTTGGAGGCACTGATCTCCGCGTACCTCTGGAGTTTTCAAAGGATGTGAGGCCTGCGGTCGCGATGAGGTGGGGAACTAGGTGTTTCTCTGTGGTCTCCACAGGGGATTCAGACATCCTTTCTTCTTGGGAGATGCAAGACGAGCCTGCATTCAAGTCACTGCAGGGATATCCGGCCTTATTTCCAGTCAGGGCATCGCGGTGTCCATTCCACTTGAGGCCGCAAACTCAGGGTCCCTCTCACATACCTAGAGCTGAGAGAAGCCTCCTCTTGAGGTGCTTGTGGTAAGGTGGTATTCCTCAGGAGTCGAAGCCAGGGAATAACCTCTCATCTCGTGTTGATTCTTGGTCCACGGAGCTCTTTCGTGTTGCTACAGTGACCTCAGGATCCCTCTAGCCTTGAAACAGTGTTCTTGGGGTTTCTCTGGAGTGCCATCAAGGAAATCAAGGCTCCTTTCATGTGTGATGTGCAACACGGAATTGCTCTGCACGCAGTGCATGGGAATCGGGCCTCATCTCGCGGCGAGGGGGAAGTCTCATGGTTTTTCTCGAGTTGCGGCGGGAACCTGGGGTATATTCTCGAGTTAAGACGGGGATGGCCCTTCCACCCACGTGTTTGTTCAGCGACGTCAGCACTCCTGCCTAGTTGCGAGGAACCACTCGGGATTCTCCTCGAGGCTTTGCAGGGCAATTGGGACGCCTCTCCAGCTGAGACGGGAGACCAAGGGTCCCTTTCCACGTGCCACAGGAATCCTGGGTCTCCTATCAAGTTTCACGAGGAGTCAGGCATCGTCTCCTTTGGAGGCACTGATCTCCGCATACCTCTGGAGGTTTCAAAGGATTTGAGGCCTCCTGTCGCGATGAGGTGGGGAAATAGGTCTTTCTTTGTGGTCTCCACAGGGGATTCAGACACCCTTTCGTCTTGGGAGATGCAAGACGAGCCTGCATTCCAGTCACTGCAGGGATATCCGGCCTTATTTCGAGTCAGGGCATCGCGGTGTCCATTCCACTTGAGGCCGCAAACTCAGGGTCCCTCTCACATACCTAGAGCTGAGAGAAGCCTCCTTTTGAGGTGCTCGTGGTAAGGTGGTATTCCTCTGGAGTCGAAGCCAGGGACTAACCTCTCATCTCGAGTTGATTTTTGGTCCACGGAGCTCTTTCGTGTTGCTACAGTGACCTCAGGATCCCTCTAGCCTTGAAACAGTGTTCTTGGGGTTTCTCTGAAGTGCCATGAAGGAAATCAAGGCTCCTTTCATGTGTGATGTGCAACACAGAATTGCTCTGCACGCAGTGCAGGGGAATCGGGCCTCATCTCGCGGCGAGGGGGAAGTCTCATGGTTTTTCTCGAGTTGCGGCGGGAACCTGGGGTATATTCTCGAGTTACGACGGGGATGGCCCTTCCACACACGTGTGTGTTCAGCTACGTCAGGACTCTTGCCTAGTTGCGAGACACAACTCGGGATTCTCCTCGAGGCTTGGCAAGGCAATTGGGACGCCTCTCCAGCTGAGACGGGAGACCAAGTGTCCCTTTCCACGTGCCACAGGAATCCTGGGACTCCTATCAAGTTTCACGAGGAGTCAGGCATCGTCTCCTTTGGAGGCACTGATCTCCGCGTACCTCTGGAGTTTTCAAAGGATGTGAGGCTACCGGTCGCGATGAGGTGGGGAACTAGGTTTTTCTCTGTGGTCTCCACAGGGGATTCAGACATCCTTTCATCTTGGCAGATGCAAGACGAGCCTGCATTCAAGTCACTGCAGGGATATCCAGCCTTATTTCGCGTCAGGGCATCGCGGTGTCCATTCCACTTGAGGCCGCAAACTCAGGGTCCCTCTCACATACCTAGAGCTGAGAGAAGCCTCCTCTTGAGGTGCTTGTGGTAAGGTGGTATTCCTCTGGAGTCGAAGCCAGGGACTAACCTCTCATCTCGAGTTGATTTTTGGCCCACGGAGCTCTTTCGTGTTGCTACAGTGACCTCAGGATCCCTCTAGCCTTGAAACAGTGTTCTTGGGGTTTCTCTGGAGTGCTATCAAGGAAATCAAGGCTCCTTTCATGTGTGATGTGCAACACGGAATTGCTCTGCACGCAGTGCAGGGGAATCGGGCCTCATCTCGCGGCGAGGGGGAAGTCTCATGGTTTTTCTCGAGTTGCGGCGGGAACCTGGGGTATATTCTCGAGTTACGACGGGGATGGCCCTTCCACCCACGTGTTTCTTCAGCGACGTCAGGACTCCTGCCTAGTTGCGAGGGACAACTCTGGATTCTCCTCGAGGCTTTACAGGGCAATTGGGACGCCTCTCCAGCTGAGGCGGGAGACCAAGTGTCCCTTTCCAAATGCCACAGGAATCCTGGGACTCCTATCAAGTTTCATGAGGAGTCAGGCATCGTCTCCTTTGGAGGCACTGATCTCCGCGTACCTCTGGAGTTTTCAAAGGATGTGAGGCTATCGGTCGCGATGAGGTGGGGAACTAAGTCTTTCTCTGTGCTTTCCACAGGGGATTCAGACATCCTTTCGTCCTGGGAGATGCAAGACGAGCCTGCATTGAAGTCACTGCAGGGATATCCGGCCTTATTTGGAGTCAGGGCATCGCGGTGTCCATTCCACTTGAGGCCGCAAACTCAGGGTCCCTCTCACATACCTAGAGCTGAGAGAAGCCTCCTCTTGAGGTGCTTGTGGTAAGGTGGTATTCCTCTGGAGACGAATCCAGGGACTAACCTCTCTTTTCAAGTTGATTTTTGGTCCACAGAGTTCTTTCGTGTTGCTACAGTGACCTCAGGATCCCTCTATCCTTGAAACAGTGTTCTTGGGGTTTCTCTGGAGTGCCATCAAGGAAATCAAGGCTCCTTTCATGTGTGATGTGCAAGACGGAATTGCTCTGCTCGCAGTACAGGGGAATCGGGCCTCATCTCGCATCGAGGGGGAAGTCTCATGGTTTTTCTCGAGTTGCGGCGGGAACCTGGGGTATATTCTCGAGTTACGACGGGGATGGCCCTTCCACCCACGTGTTTGTTCAGCCACGTCAGGACTCCTGCCTAGTTGCGAGGGACAACTCGGGATTCTCCTCGAGGCTTGGCAGGGCAATTGGAACGCCTCTCCAGCTGAGGCGGGAGACCAAGTGTCCCTTTCCACGTGCCACAAGAATCCTGGGACTCCTATCAAGTTTCACGAGGAGTCAGGCATCGTCTCCTTTGGAGGCACTGATCTCCGCGTACCTCTGGAGTTTTCAAAGGATGTGAGGCCTGCGGTCGCGATGAGGTGGGGAACTAGGTTTTTCTCTGTGGTCTCCACAGGGGATTCAGACATCCTTTCATCTTGGGAGATGCAAGACGAGCCTGCATTCAAGTCACTGCAGGGATATCCAGCCTTATTTCGCGTCAGGGCATCGCGGTGTCCATTCCACTTGAGGCCGCAAACTCAGGGTCCCTCTCACATACCTAGAGCTGAGAGAAGCCTTCTCTTGAGGTGCTTGTGGTAAGGTGGTATTCCTCTGGAGTCGAAGCCAGGGACTAACCTCTCATCTCGAGTTGATTTTTGGCCCACGGAGCTCTTTCGTGTTGCTACAGTGACCTCAGGATCCCTCTAGCCTTGAAACAGTGTTCTTGGGGTTTCTCTGGAGTGCCATCAAGGAAATCAAGGCTCCTTTCATGTGTGATGTGCAACACAGAATTTCTCTGCACGCAGTGCAGGGGAATCGGGCCTCATCTCGCGGCGAGGGGGAAGTCTCATGTTTTTTTTCGAGTTGCGGCGGGAACCTGGGGTATATTCTCGAGTTACGACGGGGATGGCCCTTCCACACACGTGTGTGTTCAGCCACGTCAGGACTCTTGCCTAGTTGCGAGACACAACTCGGGATTCTCCTCGAGGCTTGGCAAGGCAATTGGGACGCCTCTCCAGCTGAGGCGGGAGACCAAGGGTCCCTTTCCACGTGCCACAGGAATCCTGGGACTCCTATCAAGTTTCACGAGGAGTCAGGCATCGTCTCCTTTGGAGACACTGATCTTCGCGTACCTCTGGAGTTTTCAAAGGATGTGAGGCCTCCGGTCGCGATAAGGTGGAGAACTAGGTGTTTCTCTGTGGTCTCCACAGGGGATGCAGACATCCTTTCATCTTCGGAGATGCAAGACGAGCCTGCATTCAAGTCACTGCAGCGATATCCAGCCTTATTTCGCGTCAGGGCATCGCGGTGTCCATTCCACTTGAGGCCGCAAACTCAGGGTCCCTCTCACATACCTAGAGCTGAGAGAAGCCTCCTCTTGAGGTGCTTGTGGTAAGGTGGTATTCCTCTGGAGTCGAAGCCAGGGACTAACCTCTCATCTCGTGTTGATTTTTGGCCCACGGAGCTCTTTCGTGTTGCTACAGTGACCTCAGGATCCCTCTAGCCTTGAAACAGTGTTCTTGGGGTTTCTCTGGAGTGCCATGAAGGAAATCAAGGCTCCTTTCATGTGTGATGTGCAACACGGAATTGCTCTGCACGCAGTGCAGGGGAATCGGGCCTCATCTCGCGGCGAGGGGGAATTCTCATGGTTTTTCTCGAGTTGCGGCGGGAACCTGGGGTATATTCTCGAGTTACGACGGGGATGGCCCTTCCACCCACGTGTTTGTTCAGCGACGTCAGGACTCCTGCCTAGTTGCGAGGGACAACTCTGGATTCTCCTCGAAGCTTGGCAGGGCAATTGGGACGCCTCTCCGGCTGAGGCGGGAGACCAAGGGTTACTTTCCACGTGCCACAGGAATCCTGGGACTCCTATCAAGTTTCACGAGGAGTCAGGCATCGTCTCCTTTGGAGGCACTGATCTCCGCGTACCTCTGGAGTTTTCAAAGGATGTGAGGCCTCCGGTCGCGATGAGGTGGGGAACTAGGTCTTTCTCTGTGGTCTCCACAGGGGATTCAGACACCCTTTCGTCTTGGGAGATGCAAGACGAGCCTGCATTCCAGTCACTGCAGGCATATCCGGCCTTATTTCGAGTCAGGGCATCGCGGTGTCCATTCCACTTGAGGCCGCAAACTCAGGGTCCCTCTCACATACCTAGAGCTAAGAGAAGCCTCCTCTTGAGGTGCTTGTGGTAAGGTGGTATTCCTCTGGAGTCGAAGCCAGGGACTAACCTCTCATCTCGAGTTGATTTTGGGTCCACGGAGCTCTTTCGTGTTGCTACAGTGACCTCAGGATCCCTCTAGCCTTGAAACAGTGTTCTTGGGGTTTCTCTGGAGTGCCATGAAGGAAATCAAGGCTCCTTTCATGTGTGATGTGCAACACAGAATTGCTCTGCACGCAGTGCAGGGGAATCGGGACTCATCTCGCGGCGAGGGGGAAGTCTCATGGTTTTTCTCGAGTTGCGGCGGGAACCTGGGGTATATTCTCGAGTTACGACGGGGATGGCCCTTCCACACACGTGTTTGTTCAGCCACGTCAGGACTCTTGCCTAGTTGCGAGACACAACTCGGGATTCTCCTCGAGGCTTGGCAAGGCAATTGGGACGCCTCTCCAGCTGAGGCGGGAGACCAGGGGTCCCTTTCCACGTGCCACAGGAATCCTGGGACTCCTATCAAGTTTCACGAGGAGTCAGGCATCGTCTCCTTTGGAGGCACTGATCTCCGCGTACCTCTGGAGTTTTCAAAGGATGTGAGGCCTCCGGTCGCGATGAGGTGGGGAACTAGGTCTTTCTCTGTGGTCTCCACAGGGGATTCAGACATCCTTTCATCTTGGGAGATGCAAGACGAGCCTGCATTCAAGTCACTGCAGGGATATCGAGCCTTATTTCGCGTCAGGGCATCGCGGTGTCCATTCCACTTGAGGCCGCAAACTCAGGGTCCCTCTCACATACCTAGAGCTGAGAGAAGCCTCCTCTTGAGGTGCTTGTGGTAAGGTGGTATTCCTCTGGAGTCGAAGCCAGGGACTAACCTCTCATCTCGAGTTGATTTTTGGCCCACGGAGCTCTTTCGTGTTGCTACAGTGACCTCAGGATCCCTCTAGCCTTGAAACAGTGTTCTTGGGGTTTCTCTGGAGTGCTATCAAAGAAATCAAGGCTCCTTTCATGTGTGATGTGCAACACGGAATTGCTCTGCACGCAGTGCAGGGGAATCGGGCCTCATCTCGCGGCGAGGGGGAAGTCTCATGGTTTTTCTCGAGTTGCGGCGGGAACCTGGGGTATATTCTCGAGTTACGACGGGGATGGCCCTTCCACCCACGTGTTTCTTCAGCGACGTCAGGACTCCTGCCTAGTTGCGAGGGACAACTCTGGATTCTCCTCGAGGCTTTACAGGGCAATTGGGACGCCTCTCCAGCTGAGGCGGGAGACCAAGTGTCCCTTTCCAAATGCCACAGGAATCCTGGGACTCCTATCAAGTTTCATGAGGAGTCAGGCATCGTCTCCTTTGGAGGCACTGATCTCCGCGTACCTCTGGAGTTTTCAAAGGATGTGAGGCTATCGGTCGCGATGAGGTGGGGAACTAAGTCTTTCTCTGTGCTTTCCACAGGGGATTCAGACATCCTTTCGTCCTGGGAGATGCAAGACGAGCCTGCATTGAAGTCACTGCAGGGATATCCGGCCTTATTTCGAGTCAGGGCATCGCGGTGTCCATTCCACTTGAGGCCGCAAACTCAGGGTCCCTCTCACATACCTAGAGCTGAGAGAAGCCTCCTCTTGAGGTGCTTGTGGTAAGGTGGTATTCCTCTGGAGACGAATCCAGGGACTAACCTCTCTTTTCGAGTTGATTTTTGGTCCACAGAGCTCTTTCGTGTTGCTACAGTGACCTCAGGATCCCTCTAGCCTTGAAACAGTGTTCTTGGGGTTTCTCTGGAGTGCCATCAAGGAAATCAAGGCTCCTTTCATGTGTGATGTGCAAGACGGAATTGCTCTGCACGCAGTACAGGGGAATCGGGCCTCATCTCGCATCGAGGGGGAAGTCTCATGGTTTTTCTCGAGTTGCGGCGGGAACCTGGGGTATATTCTCGAGTTACGACGGGGATGGCCCTTCCACACACGTGTGTGTTCAGCCACGTCAGGACTCCTGCCTAGTTGCGAGGGACAACTCGGGATTCTCCTCGAGGCTTGGCAGGGCAATTGGAACGCCTCTCCAGCTGAGGCGGGAGACCAAGTGTCCCTTTCCACGTGCCACAAGAATCCTGGGACTCCTATCAAGTTTCACGAGGAGTCAGGCATCGTCTCCTTTGGAGGCACTGATCTCCGCGTACCTCTGGAGTTTTCAAAGGATGTGAGGCCTGCGGTCGCGATGAAGTGGGGAACTAGGTGTTTCTCTGTGGTCTCCACAGGGGATTCAGACATCCTTTCTTCTTGGGAGATGCAAGACGAGCCTGCATTCAAGTCACTGCAGGCATATCCGGCCTTATTTTGAGTCAGGGCATGGCGGTGTCCATTCCACTTGAGGCCGCAAACTCAGGATCCCTCTCACATACCTAGAGCTGAGAGAAGCCTCCTCTTGAGGTGCTTGTGGTAAGGTGGTATTCCTCAGGAGTCGACGCCAGGGACTAACCTCTCATCTCATGTTGATTCTTGGTCCACGGAGCTCTTTCGTGATGCTACAGTGACCTCAGGATCCCTCTAGCCTTGAAACAGTGTTCTTGGGGTTTCTCTGGAGTGCCATCAAGGAAATCAAGGCTCCTTTCATGTGTGATGTGCAACACGGAATTGCTCTGCACGCAGTGCAGGGGAATCGGGCCTCATCTCGCGGCGAGGGGGAAGTCTCATGGTTTTTCTCGAGTTGCGGCGGGAACCTGGGGTATATTCTCGAGTTACGACGGGGATGTCCCTTCCACCCACGTGTTTCTTCAGCGACGTCAGGACTCCTGCCTCGTTGCGAGGGACAACTCTGGATTCTCCTCGAGGCTTGGCAGGGCAATTGGGACGCCTCTCCAGCTGAGGCGGGAGACCAAGTGTCCCTTTCCAAGTGCCACAGGAATCCTGGGACTCCTATCAAGTTTCACGAGGAGTCAGGCATCCTTTCCTTTGGAGGCACTGATCTCCGCGTACCTCTGGAGTTTTCAAAGGATGTGAGGCTATCGGTCGCGATGAGGTGGGGAACTAAGTCTTTCTGTGCTTTCCACAGGGGATTCAGACATCCTTTCGTCCTGGGAGATGCATGACGAGCCTGCATTGAAGTCACTGCAGGGATATCCGGCCTTATTTGGAGTCAGGGCATCGCGGTGTCCATTCCACTTGAGGCCGCAAACTCAGGGTCCCTCTCACATACCTAGAGCTGAGAGAAGCCTCCTCTTGAGGTGCTTGTGGTAAGGTGGTATTCCTCTGGAGACGAATCCAGGGACTAACCTCTCTTTTCAAGTTGATTTTTGGTCCACAGAGTTCTTTCGTGTTGCTACAGTGACCTCAGGATCCCTCTATCCTTGAAACAGTGTTCTTGGGGTTTCTCTGGAGTGCCATCAAGGAAATCAAGGCTCCTTTCATGTGTGATGTGCAAGACGGAATTGCTCTGCTCGCAGTACAGGGGAATCGGGCCTCATCTCGCATCGAGGGGGAAGTCTCATGGTTTTTCTCGAGTTGCGGCGGGAACCTGGGGTATATTCTCGAGTTACGACGGGGATGGCCCTTCCACCCACGTGTTTGTTCAGCCACGTCAGGACTCCTGCCTAGTTGCGAGGGACAACTCGGGATTCTCCTCGAGGCTTGGCAGGGCAATTGGAACGCCTCTCCAGCTGAGGCGGGAGACCAAGGGTCCCTTTCCACGTGCCACAAGAATCCTGGGACTCCTATCAAGTTTCACGAGGAGTCAGGCATCGTCTCCTTTGGAGGCACTGATCTCCGCGTACCTCTGGAGTTTTCAAAGGATGTGAGGCCTGCGGTCGCGATGAGGTGGGGAACTAGGTTTTTCTCTGTGGTCTCCACAGGGGATTCAGACATCCTTTCATCTTGGGAGATGCAAGACGAGCCTGCATTCAAGTCACTGCAGCGATATCCAGCCTTATTTCGCGTCAGGGCATCGCGGTGTCCATTCCACTTGAGGCCGCAAACTCAGGGTCCCTCTCACATACCTAGAGCTGAGAGAAGCCTTCTCTTGAGGTGCTTGTGGTAAGGTGGTATTCCTCTGGAGTCGAAGCCAGGGACTAACCTCTCATCTCGAGTTGATTTTTGGTCCACGGAGCTCTTTCGTGTTGCTACAGTGACCTCAGGATCCCTCTAGCCTTGAAACAGTGTTCTTGGGGTTTCTCTGGAGTGCCATCAAGGAAATCAAGGCTCCTTTCATGTGTGATGTGCAACACAGAATTTCTCTGCACGCAGTGCAGGGGAATCGGGCCTCATCTCGCGGCGAGGGGGAAGTCTCATGTTATTTTTCGAGTTGCGGCGGGAACCTGGGGTATATTCTCGAGTTACGACGGGGATGGCCCTTCCACACACGTGTGTGTTCAGCCACGTCAGGACTCTTGCCTAGTTGCGAGACACAACTCGGGATTCTCCTCGAGGCTTGGCAAGGCAATTGGGACGCCTCTCCAGCTGAGGCGGGAGACCAAGGGTCCCTTTCCACGTGCCACAGGAATCCTGGGACTCCTATCAAGTTTCACGAGGAGTCAGGCATCGTCTCCTTTGGAGACACTGATCTTCGCGTACCTCTGGAGTTTTCAAAGGATGTGAGGCCTCCGGTCGCGATAAGGTGGAGAACTAGGTCTTTCTCTGTGGTCTCCACAGGGGATTCAGACATCCTTTCATCTTCGGAGATGCAAGACGAGCCTGCATTCAAGTCACTGCAGCGATATCCAGCCTTATTTCACGTCAGGGCATCGCGGTGTCCATTCCACTTGAGGCCGCAAACTCAGGGTCCCTCTCACATACATAGAGCTGAGAGAAGCCTCCTCTTGAGGTGCTTGTGGTAAGGTGGTATTCCTCTGGAGTCGAAGCCAGGGACTAACCTCTCATCTCGTGTTGATTTTTGGCTCACGGAGCTCTTTCGTGTTGCTACAGTGACCTCAGGATCCCTCTAGCCTTGAAACAGTGTTCTTGGGGTTTCTCTGGAGTGCCATCAAGGAAATCAAGGCTCCTTTCATGTGTGATGTGCAAGACGGAATTGCTCTGCACGCAGTACAGGGGAATCGGGCCTCATCTCGCATCGAGGGGGAAGTCTCATGGTTTTTCTCGAGTTGCGGCGGGAACCTGGGGTATATTCTCGAGTTACGACGGGGATGGCCCTTCCACACACGTGTGTGTTCAGCCACGTCAGGACTCCTGCCTAGTTGCGAGGGACAACTCGGGATTCTCCTCGAGGCTTGGCAGGGCAATTGGAACGCCTCTCCAGCTGAGGCGGGAGACCAAGTGTCCCTTTCCACGTGCCACAAGAATCCTGGGACTCCTATCAAGTTTCACGAGGAGTCAGGCATCGTCTCCTTTGGAGGCACTGATCTCCGCGTACCTCTGGAGTTTTCAAAGGATGTGAGGCCTGCGGTCGCGATGAAGTGGGGAACTAGGTGTTTCTCTGTGGTCTCCACAGGGGATTCAGACATCCTTTCTTCTTGGGAGATGCAAGACGAGCCTGCATTCAAGTCACTGCAGGGATATCCGGCCTTATTTTGAGTCAGGGCATGGCGGTGTCCATTCCACTTGAGGCCGCAAACTCAGGATCCCTCTCACATACCTAGAGCTGAGAGAAGCCTCCTCTTGAGGTGCTTGTGGTAAGGTGGTATTCCTCAGGAGTCGACGCCAGGGACTAACCTCTCATCTCATGTTGATTCTTGGTCCACGGAGCTCTTTCGTGATGCTACAGTGACCTCAGGATCCCTCTAGCCTTGAAACAGTGTTCTTGGGGTTTCTCTGGAGTGCCATCAAGGAAATCAAGGCTCCTTTCATGTGTGATGTGCAACACGGAATTGCTCTGCAGGCAGTGCAGGGGAATCGGGCCTCATCTCGCGGCGAGGGGGAAGTCTCATGGTTTTTCTCGAGTTGCGGCGGGAACCTGGGGTATATTCTCGAGGTACGACGGGGATGTCCCTTCCACCCACGTGTTTCTTCAGCGACGTCAGGACTCCTGCCTCGTTGCGAGGGACAACTCTGGATTCTCCTCGAGGCTTGGCAGGGCAATTGGGACGCCTCTCCAGCTGAGGCGGGAGACCAAGTGTCCCTTTCCAAGTGCCACAGGAATCCTGGGACTCCTATCAAGTTTCACGAGGAGTCAGGCATCGTCTCCTTTGGAGGCACTGATCTCCGCGTACCTCTGGAGTTTTCAAAGGATGTGAGGCTATCGGTCGCGATGAGGTGGGGAACTAAGTCTTTCTGTGCTTTCCACAGGGGATTCAGACATCCTTTCGTCCTGGGAGATGCAAGACGAGCCTGCATTGAAGTCACTGCAGGGATATCCGGCCTTATTTGGAGTCAGGGCATGGCGGTGTCCATTCCACTTGAGGCCGCAAACTCAGGGTCCCTCTCACATACCTAGAGCTGAGAGAAGCCTCCTCTTGAGGTGCTTGTGGTAAGGTGGTATTCCTCTGGAGACGAATCCAGGGTCTAACCTCTCTTTTCAAGTTGATTTTTGGTCCACAGAGTTCTTTCGTGTTGCTACAGTGACCTCAGGATCCCTCTATCCTTGAAACAGTGTTCTTGGGGTTTCTCTGGAGTGCCATCAAGGAAATCAAGGCTCCTTTCATGTGTGATGTGCAAGACGGAATTGCTCTGCTCGCAGTACAGGGGAATCGGGCCTCATCTCGCATCGAGGGGGAAGTCTCATGGTTTTTCTCGAGTTGCGGCGGGAACCTGGGGTATATTCTCGAGTTACGACGGGGATGGCCCTTCCACCCACGTGTTTGTTCAGCCACGTCAGGACTCCTGCCTAGTTGCGAGGGACAACTCGGGATTCTCCTCGAGGCTTGGCAGGGCAATTGGAACGCCTCTCCAGCTGAGGCGGGAGACCAAGGGTCCCTTTCCACGTGCCACAAGAATCCTGGGACTCCTATCAAGTTTCACGAGGAGTCAGGCATCGTCTCCTTTGGAGGCACTGATCTCCGCGTACCTCTGGAGTTTTCAAAGGATGTGAGGCCTGCGGTCGCGATGAGGTGGGGAACTAGGTTTTTCTCTGTGGTCTCCACAGGGGATTCAGACATCCTTTCATCTTGGGAGATGCAAGACGAGCCTGCATTCAAGTCACTGCAGGGATATCCAGCCTTATTTCGCGTCAGGGCATCGCGGTGTCCATTCCACTTGAGGCCGCAAACTCAGGGTCCCTCTCACATACCTAGAGCTGAGAGAAGCCTTCTCTTGAGGTGCTTGTGGTAAGGTGGTATTCCTCTGGAGTCGAAGCCAGGGACTAACCTCTCATCTCGAGTTGATTTTTGGCCCACGGAGCTCTTTCGTGTTGCTACAGTGACCTCAGGATCCCTCTAGCCTTGAAACAGTGTTCTTGGGGTTTCTCTGGAGTGCCATCAAGGAAATCAAGGCTCCTTTCATGTGTGATGTGCAACACAGAATTGCTCTGCACGCAGTGCAGGGGAATCGGGCCTCATCTCGCGGCGAGGGGGAAGTCTCATGTTTTTTTTCGAGTTGCGGCGGGAACCTGGGGTATATTCTCGAGTTACGACGGGGATGGCCCTTCCACACACGTGTGTGTTCAGCCACGTCAGGACTCTTGCCTAGTTGCGAGACACAACTCGGGATTCTCCTCGAGGCTTGGCAAGGCAATTGGGACGCCTCTCCAGCTGAGGCGGGAGACCAAGGGTCCCTTTCCACGTGCCACAGGAATCCTGGGACTCCTATCAAGTTTCACGAGGAGTCAGGCATCGTCTCCTTTGGAGACACTGATCTTCGCGTACCTCTGGAGTTTTCAAAGGATGTGAGGCCTCCGGTCGCGATAAGGTGGAGAACTAGGTCTTTCTCTGTGGTCTCCACAGGGGATTCAGACATCCTTTCATCTTCGGAGATGCAAGACGAGCCTGCATTCAAGTCACTGCAGCGATATCCAGCCTTATTTCACGTCAGGGCATCGCGGTGTCCATTCCACTTGAGGCCGCAAAATCAGGGTCCCTCACACATACATAGAGCTGAGAGAAGCCTCCTCTTGAGGTGCTTGTGGTAAGGTGGTATTCCTCTGGAGTCGAAGCCAGGGACTAACCTCTCATCTCGTGTTGATTTTTGGCCCACGGAGCTCTTTCGTGTTGCTACAGTGACCTCAGGATCCCTCTAGCCTTGAAACAGTGTTCTTGGGGTTTCTCTGGAGTGCCATCAAGGAAATCAAGGCTCCTTTCATGTGTGATGTGCAACACGGAATTGCTCTGCACGCAGTGCAGGGGAATCGGGCCTCATCTCGCGGCGAGGGGGAATTCTCATGGTTTTTCTCGAGTTGCGGCGGGAACCTGGGGTATATTCTCGAGTTACGACGGGGATGGCCCTTCCACACACGTGTTTGTTCAGCCACGTCAGGACTCTTGCCTAGTTGCGAGACACAACTCGGGATTCTCCTCGAGGCTTGGCAAGGCAATTGGGACGCCTCTCCAGCTGAGGCGGGAGACCAGGGGTCCCTTTCCACGTGCCACAGGAATCCTGGGACTCCTATCAAGTTTCACGAGGAGTCAGGCATCGTCTCCTTTGGAGGCACTGATCTCCGCGTACCTCTGGAGTTTTCAAAGGATGTGAGGCCTCCGGTCGCGATGAGGTGGGGAACTAGGTCTTTCTCTGTGGTCTCCACAGGGGATTCAGACATCCTTTCATCTTGGGAGATGCAAGACGAGCCTGCATTCAAGTCACTGCAGGGATATCGAGCCTTATTTCGCGTCAGGGCATCGCGGTGTCCATTCCACTTGAGGCCGCAAACTCAGGGTCCCTCTCACATACCTAGAGCTGAGAGAAGCCTCCTCTTGAGGTGCTTGTGGTAAGGTGGTATTCCTCTGGAGTCGAAGCCAGGGACTAACCTCTCATCTCGAGTTGATTTTTGTCCCACGGAGCTCTTTCGTGTTGCTACAGTGACCTCAGGATCCCTCTAGCCTTGAAACAGTGTTCTTGGGGTTTCTCTGGAGTGCTATCAAGGAAATCAAGGCTCCTTTCATGTGTGATGTGCAACACGGAATTGCTCTGCACGCAGTGCAGGGGAATCGGGCCTCATCTCGCGGCGAGGGGGAAGTCTCATGGTTTTTCTTGAGTTGCGGCGGGAACCTGGGGTATATTCTCGAGTTACGACGGGGATGGCCCTTCCACCCACGTGTTTCTTCAGCGACGTCAGGACTCCTGCCTCGTTGCGAGGGACAACTCTGGATTCTCCTCGAGGCTTTACAGGGCAATTGGGACGCCTCTCCAGCTGAGGCGGGAGACCAAGTGTCCCTTTCCAAATGCCACAGGAATCCTGGGACTCCTATCAAGTTTCATGAGGAGTCAGGCATCGTCTCCTTTGGAGGCACTGATCTCCGCGTACCTCTGGAGTTTTCAAAGGATGTGAGGCTATCGGTCGCGATGAGGTGGGGAACTAAGTCTTTCTCTGTGCTTTCCACAGGGGATTCAGACATCCTTTCGTCCTGGGAGATGCAAGACGAGCCTGCATTGAAGTCACTGCAGGGATATCCGGCCTTATTTCGAGTCAGGGCATCGCGGTGTCCATTCCACTTGAGGCCGCAAACTCAGGGTCCCTCTCACATACCTAGAGCTGAGAGAAGCCTCCTCTTGAGGTGCTTGTGGTAAGGTGGTATTCCTCTGGAGACGAATCCAGGGACTAACCTCTCTTTTCGAGTTGATTTTTGGTCCACAGAGTTCTTTCGTGTTGCTACAGTGACCTCAGGATCCCTCTAGCCTTGAAACAGTGTTCTTGGGGTTTCTCTGGAGTGCCATCAAGGAAATCAAGGCTCCTTTCATGTGTGATGTGCAAGACGGAATTGCTCTGCACGCAGTACAGGGGAATCGGGCCTCATCTCGCATCGAGGGGGAAGTCTCATGGTTTTTCTCGAGTTGCGGCGGAAACCTGGGGTATATTCTCGAGTTACGACGGGGATGGCCCTTCCACACACGTGTGTGTTCAGCCACGTCAGGACTCCTGCCTAGTTGCGAGGGACAACTCGGGATTCTCCTCGAGGCTTGGCAGGGCAATTGGAACGCCTCTCCAGCTGAGGCGGGAGACCAAGTGTCCCTTTCCACGTGCCACAAGAATCCTGGGACTCCTATCAAGTTTCACGAGGAGTCAGGCATCGTCTCCTTTGGAGGCACTGATCTCCGCGTACCTCTGGAGTTTTCAAAGGATGTGAGGCCTGCGGTCGCGATGAAGTGGGGAACTAGGTGTTTCTCTGTGGTCTCCACAGGGGATTCAGACATCCTTTCTTCTTGGGAGATGCAAGACGAGCCTGCATTCAAGTCACTGCAGGCATATCCGGCCTTATTTTGAGTCAGGGCATGGCGGTGTCCATTCCACTTGAGGCCGCAAACTCAGGATCCCTCTCACATACCTAGAGCTGAGAGAAGCCTCCTCTTGAGGTGCTTGTGGTAAGGTGGTATTCCTCAGGAGTCGACGCCAGGGACTAACCTCTCATCTCATGTTGATTCTTGGTCCACGGAGCTCTTTCGTGATGCTACAGTGACCTCAGGATCCCTCTAGCCTTGAAACAGTGTTCTTGGGGTTTCTCTGGAGTGCCATCAAGGAAATCAAGGCTCCTTTCATGTGTGATGTGCAACACGGAATTGCTCTGCACGCAGTGCAGGGGAATCGGGCCTCATCTCGCGGCGAGGGGGAAGTCTCATGGTTTTTCTCGAGTTGCGGCGGGAACCTGGGGTATATTCTCGAGTTACGACGGGGATGTCCCTTCCACCCACGTGTTTCTTCAGCGACGTCAGGACTCCTGCCTCGTTGCGAGGGACAACTCTGGATTCTCCTCGAGGCTTGGCAGGGCAATTGGGACGCCTCTCCAGCTGAGGCGGGAGACCAAGTGTCCCTTTCCAAGTGCCACAGGAATCCTGGGACTCCTATCAAGTTTCACGAGGAGTCAGGCATCCTCTCCTTTGGAGGCACTGATCTCCGCATACCTCTGGAGTTTTCAAAGGATGTGAGGCTATCGGTCGCGATGAGGTGGGGAACTAAGTCTTTCTGTGCTTTCCACAGGGGATTCAGACATCCTTTCGTCCTGGGAGATGCAAGACGAGCCTGCATTGAAGTCACTGCAGGGATATCCGGCCTTATTTGGAGTCAGGGCATCGCGGTGTCCATTCCACTTGAGGCCGCAAACTCAGGGTCCCTCTCACATACCTAGAGCTGAGAGAAGCCTCCTCTTGAGGTGCTTGTGGTAAGGTGGTATTCCTCTGGAGACGAATCCAGGGACTAACCTCTCTTTTCAAGTTGATTTTTGGTCCACAGAGTTCTTTCGTGTTGCTACAGTGACCTCAGGATCCCTCTATCCTTGAAACAGTGTTCTTGGGGTTTCTCTGGAGTGCCATCAAGGAAATCAAGGCTCCTTTCATGTGTGATGTGCAAGACGGAATTGCTCTGCTCGCAGTACAGGGGAATCGGGCCTCATCTCGCATCGAGGGGGAAGTCTCATGGTTTTTCTCGAGTTGCGGCGGGAACCTGGGGTATATTCTCGAGTTACGACGGGGATGGCCCTTCCACCCACGTGTTTGTTCAGCCACGTCAGGACTCCTGCCTAGTTGCGAGGGACAACTCGGGATTCTCCTCGAGGCTTGGCAGGGCAATTGGAACGCCTCTCCAGCTGAGGCGGGAGACCAAGGGTCCCTTTCCACGTGCCACAAGAATCCTGGGACTCCTATCAAGTTTCACGAGGAGTCAGGCATCGTCTCCTTTGGAGGCACTGATCTCCGCGTACCTCTGGAGTTTTCAAAGGATGTGAGGCCTGCGGTCGCGATGAGGTGGGGAACTAGGTTTTTCTCTGTGGTCTCCACAGGGGATTCAGACATCCTTTCATCTTGGGAGATGCAAGACGAGCCTGCATTCAAGTCACTGCAGGGATATCCAGCCTTATTTCGCGTCAGGGCATCGCGGTGTCCATTCCACTTGAGGCCGCAAACTCAGGGTCCCTCTCACATACCTAGAGCTGAGAGAAGCCTTCTCTTGAGGTGCTTGTGGTAAGGTGGTATTCCTCTGGAGTCGAAGCCAGGGACTAACCTCTCATCTCGAGTTGATTTTTGGCCCACGGAGCTCTTTCGTGTTGCTACAGTGACCTCAGGATCCCTCTAGCCTTGAAACAGTGTTCTTGGGGTTTCTCTGGAGTGCCATCAAGGAAATCAAGGCTCCTTTCATGTGTGATGTGCAACACAGAATTTCTCTGCACGCAGTGCAGGGGAATCGGGCCTCATCTCGCGGCGAGGGGGAAGTCTCATGTTTTTTTTCGAGTTGCGGCGGGAACCTGGGGTATATTCTCGAGTTACGACGGGGATGGCCCTTCCACACACGTGTGTGTTCAGCCACGTCAGGACTCTTGCCTAGTTGCGAGACACAACTCGGGATTCTCCTCGAGGCTTGGCAAGGCAATTGGGACGCCTCTCCAGCTGAGGCGGGAGACCAAGGGTCCGTTTCCACGTGCCACAGGAATCCTGGGACTCCTATCAAGTTTCACGAGGAGTCAGGCATCGTCTCCTTTGGAGGCACTGATCTCCGCGTACCTCTGGAGTTTTCAAAGGATGTGAGGCCTCCGGTCGCGATGAGGTGGGGAACTAGGTCTTTCTCTGTGGTCTCCACAGGGGATTCAGACACCCTTTCGTCTTGGGAGATGCAAGACGAGCCTGCATTCCAGTCACTGCAGGGATATCCGGCCTTATTTCGAGTCAGGGCATCGCGGTGTCCATTCCACTTGAGGCCGCAAACTCAGGGTCCCTCTCACATACCTAGAGCTGAGAGAAGCCTCCTCTTGAGGTGCTTGTGGTAAGGTGGTATTCCTCTGGAGTCGAAGCCAGGGACTAACCTCTCATCTCGAGTTGATTTTTGGCCCACGGAGCTCTTTCGTGTTGCTACAGTGACCTCAGGATCCCTCTAGCCTTGAAACAGTGTTCTTGGGGTTTCTCTGGAGTGCTATCAAGGAAATCAAGGCTCCTTTCATGTGTGATGTGCAACACGGAATTGCTCTGCACGCAGTGCAGGGGAATCGGGCCTCATCTCGCGGCGAGGGGGAAGTCTCATGGTTTTTCTCGAGTTGCGGCGGGAACCTGGGGTATATTCTCGAGTTAAGACGGGGATGGCCCTTCCACCCACGTGTTTCTTCAGCGACGTCAGGACTCCTGCCTAGTTGCGAGGGACAACTCTGGATTCTCCTCGAGGCTTTACAGGGCAATTGGGACGCCTCTCCAGCTGAGGCGGGAGACCAAGTGTCCCTTTCCAAATGCCACAGGAATCCTGGGACTCCTATCAAGTTTCATGAGGAGTCAGGCATCGTCTCCTTTGGAGGCACTGATCTCCGCGTACCTCTGGAGTTTTCAAAGGATGTGAGGCTATCGGTCGCGACGAGGTGGGGAACTAAGTCTTTCTCTGTGCTTTCCACAGGGGATTCAGACATCCTTTCGTCCTGGGAGATGCAAGACGAGCCTGCATTGAAGTCACTGCAGGGATATCCGGCCTTATTTCGAGTCAGGGCATCGCGGTGTCCATTCCACTTGAGGCCGCAAACTCAGGGTCCCTCTCACATACCTAGAGCTGAGAGAAGCCTCCTCTTGAGGTGCTTGTGGTAAGGTGGTATTCCTCTGGAGACGAATCCAGGGACTAACCTCTCTTTTCGAGTTGATTTTTGGTCCACAGAGTTCTTTCGTGTTGCTACAGTGACCTCAGGATCCCTCTAGCCTTGAAACAGTGTTCTTGGGGTTTCTCTGGAGTGCCATCAAGGAAATCAAGGCTCCTTTCATGTGTGATGTGCAAGACGGAATTGCTCTGCACGCAGTACAGGGGAATCGGGCCTCATCTCGCATCGAGGGGGAAGTCTCATGGTTTTTCTCGAGTTGCGGCGGGAACCTGGGGTATATTCTCGAGTTACGACGGGGATGGCCCTTCCACACACGTGTGTGTTCAGCCACGTCAGGACTCCTGCCTAGTTGCGAGGGACAACTCGGGATTCTCCTCGAGGCTTGGCAGGGCAATTGGAACGCCTCTCCAGCTGAGGCGGGAGACCAAGTGTCCCTTTCCACGTGCCACAAGAATCCTGGGACTCCTATCAAGTTTCACGAGGAGTCAGGCATCGTCTCCTTTGGAGGCACTGATCTCCGCGTACCTCTGGAGTTTTCAAAGGATGTGAGGCCTGCGGTCGCGATGAAGTGGGGAACTAGGTGTTTCTCTGTGGTCTCCACAGGGGATTCAGACATCCTTTCTTCTTGGGAGATGCAAGACGAGCCTGCATTCAAGTCACTGCAGGGATATCCGGCCTTATTTTGAGTCAGGGCATGGCGGTGTCCATTCCACT
Organism: Cervus elaphus; assembly: GCF_910594005.1. NCBI lineage: Eukaryota > Metazoa > Chordata > Mammalia > Artiodactyla > Cervidae > Cervus > Cervus elaphus. The sequence continues at coordinate 4,876,424 of NW_025316779.1, forward strand.
TGAGGCCGCAAACTCAGGATCCCTCTCACATACCTAGAGCTGAGAGAAGCCTCCTCTTGAGGTGCTTGTGGTAAGGTGGTATTCCTCAGGAGTCGACGCCAGGGACTAACCTCTCATCTCATGTTGATTCTTGGTCCACGGAGCTCTTTCGTGATGCTACAGTGACCTCAGGATCCCTCTAGCCTTGAAACAGTGTTCTTGGGGTTTCTCTGGAGTGCCATCAAGGAAATCAAGGCTCCTTTCATGTGTGATGTGCAACACGGAATTGCTCTGCAGGCAGTGCAGGGGAATCGGGCCTCATCTCGCGGCGAGGGGGAAGTCTCATGGTTTTTCTCGAGTTGCGGCGGGAACCTGGGGTATATTCTCGAGGTACGACGGGGATGTCCCTTCCACCCACGTGTTTCTTCAGCGACGTCAGGACTCCTGCCTCGTTGCGAGGGACAACTCTGGATTCTCCTCGAGGCTTGGCAGGGCAATTGGGACGCCTCTCCAGCTGAGGCGGGAGACCAAGGGTCCCTTTCCAAGTGCCACAGGAATCCTGGGACTCCTATCAAGTTTCACGAGGAGTCAGGCATCGTCTCCTTTGGAGGCACTGATCTCCGCGTACCTCTGGAGTTTTCAAAGGATGTGAGGCTATCGGTCGCGATGAGGTGGGGAACTAAGTCTTTCTGTGCTTTCCACAGGGGATTCAGACATCCTTTCGTCCTGGGAGATGCAAGACGAGCCTGCATTGAAGTCACTGCAGGGATATCCGGCCTTATTTGGAGTCAGGGCATCGCGGTGTCCATTCCACTTGAGGCCGCAAACTCAGGGTCCCTCTCACATACCTAGAGCTGAGAGAAGCCTCCTCTTGAGGTGCTTGTGGTAAGGTGGTATTCCTCTGGAGACGAATCCAGGGTCTAACCTCTCTTTTCAAGTTGATTTTTGGTCCACAGAGTTCTTTCGTGTTGCTACAGTGACCTCAGGATCCCTCTATCCTTGAAACAGTGTTCTTGGGGTTTCTCTGGAGTGCCATCAAGGAAATCAAGGCTCCTTTCATGTGTGATGTGCAAGACGGAATTGCTCTGCTCGCAGTACAGGGGAATCGGGCCTCATCTCGCATCGAGGGGGAAGTCTCATGGTTTTTCTCGAGTTGCGGCGGGAACCTGGGGTATATTCTCGAGTTACGACGGGGATGGCCCTTCCACCCACGTGTTTGTTCAGCCACGTCAGGACTCCTGCCTAGTTGCGAGGGACAACTCGGGATTCTCCTCGAGGCTTGGCAGGGCAATTGGAACGCCTCTCCAGCTGAGGCGGGAGACCAAGGGTCCCTTTCCACGTGCCACAAGAATCCTGGGACTCCTATCAAGTTTCACGAGGAGTCAGGCATCGTCTCCTTTGGAGGCACTGATCTCCGCGTACCTCTGGAGTTTTCAAAGGATGTGAGGCCTGCGGTCGCGATGAGGTGGGGAACTAGGTTTTTCTCTGTGGTCTCCACAGGGGATTCAGACATCCTTTCATCTTGGGAGATGCAAGACGAGCCTGCATTCAAGTCACTGCAGGGATATCCAGCCTTATTTCGCGTCAGGGCATCGCGGTGTCCATTCCACTTGAGGCCGCAAACTCAGGGTCCCTCTCACATACCTAGAGCTGAGAGAAGCCTTCTCTTGAGGTGCTTGTGGTAAGGTGGTATTCCTCTGGAGTCGAAGCCAGGGACTAACCTCTCATCTCGAGTTGATTTTTGGCCCACGGAGCTCTTTCGTGTTGCTACAGTGACCTCAGGATCCCTCTAGCCTTGAAACAGTGTTCTTGGGGTTTCTCTGGAGTGCCATCAAGGAAATCAAGGCTCCTTTCATGTGTGATGTGCAACACAGAATTGCTCTGCACGCAGTGCAGGGGAATCGGGCCTCATCTCGCGGCGAGGGGGAAGTCTCATGTTTTTTTTCGAGTTGCGGCGGGAACCTGGGGTATATTCTCGAGTTACGACGGGGATGGCCCTTCCACACACGTGTGTGTTCAGCCACGTCAGGACTCTTGCCTAGTTGCGAGACACAACTCGGGATTCTCCTCGAGGCTTGGCAAGGCAATTGGGACGCCTCTCCAGCTGAGGCGGGAGACCAAGGGTCCCTTTCCACGTGCCACAGGAATCCTGGGACTCCTATCAAGTTTCACGAGGAGTCAGGCATCGTCTCCTTTGGAGACACTGATCTTCGCGTACCTCTGGAGTTTTCAAAGGATGTGAGGCCTCCGGTCGCGATAAGGTGGAGAACTAGGTCTTTCTCTGTGGTCTCCACAGGGGATTCAGACATCCTTTCATCTTCGGAGATGCAAGACGAGCCTGCATTCAAGTCACTGCAGCGATATCCAGCCTTATTTCACGTCAGGGCATCGCGGTGTCCATTCCACTTGAGGCCGCAAAATCAGGGTCCCTCACACATACATAGAGCTGAGAGAAGCCTCCTCTTGAGGTGCTTGTGGTAAGGTGGTATTCCTCTGGAGTCGAAGCCAGGGACTAACCTCTCATCTCGTGTTGATTTTTGGCCCACGGAGCTCTTTCGTGTTGCTACAGTGACCTCAGGATCCCTCTAGCCTTGAAACAGTGTTCTTGGGGTTTCTCTGGAGTGCCATCAAGGAAATCAAGGCTCCTTTCATGTGTGATGTGCAACACGGAATTGCTCTGCACGCAGTGCAGGGGAATCGGGCCTCATCTCGCGGCGAGGGGGAATTCTCATGGTTTTTCTCGAGTTGCGGCGGGAACCTGGGGTATATTCTCGAGTTACGACGGGGATGGCCCTTCCACCCACGTGTTTGTTCAGCGACGTCAGGACTCCTGCCTAGTTGCGAGGGACAACTCTGGATTCTCCTCGAAGCTTGGCAGGGCAATTGGGACGCCTCTTCAGCTGAGGCGGGAGACCAAGGGTTACTTTCCACGTGCCACAGGAATCCTGGGACTCCTATCAAGTTTCACGAGGAGTCAGGCATCGTCTCCTTTGGAGGCACTGATCTCCGCGTACCTCTGGAGTTTTCAAAGGATGTGAGGCCTCCGGTCGCGATGAGGTGGGGAAATAGGTCTTTCTCTGTGGTCTCCACAGGGGATTCAGACACCCTTTCGTCTTGGGAGATGCAAGACGAGCCTGCATTCCAGTCACTGCAGGGATATCCGGCCTTATTTCGAGTCAGGGCATCGCGGTGTCCATTCCACTTGAGGCCGCAAACTCAGGGTCCCTCTCACATACCTAGAGCTAAGAGAAGCCTCCTCTTGAGGTGCTTGTGGTAAGGTGGTATTCCTCTGGAGTCGAAGCCAGGGACTAACCTCTCATCTCGAGTTGATTTTGGGTCCACGGAGCTCTTTCGTGTTGCTACAGTGACCTCAGGATCCCTCTAGCCTTGAAACAGTGTTCTTGGGGTTTCTCTGGAGTGCCATCAAGGAAATCAAGGCTCCTTTCATGTGTGATGTGCAACACAGAATTGCTCTGCACGCAGTGCAGGGGAATCGGGACTCATCTCGCGGCGAGGGGGAAGTCTCATGGTTTTTCTCGAGTTGCGGCGGGAACCTGGGGTATATTCTCGAGTTACGACGGGGATGGCCCTTCCACACACGTGTTTGTTCAGCCACGTCAGGACTCTTGCCTAGTTGCGAGACACAACTCGGGATTCTCCTCGAGGCTTGGCAAGGCAATTGGGACGCCTCTCCAGCTGAGGCGGGAGACCAGGGGTCCCTTTCCACGTGCCACAGGAATCCTGGGACTCCTATCAAGTTTCACGAGGAGTCAGGCATCGTCTCCTTTGGAGGCACTGATCTCCGCGTACCTCTGGAGTTTTCAAAGGATGTGAGGCCTCCGGTCGCGATGAGGTGGGGAACTAGGTCTTTCTCTGTGGTCTCCACAGGGGATTCAGACATCCTTTCATCTTGGGAGATGCAAGACGAGCCTGCATTCAAGTCACTGCAGGGATATCCAGCCTTATTTCGCGTCAGGGCATCGCGGTGTCCATTCCACTTGAGGCCGCAAACTCAGGGTCCCTCTCACATACCTAGAGCTGAGAGAAGCCTCCTCTTGAGGTGCTTGTGGTAAGGTGGTATTCCTCTGGAGTCGAAGCCAGGGACTAACCTCTCATCTCGAGTTGATTTTTGGCCCCCGGAGCTCTTTCCTGTTGCTACAGTGACCTCAGGATCCCTCTAGCCTTGAAACAGTGTACTTGGGGTTTCTCTGGAGTGCCTTGAAGGAAATCAAGGCTCCTTTCATGTGTGATGTGCAACACGGAATTGCTCTGCACGCAGTGCAGGGGAATCGGGCCTCATCTCGCGGCGAGGGGGAAGTCTCATGGTTCTTCTCGAGTTGCGGCGGGAACCTGGGGTATATTCTCGAGTTACGACGGGGATGGCCCTTCCACCCACGTGTTTCTTCAGCGACGTCAGGACTCCTGCCTAGTTGCGAGGGACAACTCTGGATTCTCCTCGAGGCTTGGCAGGGCAATTGGGACGCCTCTCCAGCTGAGGCGGGAGACCAAGTGTCCCTATCCAAGTGCCACAGGTATCCTGGGACTCCTATCAATTTTCACGAGGAGTCAGGCATCGTCTCCTTTGGAGGCACTGATCTCCGCCTACCTCTGGAGTTTTCAAAGGATGTGAGGCTATCGGTCGCGATGAGGTGGGGAACCAAGTCTTTCTCTGTGCTTTCCACAAGGGATTCAACATCCTTTCGTCCTGGGAGATGCAAGACGAGCCTGCATTGAAGTCACTGCAGGGATAACCGGCCTTATTTCGAGTCAGGGCATCGCGGTGTCCATTCCACTTGAGGCCGCAAACTCAGGGTCCCTCTCACATACCTAGAGCTGAGAGAAGCCTCCTCTTGAGGTGCTTGTGGTAAGGTGGTATTCCTCTGGAGACGAATCCAGGGACTAACCTCTCTTTTCGAGTTGATTTTTGGTCCACAGAGTTCTTTCGTGTTCCTACAGTGACCTCAGGATCCCTCTATCCTTGAAACAGTGTTCTTGGGGTTTCTCTGGAGTGCCATCAAGGAAATCAAGGCTCCTTTCATGTGTGATGTGCAAGACGGAATTGCTCTGCACGCAGTACAGGGGAATCGGGCCTCATCTCGCATCGAGGGGGAAGTCTCATGGTTTTTCTCGAGTTGCGGCGGGAACCTGGGGTATATTCTCGAGTTACGACGGGGATGGCCCTTCCACCCACGTGTTTGTTCAGCCATGTCAGGACTCCTGCCTAGTTGCGAGGGACAACTCGGGATTCTCCTCGAGGCTTGGCAGGGCAATTGGAACGCCTCTCCAGCTGAGGCGGGAGACCAAGGGTCCCTTTCCACGTGCCAAAAGAATCCTGGGACTCCTATCAAGTTTCACGAGGAGTCAGGCATCGTCTCCTTTGGAGGCACTGATCTCCGCGTACCTCTGGAGTTTTCAAAGGATGTGAGGCCTCCGGTCGCGATGAGGTGGGGAACTAGGTGTTTCTCTGTGGTCTCCACAGGGGATTCAGACATCCTTTCTTCTTGGGAGATGCAAGACGAGCCTGCATTCAAGTCACTGCAGGGATATCCAGCCTTATTTCGAGTCAGGGCATCGCGTTGTCCATTCCACTTGAGGCCGCAAACTCAGGATCCCTCTCACATACCTAGAGCTGAGAGAAGCCTCCTCTTGAGGTGCTTGTGGTAAGGTGGTATTCCTCAGGAGTCGACGCCAGGGACTAACCTCTCATCTCGTGTTGATTCTTGGTCCACGGAGCTCTTTCATGATGCTACAGTGACCTCAGGATCCCTCTAGCCTTGAAACAGTGTTCTTGGGGTTTCTCTGGAGTGCCATCAAGGAAATCAAGGCTCCTTTCATGTGTGATGTGCAACACGGAATTGCTCTGCACGCAGTGCAGGGGAATCGGGCCTCATCTCTCGGCGAGGGGGAAGTCTCATGGTTTTTCTCGAGTTGCGGCGGGAACCTGGGGTATATTCTCGAGTTACGACGGGGATGGCACTTCCACCCACGTGTTTCTTCAGCGACGTCAGGACTCCTGCCTAGTTGCGAGGGACAACTCGGGATTCTCCTCGAGGCTTTGCAGGGCAATTGGAACGCCTCTCCAGCTGAGGCGGGAGACCAAGTGTCCCTTTCCACGTGCCGCAGGAATCCTGGGTCTCCTATCAAGTTTCACGAGGAGTCAGGCATCGTCTCCTTTGGAGGCACTGATCTCCGCATAACTCTGGAGTTTTCAAAGGATTTGAGGCCTCCTGTCGCGATGAGGTGGGGAACTAGGTCTTTCTCTGTGGTCTCCACAGGGGATTCATACACCCTTTCGTCTTGGGAGATGCAAGACGAGCCTGCATTCCAGTCACTGCAGGGATATCCGGCCTTATTTCGAGTCAGGGCATCGCGGTGTCCATTCCACTTGAGGCCGCAAACTCAGGGTCCCTCTCATATACCTAGAGCTGAGAGAAGCCTCCTCTTGAGGTGCTTGTGGTAAGGTGGTATTCCTCTGGAGTCGAAGCCAGGGACTAACCTCTCATCTCGAGTTGATTTTTGGCCCACGAGCTCTTTCGTGTTGCTACAGTGACCTCAGGATCCCTCTAGCCTTGAAACAGTGTTCTTGGGGTTTCTCTGGAGTGCCATGAAGGAAATCAAGGCTCCTTTCATGTGTGATGTGCAACACGGAATTGCTCTGCACGCAGTGCAGGGGAATCGGGCCTCATCTCGCGGCGAGGGGGAAGTCTCATGGTTTTTCTTGAGTTGCGGCGGGAACCTGGGGTATATTCTCGAGTTAAGACAGGGATGGCCCTTCCACCCACGTGTTTCTTCAGCGACGTCAGGACTCCTGCCTAGTTGCGAGGGACAACTCTGGATTCTCCTCGAGGCTTGACAGGGCAATTGGGACGCCTCTCCAGCTGAGGCGGGAGACCAAGTGTCCCTTTCCAAATGCCACAGGAATCCTGGGACTCCTATCAAGTTTCATGAGGAGTCAGGCATCGTCTCCTTTGGAGGCACTGATCTCCGCGTACCTCTGGAGTTTTCAAAGGATGTGAGGCTATCGGTCGCGATGAGGTGGGGAACTAAGTCTTTCTCTCTGCTTTCCACAGGGGATTCAGACATCCTTTCGTCCTGGGAGATGCAAGACGAGCCTGCATTGAAGTCACTGCAGGGATATCCGGCCTTATTTCGAGTCAGGGCATCGCGGTGTCCATTCCACTTGAGGCCGCAAACTCAGGGTCCCTCTCACATACCTAGAGCTGAGAGAAGCCTCCTCTTGAGGTGCTTGTGGTAAGGTGGTATTCCTCTGGAGACGAATCCAGGGACTAACCTCTCTTTTCGAGTTGATTTTTGGTCCACAGAGTTCTTTCGTGTTGCTACAGTGACCTCAGGATCCCTCTAGCCTTGAAACAGTGTTCTTGGGGTTTCTCTGGAGTGCCATCAAGGAAATCAAGGCTCCTTTCATGTGTGATGTGCAAGACGGAATTGCTCTGCACGCAGTACAGGGGAATCGGGCCTCATCTCGCATCGAGGGGGAAGTCTCATGGTTTTTCTCGAGTTGCGGCGGGAACCTGGGGTATATTCTCGAGTTACGACGGGGATGGCCCTTCCACACACGTGTGTGTTCAGCCACGTCAGGACTCCTGCCTAGTTGCGAGGGACAATTCGGGATTCTCCTCGAGGCTTGGCAGGGCAATTGGGACGCCTCTCCAGCTGAGGCGGGAGACCAAGGGTCCCTTTCCACGTGCCACAAGAATCCTGGGACTCCTATCAAGTTTCACGAGGAGTCAGGCATCGTCTCCTTTGGAGGCACTGATCTCCGCGTACCTCTGGAGTTTTCAAAGGATGTGAGGCCTCCTGTCGCGATGAGGTGGGGAACTAGGTGTTTCTCTGTGGTCTCCACAGGGGATTCAGACATCCTTTCTTCTTGGGAGATGCAAGACGAGCCTGCATTCAAGTCACTGCAGGCATATCCGGCCTTATTTCGCGTCAGGGCATCGCGGTGTCCATTCCACTTGAGGCCGCAAATTCAGGATCCCTCTCACATACCTAGAGCTGAGAGAAGCCTCCTCTTGAGGTGCTTGTGGTAAGGTGGTATTCCTCAGGAGTCGACGCCAGGGACTAACCTCTCATCTCGTGTTGATTCTTGGTCCACGGAGCTCTTTCGTGTTGCTACAGTGACCTCAGGATCCCTCTAGCCTTGAAACAGTGTTCTTGGGGTTTCTCTGGAGTGCCATCAAGGAAATCAAGGCTCCTTTCATGTGTGATGTGCAACACGGAATTGCTCTGCACGCAGTGCAGGGGAATCGGGCCTCATCTCTCGGCGAGGGGGAAGTCTCATGGTTTTTCTCGAGTTGCGGCGGGAACCTGGGGTATATTCTCGAGTTACGACGGGGATGGCCCTTCCACCCACGTGTTTCTTCAGCGACGTCAGGACTCCTGCCTAGTTGCGAGGGACAACTCGGGATTCTCCTCGAGGCTTTGCAGGGCAATTGGGACGCCTCTCCAGCTGAGACGGGAGACCAAGTGTCCCTTTCCACGTGCCGCAGGAATCCTGGGTCTCCTATCAAGTTTCACGAGGAGTCAGGCATCGTCTCCTTTGGAGGCAGTGATCTCCGCATACCTCTGGAGTTTTCAAAGGATTTGAGGCCTCCTGTCGCGATGAGGTGGGGAACTAGGTCTTTCTCTGTGGTCTCCACAGGGGATTCAGACACCCTTTCGTCTTGGGAGATGCAAGACGAGCCTGCATTCCAGTCACTGCAGGGATATCCGGCCTTATTTCGAGTCAGGGCATCGCGGTGTCCATTCCACTTGAGGCCGCAAACTCAGGGTCCCTCTCACATACCTAGAGCTGAGAGAAGCCTCCTCTTGAGGTGCTTGTGGTAAGGTGGTATTCCTCTGGAGTCGAAGCCAGGGACTAACCTCTCATCTCGAGTTGATTTTTGGTCCACGGAGCTCTTTCGTGTTGCTACAGTGACCTCAGGGTCCCTCTAGCCTTGAAACAGTGTTCTTGGGGTTTCTCTGGAGTGCCATGAAGGAAATCAAGGCTCCTTTCATGTGTGATGTGCAACACAGAATTGCTCTGCACGCAGTGCAGGGGAATCGGGCCTCATCTCGCGGCGAGGGGGAAGTCTCATGGTTTTTCTCGAGTTGCGGCGGGAACCTGGGGTATATTCTCGAGTTACGACGGGGATGGCCCTTCCACACACGTGTTTGTTCAGCCACGTCAGGACTCTTGCCTAGGTGCTAGACACAACTGGGGATTCTTCTCGAGGCTTGGCAAGTCAATTGGGACGCCTCTCCAGCTGAGGCGGGAGACCAAGGGTCCCTTTCCACGTGCCACAGGAATCCTGGGTCTCCTATTAAGTTTCACGAGGAGTCAGGCATCGTCTCCTTTGGAGGCACTGATCTCCGCGTACCTCTGGAGTTTTCAAAGGATGTGAGGCCTCCGGTCGCGATGAGGTGGGGAACTAGGTCTTTCTCTGTGGTCTCCACAGGGGATTCAGACATCCTTTCTTCTTGGGAGATGCAAGACGAGCCTGCATTCAAGTCACTGCAGGGAAATCCAGCCTTATTTCGCGTCAGGGCATCGCGGTGTCCATTCCACTTGAGGCCGCAAACTCAGGGTCCCTCTCACATACCTAGAGCTGAGAGAAGCCTCCTCTTGAGGTGCTTGTGGTAAGGTGGTATTCCTCTGGAGTCGAAGCCAGGGACTAACCTCTCATCTCGAGTTGATTTTTGGTCCACGGAGCTCTTTCGTGTTGCTACAGTGACCTCAGGATCCCTCTAGCCTTGAAACAGTGTTCTTGGGGTTTCTCTGGAGTGCCATGAAGGAAATCAAGGCTCCTTTCATGTGTGATGTGCAACACAGAATTGCTCTGCACGCAGTGCAGGGGAATCGGGCCTCATCTCGCGGCGAGGGGGAAGTCTCATGTTTTTTTTCGAGTTGCGGCGGGAACCTGGGGTATATTCTCGAGTTACGACGGGGATGGCCCTTCCACACACGTGTGTGTTCAGCCACGTCAGGACTCTTGCCTAGTTGCGAGACACAACTCGGGATTCTCCTCGAGGCTTGGCAAGGCAATTGGGACGCCTCTCCAGCTGAGGCGGGAGACCAAGGGTCCCTTTCCACGTGCCACAGGAATCCTGGGACTCCTATCAATTTTCACGAGGAGTCAGGCATCGTCTCCTTTGGAGACACTGATCTTCGCGTACCTCTGGAGTTTTCAAAGGATGTGAGGCCTCCGGTCGCGATAAGGTGGAGAACTAGGTCTTTCTCTGTGGTCTCCACAGGGGATTCAGACATCCTTTCATCTTCGGAGATGCAAGACGAGCCTGCATTCAAGTCACTGCAGGGATATCCAGCCTTATTTCACGTCAGGGCATCGCGGTGTCCATTCCACTTGAGGCCGCAAAATCAGGGTCCCTCTCACATACATAGAGCTGAGAGAAGCCTCCTCTTGAGGTGCTTGTGGTAAGGTGGTATTCCTCTGGAGTCGAAGCCAGGGACTAACCTCTCATCTCGTGTTGATTTTTGGCCCACGGAGCTCTTTCGTGTTGCTACAGTGACCTCAGGATCCCTCTAGCCTTGAAACAGTGTTCTTGGGGTTTCTCTGGAGTGCCATCAAGGAAATCAAGGCTCCTTTCATGTGTGATGTGCAAGACGGAATTGCTCTGCACGCAGTGCAGGGGAATCGGGCCTCATCTCGCGGCGAGGGGGAATTCTCATGGTTTTTCTCGAGTTGCGGCGGGAACCTGGGGTATATTCTCGAGTGACGACGGGGATGGCCCTTCCACCCACGTGTTTGTTCAGCGACGTCAGGACTCCTGCCTAGTTGCGAGACACAACTCGGGATTCTCCTCGAGGCTTGGCAAGGCAATTGGGACGCCTCTCCAGCTGAGGCGGGAGACCAGGGGTCCCTTTCCACGTGCCACAGGAATCCTGGGACTCCTATCAAGTTTCACGAGGAGTCAGGCATCGTCTCCTTTGGAGGCACTGATCTCCGCGTACCTCTGGAGTTTTCAAAGGATGTGAGGCCTCCGGTCGCGATGAGGTGGGGAACTAGGTCTTTCTCTGTGGTCTCCACAGGGGATTCAGACATCCTTTCATCTTGGGAGATGCAAGACGAGCCTGCATTCAAGTCACTGCAGGGATATCGAGCCTTATTTCGCGTCAGGGCATCGCGGTGTCCATTCCACTTGAGGCCGCAAACTCAGGGTCCCTCTCACATACCTAGAGCTGAGAGAAGCCTCCTCTTGAGGTGCTTGTGGTAAGGTGGTATTCCTCTGGAGTCGAAGCCAGGGACTAACCTCTCATCTCGAGTTGATTTTTGGCCCCCGGAGCTCTTTCGTGTTGCTACAGTGACCTCAGGATCCCTCTAGCCTTGAAACCGTGTTCTTGGGGTTTCTCTGGAGTGCCTTGAAGGAAATCAAGGCTCCTTTCATGTGTGATGTGCAACACGGAATTGCTCTGCACGCAGTGCAGGGGAATCGGGCCTCATCTCGCGGCGAGGGGGAAGTCTCATGGTTTTTCTCGAGTTGCGGCGGGAACCTGGGGTATATTCTCGAGTTAAGACGGGGATGGCCCTTCCACCCACGTGATTCTTCAGCGACGTTAGGACTCCTGCCTAGTTGCGAGGGACAACTCTGGATTCTCCTCGAGGCTTGGCAGGGCAATTGGGACGCCTCTCCAGCTGAGGCGGAAGACCAAGTGTCCCTATCCAAGTGCCACAGGTATCCTGGGACTCCTATCAGTTTTCACGAGGAGTCAGGCATCGTCTCCTTTGGAGGCACTGATCTCCGCGTACCTCTGGAGTTTTCAAAGGATGTGAGGCTATCGGTCGCGATGAGGTGGGGAACTAAGTCTTTCTCGGTGCTTTCCACAGGGGATTCAGACATCCTTTCGTCCTGGGAGATGCAAGACGAGCCTGCATTGAAGTCACTGCAGGGATATCCAGCCTTATTTCGCGTCAGGGCATCGCGGTGTCCATTCCACTTGAGGCCGCAAACTCAGGGTCCCTCTCACATACCTAGAGCTGAGAGAAGCCTCCTCTTGAGGTGCTTGTGGTAAGGTGGTATTCCTCTGGAGACGAATCCAGGGACTAACCTCTCTTTTCGAGTTGATTTTTGGTCCACAGAGTTCTTTCGTGTTCCTACAGTGACCTCAGGATCCCTCTATCCTTGAAACAGTGTTCTTGGGGTTTCTCTGGAGTGCCATCAAGGAAATCAAGGCTCCTTTCATGTGTGATGTGCAAGACGGAATTGCTCTGCACGCAGTACAGGGGAATCGGGCCTCATCTCGCATCGAGGGGGAAGTCTCATGGTTTTTCTCGAGTTGCGGCGGGAACCTGGGGTATATTCTCGAGTTACGACGGGGATGGCCCTTCCACCCACGTGTTTCTTCAGCCATGTCAGGACTCCTGCCTAGTTGCGAGGGACAACTCGGGATTCTCCTCGAGGCTTGGCAGGGCAATTGGAACGCCACTCCAGCTGAGGCGGGAGACCAAGGGTCCCTTTCCACGTGCCACAAGAATCCTGGGACTCCTATCAAGTTTCACGAGGAGTCAGGCATCGTCTCCTTTGGAGGCACTGATCTCCGCGTACCTCTGGAGTTTTCAAAGGATGTGAGGCCTGCGGTCGCGATGAGGTGGGGAACTAGGTGTTTCTCTGTGGTCTCCACAGGGGATTCAGACATCCTTTCTTCTTGGGAGATGCAAGACGAGCCTGCATTCCAGTCACTGCAGGGATATCCAGCCTTATTTCGAGTCAGGGCATCGCGGTGTCCATTCCACTTGAGGCCGCAAACTCAGGATCCCTCTCACATACCTAGAGCTGAGAGAAGCCTCCTCTTGAGGTGCTTGTGGTAAGGTGGTATTCCTCAGGAGTCGACGCCAGGGACTAACCTCTCATCTCGTGTTGATTCTTGGTCCACGGAGCTCTTTTGTGATGCTACAGTGACCTCAGGATCCCTCTAGCCTTGAAACAGTGTTCTTGGGGTTTCTCTGGAGTGCCATCAAGGAAATCAAGGCTCCTTTCATGTGTGATGTGCAACACGGAATTGCTCTGCACGCAGTGCAGGGGAATCGGGCCTCATCTCTCGGCGAGGGGGAAGTCTCATGGTTTTTCTCGAGTTGCGGCGGGAACCTGGGGTATATTCTCGAGTTACGATGGGGATGGCCCTTCCAACCACGTGTTTCTTCAGCGACGTCAGGACTCCTGCCTAGTTGCGAGGGACAACTCGGGATTCTCCTCGAGGCTTTGCAGGGCAATTGGGACGCCTCTCCAGCTGAGACGGGAGACCAAGTGTCCCTTTCCAAGTGCCACAGGAATCCTGGGTCTCCTATCAAGTTTCACGAGGAGTCAGGCATCGTCTCCTTTGGAGGCACTGATCTCCGCATACCTCTGGAGTTTTCAAAGGATTTGAGGCCTCCTGTCGCGATGAGGTGGGGAACTAGGTCTTTCTCTGTGGTCTCCACAGGGGATTCAGACACCCTTTCGTCTTGGGAGATGCAAGACGAGCCTGCATTCCAGTCACTGCAGGGATATCCGGCCTTATTTCGAGTCAGGGCATCGCGGTGTCCATTCCACTTGAGGCCGCAAACTCAGGGTTCCTCTCACATACCTAGAGCTGAGAGAAGCCTCCTCTTGAGGTGCTTGTGGTAAGGTGGTATTCCTCTGGAGTCGAAGCCAGGGACTAACCTCTCATCTCGAGTTGATTTTTGGCCCACGAGCTCTTTCGTGTTGCTACAGTGACCTCAGGATCCCTCTAGCCTTGAAACAGTGTTCTTGGGGTTTCTCTGGAGTGCCATGAAGGAAATGAAGGCTCCTTTCATGTGTGATGTGCAACACGGAATTGCTCTGCACACAGTGCAGGGGAATCGGGCCTCATCTCGCGGCGAGGGGGAAGTCTCATGGTTTTTCTCGAGTTGCGGCGGGAACCTGGGGTATATTCTCGAGTTAAGACGGGGATGGCCCTTCCACCCACGTGTTTCTTCAGCGACGTCAGGACTCCTGCCTAGTTGCGAGGGACAACTCTGGATTCTCCTCGAGGCTTGACAGGGCAATTGGGACGCCTCTCCAGCTGAGGCGGGAGACCAAGTGTCCCTTTCCAAATGCCACAGGAATCCTGGGACTCCTATCAAGTTTCATGAGGAGTCAGGCATCGTCTCCTTTGGAGGCACTGATCTCCGCGTACCTCTGGAGTTTTCAAAGGATGTGAGGCTATCGGTCGCGATGAGGTGGGGAACTAAGTCTTTCTCTGTGCTTTCCACAGGGGATTCAGACATCCTTTCGTCCTGGGAGATGCAAGACGAGCCTGCATTGAAGTCACTGCAGGGATATCCGGCCTTATTTCGAGTCAGGGCATCGCGGTGTCCATTCCACTTGAGGCCGCAAACTCAGGGTCCCTCTCACATACCTAGAGCTGAGAGAAGCCTCCTCTTGAGGTGCTTGTGGTAAGGTGGTATTCCTCTGGAGACGAATCCAGGGACTAACCTCTCTTTTCGAGTTGATTTTTGGTCCACAGAGTTCTTTCGTGTTGCTACAGTGACCTCAGGATCCCTCTAGCCTTGAAACAGTGTTCTTGGGGTTTCTCTGGAGTGCCATCAAGGAAATCAAGGCTCCTTTCATGTGTGATGTGCAAGACGGAATTGCTCTGCACGCAGTACAGGGGAATCGGGCCTCATCTCGCATCGAGGGGGAAGTCTCATGGTTTTTCTCGAGTTGCGGCGGGAACCTGGGGTATATTCTCGAGTTACGACGGGGATGGCCCTTCCACCCACGTGTTTCTTCAGCGACGTCAGGACTCCTGCCTAGTTGCGAGGGACAACTCGGGATTCTCCTCGAGGCTTTGCAGGGCAATTGGGACGCCTCTCCAGCTGAGACGGGAGACCAAGTGTCCCTTTCCACGTGCCGCAGGAATCCTGGGTCTCCTATCAAGTTTCACGAGGAGTCAGGCATCGTCTCCTTTGGAGGCACTGATCTCCGCATACCTCTGGAATTTTCAAAGGATTTGAGGCCTCCTGTCGCGATGAGGTGGGGAACTAGGTCTTTCTCTGTGGTCTCCACAGGGGATTCAGACACCCTTTCGTCTTGGGAGATGCAAGACGAGCCTGCATTCCAGTCACTGCAGGGATATCCGGCCTTATTTCGAGTCAGGGCATCGCGGTGTCCATTTCACTTGAGGCCGCAAACTCAGGGTCCCTCTCACATACCTAGAGCTGAGAGAAGCCTCCTCTTGAGGTGCTTGTGGTAAGGTGGTATTCCTCTGGAGTCGAAGCCAGGGACTAACCTCTCATCTCGAGTTGATTTTTGGTCCACGGAGCCCTTTCGTGTTGCTACAGTGACCTCAGGATCCCTCTAGCCTTGAAACAGTGTTCTTGGGGTTTCTCTGGAGTGCCATGAAGGAAATCAAGGCTCCTTTCATGTGTGATGTGCAACACAGAATTGTTCAGCACGCAGTGCAGGGGAATCGGGCCTCATCTCGCGGCGAGGGGGAAGTCTCATGGTTTTTCTCGAGTTGCGGCGGGAACCTGTGGTATATTCTCGAGTTACGACGGGGATGGCCCTTCCACACACGTGTTTGTTCAGCCACGTCAGGACTCTTGCCTAGGTGCTAGACACAACTGGGGATTCTTCTCGAGGCTTGGCAAGTCAATTGGGACGCCTCTCCAGCTGAGGCGGGAGACCAAGTGTCCCTTTCCACGTGCCACAGGAATCCTGGGTCTCCTATTAAGTTTCACGAGGAGTCAGGCATCGTCTCCTTTGGAGGCACTGATCTCCGCGTACCTCTGGAGTTTTCAAAGGATGTGAGGCCTCCGGTCGCGATGAGGTGGGGAACTAGGTCTTTCTCTGTGGTCTCCACAGGGGATTCAGACATCCTTTCATCTTGGGAGATGCAAGACGTGCCTGCATTCAAGTCACTGCAGGGATATCCAGCCTTATTTCGCGTCAGGGCATCGCGGTGTCCATTCCACTTGAGGCCGCAAACTCAGGGTCCCTCTCACATACCTAGAGCTGAGAGAAGCCTCCTCTTGAGGTGCTTGTGGTAAGGTGGTATTCCTCAGAAGTCGAAGCCCGGGACTAACCTCTCATCTCGAGTTGATTTTTGGTCCACGGAGCTCTTTCGTGTTGCTACAGTGACCTCAGGATCCCTCTAGCCTTGAAACAGTGTTCTTGGGGTTTCTCTGGAGTGCCATGAAGGAAATCAAGGCTCCTTTCATGTGTGATGTGCAACACAGAATTGCTCTGCACGCAGTGCAGGGGAATCGGGCCTCATCTCGCGGCGAGGGGGAAGTCTCATGGTTTTTCTCGAGTTGCGGCGGGAACCTGGGGTATATTCTCCAGTTACGACGGGGATGGCCCTTCCACACACGTGTTTGTTCAGCCAGGTCAGGACTCTTGCCTAGTTGCGAGACACAACTCGGGATTCTCCTCGAGGCTTGGCAAGGCAATTGGGACGCCTCTCCAGCTGAGGCGGGAGACCAAGGGTCCCTTTCCACGTGCCACAGGAATCCTGGGACTCCTATCAAGTTTCACGAGGAGTCAGGCATCGTCTCCTTTGGAGGCACTGATCTCCGCGTACCTCTGGAGTTTTCAAAGGATGTGAGGCCTCCGGTCGCGATGAGGTGGGGAACTAGGTCTTTCTCTGTGGTCTCCACAGGGGATTCAGACATCCTTTCTTCTTGGGAGATGCAAGACGAGCCTGCATTCAAGTCACTGCAGGGATATCCAGCCTTATTTCGCGTCAGGGCATCGCGGTGTCCATTCCACTTGAGGCCGCAAACTCAGGGTCCCTCTCACATACCTAGAGCTGAGAGAAGCCTCCTCTTGAGGTGCTTGTGGTAAGGTGGTATTCCTCTGGAGTCGAAGCCAGGGACTAACCTCTCATCTCGAGTTGATTTTTGGTCCACGGAGCTCTTTCGTGTTGCTACAGTGACCTCAGGATCCCTCTAGCCTTGAAACAGTGTTCTTGGGGTTTCTCTGGAGTGCCATGAAGGAAATCAAGGCTCCTTTCATGTGTGATGTGCAACACAGAATTGCTCTGCACGCAGTGCAGGGGAATCGGGCCTCATCTCGCGGCGAGGGGGAAGTCTCATGTTTTTTTTCGAGTTGCGGCGGGAACCTGGGGTATATTCTCGAGTTACGACGGGGATGGCCCTTCCACACACGTGTGTGTTCAGCCACGTCAGGACTCTTGCCTAGTTGCGAGACACAACTCGGGATTCTCCTCGAGGCTTGGCAAGGCAATTGGGACGCCTCTCCAGCTGAGGCGGGAGACCAAGGGTCCCTTTCCACGTGCCACAGGAATCCTGGGACTCCTATCAAGTTTCACGAGGAGTCAGGCATCGTCTCCTTTGGAGGCACTGATCTTCGCGTACCTCTGGAGTTTTCAAAGGATGTGAGGCCTCCGGTCGCGATAAGGTGGAGAACTAGGTCTTTCTCTGTGGTCTCCACAGGGGATTCAGACATCCTTTCATCTTCGGAGATGCAAGACGAGCCTGCATTCAAGTCACTGCAGGAATATCCAGCCTTATTTCACGTCAGGGCATCGCGGTGTCCATTCCACTTGAGGCCGCAAAATCAGGGTCCCTCTCACATACATAGAGCTGAGAGAAGCCTCCTCTTGAGGTGCTTGTGGTAAGGTGGTATTCCTCAGGAGTCGACGCCAGGGACTAACCTCTCATCTCGTGTTGATTCTTGGTCCACGGAGCTCTTTCGTGATGCTACAGTGACCTCAGGATCCCTCTAGCCTTGAAACAGTGTTCTTGGGGTTTCTCTGGAGTGCCATCAAGGAAATCAAGGCTCCTTTCATGTGTGATGTGCAACACGGAATTGCTCTGCACGCAGTGCAGGGGAATCGGGCCTCATCTCTCGGCGAGGGGGAAGTCTCATGGTTTTTCTCGAGTTGCGGCGGGAACCTGGGGTATATTCTCGAGTTACGATGGGGATGGCCCTTCCAACCACGTGTTTCTTCAGCGACGTCAGGACTCCTGCCTAGTTGCGAGGGACAACTCGGGATTCTCCTCGAGGCTTTGCAGGGCAATTGGGACGCCTCTCCAGCTGAGACGGGAGACCAAGTGTCCCTTTCCAAGTGCCACAGGAATCCTGGGTCTCCTATCAAGTTTCACGAGGAGTCAGGCATCGTCTCCTTTGGAGGCACTGATCTCCGCATACCTCTGGAGTTTTCAAAGGATTTGAGGCCTCCTGTCGCGATGAGGTGGGGAACTAGGTCTTTCTCTGTGGTCTCCACAGGGGATTCAGACACCCTTTCGTCTTGGGAGATGCAAGACGAGCCTGCATTCCAGTCACTGCAGGGATATCCGGCCTTATTTCGAGTCAGGGCATCGCGGTGTCCATTCCACTTGAGGCCGCAAACTCAGGGTTCCTCTCACATACCTAGAGCTGAGAGAAGCCTCCTCTTGAGGTGCTTGTGGTAAGGTGGTATTCCTCTGGAGTCGAAGCCAGGGACTAACCTCTCATCTCGAGTTGATTTTTGGCCCACGAGCTCTTTCGTGTTGCTACAGTGACCTCAGGATCCCTCTAGCCTTGAAACAGTGTTCTTGGGGTTTCTCTGGAGTGCCATGAAGGAAATGAAGGCTCCTTTCATGTGTGATGTGCAACACGGAATTGCTCTGCACACAGTGCAGGGGAATCGGGCCTCATCTCGCGGCGAGGGGGAAGTCTCATGGTTTTTCTCGAGTTGCGGCGGGAACCTGGGGTATATTCTCGAGTTAAGACGGGGATGGCCCTTCCACCCACGTGTTTCTTCAGCGACGTCAGGACTCCTGCCTAGTTGCGAGGGACAACTCTGGATTCTCCTCGAGGCTTGACAGGGCAATTGGGACGACTCTCCAGCTGAGGCGGGAGACCAAGTGTCCCTATCCAAATGCCACAGGAATCCTGGGACTCCTATCAAGTTTCATGAGGAGTCAGGCATCGTCTCCTTTGGAGGCACTGATCTCCGCGTACCTCTGGAGTTTTCAAAGGATGTGAGGCTATCGGTCGCGATGAGGTGGGGAACTAAGTCTTTCTCTGTGCTTTCCACAGGGGATTCAGACATCCTTTCGTCCTGGGAGATGCAAGACGAGCCTGCATTGAAGTCACTGCAGGGATATCCGGCCTTATTTCGAGTCAGGGCATCGCGGTGTCCATTCCACTTGAGGCCGCAAACTCAGGGTCCCTCTCACATACCTAGAGCTGAGAGAAGCCTCCTCTTGAGGTGCTTGTGGTAAGGTGGTATTCCTCTGGAGACGAATCCAGGGACTAACCTCTCTTTTCGAGTTGATTTTTGGTCCACAGAGTTCTTTCGTGTTGCTACAGTGACCTCAGGATCCCTCTAGCCTTGAAACAGTGTTCTTGGGGTTTCTCTGGAGTGCCATCAAGGAAATCAAGGCTCCTTTCATGTGTGATGTGCAAGACGGAATTGCTCTGCACGCAGTACAGGGGAATCGGGCCTCATCTCGCATCGAGGGGGAAGTCTCATGGTTTTTCTCGAGTTGCGGCGGGAACCTGGGGTATATTCTCGAGTTACGACGGGGATGGCCCTTCCACACACGTGTGTGTTCAGCCACGTCAGGACTCCTGCCTAGTTGCGAGGGACAACTCGGGATTCTCCTCGAGGCTTGGCAGGGCAATTGGGACGCCTCTCCAGCTGAGGCGGGAGACCAAGGGTCCCTTTCCACGTGCCACAAGAATCCTGGGACTCCTATCAAGTTTCACGAGGAGTCAGGCATCGTCTCCTTTGGAGGCACTGATCTCCGCGTACCTCTGGAGTTTTCAAAGGATGTGAGGCCTGCGGTCGCGATGAGGTGGGGAACTAGGTGTTTCTCTGTGGTCTCCACAGGGGATTCAGACATCCTTTCTTCTTGGGAGATGCAAGACGAGCCTGCATTCAAGTCACTGCAGGCATATCCGGCCTTATTTCGAGTCAGGGCATCGCGGTGTCTATTCCACTTGAGGCCGCAAACTCAGGATCCCTCTCACATACCTAGAGCTGAGAGAAGCCTCCTCTTGAGGTGCTTGTGGTAAGGTGGTATTCCTCAGGAGTCGACGCCAGGGACTAACCTCTCATCTCGTGTTGATTCTTGGTCCACGGAGCTCTTTCGTGTTGCTACAGTGACCTCAGGATCCCTCTAGCCTTGAAACAGTGTTCTTGGGGTTTCTCTGGAGTGCCATCAAGGAAATCAAGGCTCCTTTCATGTGTGATGTGCAACACGGAATTGCTCTGCACGCAGTGCAGGGGAATCGGGCCTCATCTTTCGGCGAGGGGGAAGTCTCATGGTTTTTCTCGAGTTGCGGCGGGAACCTGGGGTATATTCTCGAGTTACGACGGGGATGGCCCTTCCACCCACGTGTTTCTTCAGCGACGTCAGGACTCCTGCCTAGTTGCGAGGGACAACTCGGGATTCTCCTCGAGGCTTTGCAGGGCAATTGGGACGCCTCTCCAGCTGAGACGGGAGACCAAGTGTCCCTTTCCACGTGCCGCAGGAATCCTGGGTCTCCTATCAAGTTTCACGAGGAGTCAGGCATCGTCTCCTTTGGAGGCACTGATCTCCGCATACCTCTGGAATTTTCAAAGGATTTGAGGCCTCCTGTCGCAATGAGGTGGGGAACTAGGTCTTTCTCTGTGGTCTCCACAGGGGATTCAGACACCCTTTCGTCTTGGGAGATGCAAGACGAGCCTGCATTCCAGTCACTGCAGGGATATCCGGCCTTATTTCGAGTCAGGGCATCGCGGTGTCCATTTCACTTGAGGCCGCAAACTCAGGGTCCCTCTCACATACCTAGAGCTGAGAGAAGCCTCCTCTTGAGGTGCTTGTGGTAAGGTGGTATTCCTCTGGAGTCGAAGCCAGGGACTAACCTCTCATCTCGAGTTGATTTTTGGTCCACGGAGCTCTTTCGTGTTGCTACAGTGACCTCAGGATCCCTCTAGCCTTGAAACAGTGTTCTTGGGGTTTCTCTGGAGTGCCATGAAGGAAATCAAGGCTCCTTTCATGTGTGATGTGCAACACAGAATTGCTCAGCACGCAGTGCAGGGGAATCGGGCCTCATCTCGCGGCGAGGGGGAAGTCTCATGGTTTTTCTCGAGTTGCGGCGGGAACCTGTGGTATATTCTCGAGTTACGACGGGGATGGCCCTTCCACACACGTGTTTGTTCAGCCACGTCAGGACTCTTGCCTAGGTGCTAGACACAACTGGGGATTCTTCTCGAGGCTTGGCAAGTCAATTGGGACGCCTCTCCAGCTGAGGCGGGAGACCAAGTGTCCCTTTCCACGTGCCACAGGAATCCTGGGTCTCCTATTAAGTTTCACGAGGAGTCAGGCATCGTCTCCTTTGGAGGCACTGATCTCCGCGTACCTCTGGAGTTTTCAAAGGATGTGAGGCCTCCGGTCGCGATGAGGTGGGGAACTAGGTCTTTCTCTGTGGTCTCCACAGGGGATTCAGACATCCTTTCATCTTGGGAGATGCAAGACGTGCCTGCATTCAAGTCACTGCAGGGATATCCAGCCTTATTTCGCGTCAGGGCATCGCGGTGTCCATTCCACTTGAGGCCGCAAAATCAGGGTCCCTCTCACATACCTAGAGCTGAGAGAAGCCTCCTCTTGAGGTGCTTGTGGTAAGGTGGTATTCCTCAGAAGTCGAAGCCAGGGACTAACCTCTCATCTCGAGTTGATTTTTGGTCCACGGAGCTCTTTCGTGTTGCTACAGTGACCTCAGGATCCCTCTAGCCTTGAAACAGTGTTCTTGGGGTTTCTCTGGAGTGCCATGAAGGAAATCAAGGCTCCTTTCATGTGTGATGTGCAACACAGAATTGCTCTGCACGCAGTGCAGGGGAATCGGGCCTCATCTCGCGGCGAGGGGGAAGTCTCATGGTTTTTCTCGAGTTGCGGCGGGAACCTGGGGTATATTCTCCAGTTACGACGGGGATGGCCCTTCCACACACGTGTTTGTTCAGCCAGGTCAGGACTCTTGCCTAGTTGCGAGACACAACTCGGGATTCTCCTCGAGGCTTGGCAAGGCAATTGGGACGCCTCTCCAGCTGAGGCGGGAGACCAAGGGTCCCTTTCCACGTGCCACAGGAATCCTGGGACTCCTATCAAGTTTCACGAGGAGTCAGGCATCGTCTCCTTTGGAGGCACTGATCTCCGCGTACCTCTGGAGTTTTCAAAGGATGTGAGGCCTCCGGTCGCGATGAGGTGGGGAACTAGGTCTTTCTCTGTGGTCTCCACAGGGGATTCAGACATCCTTTCTTCTTGGGAGATGCAAGACGAGCCTGCATTCAAGTCACTGCAGGGATATCCAGCCTTATTTCGCGTCAGGGCATCGCGGTGTCCATTCCACTTGAGGCCGCAAACTCAGGGTCCCTCTCACATACCTAGAGCTGAGAGAAGCCTCCTCTTGAGGTGCTTGTGGTAAGGTGGTATTCCTCTGGAGTCGAAGCCAGGGACTAACCTCTCATCTCGAGTTGATTTTTGGTCCACGGAGCTCTTTCGTGTTGCTACAGTGACCTCAGGATCCCTCTAGCCTTGAAACAGTGTTCTTGGGGTTTCTCTGGAGTGCCATGAAGGAAATCAAGGCTCCTTTCATGTGTGATGTGCAACACAGAATTGCTCTGCACGCAGTGCAGGGGAATCGGGCCTCATCTCGCGGCGAGGGGGAAGTCTCATGTTTTTTTTCGAGTTGCGGCGGGAACCTGGGGTATATTCTCGAGTTACGACTGGGATGGCCCTTCCACACACGTGTGTGTTCAGCCACGTCAGGACTCTTGCCTAGTTGCGAGACACAACTCGGGATTCTCCTCGAGGCTTGGCAAGGCAATTGGGACGCCTCTCCAGCTGAGGCGGGAGACCAAGGGTCCCTTTCCACGTGCCACAGGAATCCTGGGACTCCTATCAAGTTTCACGAGGAGTCAGGCATCGTCTCCTTTGGAGGCACTGATCTTCGCGTACCTCTGGAGTTTTCAAAGGATGTGAGGCCTCCGGTCGCGATAAGGTGGAGAACTAGGTCTTTCTCTGTGGTCTCCACAGGGGATTCAGACATCCTTTCATCTTCGGAGATGCAAGACGAGCCTGCATTCAAGTCACTGCAGGAATATCCAGCCTTATTTCACGTCAGGGCATCGCGGTGTCCATTCCACTTGAGGCCGCAAAATCAGGGTCCCTCTCACATACATAGAGCTGAGAGAAGCCTCCTCTTGAGGTGCTTGTGGTAAGGTGGTATTCCTCTGGAGTCGAAGCCAGGGACTAACCTCTCATCTCGTGTTGATTTTTGGCCCACGGAGCTCTTTCGTGTTGCTACAGTGACCTCAGGATCCCTCTAGCCTTGAAACAGTGTTCTTGGGGTTTCTCTGGAGTGCCATCAAGGAAATCAAGGCTCCTTTCATGTGTGATGTGCAACACGGAATTGCTCTGCACGCAGTGCAGGGGAATCGGGCCTCATCTCGCGGCGAGGGGGAATTCTCATGGTTTTTCTCGAGTTGCGGCGGGAACCTGGGGTATATGCTCGAGTTACGACGGGGATGGCCCTTCCACCCACGTGTTTCTTCAGCGACGTCAGGACTCCTGCCTAGTTGCGAGGGACAACTCTGGATTCTCCTCGAAGCTTGGCAGGGCAATTGGGACGCCTCTCCAGCTGAGGCGGGAGACCAAGGGTTCCTTTCCACGTGCCACAGGAATCCTGGGACTCCTATCAAGTTTCACGAGGAGTCAGGCATCGTCTCCTTTGGAGGCACTGATCTCCGCGTACCTCTGGAGTTTTCAAAGGATGTGAGGCCTCCGGTCGCGATGAGGTGGGGAACTAGGTCTTTCTCTGTGGTCTCCACAGGGGATTCAGACATCCTTTCTTCTTGGGAGATGCAAGACGAGCCTGCATTCAAGTCACTGCAGGGATATCCGGCCTTATTTCGAGTCAGGGCATCGCGGTGTCCATTCCACTTGAGGCCGCAAACTCAGGATCCCTCTCACATACCTAGAGCTGAGAGAAGCCTCCTCTTGAGGTGCTTGTGGTAAGGTGGTATTCCTCAGAAATCGAAGCCAGGGACTAACCTCTCATCTCGTGTTGATTCTTGGTCCACGGAGCTCTTTCGTGTTGCTACAGTGACCTCAGGATCCCTCTAGCCTTGAAACAGTGTTCTTGGGGTTTCTCTGGAGTGCCATCAAGGAAATCAAGGCTCCTTTCATGTGTGATGTGCAACACGGAATTGCTCTGCAAGCAGTGCAGGGGAATCGGGCCTCATCTCGCGGCGAGGGGGAAGTCTCATGGTTTTTCTCGAGTTGCGGCGGGAACCTGGGGTATATTCTCGAGTTACGACGGGGATGGCCCTTCCACACACGTGTGTGTTCAGCCACGTCAGGACTCTTGCCTAGTTGCGAGACACAACTCGGGATTCTCCTCGAGGCTTGGCAAGGCAATTGGGACACCTCTCCAGCTGAGGCGGGAGACCAGGGGTCCCTTTCCACGTGCCACAGGAATCCTGGGACTCCTATCAAGTTTCACGAGGAGTCAGGCATCGTCTCCTTTGGAGGCACTGATCTCCGCGTACCTCTGGAGTTTTCAAAGGATGTGAGGCCTCCGGTCGCGATGATGTGGGGAACTAGGTCTTTCTCTGTGGTCTCCACAGGGGATTCAGACACCGTTTCGTCTTGGGAGATGCAAGACGAGCCTGCATTCCAGTCACTGCAGGGATATCCGGCCTTATTTCGAGTCAGGGCATCGCGGTGTCCATTCCACTTGAGGCCGCAAACTCAGGGTCCCTCTCACATACCTAGAGCTGAGAGAAGCCTCCTCTTGAGGTGCTTGTGGTAAGGTGGTATTCCTCTGGAGTCGAAGCCAGGGACTAACCTCTCATCTCGAGTTGATTTTTGGCCCACGAGCTCTTTCGTGTTGCTACAGTGACCTCAGGATCCCTCTAGCCTTGAAACAGTGTTCTTGGGGTTTCTCTGGAGTGCCATGAAGGAAATCAAGGCTCCTTTCATGTGTGATGTGCAACACGGAATTGCTCTGCACGCAGTGCAGGGGAATCGGGCCTCATCTCGCGGCGAGGGGGAAGTCTCATGGTTTTTCTCGAGTTGCGGCAGGAACCTGGGGTATATTCTCGAGTTACGACGGGGATGGCCCTTCCACCCACGTGTTTCTTCAGCGACGTCAGGACTCCTGCCTAGTTACGAGGGACAACTCTGGATTCTCCTCGAGGCATGACAGGGCAATTGGGACGCCTCTCCAGCTGAGGCGGGAGACCAAGTGTCCCTTTCCAAATGCCACAGGAATCCTGGGACTCCTATCAAGTTTCATGAGGAGTCAGGCATCGTCTCCATTGGAGGCACTGATCTCCGCGTACCTCTGGAGTTTTCAAAGGATGTGAGGCTATCGGTCGCGATGAGGTGGGGAACTAAGTCTTTCTCTGTGCTTTCCACAGGGGATTCAGACATCCTTTCGTCCTGGGAGATGCAAGACGAGCCTGCATTGAAGTCACTGCAGGGATATCCGGCCTTATTTCGAGTCAGGGCATCGCGGTGTCCATTCCACTTGAGGCCGCAAACTCAGGGTCCCTCTCACATACCTAGAGCTGAGAGAAGCCTCCTCTTGAGGTGCTTGTGGTAAGGTGGTATTCCTCTGGAGACGAATCCAGGGACTAACCTCTCTTTTCGAGTTGATTTTTGGTCCACAGAGTTCTTTCGTGTTGCTACAGTGACCTCAGGATCCCTCTAGCCTTGAAACAGTGTTCTTGGGGTTTCTCTGGAGTGCCATCAAGGAAATCAAGGCTCCTTTCATGTGTGATGTGCAAGACGGAATTGCTCTGCACGCAGTACAGGGGAATCGGGCCTCATCTCGCATCGAGGGGGAAGTCTCATGGTTTTTCTCGAGTTGCGGCGGGAACCTGGGGTATATTCTCGAGTTACGACGGGGATGGCCCTTCCACACACGTGTGTGTTCAGCCACGTCAGGACTCCTGCCTAGTTGCGAGGGACAACTCGGGATTCTCCTCGAGGCTTGGCAGGGCAATTGGAACGCCTCTCCAGCTGAGGCGGGAGACCAAGGGTCCCTTTCCACGTGCCACAAGAATCCTGGGACTCCTATCAAGTTTCACGAGGAGTCAGGCATCGTCTCCTTTGGAGGCACTGATCTCCGCGTACCTCTGGAGTTTTCAAAGGATGTGAGGCCTGCGGTCGCGATGAGGTGGGGAACTAGGTGTTTCTCTGTGGTCTCCACAGGGGATTCAGACATCCTTTCTTCTTGGGAGATGCAAGACGAGCCTGCATTCAAGTCACTGCAGGCATATCCGGCCTTATTTTGAGCCAGGGCATCGCGGTGTCCATTCCACTTGAGGCCGCAAATTCAGGATCCCTCTCACATACCTAGAGCTGAGAGAAGCCTCCTCTTGAGGTGCTTGTGGTAAGGTGGTATTCCTCAGGAGTCGACGCCAGGGACTAACCTCTCATCTCGTGTTGATTCTTGGTCCACGGAGCTCTTTCGTGTTGCTACAGTGACCTCAGGATCCCTCTAGCCTTGAAACAGTGTTCTTGGGGTTTCTCTGGAGTGCCATCAAGGAAATCAAGGCTCCTTTCATGTGTGATGTGCAACACGGAATTGCTCTGCACGCAGTGCAGGGGAATCGGGCCTCATCTCTCGGCGAGGGGGAAGTCTCATGGTTTTTCTCGAGTTGCGGCGGGAACCTGGGGTATATTCTCGAGTTACGACGGGGATGGCCCTTCCACCCACGTGTTTCTTCAGCGACGTCAGGACTCCTGCCTAGTTGCGAGGGACAACTCGGGATTCTCCTCGAGGCTTTGCAGGGCAATTGGGACGCCTCTCCAGCTGAGACGGGAGACCAAGTGTCCCTTTCCACGTGCCGCAGGAATCCTGGGTCTCCTATCAAGTTTCACGAGGAGTCAGGCATCGTCTCCTTTGGAGGCACTGATCTCCGCGTACCTCTGGAGTTTTCAAAGGATGTGAGGCCTCCGGTCGCGATGAGGTGGGGAACTAGGTCTTTCTCTGTGGTCTCCACAGGGGATTCAGACATCCTTTCATCTTGGGAGATGCAAGACGAGCCTGCATTCAAGTCACTGCAGGGATATCCAGCCTTATTTCGCGTCAGGGCATCGCGGTGTCCATTCCACTTGAGGCCGCAAACTCAGGGTCCCTCTCACATACCTAGAGCTGAGAGAAGCCTCCTCTTGAGGTGCTTGTGGTAAGGTGGTATTCCTCTCGAGTCGAAGCCAGGGACTAACCTCTCATCTCGAGTTGATTTTTGGTCCACGGAGCTCTTTCGTGTTGCTACAGTGACCTCAGGATCCCTCTAGCCTTGAAACAGTGTTCTTGGGGTTTCTCTGGAGTGCCATCAAGGAAATCAAGGCTCCTTTCATGTGTGATGTGCAACACAGAATTGCTCTGCACGCAGTGCAGGGGAATCGGGCCTCATCTCGCGGCGAGGGGGAAGTCTCATGGTTTTTTTCGAGTTGCGGCGGGAACCTGGGGTATATTCTCGAGTTACGACGGGGATGGCCCTTCCACACACGTGTGTGTTCAGCCACGTCAGGACTCTTGCCTAGTTGCGAGACACAACTCGGGATTCTCCTCGAGGCTTGGCAAGGCAATTGGGACGCCTCTCCAGCTGAGGCGGGAGACCAAGGGTCCCTTTCCACGTGCCACAGGAATCCTGGGACTCCTATCAAGTTTCACGAGGAGTCAGGCATCGTCTCCTTTGGAGGCACTGATCTTCGCGTACCTCTGGAGTTTTCAAAGGATGTGAGGCCTCCGGTCGCGATAAGGTGGAGAACTAGGTCTTACTCTGTGGTCTCCACAGGGGATTCAGACATCCTTTCATCTTCGGAGATGCAAGACGAGCCTGCATTCAAGTCACTGCAGGGATATCCAGCCTTATTTCACGTCAGGGCATCGCGGTGTCCATTCCACTTGAGGCCGCAAAATCAGGGTCCCTCTCACATACATAGAGCTGAGAGAAGCCTCCTCTTGAGGTGCTTGTGGTAAGGTGGTATTCCTCAGAAGTCGAAGCCAGGGACTAACCTCTCATCCCGTGTTGATTCTTGGTCCACGGAGCTCTTTCGTGTTGCTACAGTGACCTCAGGATCCCTCTAGCCTTGAAACAGTGTTCTTGGGGTTCCTCTGGAGTGCCTTGAAGGAAATCAAGGCTCCTTTCATGTGTGATGTGCAACACGGAATTGCTCTGCACGCAGTGCAGGGGAATCGGGCCTCATCTCGCGGCGAGGGGGAAGTCTCATGGTTTTTCTCGAGTTGCGGCGGGAACCTGGGGTATATTCTCGAGTTACGACGGGGATGGCCCTTCCACCCACGTGTTTCTTCAGCGACGTCAGGACTCCTGCCTAGTTGCGAGGGACAACTCTGGATTCTCCTCGAGGCTTGGCAGGGCAATTGGGACGCCTCTCCAGCTGAGGCGGGAGACCAAGTGTCCCTATCCAAGTGCCACAGGTATCCTGGGACTCCTATCAATTTTCACGAGGAGTCAGGCATCGTCTCCTTTGGAGGCACTGATCTCCGCGTACCTCTGGAGTTTTCAAAGGATGTGAGGCTATCGGTCGCGATGAGGTGGGGAACTAAGTCTTTCTCTGTGCTTTCCACAGGGGATTCAGACATCCTTTCGTCCTGGTAGATGCAAGACGAGCCTGCATTGAAGTCACTGCAGGGATAACCGGCCTTATTTCGAGTCAGGGCATCGCGGTGTCCATTCCACTTGATGCCGCAAACTCAGGGTCCCTCTCACATACCTAGAGCTGAGAGAAGCCTCCTCTTGAGGTGCTTGTGGTAAGGTGGTATTCCTGTGGAGACGAATCCAGGGACTAACCTCTCTTTTCGAGTTGATTTTTGGTCCACAGAGTTATTTCGTGTTGCTACAGTGACCTCAGGATCCCTCTAGCCTTGAAACAGTGTTCTTGGGGTTTCTCTGGAGTGCCATGAAGGAAATCAAGGCTCCTTTCATGTGTGATGTGCAACACGGAACTGCTCTGCACGCAGTGCAGGGGAATCGGGCCTCATCTCGCGGCGAGGGGGAAGTCTCATGGTTTTTCTCGAGTTGCGGCGGGAACCTGGGGTATATTCTCGAGTTACAACGGGGATGGCCCTTCCACACACGTGTTTGTTCAGCCACGTTAGGACTCTTGCCTTGTTGCGAGACACAACTCGGGATTCTCCTCGAGGCTTGGCAGGGCAATTGGAATGCCTCTCCAGCTGAGGTGGGAGACCAAGGGTCCCTTTCCACGTGCCACAAGAATCCAGGGACTCCTATCAAGTTTCACGAGGAGTCAGGCATCGTCTCCTTTGGAGGCACTGATCTCCGCGTACCTCTGGAATTTTCAAAGGATGTGAGGCCTCCGGTCGCGATGAGGTGGGGAACTAGGTCTTTCTCTGTGGTCTCCACAGGGGATTCAGACATCCTTTCTTCTTGGGAGATGCAAGACGAGCCTGCATTCAAGTCACTGCAGGCATATCCGGCCTTATTTCGAGTCAGGGCATCGCTGTGTCCATTCCACTTGAGGCTGCAAACTCAGGATCCCTCTCACATACGTAGAGCTGAGAGAAGCCTCCTCTTGAGGTGCTTGTGGTAAGGTGGTATTCCTCAGGAGTCGAAGCCAGGGACTAACCTCTCATCTCGTGTTGATTCTTGGTCCACGGAGCTCTTTCGTGTTGCTACAGTGACCTCAGGATCCCTCTAGCCTTGAAACAGTGTTCTTGGGGTTTCTCTGGAGTGCCATGAAGGAAATCAAGGCTCCTTTCATGTGTGATGTGCAACACAGAATTGCTCTGCACGCAGTGCAGGGGAATCGGGCCTCATCTCGCGGCGAGGGGGAAGTCTCATGGTTTTTCTCGAGTTGCGGCGGGAACCTGGGGTATATTCTCGAGTTACGACGGGGATGGCCCTTGCACACACGTGTTTGTTCAGCCACGTCAGGACTCTTGCCTAGTTGCGAGACACAACTCGGGATTCTCCTCGAGGCTTGGCAAGGCAATTGGGACACCTCTCCAGCTGAGGCGGGAGACCAAGGGTCCCTTTCTAAGTGCCACAGGAATCCTGGGACTCCTATCAAGTTTCACGAGGAGTCAGGCATCGTCTCCTTTGGAGGCACTGATCTCCGCGTACCTCTGGAGTTTTCAAAGGATGTGAGGCTATCGGTCGCGATGAGGTGGGGAACTAAGTTTTTCTCTGTGCTTTCCACAGGGGATTCAGACATCCTTTCGTCCTGGGAGATGCAAGACGAGCCTGCATTGAAGTCACTGCAGGGATATCCGGCCTTATTTCGAGTCAGGGCATCGCGGTGTCCATTCCATTTGAGGCCGCAAACTCAGGGTCCCTCTCACATACCTAGAGCTGAGAGAAGCCTCCTCTTGAGGTGCTTGTGGTAAGGTGGTATTCCTCAGGAGTCGAAGCCAGGGACTAACCTCTCATCTCGTGTTGATTCTTGGTCCACGGAGCTCTTTCGTGTTGCTACAGTGACTTCAGGATCCCTCTAGCCTTGAAACAGTGTTCTTGGGGTTTCTCTGGAGTGCCATCAAGGAAATCAAGGCTCCTTTCATGTGTGATGTGCAACACGGAATTGCTCTGCACGCACTGCAGGGAAATCGGGCCTCATCTCACGGCGAGGGGGAAGTCTCATGGTTTTTCTCGAGTTGCGGCGGGAACCTGGGGTATATTCTCGAGTTACGACGGGGATGGCCCTTCCACCCACGTGTGTGTTCAGCCATGTCAGGACTCCTGCCTAGTTGCGAGGGACAACTCGGGATTCTCCTCGAGGCTTTGCAGGGCAATTGGGACGCCTCTCCAGCTGAGACGGGAGACCAAGGGTCCCTTTCCACGTGCCACAGGAATCCTGGGTCTCCTATCAAGTTTCACGAGGAGTCAGGCATCGTCTCCTTTGGAGGCACTGATCTCCGCGTACCTCTGGAGTTTTCAAAGGATGTGAGGCCTCCGGTCGCGATGAGGTGGGGAACTAGGTCTTTCTCTGTGGTCTCAACAGGGGATTCAGACATCCTTTCATCTTGGGAGATGCAAGACGAGCCTGCATTCAAGTCACTGCAGGGATATCCAGCCTTATTTTGCGTCAGGGCATCGCGGTGTCCATTCCACTTGAGGCCGTAAACTCAGGGTCCCTCTCACATACCTAGAGCTGAGTGAAGTCTCCTCTTGAGGTGCTTGTGGTAAGGTGGTATTCCTCTGGAGTCGAAGCCAGGGACTAACCTCTCATCTCGAGTTGATTTTTGGCCCACGGAGCTCTTTCGTGTTGCTACAGTGACCTCAGGATCCCTCTTGCCTTGAAACAGTGTTCTTGGGGTTTCTCTGGAGTGCCATCAAGGAAATCAAGGCTCCTTTCATGTGTGATGTGCAACACGGAATTGCTCTGCATGCAGTGCAGGGGAATCGGGCCTCATCTCGCGGCGAGGGGGAAGTCTCATGGTTTTTCTCGAGTTGCGGCGGGAACCTGGGGTATATTTTCGAGTTACGATGGGGATGGCCCTTCCACACAGGTGTGTGTTCAGCCATGTCAGGATTCCTTCCTAGTTGCGAGGGACAACTCGGGATTCTCCTCGAGGCTTTGCAGGGCAATTGGGACGCCTCTCCAGCTGAGACGGGAGACCAAGGGTCCCTTTCCACGTGCCACAGGAATCCTGGGACTCCTATCAAGTTTCACGAGGAGTCAGGCATCGTCTCCTTTGGAGGCACTGATCTCCGCATACCTCTGGAGTTTTCAAAGGATTTGAGGCCTCCTGTCGCGATGAGGTGGGGAACTAGGTCTTTCTCTGTGGTCTCCACAGGGGATTCAGAAACCCTTTCGTCTTGGGAGATGCAAGACGAGCCTGCATTCCAGTCACTGCAGGGATATCCGGCCTTATTTCGAGTCAGGGCATAGCGGTGTCCATTCCACTTGAGGCCGCAAACTCATGGTCCCTCTCACATACCTAGAGCTGAGAGAAGCCTCCTCTTGAGGTGCTTGTGGTAAGGTGGTATTCCTCTGGAGTCGAAGCCAGGGACTAACCTCTCATCTCGAGTTGATTTTTGGTCCACGGAGCTCTTTCGTGTTGCTACAGTGACCTCAGAATCCCTCTAGCCTTGAAACAGTGTTCTTGGGGTTTCTCTGGAGTGCCATGAAGGAAATCAAGGCTCCTTTCATGTGTGATGTGCAACACAGAATTGCTCTGCACACAGTGCAGGGGAATCGGGCCTCATCTCGCGGCGAGGGGGAAGTCTCATGGTTTTTCTCGAGTTGCGGCGGGAACCTGGGGTATATTCTCGAGTTACGACGGGGATGACCCTTCCACACACGTGTTTCTTCAGCGACGTCAGGACTCCTGCCTAGTTGCGAGGGACAACTCTGGATTCTCCTCGAGGCTTGGCAGGGCAATTGGGACGCCTCTCCAGCTGAGGCGGGAGACCAAGTGTCCCTTTCCTAGTGCCACAGGTATCCTGGGTCTCCTATCAAGTTTCACGAGGAGTCAGGCATCGTCTCCTTTGGAGGCACTGATCTCCGCATACCTCTTGAATTTTCAAAGGATGTGAGGCTATCGGTCGCGATGAGGTGGGGAACTAAGTCTTTCTCTGTGCTTTCCACAGGGGATTCAGACATCCCTTCGTCCTGGGAGATGCAAGACGAGCCTGCATTGAAGTCACTGCAGGGATATCCGGCATTATTTCGAGTCAGGGCATCGCGGTGTCCATTCCACTTGAGGCCGCAAACTCAGGGTCCCTCTCACATACCTAGAGCTGAGAGTAGCCTCTTCTTGAGGTGCTTGTGGTAAGGTGGTATTCCTCAGGAGTCGAAGCCAGGGACTAACCTCTCATCTCGTGTTGATTCTTGGTCCAAGGAGCTCTTTCGTGTTGCTACAGTGACTTCAGGATCCCTCTAGCCTTGAAACAGTGTTCTTGGGGTTTCGCTGGACTGCCATCAAGGAAATCAAGGCTCCTTTCATGTGTGATGTGCAACACGGAATTGCTCTGCACGCAGTTCAGGGGAATCGGGCCTCATCTCGCGGCGAGGGGGAAGTCTCATGGTTTTTCTCGAGTTGCGGCGGGAACCTGGGGTATATTCTCGAGTTACGACGGGGATGGACCTTCCACACTCGTGTGTGTTCAGCCATGTCAGGACTCCTGCCTAGTTGCGAGGGGCAACTCGGGATTCTCCTCGAGGCTTTTCAGGGCAATTGGGACGCCTCTTCAGCTGAGACAGGAGACCAAGGGTCCCTTTCCACGTGCCACAGGAATCCTGGGTCTCCTATCAAGTTTCACGAGGAGTCAGGCATCGTCTCCTTTGGAGGCACTGATCTCCGCATACCTCTGGAGTTTTCAAAGGATTTGAGGCCTCCTGTCGCGATGAGGTGGGGAACTAGGTCTTTCTCTGTGGTCTCCACAGGGGATTCAGACACCCTTTCGTCTTGGGAGATGCAAGACGAGCCTGCATTCCAGTCACTGCAGGGATATCCGGCCTTATTTCGAGTCAGGGCATCGCGGTGTCCATTCCACTTGAGGCCGCAAACTCAGGGTCCCTCTCACATACCTAGAGCTGAGAGAAGCCTCCTCTTGAGGTGCTTGTGGTAAGGTGGTATTCCTCTGGAGTCGAAGCCAGGGACTAACCTCTCATCTCGAGTTGATTTTTGGTCCACGGAGCTCTTTCGTGTTGCTACAGTGACCTCAGGATCACTCTAGCCTTGAAACAGTGTTCTTGGGGTTTCTCTGGAGTGCCATGAAGGAAATCAAGGCTCCTTTCATGTGTGATGTGCAACACAGAATTGCTCTGCACACAGTGCAGGGGAATCGGGCCTCATCTCGCGGCGAGGGGGAAGTCTCATGGTTTTTCTCGAGTTGCGGCGGGAACCTGGGGTATATTCTCGAGTTACGACGGGGATGGCCCTTCCACACACGTGTTTGTTCAGCCACGTCAGGACTCCTGCCTAGTTGCGAGACACAACTCGGGATTCTCCTCGAGGCTTGGCACGGCAATTGGGACGCCTCTCCAGCTGAGGCGGGAGACCAAGGGTCCTTTTCCACGTGCCACAGGAATCCTGGGACTCTTATCAAGTTTCACGAGGAGTCAGGCATCGTCTCCTTTGGAGGCACTGATCTCCGCGTACCTCTGGAGTTTTCAAAGGATGTGAGGCCTCCGGTCGCGATGAGGTGGGGAACTTGGTCTTTCTCTGTGGTCTCCACAGGGGATTCAGACATCCTTTCATCTTGGGAGATGCAAGACGAGCCTGCATTCAAGTCACTGCAGGGATATCCAGCCTTATTTCGCGTCAGGGCATCGCGGTGTCGATTCCACTTGAGGCCGCAAACTCAGGGTCCCTCTCACATACCTAGAGCTGAGAGAAGCCACCTCTTGAGGTGCTTGTGGTAAGGTGGTATTCCTCTGGAGTCGAAGCCAGGGACTAACCTTTCATCTCGAGTTGATTTTTGGCCCACGGAGCTCTTTCGTGTTGCTACAGTGACCTCCGGATCCCTCTAGCCTTGAAACAGTGTTCTTGGGGTTTCTCTGGAGTGCCATCAAGGAAATCAAGGCTCCTTTCATGTGTGATGTGCAACACGGAATTGCTCTGCACGCAGTGCAGGGGAATCGGGCCTCATCTCGCGGCGAGGGGGAAGTCTCATGGTTTTTCTCGAGTTGTGGCGGGAACCTGGGGTATATTCTCGAGTTACGACGGGGATGGCCCTTCCACCCACGTGTTTCTTCAGCGACCTCAGGACTCCTGCCTAGTTGCGAGGGACAACTCTGGATTCTCCTCGAGGCTTGGCAGGGCAATTGGGACGCCTCTCCAGCTGAGGCGGGAGACCAAGTGTCCCTTTCCAAGTGCCACAGGAATCCTGGGACTCCTATCAAGTTTCACGAGGAGTCAGGCATCGTCTCCTTTGGAGGCACTGATCTCCGCGTACCTCTGGAGTTTTCAAAGGATGTGAGGCTATCGGTCGCGATGAGGTGGGGAACTAAGTCTTTCTCTGTGCTATCCACAGGGAATTCAGACATCCTTTCGTCCTGGGAAATGCAAGACGAGCCTGCATTGAAGTCACTGCAGGGATATCCAGCCTTATTTCGAGTCAGGGCATCGCGGTGTCCATTCCACTTGAGGCCGCAAACTCAGGGTCCCTCTCACATACCTAGAGCTGAGAGAAGCCTCCTCTTGAGGTGCTTGTGGTAAGGTGGTATTCCTCTGGAGACGAATCCAGGGACTAACCTCTCTTTTCGACTTGATTTTTGGTCCACAGAATTCTTTCGTGTTGCTACAGTGACCTCAGGATCCCTCTATCCTTGAAACAGTGTTCTTGGGGTTTCTCTGGAGTGCCATGAAGGAAATCAAGGCTCCTTTCATATGTGATGTGCAAGACGGAACTGCTCTGCACGCAGTACAGGGGAATCAGGCCTCATCTCGCATCGAGGGGGAAGTCTCATGGTTTTTCTCGAGTTGCGGCGGGAACCTGGGGTATATTCTCGAGTTACGACGGGGATGGCCCTTCCACACACGTGTTTGTTCAGCCACGTCAGGACTCCTGCCTAGTTGCGAGACACAACTCGGGATTCTCCTCGAGGCTTGGCAAGGCAATTGGGACGCCTCTCCAGCTGAGGCGGGAGACCAAGGGTCCTTTTCCACTTGCCACAGGAATCCTGGGACTCTTATCAAGTTTCACGAGGAGTCAGGCATCGTCTCCTTTGGAGGCACTGATCTCCGCGTACCTCTGGAGTTTTCAAAGGATGTGAGGCCTCCGGTCGCGATGAGGTGGGGAACTTGGTCTTTCTCTGTGGTCTCCACAGGGGATTCAGACATCCTTTCATCTTGGGAGATGCAAGACGAGCCTGCATTCAAGTCACTGCAGGGATATCCAGCCTTATTTCGTGTCAGGGCATCGCGGTGTCGATTCCACTTGAGGCCGCAAACTCAGGGTCCCTCTCACATACCTAGAGCTGAGAGAAGCCTCCTCTTGAGGTGCTTGTGGTAAGGTGGTATTCCTCTGGAGACGAATCCAGGGACTAACCTCTCTTTTCGACTTGATTTTTGGTCCACAGAATTCTTTCGTGTTGCTACAGTGACCTCAGGATCCCTCTATCCTTGAAACAGTGTTCTTGGGGTTTCTCTGGAGTGCCATGAAGGAAATCAAGGCTCCTTTCATATGTGATGTGCAAGACGGAACTGCTCTGCACGCAGTACAGGGGAATCAGGCCTCATCTCGCATCGAGGGGGAAGTCTCATGGTTTTTCTCGAGTTGCGGCGGGAACCTGGGGTATATTCTCGAGTTACGACGGGGATGGCCCTTCCACACACGTGTTTCTTCAGCGACGTCAGGACTCCTGCCTAGTTGCGAGGGACAACTCGGGATTCTCCTCGAGGCTTTGCAGGGCAATTGGGACGCCTCTGCAGCTGAGACGGGAGACCAAGGGTCCCTTTCCATGTGCCACAGGAATCCTGGGTCTCCTATCAAGTTTCACGAGGAGTCAGGCATCGTCTCCTTTGGAGGCGCTGATCTCCGCGTACCTCTGGAGTTTTCAAAGGATGTGAGGCATCCGGTCGCGATGAGGTGGGGAACTAGGTCTTTCTCTGTGGACTCCACATGGGATTCAGACATCCTTTCGTCTTGGGAGATGCAAGACGAGCCTGCATTCCAGGCACTGCAGGGATATCCGTCCTTATTTCGAGTCAGGGCATCGCGGTGTCCATTCCACTTGAGGCCGCAAACTCAGGGTCCCTCTCACATACCTAGAGCTGAGAGAAGCCTCCTCTTGAGGTGCTTGTCGTAAGGTGGTATTCCTCTGGAGTCGAAGCCAGGGACTAACCTCTCATCTCGAGTTGATTTTTGGCCCACGGAGCTCTTTCGTGTTGCTACAGTGACCTCAGGATCCCTCTAGCCTTGAAACAGTGTTCTTGGGGATTCTCTGGAGTGCCATCAAGGAAATCAAGGCTCCTTTCATGTGTGATGTGCAACACGGAATTGCTCTGCACGCAGTGCAGGGGTATCGGGCCTCATCTCGCGGCGAGGGGGAAGTCTCATGGTTTTTCTCGAGTTGCGGCGGGAACCTGGGGTATATTCTCGAGTTACGACGGGGATGGCCCTTCCACCCACGTGTTTCTTCAGCGACGTCAGGACTCCTGCCTAGTTGCGAGGGACAACTCTGGATTCTCCTCGAGGCTTGGCAGGGCAATTGGGACGCCTCTCCAGCTGAGGCGGGAGACCAAGTGTCCCTTTCCAAGTGCCACAGGAATCCTGGGACTCCTATCAAGTTTCACGAGGAGTCAGGCATCGTCTCCTTTGGAGGCACTGATCTCCGCGTACCTCTGGAGTTTTCAAAGGATGTGAGGCTATCGGTCGCGATGAGGTGGGGAACTAAGTCTTTCTCTGTGCTATCCACAGGGAATTCAGACATCCTTTCGTCCTGGGAAATGCAAGACGAGCCTGCATTGAAGTCACTGCAGGGATATCCAGCCTTATTTCGAGTCAGGGCATCGCGGTGTCCATTCCACTTGAGGCCGCAAACTCAGGGTCCCTCTCACATACCTAGAGCTGAGAGAAGCCTCCTCTTGAGGTGCTTGTGGTAAGGTGGTATTCCTCTGGAGACGAATCCAGGGACTAACCTCTCTTTTCGACTTGATTTTTGGTCCACAGAATTCTTTCGTGTTGCTACAGTGACCTCAGGATCCCTCTATCCTTGAAACAGTGTTCTTGGGGTTTCTCTGGAGTGCCATGAAGGAAATCAAGGCTCCTTTCATATGTGATGTGCAAGACGGAACTGCTCTGCACGCAGTACAGGGGAATCTGGCCTCATCTCGCATCGAGGGGGAAGTCTCATGGTTTTTCTCGAGTTGCGGCGGGAACCTGGGGTATATTCTCGAGTTACGACGGGGATGGCCCTTCCACACACGTGTTTGTTCAGCCACGTCAGGACTCCTGCCTAGTTGCGAGACACAACTCGGGATTCTCCTCGAGGCTTGGCAAGGCAATTGGGACGCCTCTCCAGCTGAGGCGGGAGACCAAGGGTCCTTTTCCACGTGCCACAGGAATCCTGGGACTCTTATCAAGTTTCACGAGGAGTCAGGCATCGTCTCCTTTGGAGGCACTGATCTCCGCGTACCTCTGGAGTTTTCAAAGGATGTGAGGCCTCCGGTCGCGATGAGGTGGGGAACTTGGTCTTTCTCTGTGGTCTCCACAGGGGATTCAGACATCCTTTCATCTTGGGAGATGCAAGACGAGCCTGCATTCAAGTCACTGCAGGGATATCCAGCCTTATTTCGCGTCAGGGCATCGCGGTGACGATTCCACTTGAGGCCGCAAACTCAGGGTCCCTCTCACATACCTAGAGCTGAGAGAAGCCACCTCTTGAGGTGCTTGTGGTAAGGTGGTATTCCTCTGGAGTCGAAGCCAGGGACTAACCTCTCATCTCGAGTTGATTTTTGGCCCACGGAGCTCTTTCTTGTTGCTACAGTGACCTCAGGATCCCTCTAGCCTTGAAACAGTGTTCTTGGGGTTTCTCTGGAGTGCCATCAAGGAAATCAAGGCTCCTTTCATGTGTGATGTGCAACACGGAATTGCTCTGCACGCAGTGCAGGGGAATCGGGCCTCATCTCGCGGCGAGGGGGAAGTCTCATGGTTTTTCTCGAGTTGCGGCGGGAACCTGGGGTATATTCTCGAGTTACGACGGGGATGGCCCTTCCACCCACGTGTTTCTTCAGCGATGTCAGGACTCCTGCCTAGTTGCGAGGGACAACCCTGGATTCTCCTCGAGGCTTGGCAGGGCAATTGGGACGCCTCTCCAGCTGAGGCGGGAGACCAAGTGTCCCTTTCCAAGTGCCACAGGAATCCTGGGACTCCTATCAAGTTTCACGAGGAGTCAGGCATCGTCTCCTTTGGAGGCACTGATCTCCGCGTACCTCTGGAGTTTTCAAAGGATGTGAGGCTATCGGTCGCGATGAGGTGGGGAACTAAGTCTTTCTCTGTGCTATCCACAGGGAATTCAGACATCCTTTCGTCCTGGGAAATGCAAGACGAGCCTGCATTGAAGTCACTGCAGGGATATCCAGTCTTATTTCGAGTCAGGGCATCGCGGTGTCCATTCCACTTGAGGCCGCAAACTCAGGGTCCCTCTCACATACCTAGAGCTGAGAGAAGCCTCCTCTTGAGGTGCTTGTGGTAAGGTGGTATTCCTCTGGAGACGAATCCAGGGACTAACCTCTCTTTTCGACTTGATTTTTGGTCCACAGAGTTCTTTCGTGTTGCTACAGTGACCTCAGGATCCCTCTATCCTTGAAACAGTGTTCTTGGGGTTTCTCTGGAGTGCCATGAAGGAAATCAAGGCTCCTTTCATATGTGATGTGCAAGACGGAACTGCTCTGCACGCAGTACAGGGGAATCGGGCCTCATCTCGCATCGAGGGGGAAGTCTCATGGTTTTTCTCGAGTTGCGGCGGGAACCTGGGGTATATTCTCGAGTTACGACGGGGATGGCCCTTCCACCCACGTGTTTGTTCAGCCACGTCAGGACTCCTGCCTAGTTGCGAGGGACAACTCGGGATTCTCCTCGAGGCTTGGCACGGCAATTGGGACGCCTCTCCAGCTGAGGCGGGAGACCAAGGGTCCCTTTCCACGTGCCACAAGAATCCTGGGACTCCTATCAAGTTTCACGAGGAGTCAGGCATCGTCTCCTTTGGAGGCACTGATCTCCGCGTACCTCTGGAGTTTTCAAAGGATGTGAGGCCTCCGGTCGCGATGAGGTGGGGAACTAGGTGTTTCTCTGTGGTCTCCACAGGGGATTCAGACATCCTTTCTTCCTGGGAGATGCAAGACGAGCCTGCATTCAAGTCACTGCAGGGATATCCGGCCTTATTTCGAGTCAGGGCATCGCGGTGTCCATTCCACTTGAGGCCGCAAACTCAGGGTCCCTCTCACATACCTAGAGCTGAGAGAAGCCTCCTCTTGAGGTGCTTGTGGTAAGGTGGTATTCCTCTGGAGTCGAAGCCAGGGACTAACCTCTCATCTCGAGTTGATTTTTGGCCCACGGAGCTCTTTCGTGTTGCTACAGTGACCTCAGGATCCCTCTAGCCTTGAAACAGTGTTCGTGGGGTTTCTCTGGAGTGCCATCAAGGAAATCAAGGCTCCTTTCATGTGTGATGTGCAACACGGAATTGCTCTGCACGCAGTGCAGGGGAATCGGGCCTCATCTCGCGGCGAGGGGGAATTCTCATGGTTTTTCTCGAGTTGCGGCGGGAACCTGGGGTATATTCTCGAGTTACGACGGGGATGGCCCTTCCACACACGAGTTTCTTCAGCGACGTCAGGACTCCTGCCTAGTTGCGAGGGACAACTCGGGATTCTCCTCGAGGCTTTGCAGGGCAATTGGGACGCCTCTGCAGCTGAGACGGGAGACCAAGGGTCCCTTTCCATGTGCCACAGGAATCCTGGGTCTCCTATCAAGTTTCACGAGGAGTCAGGCATCATCTCCTTTGGAGGCGCTGATCTCCGCGTACCTCTGGAGTTTTCAAAGGATGTGAGGCATCCGGTCGCGATGAGGTGGGGAACTAGGTCTTTCTCTGTGGACTCCACAGGGGATTCAGACATCCTTTCGTCCTGGGAGATGCAAGACGAGCCTGCATTCCAGTCACTGCAGGGATATCCGTCCTTATTTCGAGTCAGGGCATCGCGGTGTCCATTCCACTTGAGGCCGCAAACTCAGGGTCCCTCTCACATACCTAGAGCTGAGAGAAGCCTCCTCTTGAGGTGCTTGTCGTAAGGTGGTATTCCTCTGGAGTCGAAGCCAGGGACTAACCTCTCATCTCGAGTTGATTTTTGGCCCACGGAGCTCTTTCGTGTTGCTACAGTGACCTCAGGATCCCTCTAGCCTTGAAACAGTGTTCTTGGGGATTCTCTGGAGTGCCATCAAGGAAATCAAGGCTCCTTTCATGTGTGATGTGCAACACGGAATTGCTCTGCATGCAGTGCAGGGGTATCGGGCCTCATCTCGCGGCGAGGGGGAAGTCTCATGGTTTTTCTCGAGTTGCGGCGGGAACCTGGGGTATATTCTCGAGTTACGACGGGGATGGCCCTTCCACCCACGTGTTTCTTCAGCGACGTCAGGACTCCTGCCTAGTTGCGAGGGACAACTCTGGATTCTCCTCGAGGCTTGGCAGGGCAATTGGGACGCCTCTCCAGCTGAGGCGGGAGACCAAGTGTCCCTTTCCAAGTGCCACAGGAATCCTGGGACTCCTATCAAGTTTCACGAGGAGTCAGGCATCGTCTCCTTTGGAGGCACTGATCTCCGCGTACCTCTGGAGTTTTCAAAGGGTGTGAGGCTATCGGTCGCGATGAGGTGGGGAACTAAGTCTTTCTCTGTGCTATCCACAGGGAATTCAGACATCCTTTCGTCCTGGGAAATGCAAGACGAGCCTGCATTGAAGTCACTGCAGGGATATCCAGTCTTATTTCGAGTCAGGGCATCGCGGTGTCCATTCCACTTGAGGCCGCAAACTCAGGGTCCCTCTCACATACCTAGAGCTGAGAGAAGCCTCCTCTTGAGGTGCTTGTGGTAAGGTGGTATTCCTCTGGAGACGAATCCAGGGACTAACCTCTCTTTTCGAGTTGATTTCTGGTCCACAGAGTTCTTTCGTGTTGCTACAGTGACCTCAGGATCCCTCTATCCTTGAAACAGTGTTCTTGGGGTTTCTCTGGAGTGCCATGAAGGAAATCAAGGCTCCTTTCATATGTGATGTGCAAGACGGAACTGCTCTGCACGCAGTACAGGGGAATCGGGCCTCATCTCGCATCGAGGGGGAAGTCTCATGGTTTTTCTCGAGTTGCGGCGGGAACCTGGGGTATATTCTCGAGTTACGACGGGGATGGCCCTTCCACCCACGTGTTTGTTCAGCCACGTCAGGACTCCTGCCTAGTTGCGAGGGACAACTCGGGATTCTCCTCGAGGCTTGGCACGGCAATTGGGACGCCTCTCCAGCTGAGGCGGGAGACCAAGGGTCCCTTTCCACGTGCCACAAGAATCCTGGGACTCCTATCAAGTTTCACGAGGAGTCAGGCATCGTCTCCTTTGGAGGCACTGATCTCCGCGTACCTCTGGAGTTTTCAAAGGATGTGAGGCCTCCGGTCGCGATGAGGTGGGGAACTAGGTGTTTCTCTGTGGTCTCCACAGGGGATTCAGACATCCTTTCTTCTTGGGACATGCAAGACGAGCCTGCTTTCAAGTCACTGCAGGGATATCCGGCCTTATTTCGAGTCAGGGCATCGCGGTGTCCATTCCACTTGAGGCCGCAAACTCAGGGTCCCTCTCACATACCTAGAGCTGAGAGAAGCCTCCTCTTGAGGTGCTTGTGGTAAGGTGGTATTCCTCTGGAGTCGAAGCCACGGACTAACCTCTCATCTCGAGTTGATTTTTGGCCCACGGAGCTCTTTCGTGTTGCTACAGTGACCTCAGGATCCCTCTAGCCTTGAAACAGTGTTCTTGGGATTTCTCTGGAGTGCCATCAAGGAAATCAAGGCTCCTTTCATGTGTGATGTGCAACACGGAATTGCTCTGCACGCAGTGCAGGGGAATCGGGCCTCATCTCGCGGCGAGGGGGAAGTCTCATGGTTTTTCTCGAGTTGCGGCGGGAACCTGGGGTATATTCTCGAGTTACGACGGGGATGGCCCTTCCACCCACTTGTTTCTTCAGCGACGTCAGGACTCCTGCCTAGTTGCGAGGGACAACTCGGGATTCTCCTCGAGGCTTTGCAGGGCAATTGGGACGCCTCTCCAGCTGAGACGGGAGACCAAGGGTCCCTTTCCACGTGCCACAGGAATCCTGGGTCTCCTATCAAGTTTCACGAGGAGTCAGGCATCGTCTCCTTTGGAGGCGCTGATCTCCGCGTACCTCTGGAGTTTTCAAAGGATGTGAGGCATCGGGTGGCGATGAGGTGGGGAACTAGGTGTTTCTCTGTGGTCTCCACAGGGGATTCAGACATCCTTTCGTCTTGGGAGATGCAAGACGAGCCTGCATTCCAGTCACTGCAGGGATATCCGTCCTTATTTCGAGTCAGGGCATCGCGGTGTCCATTCCACTTGAGGCCGCAAACTCAGGGTCCCTCTCATATACCTAGAGCTGAGAGAAGCCTCCTCTTGAGGTGCTTGTGGTAAGGTGGTATTCCTCTGGAGTCGAAGCCAGGGACTAACCTCTCATCTCGAGTTGATTTTTGGCCCACGGAGCTCTTTCGTGTTGCTACAGTGACCTCAGGATCCCTCTAGCCTTGAAACAGTGTTCTTGGGGTTTCTCTGGAGTGCCATCAAGGAAATCAAGGCTCCTTTCATGTGTGATGTGCAACACGGAATTGCTCTGCACGCAGTGCAGGGGAATCGGGCCTCATCTCGCGGCGAGGGGGAAGTCTCATGGTTTTTCTCGAGTTGCGGCGGGAACCTGGGGTATATTCTCGAGTTACGACGGGGATGGCCCTTCCACCCACGTGTTTCTTCAGCGATGTCAGGACTCCTGCCTAGTTGCGAGGGACAACTCGGGATTCTCCTCGAGGCTTGGCATGGCAATTGGAAGGCCTCTCCAGCTGAGGCGGGAGACCAAGGGTTCCTTTCCACGTGCCACAAGAATCCTGGGACTCCTATCAATTTTCACGAGGAGTCAGGCATCGTCTCCTTTGGAGGCACTGATCTCCGCGTACCTCTGGAGTTTTCAAAGGATGTGAGGCCTTCGGTCGCGATGAGGTGGGGAACTAGGTCTTTCTCTGTGATCTCCACAGGGGATTCAGACATCCTTTCTTCTTGGGAGATGCAAGACGAGCCTGCATTCAAGTCACTGCAGGGATATCCGGCCTTATTTCGAGTCAGGGCATCGCGGTGTCCATTCCACTTGAGGCCGCAAACTCAGGGTCCCTCTCACATACCTAGAGCTGAGAGAAGCCTCCTCTTGAGGTGCTTGTGGTAAGGTGGTATTCCTCTGGAGTCGAAGCCAGGGACTAACCTCTCATCTCGA
Source organism: Cervus elaphus (assembly GCF_910594005.1). Taxonomy (NCBI): domain Eukaryota; kingdom Metazoa; phylum Chordata; class Mammalia; order Artiodactyla; family Cervidae; genus Cervus; species Cervus elaphus. The sequence goes on from NW_025316779.1 coordinate 4,920,319, forward strand.
GTTGATTTTTGGCCCACGGAGTTCTTTCGTGTTGCTACAGTGACCTCAGGATCCCTCTAGCCTTGAAACAGTGTTCTTGGGGTTTCTCTGGAGTGCCATCAAGGAAATCAAGGCTCCTTTCATGTGTGATGTGCAACACAGAATTGCTCTGCACGCAGTGCAGGGGAATCGGGCCTCATCTCGCGGCGAGGGGGAAGTCTCATGGTTTTTCTCGAGTTGCGGCGGGAACCTGGGGTATATTCTCGAGTTACGACGGGGCTGGCCCTTCCACCCACGTGTGTTCAGCCACGTCAGGACTCTTGCCTAGTTGCGAGACACAACTCGGGATTCTCCTCGAGGCATGGCAAGGCAATTGGGACGCCTCTCCAGCTGAGGCGGGAGACCAAGGGTCCATTTCCACGTGCCACAGGAATCCTGGGACTCCTATCAAGTTTCACGAGGAGTCAGGCATCGTCTCCTTTGGAGGCACTGATCTCCGCGTACCTCTGGAGTTTTCAAAGGATGTGAGGCCTCCGGTCGCGATGAGCTGGGAAACTAGGTGTTTCTCTGTGGTCTCCACAGGGGATTCAGACATCCTTTCTTCTTGGGAGATGCAAAACGAGCCTGCATTCAAGTCACTGCAGGGATATCCGGCCTTATTTCGCGTCAGGGCATCGCGGTGTCCATTCCACTTGAGGCCGCAAACTCAGGATCCCTCTCACATACCTAGAGCTGAGAGAAGCCTCCTCTTGAGGTGCTTGTGGTAAGGTGGTATTCCTCAGGAGTCGAAGCCAGGGACTAACCTCTCATCTCGTGTTGATTTTTGGCCCACGGAGCTCTTTCGTGTTGCTACAGTGACCTCAGGATCCCCCTAGCCTTGAAACAGTGTTCTTGGGCTTTCTCTGGAGTGCCATGAAGGAAATCATGGCTCCTTTCATGTGTGATGTGCAAGACGGAATTGCTCTGCACGCAGTGCTGGGGAATCGGGCCTCATCTCGCGGCGAGGGGGAAGTCTCATGGTTTTTCTCGAGTTGCAGCGGGAACCTGGGGTATATTCTAGAGTTACGACGGGGATGGCCCTTCCACACACGTGTTTGTTCAGCCACGTCAGGACTCCTGCCTAGTTGCGAGGGACAACTCGGGATTCTCCTCGAGGCTTTGCAGGGCAATTGGGACGCCTCTCCAGCTGAGACGGGAGACCAAGGGTCCCTTTCCACGTGCCACAGGAATCCTGGGTCTCCTATCAAGTTTCACGAGGAGTCAAGCATCGTCTCCTTTGGAGGCACTGATCTCCGGAAACCTCTGGAGTTTTCAAAGGATTTGAGGCCTCCTGTCGCGATGAGGTGGGGAACTAGGTCTTTCTCTGTGGTCTCCACAGGGGTTCAGACACACTTTCGTCTTGGGAGATGCAAGACGAGCCTGCATTCAAGTCACTGCAGGGATATCCCGCCTTATTTCGAGTCAGGGCATCGCGGTGTCCATTCCACTTGATGCCGCAAACTCAGGGTCCCTCTCACATACCTAGAGCTGAGAGAAGCCTCCTCTTGAGGTGCTTGTGGTAAGGTGGTATTCCTCTGGAGTCGAAGCCAGGGACTAACCTCTCATCTCGAGTTGATTTTTGGTCCACGGAGCTCTTTCATGTTGCTACAGGGACCTCAGGATCCCTCTAGCCTTGAAACAGTGTTCTTGGGCTTTCTCTGGAGTGCCATGAAGGAAATCAAGGCTCCTTTCATGTGTGATGTGCAACACAGAATAGCTCTGCACGCAGTGCAGGGGAATCGGGCCTCATCTCGCGGCGAGGGGGAAGTCTCATGGTTTTTCTCGAGTTGCGGCGGGAACCTGGGGTATATTCTCGAGTTACGACGGGGATGGCCCTTCCACACACGTGTTTGTTCAGCCATGTCAGGACTCTTGCCTAGTTGCGAGACACAACTCGGGATTCTCCTCGAGGCATGGCAAGGCAATTGGGACGCCTCTCCAGCTGAGGCGGGAGACCAAGGGTCCCTTTCCACGTGCCACAGGAATCCTGGGACTCCTATCAAGTTTCACGAGGAGTCAGGCATCGTCTCCTTTGGAGGCACTGATCTCAGCGTACCTCTGGAGTTTTCAAAGGATGTGAGGCCTCCGGTCGCGATGAGGTGGGGAACTAGGTCTTTCTCTGTGGTCTCCACAGGGGATTCAGACATCCTTTCATCTTGGGAGATGCAAGACGAGCCTGCATTCAAGTCACTGCAGGGATATCCAGCCTTATTTCGCGTCAAGGCACCACGGTGTCCATTCCACTTGAGGCCGCAAACTCAGGGTCCCTCTCACATACCTAGAGCTGAGAGAAGCCTCCTCTTGAGGTGCTTGTGGTAAGGTGGTATTCCTCTGGAGTCGAAGCCAGGGACTAACCTTTCATCTCGAGTTGATTTTTGGCCCACGGAGCTCTTTCGTGTTGCTACAGTGACCTCAGGATCCCTCTATCCTTGAAACAGTGTTCTTGGGGTTTCTCTGGAGTGCCATCAAGGAAATCAAGGCTCCTTTCATGTGTGATGTGCAACACGGAATTGCTCTGCACGCAGTGCAGGGGAAACAGGCCTCATCTCGCGGCGAGGTGGAAGTCTCATGGTTTTTCTCGAGTTGCGGCGGGAACCTGGGGTATATTCTCGAGTTACGACGGGGATGGACCTTCCACCCACGTGTTTCTTCAGCGACGTCAGGACTCCTGCCTAGTTGCCAGGGACAACTCTGGATTCTCCTCGAGGCTTGGCAGGGCAATTGGGACGCCTCTCCAGCTGAGGCGGGAGACCAAGTGTCCCTTTCCAAGTGCCACAGGTATCCTGGGACTCCTATCAAGTTTCACGAGAAATCAGGCATCGTCTCCTTTGGAGGCACTGATCTCCGCGTACCTCTGGAGTTTTCAAAGGATGTGAGGCTATCGGTCGCGATGAGGTGGGGAACTAAGTCTTTCTCTGTGCTTTCCAAAGGGGATTCAGACATCCTTTCCTCCTGGGAGATGCAAGACGAGCCTGTATTGAAGTCACTGCAGGGATATCCGGCCTTATTTCGAGTCAGGGCATCGCGGTGTCCATTCCACTTGAGGCCGCAAACTCAGGGTCCCTCTCACATACCTAGAGCTGAGAGAAGCCTCCTCTTGAGGTGCTTGTGGTAAGGTGGTATTCCTCTGGAGTCGAAGCCAGGGACTAACCTCTCATCTCGAGTTGATTTTTGGCCCACGGAGCTCTTTCGTTTTGCTACAGTGACCTCAGGATCCCTCTAGCCTTGAAACAGTGTTCTTGGGGTTTCTCTGGAGTGCCATGAAGGAAATCAAGGCTCCTTTCATGTGTGATGTGCAAGACGGAATTGCTCTGCACGCAGTGCAGGGGAATCGGGCCTCATCTCGCGGCGAGGGGGAAGTCTCATGGTTTTTCTCGAGTTGCGGCGGGAACCTGGGGTATATTCTCGAGTTACGACGGGGATGGCCCTTCCACCCACGTGTTTGTTCAGCCACGTCAGGACTCCTGCCTAGTTGCGAGGGACAACTCGGGATTCTCCTCGAGGCTTGGCAGGGCAATTGGAACGCCTCTCCAGCTGAGGCGGGAGACCAAGGGTCCCTTTCCACGTGCCACAGGAATCCTGGGTCTCCTATGAAGTTTCACGAGGAGTCAGGCATCGTCTCCTTTGGAGGCACTGATCTCCGCATACCTCTGGAGTTTTCAAAGGATTTGAGGCCTCCTGTCGCGATGAGGTGGGGAACTAGGTCTTTCTCTGTGGTCTCCACAGGGGATTCAGACACCGTTTCGTCTTGGGAGATGCAAGACGAGCCTGCATTCCAGTCACTGCAGGGATATCCGGCCTTATTTCGAGTCAGGGCATCGCGGTGTCCATTCCACTTGAGGCCGCAAACTCAGGGTCCCTCTCACATACCTAGAGCTGAGAGAAGCCTCCTCTTGAGGTGCTTGTGGTAAGGTGGTATTCCTCTGGAGTCAAAGCCAGGGACTAACCTCTCATCTCGAGTTGATTTTTGGTCCACAGAGTTCTTTCGTGTTGATACAGTGACCTCAGGATCCCTCTATCCTTGAAACAGTGTTCTTGGGGTTTCTCTGGAGTGCCATGAAGGAAATCAAGGCTCCTTTCATGTGTGATGTGCAACACAGAATAGCTCTGCACGCAGTGCAGGGGAATCGGGCCTCATCTCGCGGCGATGGGGAAGTCTCATGGTTTTTCTCGAGTTGCGGCGGGAACCTGGGGTATATTCTCGAGTTACGACCGGGATGGCCCTTCCACACACGTGTTTGTTCAGCCACGTCAGGACTCTTGCCTAGTTGCGAGACACAACTCGGGATACTCCTCGAGGCTTGGCAAGGCAATTGGGACGCCTCTCCAGCTGAGGCGGGAGACCAAGTGTCCCTTTCCAAGTGCCACAGGAATCCTGGGACTCCTATCAAGTTTCACGAGGAGTCAGGCATCGTCTCCTTTGGAGGCACTGATCTCCGCGTACCTCTGGAGTTTTCAAAGGATGTGAGGCTATCGGTCGCGATGAGGTGGGGAACTAAGTCTTTCTCTGTGCTTTCCACAGGGGATTCAGACATCCTTTCGTCCTGGGAGATGCATGACGAGCCTGCATTGAAGTCACTGCAGGGATATCCGGCCTTATTTCGAGTCAGGGCATCGCGGTGTCCATTCCACTTGAGGCCGCAAACTCAGGGTCCCTCTCACATACCTAGAGCTGAGAGAAGCCTCCTCTTGAGGTGCTTGTGGTAAGGTGGTATTCCTCTGGAGACGAATCCAGGGACTAACCTCTCTTTTCGAGTTGATTTTTGGTCCACAGAGTTCTTTCGTGTTGCTACAGTGACCTCAGGATCCCTCTAGCCTTGAAACAGTGTTCTTGAGGTTTCTCTGGAGTGCCATGAAGGAAATCAAGGCTCCTTTCATGTGTGATGTGCAAGATGGAATTGCTCTGCACGCAGTACAGGGGAATCGGGCCTCATCTCGCATCGAGGGGGAAGTCTCATGGTTTTTCTCGAGTTGCGGCGGGAACCTGGGGTATATTCTCGAGTTACGACGGGGATGGCCCTTCCACACACGTGTTTGTTCAGCCACGTCAGGACTCCTGCCTAGTTGCGAGGGACAACTCGGGATTCTCCTCGAGGCTTGGCAGGGCAATTGGAACGCCTCTCCAGCTGAGGCGGGAGACCAAGGGTCCCTTTCCACGTGCCACAAGAATCCTGGGACTCCTATCAAGTTTCACGAGGAGTCAGGCATCGTCTCCTTTGGAGGCACTGATCTCCGCGTACCTCTGGAGTTTTCAAAGGATGTGAGGCCTCCGGTCGCGATGAGGTGGGGAACTTGGTCTTTCTCTGTGGTCTCCACAGGGGATTCAGACATCCTTTCATCTTGGGAGATGCAAGACGAGCCTGCATTCCAGTCACTGCAGGGATATCCAGCCTTATTTCGCGTCCGGGCATTGCGGTGTCCATTCCACTTGAGGCCGCAAACTCAGGGTCCCTCTCACATACCTAGAGCTGAGAGAAGCCTCCTCTTGAGGTGCTTGTGGTAAGGTGGTATTACTGTGGAGTCGAAGCCAGGGACTAACCTCTCATCTCGAGTTGATTTTTGGCCCACGGAGCTCTTTCGTGTTGCTACAGTGACCTCAGGATCCCTCTATCCTTGAAACAGTGTTCTTGGGTTTTCTCTGGAGTGCCATCAAGGAAATCAAGGCTCCTTTCATGTGTGATGTGCAACACGGAATTGCTCTGCACGCAGTGCAGGGGAATCGGGCCTCATCTCACGGCGAGGGGGAAGTCTCATGGTTTTTCTCGAGTTGCGGCGGGAACCTGGGGTATATTCTCGAGTTACGACGGGGATGACCCTTCCACCCACGTGTTTCTTCAGCGATGTCAGGACTCCTGCCTAGTTGCGAGGGACAACTCTGGATTCTCCTCGAGGCTTGGCAGGGCAATTGGGACGCCTCTCCAGCTGAGGCGGGAGACCAAGTGTCCCTTTCCAAGTGCCACAGGAATCCAGGGACTCCTATCAAGTTTCACGAGGAGTCAGGCATCGTCTCCTTTGGAGGCACTGATCTCCGCGTACCTCTGGAGTTATCAAAGGATGTGAGGCTATAGGTCGGGATGAGGTGGGGAACTAAGTCTTTCTCTGTGCTATCCACAGGGGATTCAGACATCCTTTCGTCCTGGGAAATGCAAGACGAGCCTGCATTCCAGTCACTGCAGGGATATCCAGCCTTATTTCGAGTCAGGGCATCGCGGTGTCCATTCCACTTGAGGCCGCAAACTCAGGGTCCCTCTCACATACCTAGAGCTGAGAGAAGCCTCCTCTTGAGGTGCTTGTGGTAAGGTGGTATTCCTCTGGAGACGAATCCAGGGACTAACCTCTCTTTTCGAGTTGATTTTTGGTCAACAGAGTTCTTTCGTGTTGCTACAGTGACCTCAGGATCCCTCTATCCTTGAAACAGTGTTCTTGGGGTTTCTCTGGAGTGCCATCAAGGAAATCAAGGCTCCTTTCATGTGTGATGTGCAAGACGGAATTGCTCTGCACGCAGTGCAGGGGAATCGGGCCTCATCTCGCGGCGAGGGGGAAGTCTCATGGTTTTTCTCGAGTTGCGGCGGGAACCTGGGGTATATTCTCGAGTTACGACGGGGATGGCCCTTCCACCCACGTGTTTCTTCAGCGACGTCAGGACTCCTGCCTAGTTGCGAGGGACAATTCGGGATTCTCCTCGAGGCTTTGCAGGGCAATTGGGACGCCTCTCCAGCTGAGGCGGGAAACCAAGTGTCCCTTTCCAAGTGCCACAGGAATCCTGGGATTCCTATCAAGTTTCACGAGGAGTCAGGCATCGTCTCCTTTGGAGGCACTGATCTCCGCGTACCTCTGGAGTTTTCAAAGGATGTGAGGCTATCGGTCGCGATGAGGTGGGGAACTAAGTCTTTCACTGTGCTTTCCACAGGGGATTCAGACATCCTTTCGTCCTGGGAGATGCAAGACGAGCCTGCATTGAAGTCACTGCAGGGATATCCGGCCTTATTTCGAGTCAGGGCATCGCGGTGTCAATTCCACTTGAGGCCGCAAACTCAGGGTCCCTCTCACATACCTAGAGCTGAGAGAAGCCTCCTCTTGAGGTGCTTGTGGTAAGGTGGTATTCCTCTGGAGACGAATCCAGGGACTAACCTCTCTTTTCGAGTTGATTTTTGGTCCACAGAGTTCTTTCGTGTTGCTACAGTGACCTCAGGATCCCTCTATCCTTGAAACAGTGTTCTTGGGGTTTCTCTGGAGTGCCATCAAGGAAATCAAGGCTCCTTTCATGTGTGATGTGCAAGACGGAATTGCTCTGCACGCAGTACAGGGGAATCGGGCCTCATCTCGCATCGAGGGGGAAGTCTCATGGTTTTTCTCGAGTTGCGGCGGGAACCTGGGGTATATTCTCGAGTTACGACGGGGATGGCCCTTCCACCCACGTGTTTGTTCAGCCACGTCAGGACTCCTGCCTAGTTGCGAGGGACAACTCGGGATTCTCCTCGAGGCTTGGCAGGGCAATTGGAACGCCTCTCCAGCTGAGGCGGGAGACCAAGGGTCCCTTTCCACGTGCCACAAGAATCGTGGGACTCCTATCAAGTTTCACGAGGAGTCTGGCATCGTCTCCTTTGGAGGCACTGATCTCCGCGTACCTCTGGAGTTTTCAAAGGATTTGAGGCCTCCGGTCGCGATGAGGTGGGGAACTAGGTCTTTCTCTGTGGTCTCCACAGGGAATTCAGACATCCTTTCGTATTGGGAGATGCAAGACGAGCCTGCATTCAAGTCACTGCAGGGATATCCGGCCTTATTTCGAGTCAGGGCATCGCGGTGTCCATTCCACTTGAGGCCGCAAACTCAGGATCCCTCTCACATACCTAGAGCTGAGAGAAGCCTCCTCTTGAGGTGCTTGTGGTAAGGTGGTATTCCTCAGGAGTCGAAGCCAGGTACTAACCTCTCATCTCGTGTTGATTTTTGGTCCACGGAGCTCTTTCGTGTTGCTACAGTGACCTCAGGATCCCTCTAGCCTTGAAACAGTGTTCTTAGGGTTTCTCTGGAGTGCCATCAAGGAAATCAAGGCTCCTTTCATGTGTGATGTGCAACACGGAATTGCTCTGCACGCAGTGCAGGGGTATCGGGCCTCATCTCGCGGCGAGGGGGAAGTCTCATGGTTTTTCTCGAGTTGCGGCGGGAACCTGGGGATATTCTCGAGTTACGACGGGGATGACCCTTCCACACACGTGTTTCTTCAGCGACGTCAGGACTCCTGACTAGTTGCGAGGGACAACTCGGGATTCTCCTCGAGGCTTTGCAGGGCAATTGAGACGCCTCTCCAGCTGAGACGGGAGACCAAGGGTCCCTTTCCACGTGCCACAGGAATCCTGGGACTCTATCAAGTTTCACGAGGAGTCAGGCATTGTCTCCTTTGGAGGCACTGATCTCCGCATACCTCTGGAGTTTTCAAAGGATTTGAGGCCTCCTGTCGCGATGAGGTGGGGAACTAGGTCTTTCTCTGTGGTCTCCACAGGGGATTCAGACACCCTTTCGTCTTGGGAGATGCAAGACGAGCCTGCATTCCAGTCACTGCAGGGATATCCGGCCTTATTTCGAGTCAGGGCATCGCGGTGTCCATTCCACTTGAGGCCGCAAACTCAGGGTCCCTCTCACATACCTAGAGATGAGAGAAGCCTCCTCTTGAGGTGCTTGTGGTAAGGTGGTATTCCTCTGGAGTCGAAGCCAGGGACAAACCTCTCATCTCGAGTTGATTTTTGGTCCACGGAGCTCTTTCGTGTTGCTATAGTGACCTCAGGATCCCTCTAGCCTTGAAACAGTGTTCTTGGGGATTCTCTGGAGTACCATCAAGGAAATCAAGTCTCCTTTCATGTGTGATGTGCAACACAGAATTGCTCTGCACGCAGTGCAGGGGAATCGGGCCTCATCTCGTGGCGAGGGGGAAGTCTCATGGTTTTTCTCGAGTTGCGGCGGGAACCTGGGGTATATTCTCGAGTTACGACGGGGATGGCCCTTCCACACACGTGTTTGTTCAGCCACGTCAGGACTCTTGCCTAGTTGCGAGACACAACTCGGGATTCTCCTCGAGGCTTGGCAAGGCAATTGGGACGCCTCTCCAGCTGAGGCGGGAGACCAAGTGTCCCTTTCCACGTGCCACAGGAATCCTGGTACTCCTATCAAGTTTCACGAGGAGTCAGGCATCGTCTCCTTTGGAGGCACTGATCTCCGCGTACCTCTGGAGTTTTCAAAGGATGTGAGGCCTCCGGTCGCGATGAGGTGGGGAATTAGGTGTTTCTCTGTGGTCTCCACAGGGGATTCAGACATCCTTTCTTCTTGGGAGATGCAAGACGAGCCTGCATTCCAGTCACTGCAGGGATATCCGGCCTTATTTCGAGTCAGGGCATCGCGGTGTGCTTTCCCCTTGAGGCCGCAAACTCAGGATCCCTCTCACATACCTAGAGCTGAGAGAAGCCTCCTCTTGAGGTGCTTGTGGTAAGGTGGTATTCCTCAGGAGTCGAAGCCAGGGACTAACCTCTCATCTCGAGTTGATTCTTGGTCCACGGAGCTCTTTCGTGTTGCTACAGTGACCTCAGGATCCCTCTAGCCTTGAAACAGTGTTCTTGGGGTTTCTCTGGAGTGCCATCAAGGAAATCAAGGCTCCTTTCATGTGTGATGTGCAACACGGAATTGCTCTGCACGCAGTGCAGGGGAATCGGGCCTCATCTCGCGGCGAGGGGGAAGTCTCATGGTTTTTCTCGAGTTGCGGCGGGAACCTGGGGTATATTCTCGAGTTACGACGGGGATGGCCCTTCCACCCACGTGTTTGTTCAGCCACGTCAGGACTCCTGCCTAGTTGCGAGGGACAACTCGGGATTCTCCTCGAGGCTTGGCAGGGCAATTGGAACGCCTCTCCAGCTGAGGCGGGAGACCAAGGGTCCCTTTCCACGTGCCACAGGAATCCTGGGTCTCCTATGAAGTTTCACGAGGAGTCAGGCATCGTCTCCTTTGGAGGCACTGATCTCCGCATACCTCTGGAGTTTTCAAAGGATTTGAGGCCTCCTGTCGCGATGAGGTGGGGAACTACGTCTTTCTCTGTGGTCTCCACAGGGGATTCAGACACCGTTTCGTCTTGGGAGATGCAAGACGAGCCTGCATTCCAGTCACTGCAGGGATATCCGGCCTTATTTCGAGTCAGGGCATCGCGGTGTCCATTCCACTTGAGGCCGCAAACTCAGGGTCCCTCTCACATACCTAGAGCTGAGAGAAGCCTCCTCTTGAGGTGCTTGTGGTAAGGTGGTATTCCTCTGGAGTCGAAGCCAGGGACTAACCTCTCATCTCGAGTTGATTTTTGGTCCACAGAGTTCTTTCGTGTTGATACAGTGACCTCAGGATCCCTCTATCCTTGAAACAGTGTTCTTGGGGTTTCTCTGGAGTGCCATGAAGGAAATCAAGGCTCCTTTCATGTGTGATGTGCAACACAGAATAGCTCTGCACGCAGTGCAGGGGAATCGGGCCTCATCTCGCGGCGATGGGGAAGTCTCATGGTTTTTCTCGAGTTGCGGCGGGAACCTGGGGTATATTCTCGAGTTACGACGGGGATGGCCCTTCCACACACGTGTTTGTTCAGCCACGTCAGGACTCTTGCCTAGTTGCGAGACACAACTCGGGATACTCCTCGAGGCTTGGCAAGGCAATTGGGACGCCTCTCCAGCTGAGGCGGGAGACCAAGTGTCCCTTTCCAAGTGCCACAGGAATCCTGGGACTCCTATCAAGTTTCACGAGGAGTCACGCATCGTCTCCTTTGGAGGCACTGATCTCCGCATACCTCTGGAGTTTTCAAAGGATGTGAGGCTATCGGTCGCGATGAGGTGGGGAACTAAGTCTTTCTCTGTGCTTTCCACAGGGGATTCAGACATCCTTTCGTCCTGGGAGATGCATGACGAGCCTGCATTCAAGTCACTGCAGGGATATCCGGCCTTATTTCGAGTCAGGGCATCGCGGTGTCCATTCCACTTGAGGCCGCAAACTCAGGGTCCCTCTCACATACTTAGAGCTGAGAGAAGCCTCCTCTTGAGGTGCTTGTGGTAAGGTGGTATTCCTCTGGAGACGAATCCAGGGACTAACTTCTCTTTTCGAGTTGATTTGTGGTCCACAGAGTTCTTTCGTGTTGCTACAGTGACCTCAGGATCCCTCTAGCCTTGAAACAGTGTTCTTGAGGTTTCTCTGGAGTGCCATGAAGGAAATCAAGGCTCCTTTCATGTGTGATGTGCAAGATGGAATTGCTCTGCACGCAGTACAGGGGAATCGGGCCTCATCTCGCATCGAGGGGGAAGTCTCATGGTTTTTCTCGAGTTGCGGCGGGAACCTGGGGTATATTCTCGAGTTACGACGGGGATGGCCCTTCCACACACGTGTTTGTTCAGCCACGTCAGGACTCCTGCCTAGTTGCGAGGGACAACTCGGGATTCTCCTCGAGGCTTGGCAGGGCAATTGGAACGCCTCTCCAGCTGAGGCGGGAGACCAAGGGTCCCTTTCCACGTGCCACAAGAATCCTGGGACTCCTATCAAGTTTCACGAGGAGTCAGGCATCGTCTCCTTTGGAGGCACTGATCTCCGCGTACCTCTGGAGTTTTCAAAGGATGTGAGGCCTCCGGTCGCGATGAGGTGGGGAACTTGGTCTTTCTCTGTGGTCTCCACAGGGGATTCAGACATCCTTTCATCTTGGGAGATGCAAGACGAGCCTGCATTCAAGTCACTGCAGGGATATCCAGCCTTATTTCGCGTCCGGGCATCGCGGTGTCCATTCCACTTGAGGCCGCAAACTCAGGGTCCCTCTCACATACCTAGAGCTGAGAGAAGCCTCCTCTTGAGGTGCTTGTGGTAAGGTGGTATTCCTCTGGAGTCGAAGCCAGGGACTAACCTCTCATCTCGAGTTGATTTTTGGCCCACGGAGCTCTTTCGTGTTGCTACAGTGACCTCAGGATCCCTCTAGCCTTGAAACAGTGTTCTTGGGGTTTCTCTGGAGTGCCATCAAGGAAATCAAGGCTCCTTTCATGTGTGATGTGCAACACGGAATTGCTCTGCACGCAATGCAGGGGAATCGGGCCTCATCTCGCGGCGAGGGGGAAGTCTCATGGTTTTTCTCGAGTTGCGGCGGGAACCTGGGGTATATTCTCGAGTTACGACGGGGATGGCCCTTCCACCCACGTGTTTCTTCAGCGACGTCAGGACTCCTGCCTAGTTGCGAGGGACAACTCGGGATTCTCCTCGAGGCTTTGCAGGGCAATTGGGACGCCTCTCCAGCTGAGGCGGGAAACCAAGTGTCCCTTTCCAAGTGCCACAGGAATCCTGGGACTCCTATCAAGTTTCACGAGGAGTCAGGCATCGTCTCCTTTGGAGGCACTGATCTCCGCGTACCTCTGGAGTTTTCAAAGGATGTGAGGCTATCGGTCGCGATGAGGTGGGGAACTAAGTCTTTCTCTGTGCTTTCCACAGGGGATTCAGACATCCTTTCGTCCTGGGAGATGCAAGACGAGCCTGCATTGAAGTCACTGCAGGGATATCCGGCCTTATTTCGAGTCAGGGCATCGCGGTGTCCATTCCACTTGAGGCCGCAAACTCAGGGTCCCTCTCACATACCTAGAGCTGAGAGAAGCCTCCTCTTGAGGTGCTTGTGGTAAGGTGGTATTCCTCTGGAGACGAATCCAGGGACTAACCTCTCTTTTCGAGTTGATTTTTGGTCCACAGAGTTCTTTCGTGTTGCTACAGTGACCTCAGGATCCCTCTATCCTTGAAACAGTGTTCTTGGGGTTTCTCTGGAGTGCCATCAAGGAAATCAAGGCTCCTTTCATGTGTGATGTGCAAGACGGAATTGCTCTGCACGCAGTACAGGGGTATCGGGCCTCATCTCGCGGCGAGGGGGAAGTCTCATGGTTTTTCTCGAGTTGCGGCGGGAACCTGGGGTATATTCTCGAGTTACGACGGGGATGACCCTTCCACACACGTGTTTCTTCAGCGACGTCAGGACTCCTGCCTAGTTGCGAGGGACAACTCGGGATTCTCCTCGAGGCTTTGCAGGGCAATTGGGACGCCTCTCCAGCTGAGACGGGAGACCAAGTGTCCCTTTCCACGTGCCACAGGAATCCTGGGACTCCTATCAAGTTTCACGAGGAGTCAGGCATTGTCTCCTTTGGAGGCACTGATCTCCGCATACCTCTGGAGTTTTCAAAGGATTTGAGGCCTCCTGTCGCGATGAGGTGGGGAACTAGGTCTTTCTCTGTGGTCTCCACAGGGGATTCAGACACCCTTTCGTCTTGGGAGATGCAAGACGAGCCTGCATTCCAGTCACTGCAGGGATATCCGGCCTTATTTCGAGTCAGGGCATCGCGGTGTCCATTCCACTTGAGGCCGCAAACTCAGGGTCCCTCTCACATACCTAGAGATGAGAGAAGCCTCCTCTTGAGGTGCTTGTGGTAAGGTGGTATTCCTCTGGAGTCGAAGCCAGGGACAAACCTCTCATCTCGAGTTGATTTTTGGTCCACGGAGCTCTTTCGTGTTGCTACAGTGACCTCAGGATCCCTCTAGCCTTGAAACAGTGTTCTTGGGGATTCTCTGGAGTACCATCAAGGAAATCAAGGCTCCTTTCATGTGTGATGTGCAACACAGAATTGCTCTGCACGCAGTGCAGGGGAATCGGGCCTCATCTCGCGGCGAGGGGGAAGTCTCATGGTTTTTCTCGAGTTGCGGCGGGAACCTGGGGTATATTCTCGAGTTACGACGGGGATGGCCCTTCCACCCACGTGTTTGTTCAGCCACGTCAGGACTCCTGCCTAGTTGCGAGGGACAACTCGGGATTCTCCTCGAGGCTTGGCAGGGCAATTGGAACGCCTCTCCAGCTGAGGCGGGAGACCAAGGGTCCCTTTCCACGTGCCACAGGAATCCTGGGTCTCCTATGAAGTTTCACGAGGAGTCAGGCATCGTCTCCTTTGGAGGCACTGATCTCCGCATACCTCTGGAGTTTTCAAAGGATTTGAGGCCTCCTGTCGCGATGAGGTGGGGAACTAGGTCTTTCTCTGTGGTCTCCACAGGGGATTCAGACACCGTTTCGTCTTGGGAGATGCAAGACGAGCCTGCATTCCAGTCACTGCAGGGATATCCGGCCTTATTTCGAGTCAGGGCATCGCGGTGTCCATTCCACTTGAGGCCGCAAACTCAGGGTCCCTCTCACATACCTAGAGCTGAGAGAAGCCTCCTCTTGAGGTGCTTGTGGTAAGGTGGTATTCCTCTGGAGTCGAAGCCAGGGACTAACCTCTCATCTCGAGTTGATTTTTGGTCCACAGAGTTCTTTCGTGTTGATACAGTGACCTCAGGATCCCTCTATCCTTGAAACAGTGTTCTTGGGGTTTCTCTGGAGTGCCATGAAGGAAATCAAGGCTCCTTTCATGTGTGATGTGCAACACAGAATAGCTCTGCACGCAGTGCAGGGGAATCGGGCCTCATCTCGCGGCGATGGGGAAGTCTCATGGTTTTTCTCGAGTTGCGGCGGGAACCTGGGGTATATTCTCGAGTTACGATGGGGATGGCCCTTCCACACACGTGTTTGTTCAGCCACGTCAGGACTCTTGCCTAGTTGCGAGACACAACTCGGGATACTCCTCGAGGCTTGGCAAGGCAATTGGGACGCCTCTCCAGCTGAGGCGGGAGACCAAGTGTCCCTTTCCAAGTGCCACAGGAATCCTGGGACTCCTATCAAGTTTCACGAGGAGTCACGCATCGTCTCCTTTGGAGGCACTGATCTCCGCGTACCTCTGGAGTTTTCAAAGGATGTGAGGCTATCGGTCGCGATGAGGTGGGGAACTAAGTCTTTCTCTGTGCTTTCCACAGGGGATTCAGACATCCTTTCGTCCTGGGAGATGCATGACGAGCCTGCATTGAAGTCACTGCAGGGATATCCGGCCTTATTTCGAGTCAGGGCATCGCGGTGTCCATTCCACTTGAGGCCGCAAACTCAGGGTCCCTCTCACATACTTAGAGCTGAGAGAAGCCTCCTCTTGAGGTGCTTGTGGTAAGGTGGTATTCCTCTGGAGACGAATCCAGGGACTAACCTCTCATCTCGAGTTGATTTGTGGTCCACAGAGTTCTTTCGTGTTGCTACAGTGACCTCAGGATCCCTCTAGCCTTGAAACAGTGTTCTTGAGGTTTCTCTGGAGTGCCATGAAGGAAATCAAGGCTCCTTTCATGTGTGATGTGCAAGATGGAATTGCTCTGCACGCAGTACAGGGGAATCGGGCCTCATCTCGCATCGAGGGGGAAGTCTCATGGTTTTTCTCGAGTTGCGGCGGGAACCTGGGGTATATTCTCGAGTTACGACGGGGATGGCCCTTCCACACACGTGTTTGTTCAGCCACGTCAGGACTCCTGCCTAGTTGCGAGGGACAACTCGGGATTCTCCTCGAGGCTTGGCAGGGCAATTGGAACGCCTCTCCAGCTGAGGCGGGAGACCAAGGGTCCCTTTCCACGTGCCACAAGAATCCTGGGACTCCTATCAAGTTTCACGAGGAGTCAGGCATCGTCTCCTTTGGAGGCACTGATCTCCGCGTACCTCTGGAGTTTTCAAAGGATGTGAGGCCTCCGGTCGCGATGAGGTGGGGAACTTGGTCTTTCTCTGTGGTCTCCACAGGGGATTCAGACATCCTTTCATCTTGGGAGATGCAAGACGAGCCTGCATTCAAGTCACTGCAGGGATATCCAGCCTTATTTCGCGTCAGGGCATCGCGGTGTCCATTCCACTTGAGGCCGCAAACTCAGGGTCCCTCTCACATACCTAGAGCTGAGAGAAGCCTCCTCTTGAGGTGCTTGTGGTAAGGTGGTATTCCTCTGGAGTCGAAGCCAGGGACTAACCTCTCATCTCGAGTTGATTTTTGGCCCACGGAGCTCTTTCGTGTTGCTACAGTGACCTCAGGATCCCTCTAGCCTTGAAACAGTGTTCTTGGGGTTTCTCTGGAGTGCCATCAAGGAAATCAAGGCTCCTTTCATGTGTGATGTGCAACACGGAATTGCTCTGCACGCAATGCAGGGGAATCGGGCCTCATCTCGCGGCGAGGGGGAAGTCTCATGGTTTTTCTCGAGTTGCGGCGGGAACCTGGGGTATATTCTCGAGTTACGACGGGGATGGCCCTTCCAAACACGTGTTTCTTCAGCGACGTCAGGACTCCTGCCTAGTTGCGAGGGACAACTCGGGATTCTCCTCGAGGCTTTGCAGGGCAATTGGGACGCCTCTCCAGCTGAGGCGGGAAACCAAGTGTCCCTTTCCAAGTGCCACAGGAATCCTGGGACTCCTATCAAGTTTCACGAGGAGTCAGGCATCGTCTCCTTTGGAGGCACTGATCTCCGCGTACCTCTGGAGTTTTCAAAGGATGTGAGGCTATCGGTCGCGATGAGGTGGGGAACTAAGTCTTTCTCTGTGCTTTCCACAGGGGATTCAGACATCCTTTCGTCCTGGGAGATGCAAGACGAGCCTGCATTGAAGTCACTGCAGGGATATCCGGCCTTATTTCGAGTCAGGGCATCGCGGTGTCCATTCCACTTGAGGCCGCAAACTCAGGGTCCCTCTCACATACCTAGAGCTGAGAGAAGCCTCCTCTTGAGGTGCTTGTGGTAAGGTGGTATTCCTCTGGAGACGAATCCAGGAACTAACCTCTCTTTTCGAGTTGATTTTTGGTCCACAGAGTTCTTTCGTGTTGCTACAGTGACCTCAGGATCCCTCTATCCTTGAAACAGTGTTCTTGGGGTTTCTCTGGAGTGCCATCAAGGAAATCAAGGCTCCTTTCATGTGTGATGTGCAAGACGGAATTGCTCTGCACGCAGTACAGGGGTATCGGGCCTCATCTCGCGGCGCGGGGGAAGTCTCATGGTTTTTCTCGAGTTGCGGCGGGAACCTGGGGTATATTCTCGAGTTACGACGGGGATGACCCTTCCACACACGTGTTTCTTCAGCGACGTCAGGACTCCTGCCTAGTTGCGAGGGACAACTCGGGATTCTCCTCGAGGCTTTGCAGGGCAATTGGGACGCCTCTCCAGCTGAGACGGGAGACCAAGTGTCCCTTTCCACGTGCCACAGGAATCCTGGGACTCCTATCAAGTTTCACGAGGAGTCAGGCATTGTCTCCTTTGGAGGCACTGATCTCCGCATACCTCTGGAGTTTTCAAAGGATTTGAGGCCTCCTGTCGCGATGAGGTGGGGAACTAGGTCTTTCTCTGTGGTCTCCACAGGGGATTCAGACACCCTTTCGTTTTGGGAGATGCAAGACGAGCCTGCATTCCAGTCACTGCAGGGATATCCGGCCTTATTTCGAGTCAGGGCATCGCGGTGTCCATTCCACTTGAGGCCGCAAACTCAGGGTCCCTCTCACATACCTAGAGATGAGAGAAGCCTCCTCTTGAGGTGCTTGTGGTAAGGTGGTATTCCTCTGGAGTCGAAGCCAGGGACAAACCTCTCATCTCGAGTTGATTTTTGGTCCACGGAGCTCTTTCGTGTTGCTACAGTGACCTCAGGATCCCTCTAGCCTTGAAACAGTGTTCTTGGGGATTCTCTGGAGTACCATCAAGGAAATCAAGGCTCCTTTCATGTGTGATGTGCAACACAGAATTTCTCTGCACGCAGTGCAGGGGAATCGGGCCTCATCTCGTGGCGAGGGGGAAGTCTCATGGTTTTTCTCGAGTTGCGGCGGGAACCTGGGGTATATTCTCGAGTTACGACGGGGATGGCCCTTCCACACACGTGTTTGTTCAGCCACGTCAGGACTCTTGCCTAGTTGCGAGACACAACTCGGGATTCTCCTCGAGGCTTGGCAAGGCAATTGGGACGCCTCTCCAGCTGAGGCGGGAGACCAAGTGTCCCTTTCCACGTGCCACAGGAATCCTGGTACTCCTATCAAGTTTCACGAGGAGTCAGGCATCGTCTCCTTTGGAGGCACTGATCTCCGCGTACCTCTGGAGTTTTCAAAGGATGTGAGGCCTCCGGTCGCGATGAGGTGGGGAATTAGGTGTTTCTCTGTGGTCTCCACAGGGGATTCAGACATCCTTTCTTCTTGGGAGATGCAAGACGAGCCTGCATTCCAGTCACTGCAGGGATATCCGGCCTTATTTCGAGTCAGGGCATCGCGGTGTCCTTTCCCCTTGAGGCCGCAAACTCAGGATCCCTCTCACATACCTAGAGCTGAGAGAAGCCTCCTCTTGAGGTGCTTGTGGTAAGGTGGTATTCCTCAGGAGTTGAAGCCAGGGACTAACCTCTCATCTCGAGTTGATTCTTGGTCCACGGAGCTCTTTCGTGTTGCTACAGTGACCTCAGGATCCCTCTAGCCTTGAAACAGTGTTCTTGGGGTTTCTCTGGAGTGCCATCAAGGAAATCAAGGCTCCTTTCATGTGTGATGTGCAACACGGAATTGCTCTGCACGCAATGCAGGGGAATCGGGCCTCATCTCGCGGCGAGGGGGAAGTCTCATGGTTTTTCTCGAGTTGCGGCGGGAACCTGGGGTATATTCTCGAGTTACGACGGGGATGGCCCTTCCAAACACGTGTTTCTTCAGCGACGTCAGGACTCCTGCCTAGTTGCGAGGGACAACTCGGGATTCTCCTCGAGGCTTTGCAGGGCAATTGGGACGCCTCTCCAGCTGAGGCGGGAAACCAAGTGTCCCTTTCCAAGTGCCACAGGAATCCTGGGACTCCTATCAAGTTTCACGAGGAGTCAGGCATCGTCTCCTTTGGAGGCACTGATCTCCGCGTACCTCTGGAGTTTTCAAAGGATGTGAGGCTATCGGTCGCGATGAGGTGGGGAACTAAGTCTTTCTCTGTGCTTTCCACAGGGGATTCAGACATCCTTTCGTCCTGGGAGATGCAAGACGAGCCTGCATTGAAGTCACTGCAGGGATATCCGGCCTTATTTCGAGTCAGGGCATCGCGGTGTCCATTCCACTTGAGGCCGCAAACTCAGGGTCCCTCTCACATACCTAGAGCTGAGAGAAGCCTCCTCTTGAGGTGCTTGTGGTAAGGTGGTATTCCTCTGGAGACGAATCCAGGGACTAACCTCTCTTTTCGAGTTGATTTTTGGTCCACAGAGTTCTTTCGTGTTGCTACAGTGACCTCAGGATCCCTCTATCCTTGAAACAGTGTTCTTGGGGTTTCTCTGGAGTGCCATCAAGGAAATCAAGGCTCCTTTCATGTGTGATGTGCAAGACGGAATTGCTCTGCACGCAGTACAGGGGTATCGGGCCTCATCTCGCGGCGAGGGGGAAGTCTCATGGTTTTTCTCGAGTTGCGGCGGGAACCTGGGGTATATTCTCGAGTTACGACGGGGATGACCCTTCCACACACGTGTTTCTTCAGCGACGTCAGGACTCCTGCCTAGTTGCGAGGGACAACTCGGGATTCTCCTCGAGGCTTTGCAGGGCAATTGGGACGCCTCTCCAGCTGAGACGGGAGACCAAGTGTCCCTTTCCACGTGCCACAGGAATCCTGGGACTCCTATCAAGTTTCACGAGGAGTCAGGCATTGTCTCCTTTGGAGGCACTGATCTCCGCATACCTCTGGAGTTTTCAAAGGATTTGAGGCCTCCTGTCGCGATGAGGTGGGGAACTAGGTCTTTCTCTGTGGTCTCCACAGGGGATTCAGACACCCTTTCGTTTTGGGAGATGCAAGACGAGCCTGCATTCCAGTCACTGCAGGGATATCCGGCCTTATTTCGAGTCAGGGCATCGCGGTGTCCATTCCACTTGAGGCCGCAAACTCAGGGTCCCTCTCACATACCTAGAGATGAGAGAAGCCTCCTCTTGAGGTGCTTGTGGTAAGGTGGTATTCCTCTGGAGTCGAAGCCAGGGACAAACCTCTCATCTCGAGTTGATTTTTGGTCCACGGAGCTCTTTCGTGTTGCTACAGTGACCTCAGGATCCCTCTAGCCTTGAAACAGTGTTCTTGGGGATTCTCTGGAGTACCATCAAGGAAATCAAGGCTCCTTTCATGTGTGATGTGCAACACAGAATTGCTCTGCACGCAGTGCAGGGGAATCGGGCCTCATCTCGTGGCGAGGGGGAAGTCTCATGGTTTTTCTCGAGTTGCGGCGGGAACCTGGGGTATATTCTCGAGTTACGACGGGGATGGCCCTTCCACACACGTGTTTGTTCAGCCACGTCAGGACTCTTGCCTAGTTGCGAGACACAACTCGGGATTCTCCTCGAGGCTTGGCAAGGCAATTGGGACGCCTCTCCAGCTGAGGCGGGAGACCAAGTGTCCCTTTCCACGTGCCACAGGAATCCTGGTACTCCTATCAAGTTTCACGAGGAGTCAGGCATCGTCTCCTTTGGAGGCACTGATCTCCGCGTACCTCTGGAGTTTTCAAAGGATGTGAGGCCTCCGGTCGCGATGAGGTGGGGAATTAGGTGTTTCTCTGTGGTCTCCACAGGGGATTCAGACATCCTTTCTTCTTGGGAGATGCAAGACGAGCCTGCATTCCAGTCACTGCAGGGATATCCGGCCTTATTTCGAGTCAGGGCATCGCGGTGTCCTTTCCCCTTGAGGCCGCAAACTCAGGATCCCTCTCACATACCTAGAGCTGAGAGAAGCCTCCTCTTGAGGTGCTTGTGGTAAGGTGGTATTCCTCAGGAGTTGAAGCCAGGGACTAACCTCTCATCTCGAGTTGATTCTTGGTCCACGGAGCTCTTTCGTGTTGCTACAGTGACCTCAGGATCCCTCTAGCCTTGAAACAGTGTTCTTGGGGTTTCTCTGGAGTGCCATCAAGGAAATCAAGGCTCCTTTCATGTGTGATGTGCAACACGGAATTGCTCTGCACGCAATGCAGGGGAATCGGGCCTCATCTCGCGGCGAGGGGGAAGTCTCATGGTTTTTCTCGAGTTGCGGCGGGAACCTGGGGTATATTCTCGAGTTACGACGGGGATGGCCCTTCCAAACACGTGTTTCTTCAGCGACGTCAGGACTCCTGCCTAGTTGCGAGGGACAACTCGGGATTCTCCTCGAGGCTTTGCAGGGCAATTGGGACGCCTCTCCAGCTGAGGCGGGAAACCAAGTGTCCCTTTCCAAGTGCCACAGGAATCCTGGGACTCCTATCAAGTTTCACGAGGAGTCAGGCATCGTCTCCTTTGGAGGCACTGATCTCCGCGTACCTCTGGAGTTTTCAAAGGATGTGAGGCTATCGGTCGCGATGAGGTGGGGAACTAAGTCTTTCTCTGTGCTTTCCACAGGGGATTCAGACATCCTTTCGTCCTGGGAGATGCAAGACGAGCCTGCATTGAAGTCACTGCAGGGATATCCGGCCTTATTTCGAGTCAGGGCATCGCGGTGTCCATTCCACTTGAGGCCGCAAACTCAGGGTCCCTCTCACATACCTAGAGCTGAGAGAAGCCTCCTCTTGAGGTGCTTGTGGTAAGGTGGTATTCCTCTGGAGACGAATCCAGGAACTAACCTCTCTTTTCGAGTTGATTTTTGGTCCACAGAGTTCTTTCGTGTTGCTACAGTGACCTCAGGATCCCTCTATCCTTGAAACAGTGTTCTTGGGGTTTCTCTGGAGTGCCATCAAGGAAATCAAGGCTCCTTTCATGTGTGATGTGCAAGACGGAATTGCTCTGCACGCAGTACAGGGGTATCGGGCCTCATCTCGCGGCGAGGGGGAAGTCTCATGGTTTTTCTCGAGTTGCGGCGGGAACCTGGGGTATATTCTCGAGTTACGACGGGGATGACCCTTCCACACACGTGTTTCTTCAGCGACGTCAGGACTCCTGCCTAGTTGCGAGGGACAACTCGGGATTCTCCTCGAGGCTTTGCAGGGCAATTGGGACGCCTCTCCAGCTGAGACGGGAGACCAAGTGTCCCTTTCCACGTGCCACAGGAATCCTGGGACTCCTATCAAGTTTCACGAGGAGTCAGGCATTGTCTCCTTTGGAGGCACTGATCTCCGCATACCTCTGGAGTTTTCAAAGGATTTGAGGCCTCCTGTCGCGATGAGGTGGGGAACTAGGTCTTTCTCTGTGGTCTCCACAGGGGATTCAGACACCCTTTCGTTTTGGGAGATGCAAGACGAGCCTGCATTCCAGTCACTGCAGGGATATCCGGCCTTATTTCGAGTCAGGGCATCGCGGTGTCCATTCCACTTGAGGCCGCAAACTCAGGGTCCCTCTCACATACCTAGAGATGAGAGAAGCCTCCTCTTGAGGTGCTTGTGGTAAGGTGGTATTCCTCTGGAGTCGAAGCCAGGGACAAACCTCTCATCTCGAGTTGATTTTTGGTCCACGGAGCTCTTTCGTGTTGCTACAGTGACCTCAGGATCCCTCTAGCCTTGAAACAGTGTTCTTGGGGATTCTCTGGAGTACCATCAAGGAAATCAAGGCTCCTTTCATGTGTGATGTGCAACACAGAATTGCTCTGCACGCAGTGCAGGGGAATCGGGCCTCATCTCGTGGCGAGGGGGAAGTCTCATGGTTTTTCTCGAGTTGCGGCGGGAACCTGGGGTATATTCTCGAGTTACGACGGGGATGGCCCTTCCACACACGTGTGTGTTCAGCCACGTCAGGACTCTTGCCTAGTTGCGAGACACAACTCGGGATTCTCCTCGAGGCTTGGCAAGGCAATTGGGACGCCTCTCCAGCTGAGGCGGGAGACCAAGTGTCCCTTTCCACGTGCCACAGGAATCCTGGTACTCCTATCAAGTTTCACGAGGAGTCAGGCATCGTCTCCTTTGGAGGCACTGATCTCCGCGTACCTCTGGAGTTTTCAAAGGATGTGAGGCCTCCGGTCGCGATGAGGTGGGGAATTAGGTGTTTCTCTGTGGTCTCCACAGGGGATTCAGACATCCTTTCTTCTTGGGAGATGCAAGACGAGCCTGCATTCCAGTCACTGCAGGGATATCCGGCCTTATTTCGAGTCAGGGCATCGCGGTGTCCTTTCCCCTTGAGGCCGCAAACTCAGGATCCCTCTCACATACCTAGAGCTGAGAGAAGCCTCCTCTTGAGGTGCTTGTGGTAAGGTGGTATTCCTCAGGAGTTGAAGCCAGGGACTAACCTCTCATCTCGAGTTGATTCTTGGTCCACGGAGCTCTTTCGTGTTGCTACAGTGACCTCAGGATGCCTCTAGCCTTGAAACAGTGTTCTTGGGGTTTCTCTGGAGTGCCATCAAGGAAATCAAGGCTCCTTTCATGTGTGATGTGCAAGACGGAATTGCTCTGCACGCAGTGCAGGGGAATCGGGCCTCATCTCGCGGCGAGGGGGAAGTCTCATGGTTTTTCTCGAGTTGCGGCGGGAACCTGGGGTATATTCTCGAGTTACGACGGGGATGGCCCTTCCACCCACGTGTTTGTTCAGCCACGTCAGGACTCCTGCCTAGTTGCGAGGGACAACTCGGGATTCTCCTCGAGGCTTGGCAGGGCAATTGGAACGCCTCTCCAGCTGAGGCGGGAGACCAAGGGTCCCTTTCCACGTGCCACAGGAATCCTGGGTCTCCTATGAAGTTTCACGAGGAGTCAGGCATCGTCTCCTTTGGAGGCACTGATCTCCGCATACCTCTGGAGTTTTCAAAGGATTTGAGGCCTCCTGTCGCGATGAGGTGGGGAACTAGGTCTTTCTCTGTGGTCTCCACAGGGGATTCAGACACCGTTTCGTCTTGGGAGATGCAAGACGAGCCTGCATTCCAGTCACTGCAGGGATATCCGGCCTTATTTCGAGTCAGGGCATCGCGGTGTCCATTCCACTTGAGGCCGCAAACTCAGGGTCCCTCTCACATACCTAGAGCTGAGAGAAGCCTCCTCTTGAGGTGCTTGTGGTAAGGTGGTATTCCTCTGGAGTCAAAGCCAGGGACTAACCTCTCATCTCGAGTTGATTTTTGGTCCACAGAGTTCTTTCGTGTTGATACAGTGACCTCAGGATCCCTCTATCCTTGAAACAGTGTTCTTGGGGTTTCTCTGGAGTGCCATGAAGGAAATCAAGGCTCCTTTCATGTGTGATGTGCAACACAGAATAGCTCTGCACGCAGTGCAGGGGAATCGGGCCTCATCTCGCGGCGAGGGGGAAGTCTCATGGTTTTTCTCGAGTTGCGGCGGGAACCTGGGGTATATTCTCGAGTTACGACGGGGATGGCCCTTCCACACACGTGTTTGTTCAGCCACGTCACGACTCTTGCCTAGTTGCGAGACACAACTCGGGATACTCCTCGAGGCTTGGCAAGGCAATTGGGACGCCTCTCCAGCTGAGGCGGGAGATCAAGTGTCCCTTTCCAAGTGCCACAGGAATCCTGGGACTCCTATCAAGTTTCACGAGGAGTCAGGCATCGTCTTCTTTGGAGGCACTGATCTCCGCGTACCTCTGGAGTTTTCAAAGGATGTGAGGCTATCGGTCGCGATGAGGTGGGGAACTAAGTCTTTCTCTGTGCTTTCCACAGGGGATTCAGACATCCTTTCGTCCTGGGAGATGCAAGACGAGCCTGCATTGAAGTCACTGCAGGGATATCCGGCCTTATTTCGAGTCAGGGCATCGCGGTATCCATTCCACTTGAGGTCGCAAACTCAGGGTCCCTCTCACATACCTAGAGCTGAGAGAAGCCTCCTCTTGAGGTGCTTGTGGTAAGGTGGTATTCCTCTGGAGACGAATCCAGGGACTAACCTCTCTTTTCGAGTTGATTTTTGGTCCACAGAGTTCTTTCGTGTTGCTACAGTGACCTCAGGATCCCTCTAGCCTTGAAACAGTGTTTTTAGGGTTTCTCTGGAGTGCCATCAAGGAAATCAAGGCTCCTTTCATGTGTGATGTGCAACACGAAATTGCTCTGCACGCAGTGCAGGGGTATCGGGCCTCATCTCGCGGCGAGGGGGAAGTCTCATGGTTTTTCTCGAGTTGCGGCGGGAACCTGGGGTATATTCTCGAGTTACGACGGGGATGACCTTTCCACACACGTGTTTGTTCAGCGACGTCAGGACTCCTGCCTAGTTGCGAGGGACAACTCGGGATTCTCCTCGAGGCTTTGCAGGGCAATTGGGACGCCTCTCCAGCTGAGACGGGAGACCAAGGGTCCCTTTCCACGTGCCACAGGAATCCTGGGACTCCTATAAAGTTTCACGAGGAGTCAGGCATTGTCTCCTTTGGAGGCACTGATCTCCGCATACCTCTGGAGTTTTCAAAGGATTTGAGGCCTCCTGTCGCGATGAGGTGGGGAACTAGGTGTTTCTCTGTGGTCTCCACAGGGGATTCAGACACCCTTTCGTCTTGGGAGATGCAAGACGAGCCTGCATTCCAGTCACTGCAGGGATATCCGGCCTTATTTCGAGTCAGGGCATCGCGGTGTCCATTCCACTTGAGGCCGCAAACTCAGGGTCCCTCTCACATACCTAGAGATGAGAGAAGCCTCCTCTTGAGGTGCTTGTGGTAAGGTGGTATTCCTCTGGAGTCGAAGCCAGGGACAAACCTCTCATCTCGAGTTGATTTTTGGTCCACGGAGCTCTTTCGTGTTGCTACAGTGACCTCAGGATCCCTCTAGCCTTGAAACAGTGTTCTTGGGGATTCTCTGGATTACCATCAAGGAAATCAAGGCTCCTTTCATGTGTGATGTGCAACACAGAATTGCTCTGCACGCAGTGCAGGGGAATCGGGCCTCATCTCATGGTGAGGGGGAAGTCTCATGGTTTTTCTCGAGTTGCGGCGGGAACCTGGGGTATATTCTCGAGTTACGACGGGGATGGCCCTTCCACACACGTGTTTGTTCAGCCACGTCAGGACTCTTGCCTAGTTGCGAGACACAACTCGGGATTCTCCTCGAGGCTTGGCAAGGCAATTGGGACGCCTCTCCAGCTGAGGCGGGAGACCAAGTGTCCCTTTCCACGTGCCACAGGAATCCTGGTACTCCTATCAAGTTTCACGAGGAGTCAGGCATCGTCTCCTTTGGAGGCACTGATCTCCGCGTACCTCTGGAGTTTTCAAAGGATGTGAGGCCTCCGGTCGCGATGAGGTGGGGAATTAGGTGTTTCTCTGTGGTCTCCACAGGGGATTCAGACATCCTTTCTTCTTGGGAGATGCAAGACGAGCCTGCATTCCAGTCACTGCAGGGATATCCGGCCTTATTTCGAGTCAGGGCATCGCGGTGTCCTTTCCCCTTGAGGCCGCAAACTCAGGATCCCTCTCACATACCTAGAGCTGAGAGAAGCCTCCTCTTGAGGTGCTTGTGGTAAGGTGGTATTCCTCAGGAGTCGAAGCCAGGGACTAACCTCTCATCTCGAGTTGATTCTTGGTCCACGGAGCTCTTTCGTGTTGCTACAGTGACCTCAGGATCCCTCTAGCCTTGAAACAGTGTTCTTGGGGTTTCTCTGGAGCGCCATCAAGGAAATCAAGGCTCCTTTCATGTGTGATGTGCAACACGGAATTGCTCTGCACGCAGTGCAGGGGAATCGGGCCTCATCTCGCGGCGAGGGGGAAGTCTCATGGTTTTTCTCGAGTTGCGGCGGGAACCTGGGGTATATTCTCGAGTTACGACGAGGATGGCCCTTCCACACACGTGTTTGTCAGCCACGTCAGGACTCTTGCCTAGTTGCGAGACACAACTCGGGATACTCCTCGAGGCTTGGCAAGGCAATTGGGACGCCTCTCCAGCTGAGGCGGGAGACCAAGTGTCCCTTTCCAAGTGCCACAGGAATCCTGGGACTCCTATCAAGTTTCACGAGGAGTCAGGCATCGTCTCCTTTGGAGGCACTGATCTCCGCGTACCTCTGGAGTTTTCAAAGGATGTGAGGCTATCGGTCGCGATGAGGTGGGGAACTAAGTCTTTCTCTGTGCTTTCCACAGGGGATTCAGACATCCTTTCGTCCTGGGAGATGCATGACGAGCCTGCATTGAAGTCACTGCAGGGATATCCGGCCTTATTTCGAGTCAGGGCATCGCGGTGTCCATTCCACTTGAGGCCGCAAACTCAGGGTCCCTCTCACATACCTAGAGCTGAGAGAAGCCTCCTCTTGAGGTGCTTGTGGTAAGGTGGTATTCCTCTGGAGACGAATCCAGGGACTAACCTCTCTTTTCGAGTTGATTTGTGGTCCACAGAGTTCTTTCGTGTTGCTACAGTGACCTCAGGATCCCTCTATCCTTGAAACAGTGTTCTTGAGGTTTCTCTGGAGTGTCATGAAGGAAATCAAGGCTCCTTTCATGTGTGATGTGCAAGATGGAATTGCTCTGCACGCAGTACAGGGGAATCGGGCCTCATCTCGCATCGAGGGGGAAGTCTCATGGTTTTTCTCGAGTTGCAGCGGGAACCTGGGGTATATTCTCGAGTTACGACGGGGATGGCCCTTCCACACACGTGTTTGTTCAGCCACGTCAGGACTCCTGCCTAGTTGCGAGGGACAACTCGGGATTCTCCTCGAGGCTTGGCAGGGCAATTGGAACGCCTCTCCAGCTGAGGCGGGAGACCAAGGGTCCCTTTCCACGTGCCACAAGAATCCTGGGACTCCTATCAAGTTTCACGAGGAGTCAGGCATCGTCTCCTTTGGAGGCACTGATCTCCGCGTACCTCTGGAGTTTTCAAAGGATTTGAGGCCTCCGGTCGCGATGAGGTGGGGAACTTGGTCTTTCTCTGTGGTCTCCACAAGGGATTCAGACATCCTTTCATCTTGGGAGATGCAAGACGAGCCTGCATTCAAGTCACTGCAGGGATATCCAGCCTTATTTCGCGTCCGGGCATCGCGGTGTCCATTCCACTTGAGGCTGCAAACTGAGGGTCCCTCTCACATACCTAGAGCTGAGAGAAGCCTCCTCTTGAGGTGCTTGTGGTAAGGTGGTATTCCTCTGGAGTCGAAGCCAGGGACTAACCTCTCATCTCGAGTTGATTTTTGGCCCACGGAGCTCTTTCGTGTTGCTACAGTGACCTCAGGATCCCTCTAGCCTTGAAACAGTGTTCTTGGGGTTTCTCTGGAGTGCCATCAAGGAAATCAAGGCTCCTTTCATGTGTGATGTGCAACACGGAATTGCTCTGCACGCAGTACAGTGGAATCGGGCCTCATCTTGCATCGAGGGGGAAGTCTCATGGTTTTTCTCGAGTTGCGGAGGGAACCTGGGGTATATTCTCGAGTTACGACGGGGATGGCCCTTCCACCCACGTGTTTGTTCAGCCACGTCAGGACTCCTGCCTAGTTGCGAGGGACAACTCGGGATTCTCCTCGAGGCTTGGCACGACAATTGGAACGCCTCTCCAGCTGAGGCGGGAGAACAAGGGTCCCTTTCCACGTGCCACAAGAATCCTGGGACTCCTATCAAGTTTCACGAGGAGTCAGGCATCGTCTCCTTTGGAGGCACTGATCTCCGCGTACCTCTGGAGTTTTCAAAGGATGTGAGGCCTCCGGTCGCGATGAGGTGGGGAACTAGGTGTTTCTCTGTGGTCTCCACAGGGGATTCAGACATCCTTTCTTCTTGGGAGATGCAAGACGAGCCTGCATTCAAGTCACTGCAGGGATATCCGGCCTTATTTCGAGTCAGGGCATCGCGGTGTCCATTCCACTTGAGGCCGCAAACTCAGGGTCCCTTTCACATACCTAGAGCTGAGAGAAGCCTCCTCTTGAGGTGCTTGTGGTAAGGTGGTATTCCTCTGGATTCGAAGCCAGGGACTAACCTCTCATCTCGAGTTGATTTTTGGCCCACGGAGCTCTTTCGTGTTGCTACAGTGACCTCAGGATCCCTCTAGCCTTGAAACAGTGTTCTTGGGGTTTCTCTGGAGTGCCATCAAGGAAATCAAGGCTCCTTTCATGTGTGATGTGCAACACGGAATTGCTCTGCACGCAGTGCAGGGGAATCGGGTCTCATCTCGCGGCGAGGGGGAAGTCTCATGGTTTTTCTCGAGTTGCGGCGGGAACCTGGGGTATATTCTCGAGTTACGACGGGGATGGCCCTTCCACCCACGTGTTTCTTCAGCGACGTCAGGACGCCTGCCTAGTTGCGAGGGACAACTCGGGATTCTCCTCGAGGCTTGGCAGGGCAATTGGGACGCCTCTCCAGCTGAGACGGGAGACCAAGGGTCCCTTTCCACATGCCACAGGAATCCTGGGTCTCCTATCAAGTTTCACGAGGAGTCAGGCATCGTCTCCTTTGGAGGCACTGATCTCCGCGTACCTCTGGAGTTTTCAAAGGATGTGAGGCCTCCGGTCGCGATGAGGTGGGGAACTAGGTGTTTCTCTGTGGTCTCCACAGGGGATTCAGACATCCTTTCGTCTTGGGAGATGCAAGACGAGCCTGCATTCCAGGCACTGCAGGGATATCCGGCCTTATTTCGAGTCAGGGCATCGCGGTGTCCATTCCACTTGAGGCCGCAAACTCAGGGTCCCTCTCACATACCTAGAGCTGAGAGAAGCCTCCTCTTGAGGTGCTTGTGGTAAGGTGGTATTCCTCTGGAGACGAATCCAGGGACTAACCTCTCTTTTCGAGTTGATTTTTGGTCCACAGAGTTCTTTCGTGTTGCTACAGTGACCTCAGGATCCCTCTATCCTTGAAACAGTGTTCTTGGGGTTTCTCTGGAGTGCCATCAAGGAAATCAAGGCTCCTTTCATGTGTGATGTGCAGGACGGAATTGCTCTGCACGCAGTACAGGGGAATCGGGCCTCATCTCGCATCGAGGGGGAAGTCTCATGGTTTTTCTCGAGTTGCGGCGGGAACCTGGGGTATATTCTCGAGTTACGACGGGGATGGCCCTTCCACCCACGTGTTTGTTCAGCCACGTCAGGACTCCTGCCTAGTTGCGAGGGACAACTCGGTATTCTCCTCGAGGCTTGGCACGGCAATTGGAACGCCTCTCCAGCTGAGGCGGGAGAACAAGGGTCCCTTTCCACGTGCCACAAGAATCCTGGGACTCCTATCAAGTTTCACGAGGAGTCAGGCATCGTCTCCTTTGGAGGCACTGATTTCCGCGTACCTCTGGAGTTTTCAAAGGATGTGAGGCCTCCGGTCGCGATGAGGTGGGGAACTAGGTCATTCTCTGTGGTCTCCACAGGGGATTCAGACATCCTTTCTTCTTGGGAGATGCAAGACGAGCCTGCATTCAAGTCACTGCAGGGATATCCGGCCTTATTTCGAGTCAGGGCATCGCGGTGTCCATTCCACTTGAGGCCGCAAACTCAGGATCCCTCTCACATACCTAGAGCTGAGAGAAGCCTCCTCTTGAGGTGCTTGTGGTAAGGTGGTATTCCTCAGGCGTCGAAGCCAGGGACTAACCTCTCATCTCGTGTTGATTCTTGGTCCACGGAGCTCTTTCGTGTTGCTACAGTGACCTCAGGATCCCTCTACCCTTGAAACAGTGTTCTTAGGGTTTCTCTGGAGTGCCATTAAGGAAATCAAGGCTCCTTTCATGTGTGGTGTGCAACACGTAATTGCTCTGCACGCAGTGCAGGGGTATCGGGCCTCATCTCGCGGCGAGGGGGAAGTCTCATGGTTTTTCTCGAGTTGCGGCGGGAACCTGGGGTATATTCTCGAGTTACGACGGGGATGACCCTTCCACACACGTATTTCTTCAGCGACGTCAGGACTCCTGCCTAGTTGCGAGGGACAACTCGGGATTCTCCTCGAGGCTTTGCAGGGCAATTGGGACGCCT
This sequence comes from Cervus elaphus, assembly GCF_910594005.1. NCBI lineage: Eukaryota > Metazoa > Chordata > Mammalia > Artiodactyla > Cervidae > Cervus > Cervus elaphus. The sequence continues at coordinate 4,950,926 of NW_025316779.1, forward strand.
CTCCAGCTGAGACGGGAGACCAAGGGTCCCTTTCCACGTGCCACAGGAATCCTGGGACTCGTATCAAGTTTCACGAGGAGTCAGGCATTGTCTCCTTTGGAGGCACTGATCTCCGCATACCTCTGGAGTTTTCAAAGGATTTGAGGCCTCCTGTCGCGATGAGGTGGGGAACTAGGTCTTTCTCTGTGGTCTCCACAGGGGATTCAGACACCCTTTCGTCTTGGGAGATGCAAGACGAGCCTGCATTCCAGTCACTGCAGGGATATCCGGCCTTATTTCGAGTCAGGGCATCGCGGTGTCCATTCCACTTGAGGCTGCAAACTGAGGGTCCCTCTCACATACCTAGAGCTGAGAGAAGCCTCCTCTTGAGGTGCTTGTGGTAAGGTGGTATTCCTCTGGAGTCGAAGCCAGGGACAAACCTCTCATCACGAGTTGATTTTTGGTCCACGGAGCTCTTTCGTGTTGCTACAGTGACCTCAGGATCCCTCTAGCCTTGAAACAGTGTTCTTGGGGATTCTCTGGAGTTCCATCAAGGAAATCAAGGCTCCTTTCATGTGTGATGTGCAACACAGAATTGCTCTGCACGCAGTGCAGGGGAATTGGGCCTCATCTCGCGGCGAGGGGGAAGTCTCATGGTTTTTCTCGAGTTGCGGCGGGAACCTGGGGTATATTCTCGAGTTACGACGGGGATGGCCCTTCCACCCACGTGTTTGTTCAGCCACGTCAGGACTCTTGCCTAGTTGCGAGACACAACTCGGGATTCTCCTCGAGGCTTGGCAAGGCAATTGGGACGCCTCTCCAGCTGAGGCGGGAGACCAAGTGTCCCTTTCCACGTGCCACAGGAATCCTGGGACTCCTATCAAGTTTCACGAGGAGTCAGGCATCGTCTCCTTTGGAGGCACTGATCTCCGCGTACCTCTGGAGTTTTCAAAGGATGTGAGGCTATCGGTCGCGATGAGGTGGGGAATTAGGTGTTTCTCTGTGGTCTCCACAGGGGATTCAGACATCCTTTCTTCTTGGGAGATGCAAGACGAGCCTGCATTCAAGTCACTGCAGGGATATCCGGCCTTATTTCGAGTCAGGGCATCGCGGTGTCCTTTCCCCTTGAGGCCGCAAACTCAGGATAACTCTCACATACCTAGAGCTGAGAGAAGCCTCCTCTTGAGTTGCTTGTGGTAAGGTGGTATTCCTCAGGAGTCGAAGCCAGGGACTAACCTCTCATCTCGAGTTGATTCTTGGTCCACGGAGCTCTTTCGTGTTGCTACAGTGACCTCAGGATCCCTCTAGCCTTGAAACAGTGTTCTTGGGGTTTCTCTGGAGTGCCATCAAGGAAATCAAGGCTCCTTTCATGTGTGATGTGCAACACGGAATTGCTCTGCACGCAGTGCAGGGGAATCGGGCCTCATCTCGCGGCGAGGGGGAAGTCTCATGGTTTTTCTCGAGTTGCGGCGGGAACCTGGGGTATATTCTCGAGTTACGACGGGGATGGCCCTTCCACCCACGTGTTTCTTCAGCCACGTCAGGACTCCTGCCTAGTTGCGAGGGACAACTCGGGATTCTCCTCGAGGCTTTGCAGGGCAATTGGGACGCCTCTCCAGCTGAGACGGGAGACCAAGGGTCCCTTTCCACGTGCCACAGGAATCCTGGGTCTCCTATGAAGTTTCACGAGGAGTCAGGCATCGTCTCCTTTGGAGGCACTGATCTCCGCATACCTCTGGAGTTTTCAAAGGATTTGAGGCCTCCTGTCGCGATGAGGTGGGGAACTAGGTCTTTCTCTGTGGTCTCCACAGGGGATTCAGACACCCTTTCGTCTTGGGAGATGCAAGACGAGCGTGCATTCCAGTCACTGCAGGGATATCCGGCCTTATTTCGAGTCAGGGCATCGCGGTGTCCATTCCACTTGAGGCCGCAAACTCAGCGTCCCTCTCACATACCTAGAGCTGAGAGAAGCCTCCTCTTGAGGTGCTTGTGGTAAGGTGGTATTCCTCTCGAGTCGAAGCCAGGGACTAACCTCTCATCTCGAGTTGATTTTTGGTCCACAGAGTTCTTTCGTGTTGATACAGTGACCTCAGGATCCCTCTATCCTTGAAACAGTGTTCTTCGGGTTTCTCTGGAGTGCCATGAAGGAAATCAAGGCTCCCTTCATGTGTGATGTGCAAGACGGAATTGCTCTGCACGCAGTGCAGGGGAATCGGGCCTCATCTCGCGTCGACGGGGAAGTCTCATGGTTTTTCTCGAGTTGCGGCGGGAACCTGGGGTATATTCTCGAGTTACGACGGGGATGGCCCTTCCACCCACGTGTTTCTTCAGCGACGTCAGGACTCCTGCCTAGTTGCGAGGGACAACTCGGGATTCTCCTCGAGGCTTTGCAGGGCAATTGGGACGCCTCTCCAGCTGAGACGCGAGACCAAGTGTCCCTTTCCAAGTGCCACAGGAATCCTGGGTCTCCTATCAAGTTTCACGAGGAGTCAGGCATCGTCTCCTTTGAGGCACTGATCTCCGCATACCTCTGGAGTTTTCAAAGGATGTGAGGCCTCCGGTCGCGATGAGGTGGGGAACTAGGTCTTTCTCTGTGGTCTCCACAGGGGATTCAGACATCCTTACGTATTGGGAGATGCAAGACGAGCCTGCATTCCAGTCACTGCAGGAATATCCGGCCTTATTTCGAGTCAGGGCATCGCGGTGTCCATTCCACTTGAGGCCGCAAACTCAGGGTACCTCTCACATACCTAGAGCTGAGAGAAGCCTCCTCTTGAGGTGCTTGTGGTAAGATGGTATTCCTCTGGAGTCGAAGCCAGGGACTAACCTCTCATCTCGAGTTGACTTTTGGTCCACGGAGCTCTTTCGTGTTGCTACAGTGACCTCAGGATCCCTCTAGCTTTGAAACAGTGTTCTTGGGGTTTCTCTGGAGTGTCATCAAGGAAATCAAGGCTCCTTTCATGTGTGATGTGCAACACAGAATTGCACTGCACGCAGTGCGGGGGAATCGGGCCTCATCTCGCGGCGAGGGGGAAGTCTCATGGTTTTTCTCGAGTTGCGGTGGGAACCTGGGGTATATTCTCGAGTTACGACGGGGATGGCCCTTCCACCCACGTGTTTCTTCAGCGACGTCAGGACTCCTGCCTAGTTGCGAGGGACAACTCTGGATTCTCCTCGAGTCTTGGCAGGGCAATTGGAACGCCTCTCCAGCTGAGGCGGGAGACCAAGTGTCCCATTCCAAGTGCCACAGGAATCCTGGGTCTCCTATCAAGTTTCACGAGGAGTCAGGCATCGTCTCCTTTGGAGGCACTGATCTCCGCGTACCTCTGGAGTTTTCAAAGGATGTGAGTCCTCCGCTCGCGATGAGGTGGGGAACTAGGTCTTTCTCTGTGGTCTCCACAGGGGATTCAGACAACCTTTCTTCTTGGGAGATGCAAGACGAGCCTGCATTCAAGTCACTGCAGGGACATCCGGCCTTATTTCGAGTCAGGGCATCGCGGTGTCCATTCCACTTGAGGCCGCAAACTCAGGGTCCCTCTCACATACCTAGAGCTGAGAGAAGCCTCCTCTTGAGGTGCTTGTGGTAAGGTGGTATTCCTCTGGATTCGAAGCCAGGGACTAACCTCTCATCTCGAGTTGATTTTTGGCCCACGGAGCTCTTTCGTGTTGCTACAGTGACCTCAGGATCCCTCTAGCCTTGAAACAGTGTTCTTGGGGTTTCTCTGGAGTGCCATGAAGGAAATCAAGGCTCCTTTCATGTGTGATGTGCAAGACGGAATTGCTCTGCACGCAGTGCAGGGGAATCGGGCCTCATCTCGCGGCGAGGGGGAAGTCTCATGGTTTTTCTCGAGTTGCGGCGGGAACCTGGGGTATATTCTCGAGTTACGACGGGGATGGCCCTTCCACCCACGTGTTTGTTCAGCCACGTCAGGACTCCTGCCTAGTTGCGAGGGACAACTCGGGATTCTCCTCGAGGCTTGGCAGGGCAATTGGAAAGCCTCTCCAGCTGAGGCGGGAGACCAAGGGTCCCTTTCCACGTGCCACAGGAATCCTGGGTCTCCTATGAAGTTTCACGAGGAGTCAGGCATCGTCTCCTTAGGAGGCACTGATATCCGCATACCTCTGGAGTTTTCAAAGGATTTGAGGCCTCCTGTCGCGATGAGGTGGGGAACTAGGTCTTTCTCTGTGGTCTCCACAGGGGATTCAGACACCCTTTCGTCTTGGGAGATGCAAGACGAGCCTGCATTCCAGTCACTGCAGGGATATCCGGCCTTATTTCGAGTCAGGGCATCGCGGTGTCCATTTCACTTGAGGCCGCAAACTCAGGGTCCCTCTCACATACCTAGAGCTGAGAGAAGCCTCCTCTTGAGGTGCTTGTGGTAAGGTGGTATTCCTCTGGAGTCGAAGCCAGGGACTAACCTCTCATCTCGAGTTGATTTTTGGTCCACAGAGTTCTTTCGTGTTGATACAGTGACCTCAGGATCCCTCTATCCTTGAAACAGTGTTCTTGGGGTTTCTCTGGAGTGCCATGAAGGAAATCAAGGCTCCTTTCATGTGTGATGTGCAACACAGAATAGCTCTGCACGCAGTGCAGGGGAATCGGGCCTCATCTCGCGGCGATGGGGAAGTCTCATGGTTTTTCTCGAGTTGCGGCGGGAACCTGGGGTATATTCTCGAGTTACGACGGAGATGGCCCTTCCACACACGTGTTTGTTCAGCCACGTCAGGACTCTTGCCTAGTTGCGAGACACAACTCGGGATACTCCTCGAGGCTTGGCAAGGCAATTGGGACGCCTCTCCAGCTGAGGCGGGAGACCAAGTGTCCCTTTCCAAGTGCCACAGGAATCCTGGGACTCCTATCAAGTTTCACGAGGAGTCAGGCATCGTCTTCTTTGGAGGCACTGATCTCCGCGTACCTCTCGAGTTTTCAAAGGATGTGAGGCTATCGGTCGCGATGAGGTGGGGAACTAAGTCTTTCTCTGTGCTTTCCACAGGGGATTCAGACATCCTTTCGTCCTGGGAGATGCATGACGAGCCTGCATTGAAGTCACTGCAGGGATATCCGGCCTTATTTCGAGTCAGGGCATCGCGGTGTCCATTCCACTTGAGGCCGCAAACTCAGGGTCCCTCTCACATACCTAGAGCTGAGAGAAGCCTCCTCTTGAGGTGCTTGTGGTAAGGTGGTATTCCTCTGGAGACGAATCCAGGGACTAACCTCTCTTTTCGAGTTGATTTGTGGTCCACAGAGTTCTTTCGTGTTGCTACAGTGACCTCAGGATCCCTCTAGCCTTGAAACAGTGTTCTTGAGGTTTCTCTGGAGTGCCATGAAGGAAATCAAGGCTCCTTTCATGTGTGATGTGCAAGACGGAATTGCTCTGCACGCAGTACAGGGGAATCGGGCCTCATCTCGCATCGAGGGGGAAGTCTCATGGTTTTTCTCGAGTTGCGGCGGGAACCTGGGGTATATTCTCGAGTTACGACGGGGATGGCCCTTCCACCGACGTGTTTGTTCAGCCACGTCAGGACTCCTGCCTAGTTGCGAGGGACAACTCGGGATTCTCCTCGAGGCTTGGCAGGGCAATTGGAACGCCTCTCCAGCTGAGGCGGGAGACCAAGTCTCCCTTTCCACGTGCCACAAGAATCCTGGGACTCCTATCAAGTTTCACGAGGAGTCAGGCATCGTCTCCTTTGGAGGCACTGATCTCCGCGTACCTCTGGAGTTTTCAAAGGATGTGAGGCCTCCGGTCGCAATGAGGTGGGGAACTTGGTCTTTCTCTGTGGTCTCCACAGGGGATTCAGACATCCTTTCATCTTGGGAGATGCAAGACGAGCCTGCATTCAAGTCACTGCAGGGATATCCAGCCTTATTTCGCGTCCGGGCATCGCGGTGTCCATTCCACTTGAGGCCGCAAACTCAGGGTCCCTCTCACATACCTAGAGCTGAGAGAAGCCTCCTCTTGAGGTGCTTGTGGTAAGGTGGTATTACTCTGGAGTCGAAGCCAGGGACTAACCTCTCATCTCGAGTTGATTTTTGGCCCACGGAGCTCTTTCGTGTTGCTACAGTGACCTCAGGATCCCTCTAGCCTTGAAACAGTGTTCTTGGGGTTTCTCTGGAGTGCCATCAAGGAAATCAAGGCTCCTTTCATGTGTGATGTGCAACACGGAATTGCTCTGCACGCAGTGCAGGGGAATCGGGCCTCATCTCGCGGCGAGGGGGAAGTCTCATGGTTTTTCTCGAGTTGCGGCGGGAACCTGGGGTATATTCTCGAGTTACGACGGGGATGGCCCTTCCACCCACGTGTTTCTTCAGCGACGTCAGGACTCCTGCCTAGTTGCGAGGGACAACTCTGGATTCTCCTCGAGGCTTGGCAGGGCAATTGGGACGCCTCTCCAGCTGAGGCGGGAGACCAAGTGTCCCTTTCCAAGTGCCACAGGAATCCAGGGACTCCTATCAAGTTTCACGAGGAGTCAGGCATCGTCTCCTTTGGAGGCACTGATCTCCGCGTACCTCTGGAGTTTTCAAAGGATGTGAGGCTATCGGTCGGGATGAGGTGGGGAACTAAGTCTTTCTCTGTGCTATACACAGGGGATTCAGACATCCTTTCGTCCTGGGAAATGCAAGACGAGCCTGCATTGAAGTCACTGCAGGGATATCCAGCCTTATTTCGAGTCAGGGCATCGCGGTGTCCATTCCACTTGAGGCCGCAAACTCAGGGTCCCTCTCACATACCTAGAGCTGAGAGAAGCCTCCTCTTGAGGTGCTTGTGGTAAGGTGGTATTCCTCTGGAGACGAATCCAGGAACTAACCTCTCTTTTCGAGTTGATTTTTGGTCCACAGAGTTCTTTCATGTTGCTACAGTGACCTCAGGATCCCTCTATCCTTGAAACAGTGTTCTTGGGGTTTCTCTGGAGTGCCATCAAGGAAATCAAGGCTCCTTTCATGTGTGATGTGCAAGACGGAATTGCTCTGCACGCAGTACAGGGGAATCGGGCCTCATCTCGCATCGAGGGGGAAGTCTCATGGTTTTTCTCGAGTTGCGGCGGGAACCTGGGGTATATTCTCGAGTTACGACGGGGATGGCCCTTCCACCCACGTGTTTGTTCAGCCACGTCAGGACTCCTGCCTAGTTGCGAGGGACAACTCGGGATTCTCCTCGAGGCTTGGCACGGCAATTGGAACGCCTCTCCAGCTGAGGCTGGAGACCAAGGGTCCCTTTCCACGTGCCACAAGAATCCTGGGACTCCTATCAAGTTTCACGAGGAGTCAGGCATCGTCTCCTTTGGAGGCACTGATCTCCGCGTACCTCTGGAGTTTTCAAAGGATGTGAGGCCTCCGCTCGCGATGAGGTGGGGAACTAGGTCTTTCTCTGTGGTCTCCACAGGGGATTCAGACAACCTTTCTTCTTGGGAGATGCAAGACGAGCCTGCATTCAAGTCACTGCAGGGACATCCGGCCTTATTTCGAGTCAGGGCATCGCGGTGTCCATTCCACTTGAGGCCACAAACTCAGGGTCCCTCTCACATACCTAGAGCTGAGAGAAGCCTCCTCTTGAGGTGCTTGTGGTAAGGTGGTATTACTCTGGATTCGAAGCCAGGGACTAACCTCTCATCTCGAGTTGATTTTTGGCCCACGGAGCTCTTTCGTGTTGCTACAGTGACCTCAGGATCCCTCTAGCCTTGAAACAGTGTTCTTGGGGTTTCTCTGGAGTGCCATGAAGGAAATCAAGGCTCCTTTCATGTGTGATGTGCAAGACGGAATTGCTCTGCACGCAGTGCAGGGGAATCGGGCCTCATCTCGCGGCGAGGGGGAAGTCTCATGGTTTTTCTCGAGTTGCGGCGGGAACCTGGGGTATATTCTCGAGTTACGACGGGGATGGCCCTTCCACCCACGTGTTTCTTCAGCGACGTCAGGACTCCTGCCTAGTTGCGAGGGACAACTCGGGATTCTCCTCGAGGCTTTGCAGGGCAATTGGGACGTCTCTCCAGCTGAGACGGGAGACCAAGGGTCCCTTTCCACGTGCCACAGGAATCCTGGGTCTCCTATCAAGTTTCACGAGGAGTCAGGCATCGTCTCCTTTGGAGGCACTGATCTCCGCGTACCTCTGGAGTTTTCAAAGGATGTGAGGCTTCCTGTCGCGATGAGGTGGGGAACTAGGTCTTTTTCTGTGGTCTCCACAGGGGATTCAGACATTCTTTCGTCTTGGGAGATGCAAGACGAGCCTGCATTCCAGTCACTGCAGGGATATCCGGCCTTATTTCGAGTCAGGGCATCGCGGTGTCCATTCCACTTGAGGCCGCAAACTCAGGGTCCCTCTCACATACCTAGAGCTGAGAGAAGCCTCCTCTTGAGGTGCTTGTGGTAAGGTGGTATTCCTCTGGAGTCGAAGCCAGGGACTAACCTCTCATCTCGAGTTGATTTTTGGTCCACGGAGCTCTTTCGTGTTGCTGCAGTGACCTCAGGATCCCTCTAGCCTTGAAGCAGTGTTCTTGGGGTTTCTCTGGAGTGCCATGAAGGAAATCAAGGCTCCTTTCATGTGTGATGTGCAACACAGAATTGCTCTGCACGCAGTGCAGGGGAATCGGGCCTCATCTCGCGGCGAGGGGGAAGTCTCATGGTTTTTCTCGAGTTGCGGCGGGAACCTGGGGTATATTCTCGAGTTACGACGGGGATGGCCCTTCCACCCACGTGTTTCTTCAGCGACGTCAGGACTCCTGCCTAGTTGCGAGGGACAACTCTGGATTCTCCTCGAGGCTTGGCAGGGCAATTGGCACGCCTCTCCAGCTGAGGCGGGAGACCAAGTGTCCCTTTCCAAGTGCCACAGGAATCCTGGGACTCCTATCAATTTTCACGAGGAGTCAGGCATCGTCTCCTTTGGAGGCACTGATCTCCGCGTACCTCTGGAGTTTTCAAAGGATGTGAGGCTATCGGTCGCGATGAGGTGGGGAACTAAGTCTTTCTCTGTGCTTTCCACAGGGGATTCAGACATCCTTTCGTCCTGGGAGATGCATGACGAGCCTGCATTGAAGTCACTGCAGGGATATCCGGCCTTATTTCGAGTCAGGGCATGGCGGTGTCCATTCCACTTGAGGCCGCAAACTCAGGGTCCCTCTCACATACCTAGAGCTGAGAGAAGCCTCCTCTTGAGGTGCTTGTGGTAAGGTGGTATTCCTCTGGAGACGAATCCAGGGACTAACCTCTCTTTTCGAGTTGATTTGTGGTCCACAGAGTTCTTTCGTGTTGCTACAGTGACCTCAGGATCCCTCTAGCCTTGAAACAGTGTTCTTGAGATTTCTCTGGAGTGCCATCAAGGAAATCAAGGCTCCTTTCATGTGTGATGTGCAACACAGAATTGCTCTGCACGCAGTGCAGGGGAATCGGGCCTCATCTCGCGGCGAGGGGGAAGTCTCATGGTTTTTCTCGAGTTGCGGCGGGAACCTGGGGTATATTCTCGAGTTACGACTGGGATGGCCCTTCCACACACGTGTTTGTTCAGCCACGTCAGGACTCTTGCTTAGTTGCGAGACACAACTCGGGATTCTCCTCGAGGCTTGGCAGGGCAATTGGAACGACTCTCCAGCTGAGGCGGGAGACCAAGGGTCCCTTTCCACGTTCCACAAGAATCCTGGGACTCCTATCAAGTTTCACGAGGAGTCAGGCATCGTCTCCTTTGGAGGCACTGATCTCCGCGTACCTCTGGAATTTTCAAAGGATGTGAGGCCTCCGGTCGCGATGAGGTGGGGAACTAGGTGTTTCTCTGTGGTCTCCACAGGGGATTCAGACATCCTTTCATCTTGGGAGATGCAAGACGAGCCTGCATTCAAGTCACTGCAGGGATATCCGGCCTTATTTCGCGTCAGGGCATCGTGGTGTCCATTCCACTTGAGGCCGCAAACTCAGGGTCCCTCTCACATACCTAGAGCTGAGAAAAGCCTCCTCTTGAGGTGCTTGTGGTAAGGTGGTATTCCTCTGGAGTCGAAGCCAGGGACTAACCTCTCATCTCTAGTTGATTTTTGGTCCACGGAGCTCTTTCGTGTTGCTACAGTGACCTCAGGATCCCTCTAGCCTTGAAACAGTGTTCTTGGGGTTTCTCTGGAGTACCATGAAGGAAATCAAGGCTCCTTTCATGTGTGATGTGCAACACAGAATTGCTCTGCACGCAGTGCAGGGGAATCGGGCCTCATCTCGCGGCGAGGGGGAAGTCTCATGGTTTTTCTCGAGTTGCGGCGGGAACCTGGGGTATATTCTCGAGTTACGACGGGGATGGCCCTTCCACCCACGTGTTTCTTCAGCGACGTCAGGACTCCTGCCAACTTGCAAGGGACAACTGTGGATTCTCCTCGAGGCTTTGCAGGGCAATTGGGACGCCTCTCCAGCTGAGACGGGAGACCAAGGGTCCCTTTCCACGTGCCACAGGAATCCTGGGTCTCCTATGAAGTTTCACGAGGAGTCAGGCATCGTCTCCTTTGGAGGCACTGATTTCCGCATACCTCTGGAGTTTTCAAAGTATTTGAGGCCTCCTGTCGCGATGAGGTGGGGAACTAGGTCTTTCTCTGTGGTCTCCACAGGGGATTCAGACATCCTTTCATCTTGGGAGATGCAAGACGAGCCTGCATTCCAGTCACTGCAGGGATATCCGGCCTTATTTCGAGTCAGGGCATCGCGGTGTCCATTCCACTTGAGGCCGCAAACTCAGGGTCCCTCTCACATACCTAGAGCTGAGAGAAGCCTCCTCTTGAGGTGCTTGTGGTAAGGTGGTATTCCTCTGGAGTCGAAGCCAGGGACTAACCTCTCATCTCGAGTTGATTTTTGGTCCACGGAGCTCTTTCGTGTTGCTACAGTGACCTCAGGATCCCTCTAGCCTTGAAACAGTGTTCTTGGGGTTTCTCTGGAGTGCCATGAAGTAAATCAATGCTCCTTTCATGTGTGATGTGCAACACAGAATTGCTCTGCACGCAGTGCAGGGGAATCGGGCCTCATCTCGCAGGGAGGGGGAAGTCTCATGGTTTTTCTCGAGTTGCGGCGGGAACCTGGGGTATATTCTCGAGTTACGACGGGGATGGCCCTTCCACACACGTGTTTGTTCAGCCACGTCAGGACTCTTGCATAGTTGCCAGACTCAACTCGGGATTCTCCTCGAGGCTTGGCAAGGCAATTGGGACGCCTCTCCAGCTGAGGCGGGAGACCAAGGGTCCCTTTCCACGTGCCACAGGAATCCTGGGACTCCTATCAAGTTTCACGAGGAGTCAGGCATCGTCTCCTTTGGAGGCACTGATCTCCGCGTACCTCTGGAGTTTTCAAAGGATGTGAGGCTTCCGGTCGCGATGAGGTGGGGAACTAGGTGTTTCTCTGTGGTCTCCACAGGGGATTCAGACATCCTTTCTTCTTGGGAGATGCAAGACGAGCCTGCATTCCAGTCACTGCAGGGATATCCGGCCTTATTTCGAGTCAGGGCATCGCGGTGTCCATTCCACTTGAGGCCGCAAACTCAGGATCCCTCTCACATACCTAGAGCTGAGAGAAGCCTCCTCTTGAGGTGCTTGTGGTAAGGTGGTATTCCTCAGGAGTCGAAACCAGGGACTAACCTCTCATCTCGTGTTGATTCTTGGTCCACGGAGCTCTTTCGTGTTGCTACAGTGACCTCAGGATCCCTCTAGCCTTGAAACAGTGTTCTTGGGGTTTCTCTGGAGTGCCATCAAGGAAATCAAGGCTCCTTTCATGTGTGATGTGCAACACGGAATTGCTCTGCATGCAGTGCAGGGGAATCGGGCCTCATCTCGCGGCGAGGGGGAAGTCTCATGGTTTTTCTCGAGTTGCGGCGGGAACCTGGGGTATATTCTCGAGTTACGACGGGGATGGCCCTTCCACACACGTGTTTCTTCAGCGACGTCAGGACTCCTGCCTAGTTGCGAGGGACAACTCTGGATTCTCCTCGAGGCTTTGCAGGGCAATTGGGACGCCTCTCCAGCTGAGACGGGAGACCAAGGGTCCCTTTCCACGTGCCACAGGAATCCTGGGTCTCCTATCAAGTTTCACGAGGAGTCAGGCATCGTTTCCTTTGGAGGCACTGATCTCCGCATACCTCTGGAGTTTTCAAAGGATTTGAGGCCTCCTGTCGCGATGAGGTTGGGAACTAGGTCTTTCTCTGTGGTCTCCACAGGGGATTCAAACACCCTTTCGTCTTGGGAGATGCAAGACGAGCCTGCATTCCAGTCACTGCAGGGATATCCGGCCTTATTTCGAGTCAGGGCATCGCGGTGTCCATTCCACTTGAGGCCGCAAACTCAGGGTCCCTCTCACATACCTAGAGCTGAGAGAAGCCTTCTCTTGAGGTGCTTGTGGTAAGGTGGTATTCCTCTGGAGTCGAAGCCAGGGACTAACCTCTCATCTTGAGTTGATTTTTGGTCCACGGAGCTCTTTCGTGTTGCTACAGTGACCTCAGGATCCCTCTAGCCTTGAAACAGTGTTCTTGGGGTTTCTCTGGAGTGCCATGAAGGAAATCAAGGCTCCTTTCATGTGTGATGTGCAACACAGAATTGCTCTGCACGCAGTGCAGGGGAATCGGGCCTCATCTCGCGGCGAGGGGGAAGTCTCATGGTTTTTCTCGAGTTGCGGCGGGAACCTGGGGTATATTCTCGAGTTACGACGGGGATGGCCCTTCCACACATGTGTTTGTTCAGCCACGTCAGGACTCTTGCCTAGTTCCGAGGGACAACTCGGGATTCTCCTCGAGGCTTGGCAAGGCAATTGGGCCGCCTCTCCAGCTGAGGCGGGAGACCAAGGGTCCCTTTCCACGTGCCACCGGAATCCTGGGACTCCTATCAAGTTTCACGAGGAGTCAGGCATCGTCTCCTTTGGAGGCACTGATCTCCGCGTACCTCTGGAGTTTTCAAAGGATGTGAGGCCTCCGGTCGCGATGAGGTGGGGAACTAGGTCCTTCTCTGTGGTCTCCACTGGGGATTCAGACATCCTTTCATCTTGGGAGATGCAAGACGAGCCTGCATTCAAGTCACTGCAGGGATATCCAGCCTTATTTCGCGTCAGGGCATCGCGGTGTCCATTCCACTTGAGGCCGCAAACTCAGGGTCCCTCTCACATACCTAGAGCTGAGAGAAGCCTCCTCTTGAGGTGCTTCTGGTAAGGTGGTATTCCTCTGGAGTCGAAGCCAGGGACTAACCTCTCATCTCGAGTTGATTTTTGGTCCACGGAGCTCTTTCGTGTTGCTACAGTGACCTCAGGATCCCTCTAGCCTTGAAACAGTGTTCTTGGGGTTTCTCTGGAGTGCCATCAAGGAAATCAAGGCTCCTTTCATGTGTGATGTGCAACACGGAATTGCTCTGCACACAGTGCAGGGGAATCGGGCCTCATCTCGCGGTGAGGGGGAAGTCTCATGGTTTTTCTCGAGTTGCGGCGGGAACCTGGGGTATATTCTCGAGTTTCGACGGGGATGGCCCTTCCACACACGTGTTTGTTCTGCCACGTCAGGACTCTTGCCTAGTTGCGAGACACAACTCGGGATTCTCCTCGAGGCTTGGCAAGGCAATTGGGACGCCTCTCCAGCTGAGGCGGGAGACCAAGGGTCCCTTTCTACGTGCCACAGGAATCCTGGGACTCCTATCAAGTTTCACGAGGAGTCAGGCATCGTCTCCTTTGGAGGCACTGATCTCCGCGTACCTCTGGAGTTTTCAAAGGATGTGAGGCTATCGGTCGCGATGAGGTGGGGAACTAAGTCTTTCTCTGTGCTTTCCACAGGGGATTCAGACATCCTTTCGTCCTGGGAGATGCAAGACGAGCCTGCATTGAAGTCACTGCAGGGATATCCGGCCTTATTTCGAGTCAGGGCATCGCGGTGTCCATTCCACTTGAGACCGCAAACTCAGGGTCCCTCTCACATACCTAGAGCTGAGAGAAGCCTCCTCCTGAGGTGCTTGTGGTAAGGTGGTATTCCTCTGGAGACGAATCCAGGGACTAACCTCTCTTTTCGAGTTGATTTTTGGTCCACAGTGTTCTTTCGTGTTGCTACAGTGACCTCAGGATCCCTCTAGCCTTGAAACAGTGTTCTTGGGGTTTCTCTGGAGTGCCATCAAGGAAATCAAGGCTCCTTTCATGTGTGATGTGCAAGACGGAATTGCTCTGCACGCAGTACAGGGGAATCGGGCCTCATCTCGCATCGAGGGGGAAGTCTCATGGTTTTTCTCGAGTTGCGGCGGGAACCTGGGGTATATTCTCGAGTTACGACGGGGATGGCCCTTCCACCCACGTGTTTGTTCAGCCACGTCAGGACTCCTGCCTAGTTGCGAGGGACAACTCTGGATTCTCCTCGAGGCTTGGCAGGGCAATTGGGACGCCTCTCCAGCTGAGGCGGGAGACCAAGTGTCCCTTTCCACGTGCCACAGGAATCCTGGGACTCCTATCAAGTTTCACGAGGAGTCAGGCATCGTCTCCTTTGGAGGCACTGATCTCCGCGTACCTCTGGAGTTTTCAAAGGATGTGAGGCCTCCGGTCGCGATGAGGTGGGGAACTAGGTGTTTCTCTGTGGTCTCCACAGGGGATTCAGACATCCTTTCTTCTTGGGAGATGCAAGACGAGCCTGCATTCAAGTCACTGCAGGGATATCCGGCCTTATTTCGAGTCAGGGCATCGCGGTGTCCATTCCACTTGAGGCCGCAAACTCAGGATCCCTCTCACATACCTAGAGCTGAGAGAAGCCTCCTCTTGAGGTGCTTGTGGTAAGGTGGTATTCCTCAGGAGTCGAAGCCAGGAACTAACCTCTCATCTCGTGTTGATTCTTGGTCCACGGAGCTCTTTCGTGTTACTACAGTGACCTCAGGATCCCTCTAGCCTTGAAACAGTGTTCTTGGGGTTTCTCTGGAGTGCCATCAAGGAAATCAAGGCTCCTTTCATGTGTGATGTGCAACACGGAATTGCTCTACACGCAGTGCAGGGGAATCGGGCCTCATCTCGCGGCGAGGGGGAAGTCTCATGGTTTTTCTCGAGTTGCGGCGGGAACCTGGGGTATATTCTCGAGTTACGACGGGGATGGCCCTTCCACCCACGTGTTTGTTCAGCCACGTCAGGACTCCTGCCTAGTTCCGAGGGACAACTCTGGATTCTCCTCGAGGCTTGGCAGGGCAATTGGGACGCCTCTCCAGCTGAGGCGGGAGACCAAGTGTCCCTTTCCAAGTGCCACAGGAATCCTGGGACTCCTATCAAGTTTCACGAGGAGTCAGGCATCGTCTCCTTTGGAGGCACTGATCTCCGCGTACCTCTGGAGTTTTCAAAGGATGTGAGGCTATCGGTCGCGATGAGGTGGGGAACTAAGTCTTTCTCTGTGCTTTCCACAGGGGATTCAGACATCCTTTCGTCCTGGGAGATGCAAGACGAGCCTGCATTGAAGTCACTGCAGGGATATCCGGCCTTATTTCGAGTCAGGGCATCGCGGTGTCCATTCCACTTGAGGCCGCAAACTCAGGGTCCCTCTCACATACCTAGAGCTGAGAGAAGCCTCCTCTTGAGGTGCTTGTGGTAAGGTGGTATTCCTCTGGAGACGAATCCAGGGACTAACCTCTCTTTTTGAGTTGATCATTGGTCCACAGAGTTCTTTCGTGTTGCTACAGTGACCTCAGGATCCCTCTATCCTTGAAACAGTGTTCTTGGGGTTTCTCTGGAGTGCCATCAAGGAAATCAAGGCTCCTTTCATGTGTGATGTGCAAGACGGAATTGCTCTGCACGCAGTACAGGGGAATCGGGCCTCATCTCGCATCGAGGGGGAAGTCTCATGGTTTTTCTCGAGTTGCGGCGGGAACCTGGGGTATATTCTCGAGTTACGACGGGGATGGCCCTTCCACCCACGTGTTTGTTCAGCCACGTCAGGACTCCTGCCTAGTTGCGAGGGACAACTCGGGATTCTCCTCGAGGCTTGGCAGGGCAATTGGAACGCCTCTCCAGCTGAGGCGGGAGACCAAGGGTCCCTTTCCACGTGCCACAAGAATCGTGGGACTCCTATCAAGTTTCACGAGGAGTCAGGCATCGTCTCCTTTGGAGGCACTGATCTCCGCGTACCTCTGGAGTTTTCAAAGGATGTGAGGCCTCCGGTCGCGATGAGGTGGGGAACTAGGTCTTTCTCTGTGGTCTCCACAGGGGATTCAGACATCCTTTCTTCTTGGGAGATGCAAGACGAGCCTGCATTCAAGTCACTGCAGGGATATCCGGCCTTATTTCGCGTCAGGGCATCACGGTGTCCATTCCACTTAAAGCCGCAAACTCAGGGTCCCTCTCACATACCTAGAGCTGAGAGAAGCCTCCTCTTGAGGTGCTTGTGGTAAGGTGGTATTCCTCTGGAGTCGAAGCCAGGGACTAACCTCTCATCTCGAGTTGATTTTTGGCCCACGGAGCTCTTTCGTGTTGCTACAGTGACCTCAGGATCCCTCTAGCCTTGAAACAGTGTTCTTGGGGTTTCTCTGGAGTGCCATCAAGGAAATCAAGGCTCCTTTCATGTGTGATGTGCAACACGGAATTGCTCTGCACGCAGTGCAGGGGAATCGGGCCTCATCTCGCGGCGAGGGGGAAGTCTCATGGTTTTTCTCGAGTTGCGGCGGGAACCTGGGGTATTTTCTCGAGTTACGTCGGGGATGGCCCTTCCACCCACGTGTTTCTTCAGCGACGTCAGGACTCCTGCCTAGTTGCGAGGGACAACTCTGGATTCTCCTCGAGGCTTTGCAGGGCAATTGGGACGCCTCTCCAGCTGAGACGGGAGACCAAAGGTCCCTTTCCACGTGCCACAGGAATCCTGGGACTCCTATCAAGTTTCACGAGGAGTCAGGCATCGTCTCCTTTGGAGGCACTGATCTCCGCGTACCTCTGGAGTTTTCAAAGGATGTGAGGCTATCGGTCGCGATGAGGTGGGGAACTAAGTCTTTCTCTGTGCTTTCCACAGGGGATTCAGACATCCTTTCGTCCTGGGAGATGCAAGACGAGCCTGCATTGAAGTCACTGCATGGATATCCGGCCTTATTTCGAGTCAGGGCATCGCGGTGTCCATTCCACTTGAGGCCGCAAACTCAGGGTCCCTCTCACATACCTAGAGCTGAGAGAAGCCTCCTCTTGAGGTGCTTGTGGTAAGGTGGTATTCCTCTGGAGACGAATCCAGGGACTAACCTCTCTTTTCGAGTTGATTTTTGGTCCACAGAGTTCTTTCGTGTTGCTACAGTGACCTCAGGATCCCTCTAGCCTTGAAACAGTGTTCTTGGGGTTTCTCTGGAGTGCCCTCAAGGAAATCAAGGCTCCTTTCATGTGTGATGTGCAAGACGGAATTGCTCTGCACGCAGTACAGGGGAATCGGGCCTCATCTCGCATCGAGGGGGAAGTCTCATGGTTTTTCTCGAGTTGCGGCGGGAACCTGGGGTATATTCTCGAGTTACGACGGGGATGGCCCTTCCACCCACTTGTTTGTTCAGCCACGTCAGGACTCCTGCCTAGTTGCGAGGGACAACTCGGGATTCTCCTCGAGGCTTGGCAGGGCAATTGGAACGCCTCTCCAGCTGAGGCGTGAGACCAAGGGTCCCTTTCTACCTGCCACAAGAATCCTGGGACTCCTATCAAGTTTCACGAGGAGTCAGGCATCGTCTCCTTTGAAGGCACTGATCTCCGCGTACCTCTGGAGTTTTCAAAGGATGTGAGGCCTCCTGTCGCGATGAGGTGGGGAACTACGTCTTTCTCTGTGGTCTCCACAGGGGATTCAGACATCCTTTCTTCTTGGGAGATGCAAGACGAGCCTGCATTCCAGTCACTGCAGGGATATCCGGCCTTATTTCGAGTCAGGGCATCGCGGTGTCCATTCAACTTGAGGCCGCAAACTCAGGGTCCCTCTCACATACCTAAAGCTGAGAGAAGCCTCCTCTTGAGGTGCTTGTGGTAAGGTGGTATTCCTCTGGAGTCGAAGCCAGGGACTAACCTCTCATCTCGAGTTGATTTTTGGCCCACGGAGCTCTTTCGTGTTGCTACAGTGACCTCAGGATCCCTCTAGCCTTGAAACAGTGTTCTTGGGGTTTCTCTGGAGTGCCATCAAGGAAATCAAGGCTCCTTTCATGTGTGATGTGCAACACGGAATTGCTCTGCATGCAGTGCAGGGGAATCGGGCCTCATCTCGCGGCGAGGGGGAAGTCTCATGGTTTTTCTCGAGGTGCGGCGGGAACCTGGGGTATATTCTCGAGTTACGACGGGGATGGCCCTTCCACCCACGTGTTTCTTCAGCGACGTCAGGACTCATGCCTAGTTGCGAGGGACAACTCGGGATTCTCCTCGAGGCTTTGCAGGGCAATTGGGACGCCTCTCCAGCTGAGACGGGAGACCAAGTGTCCCTTTCCACGTGCCACAGGAATCCTGGGTCTCCTATCAAGTTTCACGAGGAGTCAGGCATCGTCTCCTTTGGAGGCACTGATCTCCGCGTACCTCTGGAGTTTTCAAAGGATGTGAGGCCTCCGGTCGCAATGAGGTGGGGAACTAGGTCTTTCTCTGTGGTCTCCACAGGGGATTCAGACATCCTTTCATCTTGGGAGATGCAAGACGAGCCTGCATTCAAGTTACTGCAGGGATATCCAGCCTTATTTCGCGTCAGGGCATCGCGGTGTCCATTCCACTTGAGGCCGCAAACTCAGGGTCCCTCTCACATACCTAGAGCTGAGAGAAGCCTCCTCTTGAGGTGCTTGTGGTAAGGTGGTATTCCTCTGGAGACGAATCCAGGGACTAACCTCTCTTTTCGAGTTGATTTTTGGTCCACAGAGTTCTTTCGTGTTGCTACAGTGACCTCAGGATCCCTCTATCCTTGAAACAGTGTTCTTGGGGTTTCTCTGGAGTGCCATCAAGGAAATCAAGGCTCCTTTTATGTGTGATGTGCAAGACGGAATTGCTCTGCACGCAGTACAGGGGAATTGGGGCTCATCTCGCATCGAGGGGGAAGTCTCATGGTTTTTCTCGAGTTGCGGCGGGAACCTGGGGTATATTCTCGAGTTACGACGGGGATGGCCCTTCCACCCACGTGTTTGTTCAGCCACGTCAGGACTCCTGCCTAGTTGCGAGGGACAACTCGGGATTCCCCTCGAGGCTTGGCAGGGCAATTGGAATACCTCTCCAGCTGAGGCGGGAGACCAAGGGTCCCTTTCCACGTGCCACAAGAATCCTGGGACTCCTATCAAGTTTCACGAGGAGTCAGGCATCGTCTCCTTTGAAGGCACTGATCTCTGCATACCTCTGGAGTTTTCAAAGGATGTGAGGCCTCCGGTCGCGATGAGGTGGGGAACTAGGTCTTTCTCTGTGGTCTCCTCAGGGGATTCAGACATCCTTTCTTCTTGGGAGATGCAAGACGAGCCTGCATTCAAGTCACTGCAGGGATATCCGTCCTTATTTCGAGTCAGGGCATCGCGGTGTCCATTCCACTTGAGGCCGCAAACTCAGGATCCCTCTCACATACCTAGAGCTGAGAGAAGCCTCCTCTTGAGGTGCTTTTGTAAGGTGGTATTCCTCAGGAGTCAAAGCCAGGGACTAACCTCTCATCTCGTGTTGATTCTTGGTCCACGGAGCTCTTTCGTGTTGCTACAGTGACCTCAGGATCCCTCTAGCCTTGAAACAGTGTTCTTGGGGTTTCTCTGGAGTGCCATGAAGGAAATCAAGGCTCCTTTCATGTGTGATGTGCAAGACGGAATTGCTCTGCACGCAGTGCAGGGGAATCGGGCCTCATCTCGCGGCGAGGGGGAAGTCTCATGGTTTTTCTCGAGGTGCGGCGGGAACCTGGGGTATATTCTCGAGTTACGACGGGGATGGCCCTTCCACCCACGTGTTTCTTCAGCGACGTCAGGACTCCTGCCTAGTTGCGAGGGACAACTCGGGATTCTCCTCGAGGCTTTGCAGGGCAATTGGGACGCCTCTCCAGCTGAGACGGGAGACCAAGGGTCCCTTTCCACGTGCCACAGGAATCCTGGGTCTCCTATCAAGTTTCACGAGGAGTCAGGCATCGTTTCCTTTGGAGGCACTGATCTCCGCATACCTCTGGAGTTTTCAAAGGATTTGAGGCCACCTGTCGTGATGAGGTGGGGAACTAGGTCTTTCTCTGTGGTCTCCACAGGGGATTCAGACACCCTTTCGTCTTGGGAGATGCAAGACGAGCCTGCATTCCGGTCACTGCAGGGATATCCGGCCTTATTTCGAGTCAGGGCATCGCGGTGTCCATTCCACTTGAGGCCGCAAACTCAGGGTCCCTCTCACATACCTAGAGCTGAGAGAAGCCTCCTCTTGAGGTGCTTGTGGTAAGGTGGTATTCCTCTGGAGTCGAAGCCAGGGACTAACCTCTCATCTCGAGTTGATTTTTGGTCCACGGAGCTCTTTCGTGTTGCTACAGTGACCTCAGGGTCCCTCTAGCCTTGAAACAGTGTTCTTGGGGTTTCTCTGGAGTGCCATGAAGGAAATCAAGGCTCCTTTCATGTGTGATGTGCAACACGGAATTGCTCTACACGCAGTGCAGGGGAAGCGGGCCTCATCTCACGGCGAGGGGGAAGTCTCATGGTTTTTCTCGAGTTGCGGCGGGAACCTGGGGTATATTCTCTAGTTACGAAGGGGATGGCCCTTCCACACACGTGTTTGTTCAGCCACGTCAGGACTCTTGCCTAGTTGCGAGACACAACTCGGGATTCTCCTCGAGGCTTGGCAAGGCAATTGGGACGCCTCTCCAGCTGAGGCGGGAGACCAAGGGTCCCTTTCCACGTGCCACAGGAATCCTGGGACTCCTATTAAGTTTCACGAGGAGTCAGGCATCGTCTCCTTTGGAGGCACTGATCTCCGCGTACCTCTGGAGTTTTCAAAGGATGTGAGGCCTCCGGTCGCGATGATGTGGGGAACTAGGTCTTTCTCTGTGGTCTCCACAGGGGATTCAGACATCCTTTCATCTTGGGAGATGCAAGACGAGCCTGCATTCAAGTCACTGCAGGGATATCCAGCCTTATTTCGCGTCAGGGCATCGCGGTGTCCATTCCACTTGAGGCCGCAAACTCAGGGTCCCTCTCACATACCTAGAGCTGAGAGAAGCCTCCTCTTGAGGTGCTTGTGGTAAGGTGGTATTCCTCTGGAGTCGAAGCCAGGGACTAACCTCTCATCTCGAGCTGATTTTTGGCCCACGGAGCTCTTTCGTGTTGCTACAGTGACCTCAGGATCCCTCTAGCCTTGAAACAGTGTTCTTAGGGTTTCTCTGGAGTGCCATCAAGGAAATTAAGGCTCCTTTCATGTGTGATGTGCAACACGGAATTGCTCTGCACGCAGTGCAGGGGAATCGGGCCTCATCTCGCGGCGAGGGGGAAGTCTCATGGTTTTTCTCGAGTTGCGGTGGGAACCTGGGGTATATTCTCGAGTTACGACGGGGATGGCCCTTCCACCCACGTGTTTCTTCAGCGAAGTCAGGACTCCTGCCTAGTTGCGAGGGACAACTCTGGATTCTCCTCGAGGCTTGGCAGGGCAATTGGGACGCCTCTCCAGCTGAGGCGGGAGACCAAGTGTCCCTTTCCAAGTGCCACAGGAATCCTGGGACTCCTATCAAGTTTCACGAGGAGTCAGGCATCATCTCCTTTGGAGGCACTGATCTCCGCGTACCTCTGGAGTTTTCAAAGGATGTGAGGCTATCGGTCGCGATGAGGTGGGGAACTAAGTCTTTCTCTGTGCTTTCCACAGGGGATTCAGACATCCTTTCGTCCTGGAAGATGCAAGACGAGCCTGCATTGAAGTCACTGCAGGAATATCCGGCCTTATTTCGAGTCAGGGCATCGCGGTGTCCATTCCACTTGAGGCCGCAAACTCAGGGTCCCTCTCACATACCTAGAGCTGAGAGAAGCCTCCTCTTGAGGTGCTTGTGGTAAGGTGGTATTCCTCTGGAGTCGAAGCCAGGGACTAACCTCTCTTTTCGAGTTGATTTTTGGTCCACAGAGTTCTTTCGTGTTGCTACAGTGACCTCAGGATCCCTCTAGCCTTGAAACAGTGTTCTTGGGGTTTCTCTGGAGTGCCATCAAGGAAATCAAGGCTCCTTTCATGTGTGATATGCAAGACGGAATTGCTCTGCACGCAGTACAGGGGAATCGGGCCTCATCTCGCATCGAGGGGGAAGTCTCATGGTTTTTCTCGAGTTGCGGCGGGAACCTGGGGTATATTCTCGAGTTACGACGGGGATGGCCCTTCCACCCACGTGTTTGTTCAGCCACGTCAGGACTCGTGCCTAGTTGGGACGGACAACTTGGGATTCTCCTCGAGGCTTGGCAGGGCAATTGGGACGCCTCTCCAGCTGAGGCGGGAGACCAAGGGTCCCTTTCCACGTGCCACAAGAATCCTGGGACTCCTATCAAGTTTCACGAGGAGTCAGGCATCGTTTCCTTTGGAGGCACTGATCTCCGCGTACCTCTGGAGTTTTCAAAGGATGTGAGGCCTCCGGTCGCGATGAGGTGGTTAACTAGGTCTTTCTCTGTGGTCTCCACAGGGGATTCAGACATCCTTTCATCTTGGGAGATGCAAGATGAGCCTGCATTCAAGTCACTGCAGGGATATCCGGCCTTATTTCGAGTCAGGGCATCGCGGTGTCCATTCCACTTGAGGCCGCAAACTCAGGATCCCTCTCACATACCTAGAGCTGAGAGAAGCCTCCTCTTGAGGTGCTTGTGGTAAGGTGGTATTCCTCTGGAGTCGAAGCCAGGGACTAACCTCTCATCTCGAGTTGATTTTGGGTCCACGGAGCTCTTTCGTGTTGCTACAGTGACCTCAGGATCCCTCTAGCCTTGAAACAGTGTTCTTGGGGTTTCTGTGGAGTGCCATGAAGGAAATCAAGGCTCCTTTCATGTGTGATGTGCAACACAGAATTGCTCTGCACGCAGTGCAGGGGAATCGGGCCTCATCTCGTGGCGAGGGGGAAGTCTCATGGTTTTTCTCGAGTTGCGGCGGGAACCTGGGGTATATTCTTGAGTTACGACGGGGATGGCCCTTCCACACACGTGTTTGTTCAGCCACGTCAGGACTCTTGCCTAGTTGCGAGACACAACTCGGGATTCTCCTCGAGGCTTGGCAAGGCAATTGGGACGCCTCTCCAGCTGAGGCGGGAGACCAAGGGTCCCTTTCCACGTGCCACAGGAATCCTGGGACTCCTATCAAGTTTAACGAGGAGTCAGGCATCGTCTCCTTTGGAGGCACTGATCTCCGCGTACCTCTGGAGTTTTCAAAGGATGTGAGGCCTCCGATCGCGATGAGGTGGGGAACTAGGTCTTTCTCTGTGGTCTCCACAGGGGATTCAGACATCCTTTCATCTTGGGAGATGCAAGACGAGCCTGCATTCAAGTCACTGCAGGGATATCCGGCCTTATTTCGCGTCAGGGCATCGCGGTGTCCATTCCACTTGAGGCCGCAAACTCAGGGTCCCTCTCACATACCTAGAGCTGAGAGAAGCCTCCTCTTGAAGTCCTTGTGGTAAGGTGGTATTCCTCTGGAGTCGAAGCCAGGGACTAACCTCTCATCTCGAGTTGATTTTTGGCCGACGGAGCTCTTTCGTGTTGCTACAGTGACCTCAGGATCCCTCTAGCCTTGAAACAGTGTTCTTGGGGTTTCTCTGGAGTGCCATCAAGGAAATCAAGGCTCCTTTCATGTGTGATGTGCAACACGGAATTGCTCTGCACGCAGGGCAGGGGAATCGGGCCTCATCTCGCGGCGAGGGGGAAGTCTCATGGTTTTTCTCGAGTTGCGGCGGGAACCTGGGGTATATTCTCGAGTTACGACGGGGATGGCCCTTCCACCCACGTGTTTCTTCAGCGACGTCAGGACTCCTGCCTAGTTGCGAGGTACAACTCTGGATTCTCCTCGAGGCTTGGCAGGGCAATTGGGACGCCTCTCCAGCTGAGGCGGGAGACCAAGTGTCCCTTTCCAATTGCCACAGGAATCCTGGGACTCCTATCAAGTTTCACGAGGAGTCAGGCATCGTCTCCTTTGGAGGCACTGATCTCCGCGTACCTCTGGAGTTTTCAAAGGATGTGAGGCTATCGGTCGCGATGAGGTGGGGAACTAAGTCTTTCTATGTGCTTACCACAGGGGATTCAGACATCCTTTCGTCCTGGAAGATGCAAGACGAGCCTGCATTGAAGTCACTGCATGGATATCCGGCCTTATTTCGAGTCAGGGCATCGCGGTGTCCATTCCACTTGAGGCCGCAAACTCAGGGTCCCTCTCACATACCTAGAGCTGAGAGAAGCCTCCTCTTGAGGTGCTTGTGGTAAGGTGGTATTCCTCTGGAGACGAATCCAGGGACTAACCTCTCTTTTCGAGTTGATTTTTGGTCCACAGAGTTCTTTCGTGTTGCTACACAGACCTCAGGATCCCTCTATCCTTGAAACAGTGTTCTTGGGGTTTCTCTGGAGTGCCATCAAGGAAATCAAGGCTCCTTTCATGTGTGATGTGCAAGACGGAATTGCTCTGCACGCAGTACAGGGGAATCGGGCCTCATCTCGCATCGAGGGGGAAGTCTCATGGTTTTTCTCGAGTTGCGGCGGGAACCTGGGGTATATTCTCGAGTTACGACGGGGATGGCCCTTCCACCCACGTGTTTGTTCAGCCACGTCAGGACTCCTGCCTAGTTGCGAGGGACAACTCTGGATTCTCCTCGAGGCTTGGCAGGGCAATTGGGACGCCTCTCCAGCTGAGGCGGGAGACCAAGGGTCCCTTTCCACGTGCCACAAGAATCCTGGGACTCCTATCAAGTTTCACGAGGAGTCAGGCATCGTCTCCTTTGGAGGCACTGATCTCCGCGTACCTCTGGAGTTTTCAAAGGATGTGAGGCCTCCGATCGCAATGAGGTTGGGAACTAGGTGTTTCTCTGTGGTCTCCACAGGGGATTCAAACATCCTTTCTTCTTGGGAGATGCAAGACGAGCCTGCATTCCAGTCACTGCAGGGATATCCAGCCTTATTTCGAGTCAGGGCATCGCGGTGTCCAATCCACTTGAGGCCGCAAACTCAGGATCCCTCTGACATACCTAGAGCTGAGAGAAGCCTCCTCTTGAGGTGCTTGTGGTAAGGTGGTATTCCTCAGGAGTCGAAGCCAGGGACTAACCTCTCATCTCGTGTTGATTCTTGGTCCACGGAGCTCTTTCGTGTTGCTACAGTGACCTCAGGATCCCTCTAGCCTTGAAACAGTGTTCTTGGGGTTTCTCTGGAGTGCCATCAAGGAAATCAAGGCTCCTTTCATGTGTGATGTGCAACACGGAATTGCTCTGCACGCAGTGCAGGGGAATCGGGCCTCATCTCGCGGCGAGGGGGAAGTCTCATGGTTTTTCTCGAGTTGCGGCGGGAACCTGGGGTATATTCTCGAGTTACGACGGGGATGTCCCTTCCACACACGTGTGTGTTCAGCCATGTCAGGACTCCTGCCTAGTTGCGAGGGACAACTCGGGATTCTCCTAGAGGCTTTGCAGGGCAATTGGGACGCCTCTCCAGCTGAGACGGGAGACCAAGGGTCCCTTTCCACGTGCCACAGGAATCCTGGGTCTCCTATCAAGTTTCACGAGGAGTCAGGCATCGTCTCCTTTGGAGGCACTGATCTCCGCATACCTCTGGAGTTTTCAAAGGATTTGAGGCCTCCTGTCGCGATGAGGTGGGGAAATAGGTCTTTCTCTGTGGTCTCCACAGGGGATTCAGACACGCTTTCGTCTTGGGAGATGCAAGACGAGCCTGCATTCCAGTCACTGCAGGGATATCCGGCCTTATTTCGAGTCAGGGCATCGCGGTGTCCATTCCACTTGAGGCCGCAAACTCAGGGTCCCTCTCACATACCTAGAGCTGAGAGAAGCCTCCTCTTGAGGTGCTTGTGGTAAGGTGGTATTCCTCTGGAGTCGAAGCCAGGGGCTATCCTCTCATCTCGAGTTGATTTTGGGTCCACGGAGCTCTTTCGTGTTGCTACAGTGACCTCAGGATCCCTCTAGCCTTGAAACAGTGTTCTTGGGGTTTCTCTGGAGTGCCATGAAGGAAATCAAGGCTCCTTTCATGTGTGATGTGCAAGACGGAATTGCTCTGCACGCAGTACAGGGGAATCGGGCCTCATCTCGCGGCGAGGGGGAAGTCTCATGGTTTTTCTCGAGTTGCGGCAGGAACCTGGGGTATATTCTCGAGTTACGAGGGGGATGGCCCTTCCACACACGTGTTTGTTCAGCCACGTCAGGACTCTAGCCTAGTTGCGAGACACAACTCGGGATTCTCCTCGAGGCTTGGCAAGGCAATTGGGACGCCTCTCCAGCTGAGGCGGGAGACCAAGGGTCCCTTTCCACGTGCCACAGGAATCCTGGGACTCCTATCAAGTTTCACGAGGAGTCAGGCATCGTCTCCTTTGGAGGCACTGATCTCCGCGTACCTCTGGAGTTTTCAAAGGATGTGAGGCCTCCGGTCGCGATGAGGTGGGGAACTAGGTCTTTCTCTGTGGTCTCCACAGGGGATTCAGACATCCTTTCATCTTGGGAGATGCAAGACGAGCCTGCATTCAAGTCACTGCAGGGATATCCAGCCTTATTTCGCGTCAGGGCATCACGGTGTCCATTCCACTTGAGGCTGCAAATTCAGGGTCCCTCTCACATACCTAGAGCTGAGAGAAGCCTCCTCTTGAGGTGCTTGTGGTAAGGTGGTATTCCTCTGGAGTCGAAGCCAGGGACTAACCTCTCATCTCGAGTTGATTTTTGGCCCACGGAGCTCTTTCGTGTTGCTACAGTGACCTCAGGATCCCTCTAGCCTTGAAACAGTGTTCTTGGGGTTTCTCTGGAGTGCCATGAAGGAAATCATGGCTCCTTTCATGTGTGATGTGCAACACGGAATTGCTCTGCACGCAGTGCAGGGGAATCGGGCCTCATCTCGCGGCGAGGGGGAAGTCTCATGGTTTTTCTCGAGTTGCGGCGGGAACCTGGGGTATATTCTCGAGTTACGACGGGGATGGCCCTTCCACCCACGTGTTTCTTCAGCGACGTCAGGACTCCTGCCTAGGTGCGAGGGACAACTCTGGATTCTCCTCGAGGCTTGGCAGGGCAATTGGGACGCCTCTCCAGCTGAGGCGGGAGACCAAGTGTCCCTTTCCACGTGCCACAGGAATCCTGGGTCTCCTATAAAGTTTCACGAGGAGTCAGGCATCGTCTCCTTTGGAGGCACTGATCTCCACATACCTCTGGAGTTTTCAAAGATTTTGAGGCCTCCTGTCGCGATGAGTTGGGGAAATAGGTCTTTCTCTGTGGTCTCCACAGGGAATTCAGACACCCTTTCGTCTTGGGAGATGCAAGACGAGCCTGCAGTCCAGTCACTGCAGGGATATCCGGCCTTATTTCGAGTCAGGGCATCGCGGTGTCAATTCCACTTGAGGCCCCAAACTCAGGATCCCTCTCACATACCTAGAGCTGAGAGAAGCCTCCTCTTGAGGTGCTTGTGGTAAGGTGGTATTCCTCTGGAGACGAATCCAGGGACTAACCTCTCTTTTCGAGTTGATTTTTGGTCCACAGAGTTCTTTCGTGTTGCTACAGTGACCTCAGAATCCCTCTATCCTTGAAAGAGTGTTCTTGGGGTTTCTCTGGAGTGCCATCAAGGAAATCAAGGCTCCTTTCATGTGTGATGTGCAAGACGGAATTGCTCTGCACGCAGTACAGGGGAATCGGGCCTCATCTCGCATCGAGGGGGAAGTCTCATGGTTTTTCTCGAGTTGCGGCGGGAACCTGGGGTATATTCTCGAGTTACGACGGGGATGGCCCTTCCACCCACGTGTTTGTTCAGCCACGTCAGGACTCCTGCCTAGTTGCGAGGGACAACTCGGGATTCTCCTCGAGGCTTGGCAGGGCAATTGGAACGCCTCTCCAGCTGAGGCGGGAGACCAAGGGTCCCTTTCCACGTGCCACAAGAATCCTGGGACTCCTATCAAGTTTCACGAGGAGTCAGGCATCGTTTCCTTTGGAGGCACTGATCTCCGCGTACCTCTGGAGTTTTCAAAGGATGTGAGGCCTCCGGTCGCGATGAGGTGGGGAACTAGGTGTTTCTCTGTGGTCTCCACAGGGGATTCAGACATCCTTTCTTCTTGGGAGATGCAAGATGAGCCTGCATTCAAGTCACTGCAGGGATATCCGGCCTTATTTCGAGTCAGGGCATCGCGGTGTCCATTCCACTTGAGGCCGCAAACTCAGGGTCCCTCTCACATACCTAGAGCTGAGAGAAGCCTCCTCTTGAGGTGCTTGTGGTAAGGTGGTATTCCTCTGGAGTCGAAGCCAGGGACTAACCTCTCATCTCGAGTTGATTTTGGGTCCACGGAGCTCTTTCGTGTTCCTACAGTGACCTCAGGATCCCTCTAGCCTTGAAACAGTGTTCTTGGGGTTTCTCTGGAGTGCCATGAAGGAAATCAAGGCTCCATTCATGTGTGATGTGCAACACAGAATTGCTCTGCACGCAGTGCAGGGGAATCGGGCCTCATCTCGCGGCGAGGGGGAAGTCTCATGGTTTTTCTCGAGTTGCGGCGGGAACCTGGGGTATATTCTCGAGTTACGACGGGGATGGCCCTTCCACACACGTGTTTGTTCAGCCACGTCAGGACTCTTGCCTAGTTGCGAGACACAACTCGGGATTCTCCTCGAGGCTTGGCAAGGCAATTGGGACGCCTCTCCAGCTGAGGCGGGAGACCAAGGGTCCCTTTCCACGTGCCACAGGAATCCTGGGACTCCTATCAAGTTTCACGAGGAGTCAGGCATCGTCTCCTTTGGAGGCACTGATCTCCGCGTACCTCTGGAGTTTTCAAAGGATGTGAGGCCTCCGATCGCGATGAGGTGGGGAACTAGGTCTTTCTCTGTGGTCTCCACAGGGGATTCAGACATCCTTTCATCTTGGGAGATGCAAGACGAGCCTGCATTCAAGTCACTGCAGGGATATCCGGCCTTATTTCGCGTCAGGGCATCGCGGTGTCCATTCCACTTGAGGCCGCAAACTCAGGGTCCCTCTCACATACCTAGAGCTGAGAGAAGCCTCCTCTTGAGGTGCTTGTGGTAAGGTGGTATTCCTCTGGAGTCGAAGCCAGGGACTAACCTCTCATCTCGAGCTGATTTTTGGCCCACGGAGCTCTTTCGTGTTGCTACAGTGACCTCAGGATCCCTCTAGCCTTGAAACAGTGTTCTTGGGGTTTCTCTGGAGTGCCATCAAGGAAATCAAGGCTCCTTTCATGTGTGATGTGCAACACGGAATTGCTCTGCACGCAGTGCAGGGGAATCGGGCCTCATCTCGCGGCGAGGGGGAAGTCTCATGGTTTTTCTCGAGTTGCGGTGGGAACCTGGGGTATATTCTCGAGTTACGACGGGGATGGCCCTTCCACCCACGTGTTTCTTCAGCGAAGTCAGGACTCCTGCCTAGTTGCGAGGGACAACTCTGGATTCTCCTCGAGGCTTGGCAGGGCAATTGGGACGCCTCTCCAGCTGAGGCGGGAGACCAAGTGTCCCTTTCCAAGTGCCACAGGAATCCTGGGACTCCTATCAAGTTTCACGAGGAGTCAGGCATCATCTCCTTTGGAGGCACTGATCTCCGCGTACCTCTGGAGTTTTCAAAGGATGTGAGGCTATCGGTCGCGATGAGGTGGGGAACTACGTCTTTCTCTGTGGTCTCCACAGGGGATTCAGACACCCTTTCGTCTTGGGAGATGCAAGACGAGCCTGCATTCCAGTCACTGCAGGGATATCCGGCCTTATTTCGAGTCAGGGCATCGCGGTGTCCATTCCACTTGAGGCCGCAAACTCAGGGTCCCTCTCACATACCTAGAGCTGAGAGAAGCCTCCTCTTGAGGTGCTTGTGGTAAGGTGGTATTCCTCTGGAGACGAATCCAGGGACTAACCTCTCTTTTCGAGTTGATTTTTGGTCCACAGAGTTCTTTCGTGTTGCTACACAGACCTCAGGATCCCTCTATCCTTGAAACAGTGTTCTTGGGGTTTCTCTGGAGTGCCATCAAGGAAATCAAGGCTCCTTTCATGTGTGATGTGCAAGACGGAATTGCTCTGCACGCAGTACAGGGGAATCGGGCCTCATCTCGCATCGAGGGGGAAGTCTCATGGTTTTTCTCGAGTTGCGGCGGGAACCTGGGGTATATTCTCGAGTTACGACGGGGATGGCCCTTCCACCCACGTGTTTGTTCAGCCACGTCAGGACTCCTGCCTAGTTGCGAGGGACAACTCTGGATTCTCCTCGAGGCTTGGCAGGGCAATTGGGACGCCTCTCCAGCTGAGGCGGGAGACCAAGGGTCCCTTTCCACGTGCCACAAGAATCCTGGGACTCCTATCAAGTTTCACGAGGAGTCAGGCATCGTCTCCTTTGGAGGCACTGATCTCCGCGTACCTCTGGAGTTTTCAAAGGATGTGAGGCCTCCGATCGCGATGAGGTTGGGAACTAGGTGTTTCTCTGTGGTCTCCACAGGGGATTCAAACATCCTTTCTTCTTGGGAGATGCAAGACGAGCCTGCATTCCAGTCACTGCAGGGATATCCAGCCTTATTTCGAGTCAGGGCATCGCGGTGTCCAATCCACTTGAGGCCGCAAACTCAGGATCCCTCTCACATACCTAGAGCTGAGAGAAGCCTCCTCTTGAGGTGCTTGTGGTAAGGTGGTATTCCTCAGGAGTCGAAGCCAGGGACTAACCTCTCATCTCGTGTTGATTCTTGGTCCACGGAGCTCTTTCGTGTTGCTACAGTGACCTCAGGATCCCTCTAGCCTTGAAACAGTGTTCTTGGGGTTTCTCTGGAGTGCCATCAAGGAAATCAAGGCTCCTTTCATGTGTGATGTGCAACACGGAATTGCTCTGCACGCAGTGCAGGGGAATCGGGCCTCATCTCGCGGCGAGGGGGAAGTCTCATGGTTTTTCTCGAGTTGCGGCGGGAACCTGGGGTATATTCTCGAGTTACGACGGGGATGTCCCTTCCACACACGTGTGTGTTCAGCCATGTCAGGACTCCTGCCTAGTTGCGAGGGACAACTCGGGATTCTCCTAGAGGCTTTGCAGGGCAATTGGGACGGCTCTCCAGCTGAGACGGGAGACCAAGGGTCCCTTTCCACGTGCCACAGGAATCCTGGGTCTCCTATCAAGTTTCACGAGGAGTCAGGCATCGTCTCCTTTGGAGGCACTGATCTCCGCATACCTCTGGAGTTTTCAAAGGATTTGAGGCCTCCTGTCGCGATGAGGTGGGGAAATAGGTCTTTCTCTGTGGTCTCCACAGGGGATTCAGACACGCTTTCGTCTTGGGAGATGCAAGACGAGCCTGCATTCCAGTCACTGCAGGGATATCCGGCCTTATTTCGAGTCAGGGCATCGCGGTGTCCATTCCACTTGAGGCCGCAAACTCAGGGTCCCTCTCACATACCTAGAGCTGAGAGAAGCCTCCTCTTGAGGTGCTTGTGGTAAGGTGGTATTCCTCTGGAGTCGAAGCCAGGGGCTATCCTCTCATCTCGAGTTGATTTTGGGTCCACGGAGCTCTTTCGTGTTGCTACA
Source organism: Cervus elaphus (assembly GCF_910594005.1). Taxonomy (NCBI): domain Eukaryota; kingdom Metazoa; phylum Chordata; class Mammalia; order Artiodactyla; family Cervidae; genus Cervus; species Cervus elaphus. Next base: position 4,982,438 of record NW_025316779.1, read on the forward strand.
GTGACCTCAGGATCCCTCTAGCCTTGAAACAGTGTTCTTGGGGTTTCTCTGGAGTGCCATGAAGGAAATCAAGGCTCCTTTCATGTGTGATGTGCAAGACGGAATTGCTCTGCACGCAGTACAGGGGAATCGGGCCTCATCTCGCGGCGAGGGGGAAGTCTCATGGTTTTTCTCGAGTTGCGGCAGGAACCTGGGGTATATTCTCGAGTTACGAGGGGGATGGCCCTTCCATACACGTGTTTGTTCAGCCACGTCAGGACTCTAGCCTAGTTGCGAGACACAACTCGGGATTCTCCTCGAGGCTTGGCAAGGCAATTGGGACGCCTCTCCAGCTGAGGCGGGAGACCAAGGGTCCCTTTCCACGTGCCACAGGAATCCTGGGACTCCTATCAAGTTTCACGAGGAGTCAGGCATCGTCTCCTTTGGAGGCACTGATCTCCGCGTACCTCTGGAGTTTTCAAAGGATGTGAGGCCTCCGGTCGCGATGAGGTGGGGAACTAGGTGTTTCTCTGTGGTCTCCACAGGGGATTCAGACATCCTTTCATCTTGGGAGATGCAAGACGAGCCTGCATTCAAGTCACTGCAGGGATATCCAGCCTTATTTCGCGTCAGGGCATCACGGTGTCCATTCCACTTGAGGCTGCAAATTCAGGGTCCCTCTCACATACCTAGAGCTGAGAGAAGCCTCCTCTTGAGGTGCTTGTGGTAAGGTGGTATTCCTCTGGAGTCGAAGCCAGGGACTAACCTCTCATCTCGAGTTGATTTTTGGCCCACGGAGCTCTTTCGTGTTGCTACAGTGACCTCAGGATCCCTCTAGCCTTGAAACAGTGTTCTTGGGGTTTCTCTGGAGTGCCATGAAGGAAATCATGGCTCCTTTCATGTGTGATGTGCAACACGGAATTGCTCTGCACGCAGTGCAGGGGAATCGGGCCTCATCTCGCGGCGAGGGGGAAGTCTCATGGTTTTTCTCGAGTTGCGGCGGGAACCTGGGGTATATTCTCGAGTTACGACGGGGATGGCCCTTCCACCCACGTGTTTCTTCAGCGACGTCAGGACTCCTGCCTAGGTGCGAGGGACAACTCTGGATTCTCCTCGAGGCTTGGCAGGGCAATTGGGACGCCTCTCCAGCTGAGGCGGGAGACCAAGTGTCCCTTTCCACGTGCCACAGGAATCCTGGGTCTCCTATAAAGTTTCACGAGGAGTCAGGCATCGTCTCCTTTGGAGGCACTGATCTCCACATACCTCTGGAGTTTTCAAAGATTTTGAGGCCTCCTGTCGCGATGAGTTGGGGAAATAGGTCTTTCTCTGTGGTCTCCACAGGGAATTCAGACACCCTTTCGTCTTGGGAGATGCAAGACGAGCCTGCAGTCCAGTCACTGCAGGGATATCCGGCCTTATTTCGCGTCAGGGCATCGCGGTGTCAATTCCACTTGAGGCCCCAAACTCAGGATCCCTCTCACATACCTAGAGCTGAGAGAAGCCTCCTCTTGAGGTGCTTGTGGTAAGGTTGTATTCCTCTGGAGACGAATCCAGGGACTAACCTCTCTTTTCGAGTTGATTTTTGGTCCACAGAGTTCTTTTGTGTTGCTACAGTGACCTCAGAATCCCTCTATCCTTGAAAGAGTGTTCTTGGGGTTTCTCTGGAGTGCCATCAAGGAAATCAAGGCTCCTTTCATGTGTGATGTGCAAGACGGAATTGCTCTGCACGCAGTACAGGGGAATCGGGCCTCATCTCGCATCGAGGGGGAAGTCTCATGGTTTTTCTCGAGTTGCGGCGGGAACCTGGGGTATATTCTCGAGTTACGACGGGGATGGCCCTTCCACCCACGTGTTTGTTCAGCCACGTCAGGACTCCTGCCTAGTTGCGAGGGACAACTCGGGATTCTCCTCGAGGCTTGGCAGGGCAATTGGAACGCCTCTCCAGCTGAGGCGGGAGACCAAGGGTCCCTTTCCACGTGCCACAAGAATCCTGGGACTCCTATCAAGTTTCACGAGGAGTCAGGCATCGTTTCCTTTGGAGGCACTGATCTCCGCGTACCTCTGGAGTTTTCAAAGGATGTGAGGCCTCCGGTCGCGATGAGGTGGGGAACTAGGTGTTTCTCTGTGGTCTCCACAGGGGATTCAGACATCCTTTCTTCTTGGGAGATGCAAGATGAGCCTGCATTCAAGTCACTGCAGGGATATCCGGCCTTATTTCGAGTCAGGGCATCGCGGTGTCCATTCCACTTGAGGCCGCAAACTCAGGATCCCTCTCACATACCTAGAGCTGAGAGAAGCCTCCTCTTGAGGTGCTTGTGGTAAGGTGGTATTCCTCTGGAGTCGAAGCCAGGGACTAACCTCTCATCTCGAGTTGATTTTGGGTCCACGGAGCTCTTTCGTGTTCCTACAGTGACCTCAGGATCCCTCTAGCCTTGAAACAGTGTTCTTGGGGTTTCTGTGGAGTGCCATGAAGGAAATCAAGGCTCCTTTCATGTGTGATGTGCAACACAGAATTGCTCTGCACGCAGTGCAGGGGAATCGGGCCTCATCTCGCGGCGAGGGGGAAGTCTCATGGTTTTTCTCGAGTTGCGGCGGGAACCTGGGGTATATTCTCGAGTTACGACGGGGATGGCCCTTCCACACACGTGTTTGTTCAGCCACGTCAGGACTCTTGCCTAGTTGCGAGACACAACTCGGGATTCTCCTCGAGGCTTGGCAAGGCAATTGGGACGCCTCTCCAGCTGAGGCGGGAGACCAAGGGTCCCTTTCCACGTGCCACAGGAATCCTGGGACTCCTATCAAGTTTCACGAGGAGTCAGGCATCGTCTCCTTTGGAGGCACTGATCTCCGCGTACCTCTGGAGTTTTCAAAGGATGTGAGGCCTCCGATCGCGATGAGGTGGGGAACTAGGTCTTTCTCTGTGGTCTCCACAGGGGATTCAGACATCCTTTCATCTTGGGAGATGCAAGACGAGCCTGCATTCAAGTCACTGCAGGGATATCCGGCCTTATTTCGCGTCAGGGCATCGCGGTGTCCATTCCACTTGAGGCCGCAAACTCAGGGTCCCTCTCACATACCTAGAGCTGAGAGAAGCCTCCTCTTGAGGTGCTTGTGGTAAGGTGGTATTCCTCTGGAGTCGAAGCCAGGGACTAACCTCTCATCTCGAGTTGATTTTTGGCCCACGGAGCACTTTCGTGTTGCTACAGTGACCTCAGGATCCCTCTAGCCTTGAAACAGTGTTCTTGGGGTTTCTCTGGAGTGCCATCAAGGAAATCAAGGCTCCTTTCATGTGTGATGTGCAACACGGAATTGCTCTGCACGCAGTGCAGGGGAATCGGGCCTCATCTCGCGGCGAGGGGGAAGTCTCATGGTTTTTCTCGAGTTGCGGCGGGAACCTGGGGTATATTCTCGAGTTACGACGGGGATGGCCCTTCCACCCACGTGTTTCTTCAGCGACGTCAGGACTCCTGCCTAGTTGCGAGGTACAACTCTGGATTCTCCTCGAGGCTTGGCAGGGCAATTGGGACGCCTCTCCAGCTGAGGCGGGAGACCAAGTGTCCCTTTCCAAGTGCCACAGGAATCCTGGGACTCCTATCAAGTTTCACGAGGAGTCAGGCATCGTCTCCTTTGGAGGCACTGATCTCCGCGTACCTCTGGAGTTTTCAAAGGATGTGAGGCTATCGGTCGCGATGAGGTGGGGAACTAAGTCTTTCTCTGTGCTTTCCACAGGGGATTCAGACATCCTTTCGTCCTGGAAGATGCAAGACGAGCCTGCATTGAAGTCACTGCAGGGATATCCGGCCTTATTTCGAGTCAGGGCATCACGGTGTCCATTCCACTTGAGGCCGCAAACTCAGGGTCCCTCTCACATACCTAGAGCTGAGAGAAGCCTCCTCTTGAGGTGCTTGTGGTAAGGTGGTATTCCTCTGGAGACGAATCCAGGGACTAACCTCTCTTTTCGAGTTGATTTTTGGTCCACAGAGTTCTTTCGTGTTGCTACAGTGACCTCAGGATCCCTCTATCCTTGAAACAGTGTTCTTGGGGTTTCTCTGGAGTGCCATCAAGGAAATCAAGGCTCCTTTCATGTGTGATGTGCAAGACGGAATTGCTCTGCACGCAGTACAGGGGAATCGGGCCTCATCTCGCATCGAGGGGGAAGTCTCATGGTTTTTCTCGAGTTGCGGCGGGAACCTGGGGTATATTCTCGAGTTACGACGGGGATGGCCCTTCCACCCACGTGTTTGTTCAGCCACGTCCGGACTCCTGCCTACTTGCGAGGGACAACTCTGGATTCTCCTCGAGGCTTGGCAGGGCAATTGGGACGCCTCTCCAGCTGAGGCGGGAGACCAAGGGTCCCTTTCCACGTGCCACAAGAATCCTGGGACTCCTATCAAGTTTCACGAGGAGTCAGGCATCGTCTCCTTTGGAGGCACTGATCTCCGCGTACCTCTGGAGTTTTCAAAGGATGTGAGGCCTCCGGTCGCGATGAGGTGGGGAACTAGGTGTTTCTCTGTGGTCTCCACAGGGGATTCAGACATCCTTTCTTCTTGGGAGATGCAAGACGAGCCTGCATTCCAGTCACTGCAGGGATATCCAGCCTTATTTCGAGTCAGGGCATCGCGGTGTCCATTCCACTTGAGGCCGCAAACTCAGGATCCCTCTCACATACCTAGAGCTGAGAGAAGCCTCCTCTTGAGGTGCTTGTGGTAAGGTGGTATTCCTCAGGAGTCGAAGCCAGGGACTAACCTCTCATCTCGTGTTGATTCTTGGTCCACGGAGCTCTTTCGTGTTGCTACAGTGACCTCAGGATCCCTCTAGCCTTGAAACAGTGTTCTTGGGGTTTCTCTGGAGTGCCATCAAGGAAATCAAGGCTCCTTTCATGTGTGATGTGCAACACGGAATTGCTCTGCACTCAGTACAGGGGAATCGGGCCTCATCTCGCAGCGAGGGGGAAGTCTCATGGTTTTTCGCGAGTTGCGGCGGGAACCTGGGGTATATTCTCGACTTACGACGGGGATGTCCCTTCCACACACGTGTGTGTTCAGCCATGTCAGGACTCCTGCCTAGTTGCGAGGGACAACTCGGGATTCTCCTAGAGGCTTTGCAGGGCAATTGGGACGCCACTCCAGCTGAGACGGGAGACCAAGGGTCCCTTTCCACGTGCCACAGGAATCCTGGGTCTCCTATCAAGTTTCACGAGGAGTCAGGCATCGTCTCCTTTGGAGGCACTGATCTCCGCATACCTCTGGAGTTTTCAAAGGATTTGAGGCCTCCTGTCGCGATGAGGTGGGGAACTAGGTCTTTCTCTGTGGTCTCCACAGGGGATTCAGACACCCTTTCGTCTTGGGAGATGCAAGACGAGCCTGCATTCCAGTCACGGCAGGGATATCCGGCCTTATTTCGAGTCAGGGCATCGCGGTGTCCATTCCACTTGAGGCCGCAAACTCAGGGTCCCTCTCACATACCTAGAGCTGAGAGAAGCCTCCTCTTGAGGTGCTTGTGGTAAGGTGGTATTCCTCTGGAGTCGAAGCCAGGGGCTATCCTCTCATCTCGAGTTGATTTTGGGTCCACGGAGCTCTTTCGTGTTGCTACAGTGACCTCAGGATCCCTCTAGCCTTGAAACAGTGTTCTTGGGGTTTCTCTGGAGTGCCATGAAGGAAATCAAGGCTCCTTTCATGTGTGATGTGCAACACAGAATTGCTCTGCACGCAGTACAGGGGAATCGGGCCTCATCTCGCGGCAAGGGGGAAGTCTCATGGTTTTTCTCGAGTTGCGGCAGGAACCTGGGGTATATTCTCGAGTTACGACGGGGATGGCCCTTCCACACACGTGTTTGTTCAGCCACGTCAGGACTCTTGCCTAGTTGCGAGACACAACTCGGGATTCTCCTCGAGGCTTGGCAAGGCAATTGGGACGCCTCTCCAGCTGAGGCGGGAGACCAAGGGTCCGTTTCCACGTGCCACAGGAATCCTGGGACTCCTATCAAGTTTCACGAGGAGTCAGGCATCGTCTCCTTTGGAGGCACTGATCTCCGCGTACCTCTGGAGTTTTCAAAGGATGTGAGGCCTCCGGTCGCGATGAGGTGGGGAACTAGGTCTTTCTCTGTGGTCTCCACAGGGGATTCAGACATCCTTTCATCTTGGGAGATGCAAGACGAGCCTGCATTCAAGTCACTGCAGGGATATCCAGCCTTATTTCGCGTCAGGGCATCGCGGTGTCCATTCCACTTGAGGCTGCAAATTCAGGGTCCCTCTCACATACCTAGAGCTGAGAGAAGCCTCCTCTTGAGGTGCTTGTGGTAAGGTGGTATTCCTCTGGAGTCGAAGCCAGGGACTAACCTCTCATCTCGAGTTGATTTTTGGCCCACGGAGCTCTTTCGTGTTGCTACAGTGACCTCAGGATCCCTCTAGCCTTGAAACAGTGTTCTTGGGGTTTCTCTGGAGTGCCATGAAGGAAATCATGGCTCCTTTCATGTATGATGTGCAACACGGAATTGCTCTGCACGCAGTGCAGGGGAATCGGGCCTCATCTCGCGGCGAGGGGGAAGTCTCATGGTTTTTCTCGAGTTGCGGCGGGAACCTGGGGTATATTCTCGAGTTACGACGGGGATGGCCCTTCCACCCACGTGTTTCTTCAGTGACATCAGGACTCCTGCCTAGGTGCGAGGGACAACTCTGGATTCTCCTCGAGGCTTGGCAGGGCAATTGGGACGCCTCTCCAGCTGAGGCGGGAGACCAAGTGTCCCTTTCCACGTGCCACAGGAATCCTGGGTCTCCTATAAAGTTTCACGAGGAGTCAGGCATCGTCTCCTTTGGAGGCACTGATCTCCACATACCTCTGGAGTTTTCAAAGATTTTGAGGGCTCCTGTCGCGATGAGTTGGGGAAATAGGTCTTTCTCTGTGGTCTCCACAGGGGATTCAGACACCCTTTCGTCTTGGGAGATGCAAGACGAGCCTGCATTCCAGTCACTGCAGGGATATCCGGCCTTATTTCGAGTCAGGGCATCGCGGTGTCAATTCCACTTGAGGCCCCAAACTCAGGATCCCTCTCACATACCTAGAGCTGAGAGAAGCCTCCTCTTGAGGTGCTTGTGGTAAGGTGGTATTCCTCTGGAGTCGAAGCCAGGGACTAACCTCTCATCTCGAGTTGATTTTTGGCCCACGGAGCTCTTTCGTGTTGCTACAGTGACCTCAGGATCCCTCTAGCCTTGAAACAGTGTTCTTGGGGTTTCTCTGGAGTGCCATCAAGGAAATCAAGGCTCCTTTCATGTGTGATGTGCAACACGGAATTGCTCTGCACGCAGTGCAGGGGAATCGGGCCTCATCTCGCGGCGAGGGGGAAGTCTCATGGTTTTTCTCGAGTTGCGGCGGGAACCTGGGGTATATTCTCGAGTTACGACGGGGATGGCCCTTCCACCCACGTGTTTCTTCAGCGACGTCAGGACTCCTGCCTAGGTGCGAGGGACAACTCTGGATTCTCCTCGAGGCTTGGCAGGGCAATTGGGACGCCTCTCCAGCTGAGGCGGGAGACCAAGTGTCCCTTTCCACGTGCCACAGGAATCCTGGGTCTCCTATAAAGTTTCACGAGGAGTCAGGCATCGTCTCCTTTGGAGGCACTGATCTCCACATACCTCTGGAGTTTTCAAAGATTTTGAGGCCTCCTGTCGCGATGAGTTGGGGAAATAGGTCTTTCTCTGTGGTCTCCACAGGGAATTCAGACACCCTTTCGTCTTGGGAGATGCAAGACGAGCCTGCAGTCCAGTCACTGCAGGGATATCCGGCCTTATTTCGAGTCAGGGCATCGCGGTGTCAATTCCACTTGAGGCCCCAAACTCAGGATCCCTCTCACATACCTAGAGCTGAGAGAAGCCTCCTCTTGAGGTGCTTGTGGTAAGGTGGTATTCCTCTGGAGACGAATCCAGGGACTAACCTCTCTTTTCGAGTTGATTTTTGGTCCACAGAGTTCTTTCGTGTTGCTACAGTGACCTCAGAATCCCTCTATCCTTGAAAGAGTGTTCTTGGGGTTTCTCTGGAGTGCCATCAAGGAAATCAAGGCTCCTTTCATGTGTGATGTGCAAGACGGAATTGCTCTGCACGCAGTACAGGGGAATCGGGCCTCATCTCGCATCGAGGGGGAAGTCTCATGGTTTTTCTCGAGTTGCGGCGGGAACCTGGGGTATATTCTCGAGTTACGACGGGGATGGCCCTTCCACCCACGTGTTTGTTCAGCCACGTCAGGACTCCTGCCTAGTTGCGAGGGACAACTCGGGATTCTCCTCGAGGCTTGGCAGGGCAATTGGAACGCCTCTCCAGCTGAGGCGGGAGACCAAGGGTCCCTTTCCACGTGCCACAAGAATCCTGGGACTCCTATCAAGTTTCACGAGGAGTCAGGCATCATTTCCTTTGGAGGCACTGATCTCCGCGTACCTCTGGAGTTTTCAAAGGATGTGAGGCCTCCGGTCGCGATGAGGTGGGGAACTAGGTGTTTCTCTGTGGTCTCCACAGGGGATTCAGACATCCTTTCTTCTTGGGAGATACAAGATGAGCCTGCATTCAAGTCACTGCAGGGATATCCGGCCTTATTTCGAGTCAGGGCATCGCGGTGTCCATTCCACTTGAGGCCGCAAACTCAGGATCCCTCTCACATACCTAGAGCTGAGAGAAGCCTCCTCTTGAGGTGCTTGTGGTAAGGTGGTATTCCTCTGGAGTCAAAGCCAGGGACTAACCTCTCATCTCGAGTTGATTTTGGGTCCACGGAGCTCTTTCGTGTTCCTACAGTGACCTCAGGATCCCTCTAGCCTTGAAACAGTGTTCTTGGGGTTTCTGTGGAGTGCCATGAAGGAAATCAAGGCTCCTTTCATGTGTGATGTGCAACACAGAATTGCTCTGCACGCAGTGCAGGGGAATCGGGCCTCATCTCGCATTGAGGGGGAAGTCTCATGGTTTTTCTCGAGTTGCGGCGGGAACCTGGGGTATATTCTCGAGTTACGACGGGGATGGCCCTTCCACACACGTGTTTGTTCAGCCACGTCAGGACTCTTGCCTAGTTGCGAGACACAACTCGGGATTCTCCTCGAGGCTTGGCAAGGCAATTGGGACGCCTCTCCAGCTGAGGCGGGAGACCAAGGGTCCCTTTCCACGTGCCACAGGAATCCTGGGACTCCTATCAAGTTTCACGAGGAGTCAGGCATCGTCTCCTTTGGAGGCACTGATCTCCGCGTACCTCTGGAGTTTTCAAAGGATGTGAGGCCTCCGATCGCGATGAGGTGGGGAACTAGGTCTTTCTCTGTGGTCTCCACAGGGGATTCAGACATCCTTTCATCTTGGGAGATGCAAGACGAGCCTGCATTCAAGTCACTGCAGGGATATCCGGCCTTATTTCGCGTCAGGGCATCGCGGTGTCCATTCCACTTGAGGCCGCAAACTCAGGGTCCCTCTCACATACCTAGAGCTGAGAGAAGCCTCCTCTTGAGGTGCTTGTGGTAAGGTGGTATTCCTCTGGAGTCGAAGCCAGGGACTAACCTCTCATCTCGAGTTGATTTTTGGCCCACGGAGCACTTTCGTGTTGCTACAGTGACCTCAGGATCCCTCTAGCCTTGAAACAGTGTTCTTGGGGTTTCTCTGGAGTGCCATCAAGGAAATCAAGGCTCCTTTCATGTGTGATGTGCAACACGGAATTGCTCTGCACGCAGTGCAGGGGAATCGGGCCTCATCTCGCGGCGAGGGGGAAGTCTCATGGTTTTTCTCGAGTTGCGGCGGGAACCTGGGGTATATTCTCGAGTTACGACGGGGATGGCCCTTCCACCCAAGTGTTTCTTCAGCGACGTCAGGACTCCTGCCTAGTTGCGAGGTACAACTCTGGATTCTCCTCGAGGCATGGCAGGGCAATTGGGACGCCTCTCCAGCTGAGGCGGGAGACCAAGTGTCCCTTTCCAAGTGCCACAGGAATCCTGGGACTCCTATCAAGTTTCACGAGGAGTCAGGCATCGTCTCCTTTGGAGGCACTGATCTCCGCGTACCTCTGGAGTTTTCAAAGGATGTGAGGCTATCGGTCGCGATGAGGTGGGGAACTAAGTCTTTCTCTGTGCTTTCCACAGGGGATTCAGACATCCTTTCGTCCTGGAAGATGCAAGACGAGCCTGCATTGAAGTCACTGCAGGGATATCCGGCCTTATTTCGAGTCAGGGCATCACGGTGTCCATTCCACTTGAGGCCGCAAACTCAGGGTCCCTCTCACATACCTAGAGCTGAGAGAAGCCTCCTCTTGAGGTGCTTGTGGTAAGGTGGTATTCCTCTGGAGACGAATCCAGGGACTAACCTCTCTTTTCGAGTTGATTTTTGGTCCACAGAGTTCTTTCGTGTTGCTACAGTGACCTCAGGATCCCTCTATCCTTGAAACAGTGTTCTTGGGGTTTCTCTGGAGTGCCATCAAGGAAATCAAGGCTCCTTTCATGTGTGATGTGCAAGACGGAATTGCTCTGCACGCAGTACAGGGGAATCGGGCCTCATCTCGCATCGAGCGGGAAGTCTCATGGTTTTTCTCGAGTTGCGGCGGGAACCTGGGGTATATTCTCGAGTTACGACGGGGATGGCCCTTCCACACACGTGTTTGTTCAGCCACGTCCGGACTCCTGCCTACTTGCGAGGGACAACTCTGGATTCTCCTCGAGGCTTGGCAGGGCAATTGGGACGCCTCTCCAGCTGAGGCGGGAGACCAAGGGTCCCTTTTCACGTGCCACAAGAATCCTGGGACTCCTATCAAGTTTCACGAGGAGTCAGGCATCGTCTCCTTTGGAGGCACTGATCTCCGCGTACCTCTGGAGTTTTCAAAGGATGTGAGGCCTCCGGTCGCGATGAGGTGGGGAACTAGGTGTTTCTCTGTGGTCTCCACAGGGGATTCAGACATCCTTTCTTCTTGGGAGATGCAAGACGAGCCTGCATTCAAGTCACTGCAGGGATATCCAGCCTTATTTCGAGTCAGGGCATCGCGGTGTCCATTCCACTTGAGGCCGCAAACTCAGGATCCCTCTCACATACCTAGAGCTGAGAGAAGCCTCCTCTTGAGGTGCTTGTGGTAAGGTGGTATTCCTCAGGAGTCGAAGCCAGGGACTAACCTCTCATCTCGTGTTGATTCTTGGTCCACGGAGCTCTTTCGTGTTGCTACAGTGACCTCAGGATCCCTCTAGCCTTGAAACAGTGTTCTTGGGGTTTCTCTGGAGTGCCATCAAGGAAATCAAGGCTCCTTTCATGTGTGATGTGCAACACGGAATTGCTCTGCACGCAGTGCAGGGGAATCGGGCCTCATCTCGCAGCGAGGGGGAAGTCTCATGGTTTTTCGCGAGTTGCGGCGGGAACCTGGGGTATATTCTCGAGTTACGACGGGGATGTCCTTTCCACACACGTGTGTGTTCAGCCATGTCAGGACTCCTGCCTAGTTGCGAGGGACAACTCGGGATTCTCCTAGAGGCTTTGCAGGGCAATTGGGACGCCACTCCAGCTGAGACGGGAGACCAAGGGTCCCTTTCCACGTGCCACAGGAATCCTGGGTCTCCTATCAAGTTTCACGAGGAGTCAGGCATCGTCTCCTTTGGAGGCACTGATCTCCGCATACCTCTGGAGTTTTCAAAGGATTTGAGGCCTCCTGTCGCGATGAGGTGGGGAACTACGTCTTTCTCTGTGGTCTCCACAGGGGATTCAGACACCCTTTCGTCTTGGGAGATGCAAGACGAGCCTGCATTCCAGTCACGGCAGGGATATCCGGCCTTATTTCGAGTCAGGGCATCGCGGTGTCCATTCCACTTGAGGCCGCAAACTCAGGGTCCCTCTCACATACCTAGAGCTGAGAGAAGCCTCCTCTTGAGGTGCTTGTGGTAAGGTGGTATTCCTCTGGAGTCGAAGCCAGGGGCTATCCTCTCATCTCGAGTTGATTTTGGGTCCACGGAGCTCTTTCGTGTTGCTACAGTGACCTCAGGATCCCTCTAGCCTTGAAACAGTGTTCTTGGGGTTTCTCTGGAGTGCCATCAAGGAAATCAAGGCTCCTTTCATGTGTGATGTGCAACACAGAATTGCTCTGCACGCAGTACAGGGGAATCGGGCCTCATCTCGCGGCAAGGGGGAAGTCTCATGGTTTTTCTCGAGTTGCGGCAGGAACCTGGGGTATATTCTCGAGTTACGACGGGGATGGCCCTTCCACACACGTGTTTGTTCAGCCACGTCAGGACTCTTGCCTAGTTGCGAGACACAACTCGGGATTCTCCTCGAGGCTTGGCAAGGCAATTGGGACGCCTCTCCAGCTGAGGCGGGAGACCAAGGGTCCGTTTCCACGTGCCACAGGAATCCTGGGACTCCTATCAAGTTTCACGAGGAGTCAGGCATCGTCTCCTTTGGAGGCACTGATCTCCGCGTACCTCTGGAGTTTTCAAAGGATGTGAGGCCTCCGGTCGCGATGAGGTGGGGAACTAGGTCTTTCTCTGTGGTCTCCACAGGGGATTCAGACATCCTTTCATCTTGGGAGATGCAAGACGAGCCTGCATTCAAGTCACTGCAGGGATATCCAGCCTTATTTCGCGTCAGGGCATCGCGGTGTCCATTCCACTTGAGGCTGCAAATTCAGGGTCCCTCTCACATACCTAGAGCTGAGAGAAGCCTCCTCTTGAGGTGCTTGTGGTAAGGTGGTATTCCTCTGGAGTCGAAGCCAGGGACTAACCTCTCATCTCGAGTTGATTTTTGGCCCACGGAGCTCTTTCGTGTTGCTACAGTGACCTCAGGATCCCTCTAGCCTTGAAACAGTGTTCTTGGGGTTTCTCTGGAGTGCCATGAAGGAAATCATGGCTCCTTTCATGTATGATGTGCAACACGGAATTGCTCTGCACGCAGTGCAGGGGAATCGGGCCTCATCTCGCGGCGAGGGGGAAGTCTCATGGTTTTTCTCGAGTTGCGGCGGGAACCTGGGGTATATTCTCGAGTTACGACGGGGATGGCCCTTCCAGCCACGTGTTTCTTCAGCGACATCAGGACTCCTGCCTAGGTGCGAGGGACAACTCTGGATTCTCCTCGAGGCTTGGCAGGGCAATTGGGACGCCTCTCCAGCTGAGGCGGGAGACCAAGTGTCCCTTTCCACGTGCCACAGGAATCCTGGGTCTCCTATAAAGTTTCACGAGGAGTCAGGCATCGTCTCCTTTGGAGGCACTGATCTCCACATACCTCTGGAGTTTTCAAAGATTTTGAGGGCTCCTGTCGCGATGAGTTGGGGAAATAGGTCTTTCTCTGTGGTCTCCACAGGGGATTCAGACACCCTTTCGTCTTGGGAGATGCAAGACGAGCCTGCATTCCAGTCACTGCAGGGATATCCGGCCTTATTTCGAGTCAGGGCATCGCGGTGTCAATTCCACTTGAGGCCCCAAACTCAGGATCCCTCTCACATACCTAGAGCTGAGAGAAGCCTCCTCTTGAGGTGCTTGTGGTAAGGTGGTATTCCTCTGGAGTCGAAGCCAGGGACTAACCTCTCATCTCGAGTTGATTTTTGGCCCACGGAGCTCTTTCGTGTTGCTACAGTGACCTCAGGATCCCTCTAGCCTTGAAACAGTGTTCTTGGGGTTTCTCTGGAGTGCCATCAAGGAAATCAAGGCTCCTTTCATGTGTGATGTGCAACACGGAATTGCTCTGCACGCAGTGCAGGGGAATCGGGCCTCATCTCGCGGCGAGGGGGAAGTCTCATGGTTTTTCTCGAGTTGCGGCGGGAACCTGGGGTATATTCTCGAGTTACGACGGGGATGGCCCTTCCACCCACGTGTTTCTTCAGCCACGTCAGGACTCCTGCCTAGTTGCGAGGGACAACTCGGGATTCTCCTCGAGGCTTGGCAGGGCAATTGGTACGCCTCTCCAGCTGAGGCGGGAGACCAAGTGTCCCTTTCCAAGTGCCACAGGAATCCTGGGACTCCTATCAAGTTTCACGAGGAGTCAGGCATCGTCTCCTTTGGAGGCACTGATCTCCGCGTACCTCTGGAGTTTTCAAAGGATGTGAGACCTCCGGTCGCGATGAGGTGGGGAACTAAGTCTTTCTCTGTGCTTTCCACAGGGGATTCAGACATCCTTTCGTCCTGGGAGATGCAAGACGAGCCTGCATTGAAGTCACTGCAGGGATATCCGGCCTTATTTCGAGTCAGGGCATCGCGGTGTCCATTCCACTTGAGGCCACAAACTCAGGGTCCCTCTCACATACCTAGAGCTGAGAGAATCCTCCTCTTGAGGTGCTTGTGGTAAGGTGGTATTCCTCTGGAGACGAATCCAGGGACTAACCTCTCTTTTCGAGTTGATTTTTGGTCCACAGAGTTCTTTCGTGTTGCTACAGTGACCTCAGGATCCCTCTATCCTTGAAACAGTGTTTTTGGGGTTTCTCTGGAGTGCCATCAAGGAAATCAAGGCTCCTTTCATGTGTGATGTGCAAGACGGAATTGCTCTGCACGCAGTACAGGGGAATCGGGCCTCATCTCGCATCGAGGGGGAAGTCTCATGGTTTTTCTCGAGTTGCGGCGGGAACCTGGGGTATATTCTCGAGTTACGACGGGGATGGCCCTTCCACCCACGTGTTTGTTCAGCCACGTCAGGACTCCTGCCTAGTTGCGAGGGACAACTCGGGATTCTCCTCGAGGCTTGGCAGGGCAATTGGAACGCCTCTCCAGCTGAGGCGGGAGACCAAGGGTCCCTTTCCACGTGCCACAAGAATCCTGGGACTCCTATCAAGTTTCACGAGGAGTCAGGCATCGTCTCCTTTGAAGGCACTGATCTCCGCGTACCTCTGGAGTTTTCAAAGGATGTGAGGCCTCCGGTCGTGATGAGGTGGGGAACTAGGTGTTTCTCTGTGGTCTCCACAGGGGATTCAGACATCCTTTCTTCTTGGGAGATGCAAGACGAGCCTGCATTCAAGTCACTGCAGGGATATCCGGCCATATTTCGAGTCAGGGCATCACGGTGTCCATTCCACTTGAGGCCGCAAACTCAGGGTCCCTCTCACATACCTAAAGCTGAGAGAAGCCTCCTCTTGAGGTGCTTGTGGTAAGGTGATATTCCTCTAGAGTCGAAGCCAGGGACTAACCTCTCATCTCGAGTTGATTTTTGGCCCATGGAGCTCTTTCGTGTTGCTACAGTGACCTCAGGATCCCTCTAGCCTTGAAACAGTGTTCTTGGGGTTTCTCTGGAGTGCCATCAAGGAAATCAAGGCTCCTTTCATGTGTGATGTGCAACACGGAATTGCTCTGCACGCAGTGCAGGGGAATCGGGCCTCATCTCGCGGCGAGGGGGAAGTCTCATGGTTTTTCTCGAGTTGCGGCGGGAACCTGGGGTATTTTCTCGAGTTACGACGGGGATGGCCCTTCCACACACGTGTTTCTTCAGCGACATCAGGACTCCTGCCTAGTTGCGAGGGACAACTCTGGATTCTCCTCGAGGCTTTGCAGGGCAATTGGGACGCCTCTCCAGCTGAGACGGGAGACCAAGGGTCCCTTTCCACGTGCCACAGGAATCCTGGGTCTCCTATCAAGTTTCACGAGGAGTCAGGCATCGTTTCCTTTGGAGGCACTGATCTCCGCATACCTCTGGAGTTTTCAAAGGATTTGAGGCCTCCTGTCGCGATGAGGTGGGGAACTAGGTCTTTCTCTGTGGTCTCCACAGGGGATTCAGACACCCTTTCGTCTTGGGAGATGCAAGACGAGCCTGCATTCCAGTCACTGCAGGGATATCCGGCCTTATTTCGAGTCAGGGCATCGCGGTGTCCATTCCACTTGAGGCCGCAAACTCAGGGTCCCTCTCACATACCTAGAGCTGAGAGAAGCCTTCTCTTGAGGTGCTTGTGGTAAGGTGGTATTCCTCTGGAGTCGAAGCCAGGGACTAACCTCTCATCTCGAGTTGATTTTTGGTCCACGGAGCTCTTTCGTGTTGCTACAGTGACCTCAGGATCCCTCTAGCCTTGAAACAGTGTTCTTGGGGTTTCTCTGGAGTGCCATGAAGGAAATCAAGGCTCCTTTCATGTGTGATGTGCAACACAGAATTGCTCTGCACGCAGTGCAGGGGAATCGGGCCTCATCTCGCGGCGAGGGGGAAGTCTCATGGTTTTTCTCGAGTTGCGGCGGGAACCTGGGGTATATTCTCGAGTTACGACGGGGATGGCCCTTCCACACACGTGTTTGTTCAGCCACGTCAGGACTCTTGCCTAGTTCCGAGGGACAACTCGGGATTCTCCTCGAGGCTTGGCAGGTCAATTGGGACGCCTCTCCAGCTGAGGCGGGAGACCAAGTGTCCCTTTCCACGTGCCACCGGAATCCTGGGACTCCTATCAAGTTTCACGAGGAGTCAGGCATCGTCTCCTTTGGAGGCACTGATCTCCGCGTACCTCTGGAGTTTTCAAAGGATGTGAGGCCTCCGGTCGCGATGAGGTGGGGAACTAGGTCTTTCTCTGTGGTCTCCACAGGGGATTCAGACATCCTTTCATCTTGGGAGATGCAAGACTAGCCTGCATTCAAGTCACTGCAGGGATATCCAGCCTTATTTCCCGTCAGGGCATCGCGGTGTCCATTCCACTTGAGGCCGCAAACTCAGGGTCCCTCTCACATACCTAGAGCTGAGAGAAGCCTCCTCTTGAGGTGCTTCTGGTAAGGTGGTATTCCTCTGGAGTCGAAGCCAGGGACTAACCTCTCATCTCGAGTTGATTTTTGGTCCACGGAGCTCTTTCGTGTTGCTACAGTGACCTCAGGATCCCTCTAGCCTTGAAACAGTGTTCTTGGGGTTTCTCTGGAGTGCCATGAAGGAAATCAAGGCTCCTTTCATGTGTGATGTGCAACACGGAATTGCTCTGCACGCAGTGCAGGGGAATCGGGCCTCATCTCGCGGTGAGGGGGAAGTCTCATGGTTTTTCTCGAGTTGCGGCGGGAACCTGGGGTATATTCTCGAGTTTCGACGGGGATGGCCCTTCCACACACGTGTTTGTTCTGCCACGTCAGGACTCTTGCCTAGTTGCGAGACACAACTCGGGATTCTCCTCGAGGCTTGGCAAGGCAATTGGGACGCCTCTCCAGCTGAGGCGGGAGACCAAGTGTCCCTTTCCACGTGCCACAGGAATCCTGGGACTCCTATCAAGTTTCACGAGGAGTCAGGCATCGTCTCCTTTGGAGGCACTGATCTCCGCGTACCTCTGGAGTTTTCAAAGGATGTGAGGCTATCGGTCGCGATGAGGTGGGGAACTAAGTCTTTCTCTGTGCTTTCCACAGGGGATTCAGACATCCTTTCGTCCTGGGAGATGCAAGACGAGCCTGCATTGAAGTCACTGCAGGGATATCCGGCCTTATTTCGAGTCAGGGCATCGCGGTGTCCATTCCACTTGAGACCGCAAACTCAGGGTCCCTCTCACATACCTAGAGCTGAGAGAAGCCTCCTCTTGAGGTGCTTGTGGTAAGGTGGTATTCCTCTGGAGACGAATCCAGGGACTAACCTCTCTTTTCGAGTTGATTTTTGGTCCACAGTGTTCTTTCGTGTTGCTACAGTGACCTCAGGATCCCTCTATCCTTGAAACAGTGTTCTTGGGGTTTCTCTGGAGTGCCATGAAGGAAATCAAGGCTCCTTTCATGTGTGATGTGCAAGACGGAATTGCTCTGCACGAAGTACAGGGGAATCGGGCCTCATCTCGCATCGAGGGGGAAGTCTCATGGTTTTTCTCGAGTTGCGGCGGGAACCTGGGGTATATTCTCGAGTTACGACGGGGATGGCCCTTCCACCCACGTGTTTGTTCAGCCACGTCAGGACTCCTGCCTAGTTGCGAGGGACAACTCTGGATTCTCCTCGAGGCTTGGCAGGGCAATTGGGACGCCTCTCCAGCTGAGGCGGTAGACCAAGTGTCCCTTTCCACGTGCCACAGGAATCCTGGGACTCCTATCAAGTTTCACGAGGAGTCAGGCATCGTCTCCTTTGGAGGCACTGATCTCCGCGTACCTCTGGAGTTTTCAAAGGATGTGAGGCCTCCGGTCGCGATGAGGTGGGGAACTAGGTGTTTCTCTGTGGTCTCCACAGGGGATTCAGACATCCTTTCTTCTTGGGAGATGCAAGACGAGCCTGCATTCAAGTCACTGCAGGGATATCCGGCCTTATTTCGAGTCAGGGCATCGCGGTGTCCATTCCACTTGAGGCCGCAAACTCAGGATCCCTCTCACATACCTAGAGCTGAGAGAAGCCTCCTCTTGAGGTGCTTGTGGTAAGGTGGTATTCCTCAGGAGTCGAAGCCAGGGACTAACCTCTCATCTCGTGTTGATTCTTGGTCCACGGAGCTCTTTCGTGTTACTACAGTGACCTCAGGATCCCTCTAACCTTGAAACAGTGTTCTTGGGGTTTCTCTGGAGTGCCATCAAGGAAATCAAGGCTCCTTTCATGTGTGATGTGCAACACGGAATTGCTCTGCACGCAGTGCAGGGGAATCGGGCCTCATCTCGCGGCGAGGGGGAAGTCTCATGGTTTTTCTCGAGTTGCGGCGGGAACCTGGGGTATATTCTCGAGTTACGACGGGGATGGCCCTTCCACCCACGTGTTTCTTCAGCGACGTCAGGACTCCTGCCTAGTTGCGAGGGACAACTCTGGATTCTCCTCGAGGCTTGGCAGGGCAATTGGGACGCCTCTCCAGCTGAGGTGGGAGACCAAGTGTCCCTTTCCAAGTGCCACAGGAATCCTGGGACTCCTATCAAGTTTCACGAGGAGTCAGGCATCGTCTCCTTTGGAGGCACTGATCTCCGCGTACCTCTGGAGTTTTCAAAGGATGTGAGGCTATCGGTCGCGATGAGGTGGGGAACTAAGTCTTTCTCTGTGCTTTCCACAGGGGATTCAGACATCCTTTCGTCCTGGGAGATGCAAGACGAGCCTGCATTGAAGTCACTGCAGGGATATCCGGCCTTATTTCGAGTCAGGGCATCGCGGTGTCCATTCCACTTGAGGCCGCAAACTCAGGGTCCCTCTCACATACCTAGAGCTGAGAGAAGCCTCCTCTTGAGGTGCTTGTGGTAAGGTGGTATTCCTCTGGAGACGAATCCAGGGACTAACCTCCCTTTTCGAGTTGATTTTTGGTCCACAGAGTTCTTTCGTGTTGCTACAGTGACCTCAGGATCCCTCTATCCTTGAAACAGTGTTCTTGGGGTTTCTCTGGAGTGCCATCAAGGAAATCAAGGCTCCTTTCATGTGTGATGTGCAAGACGGAATTGCTCTGCACGCAGTACAGGGGAATCGGGCCTCATCTCGCATCGAGGGGGAAGTCTCATGGTTTTTCTCGAGTTGCGGCGGGAACCTGGGGTATATTCTCGAGTTACGACGGGGATGGCCCTTCCACACACGTGTTTGTTCAGCCACGTCAGGACTCCTGCCTAGTTGCGAGGGACAATTCGGGATTCTCCTCGAGGCTTGGCAGGGCAATTGGAACGCCTCTCCAGCTGAGACGGGAGACCAAGGGTCCCTTTCCACGTGCCACAAGAATCCTGGGAGTCCTATCAAGTTTCACGAGGAGTCAGGCATCGTCTCCTTTGGAGGCACTGATCTCCGCGTACCTCTGGAGTTTTCAAAGGATGTGAGGCCTCTGGTCGCGATGAGGTGGGGAACTAGGTCTTTCTCTGTGGTCTCCACAGGGGATTCAGACATCCTTTCTTCTTGGGAGATGCAAGACGAGCCTGCATTCAAGTCACTGCAGGGATATCCGGCCTTATTTCGAGTCAGGGCATCGCGGTGTCCATTCCACTTGAGGCCGCAAACTCAGGATCCCTCTCACATACCTAGAGCTGAGAGAAGCCTCCTCTTGAGGTGCTTGTGGTAAGGTGGTATTCCTCAGGAGTCGAAGCCAGGGACTAACCTCTCATCTCGTGTTGATTCTTGGTCCACGGAGCTCTTTCGTGTTGCTACAGTGACCTCAGGATCCCTCTAGCCTTGAAACAGTGTTCTTGGGGTTTCTCTGGAGTGCCATCAAGGAAATCAAGGCTCCTTTCATGTGTGATGTGCAACACGGAATTGCTCTGCACGCAGTGCAGGGGAATCGGGCCTCATCTCTGGGCGAGGGGGAAGTCTCATGGTTTTTCTCGAGTTGCGGCGGGAACCTGGGGTATATTCTCGAGTTACGACGGGGATGGCCCTTACACACACGTGTGTGTTCAGCCATGTCAGGACTCCTGCCTAGTTGCGACGGACAACTCGGGATTCTCCTCGAGGCTTTGCAGGGCAATTGGGACGCCTCTCCAGCTGAGACGGGAGACCAAGGGTCCCTTTCCACGTGCCACAGGAATCCTGGGTCTCCTATCAAGTTTCACGAGGAGTCAGGCATCGTCTCCTTTGGAGGCACTGATCTCCGCATACCTCTGGAGTTTTCAAAGATTTTGAGGCCTCCTGTCGCGATGAGGTGGGGAACTAGGTCTTTCTCTGTGGTCACCACAGGGGATTCAGACACCCTTTCGTCTTGGGAGATGCAAGACGAGCCAGCATTCCAGTCACTGCAGGGATATCCGGCCTTATTTAGAGTCAGGGCATCGCGGTGTTAATTCCACTTGAGGCCGCATACTCAGGATCCCTCTCACATACCTAGAGCTGAGAGAAGCCTCCTCTTGAGGTGCTTCTGGTAAGGTGGTATTCCTCTGGAGTCGAAGCCAGGGATTAACCTCTCATCTCGAGTTGATTTTTGGTCCACAGAGTTCTTTCGTGTTGCTACAGTGACCTCAGGATCCCTCTAGCCTTGAAACAGTGTTCTTGGGGTTTCTCTGGAGTGCCATCAAGGAAATCAAGGCTCCTTTCATGTGTGATGTGCAACACAGAATTGCTCTGCACGCAGTGCAGGGGAATCGGGCCTCATCTCGCGGCGAGGGGAAAGTCTCATGGTTTTTCTCGAGTTGCGGCGGGAACCTGGGGTATATTCTCCAGTTACGACGGGGATGGCCCTTCCACACACGTGTTTGTTCAGCCACGTCAGGACTCTTGCCTAGTTGCGAGACACAACTCGGGATTCTCCTCGAGGCTTGGTAAGGCAATTGGGACGCTTCTCCAGCTGAGGCGGGAGACCAAGGGTCCGTTTCCACGTGCCACAGGAATCCTGGGACTCCTATCAAGTTTCACAAGGAGTCAGGCATCGTCTCCTTTGGAGGCACTGATCTCCGCGTACCTCTGGAGTTTTCAAAGGATGTGAGGCCTCCGGTCGCGACGAGGTGGGGAACTAGGTCTTTCTCTGTGGTCTCCACAGGGGATTCAGACATCCTTTCATCTTGGGAGATGCAAGACGAGCCTGCATTCAAGTTACTGCAGGGATATCCAGCCTTATTTCGAGTCAGGGCATCGCGGTGTCCATTCCACTTGAGGCCGCAAACTCAGGGTCCCTCTCACATACCTAGAGCTGAGAGAAGCCTCCTCTTGAGGTGCTTGTGGTAAGGTGGTATTCCTCTGGAGACGAATCCAGGGACTAACCTCTCTTTTCGAGTTGATTTTTGGTCCACAGAGTTCTTTCGTGTTGCTACAGTGACCTCAGGATCCCTCTATCCTTGAAACAGTGTTCTTGGGGTTTCTCTGGAGTGCCATCAAGGAAATCAAGGCTCCTTTCATGTGTGATGTGCAAGACGGAATTGCTCTGCACGCAGTGCAGGGGAATTGGGCCTCATCTCGCATCGAGGGGGAAGTCTCATGGTTTTTCTCGAGTTGCGGCGGGAACCTGGGGTATATTCTCGAGTTACGACGGGGATGGCCCTTCCACCCACGTGTTTGTTCAGCCACGTCAGGACCCTGCCTAGTTGCGAGGGACAACTCGGGATTCCCCTTGAGGCTTGGCAGGGCAATTGGAATACCTCTCCAGCTGAGGCGGGAGACCAAGGGTCCCTTTCCACGTGCCACAAAAATCCTGGGACTCCTATCAAGTTTCACGAGGAGTCAGGCATCGTCTCCTTTGGAGGCACTGATCTCCGCGTACCTCTGGAGTTTTCAAAGGATGTGAGGCCTCCGGTCGCGATGAGGTGGGGAACTAGGTCTTTCTCTGTGGTCTCCACAGGGGATTCAGACATCCTTTCATCTTGGGAGATGCAAGACTAGCCTGCATTCAAGTCACTGCAGGGATATCCAGCCTTATTTCCCGTCAGGGCATCGCGGTGTCCATTCCACTTGAGGCCGCAAAATCAGGGTCCCTCTCACATACCTAGAGCTGAGAGAAGCCTCCTCTTGAGGTGCTTCTGGTAAGGTGGTATTCCTCTGGAGTCGAAGCCAGGGACTAACCTCTCATCTCGAGTTGATTTTTGGTCCACGGAGCTCTTTCGTGTTGCTACAGTGACCTCAGGATCCCTCTAGCCTTGAAACAGTGTTCTTGGGGTTTCTCTGGAGTGCCATGAAGGAAATCAAGGCTCCTTTCATGTGTGATGTGCAACACGGAATTGCTCTGCACGCAGTGCAGGGGAATCGGGCCTCATCTCGCGGTGAGGGGGAAGTCTCATGGTTTTTCTCGAGTTGCGGCGGGAACCTGGGGTATATTCTCGAGTTTCGACGGGGATGGCCCTTCCACACACGTGTTTGTTCTGCCACGTCAGGACTCTTGCCTAGTTGCGAGACACAACTCGGGATTCTCCTCGAGGCTTGGCAAGGCAATTGGGACGCCTCTCCAGCTGAGGCGGGAGACCAAGTGTCCCTTTCCACGTGCCACAGGAATCCTGGGACTCCTATCAAGTTTCACGAGGAGTCAGGCATCGTCTCCTTTGGAGGCACTGATCTCCGCGTACCTCTGGAGTTTTCAAAGGATGTGAGGCTATCGGTCGCGATGAGGTGGGGAACTAAGTCTTTCTCTGTGCTTTCCACAGGGGATTCAGACATCCTTTCGTCCTGGGAGATGCAAGACGAGCCTGCATTGAAGTCACTGCAGGGATATCCGGCCTTATTTCGAGTCAGGGCATCGCGGTGTCCATTCCACTTGAGACCGCAAACTCAGGGTCCCTCTCACATACCTAGAGCTGAGAGAAGCCTCCTCTTGAGGTGCTTGTGGTAAGGTGGTATTCCTCTGGAGACGAATCCAGGGACTAACCTCTCTTTTCGAGTTGATTTTTGGTCCACAGTGTTCTTTCGTGTTGCTACAGTGACCTCAGGATCCCTCTAGCCTTGAAACAGTGTTCTTGGGGTTTCTCTGGAGTGCCATGAAGGAAATCAAGGTTCCTTTCATGTGTGATGTGCAAGACGGAATTGCTCTGCACGAAGTACAGGGGAATCGGGCCTCATCTCGCATCGAGGGGGAAGTCTCATGGTTTTTCTCGAGTTGCGGCGGGAACCTGGGGTATATTCTCGAGTTACGACGGGGATGGCCCTTCCACCCACGTGTTTGTTCAGCCACGTCAGGACTCCTGCCTAGTTGCGAGGGACAACTCTGGATTCTCCTCGAGGCTTGGCAGGGCAATTGGGACGCCTCTCCAGCTGAGGCGGTAGACCAAGTGTCCCTTTCCACGTGCCACAGGAATCCTGGGACTCCTATCAAGTTTCACGAGGAGTCAGGCATCGTCTCCTTTGGAGGCACTGATCTCCGCGTACCTCTGGAGTTTTCAAAGGATGTGAGGCCTCCGGTCGCGATGAGGTGGGGAACTAGGTGTTTCTCTGTGGTCTCCACAGGGGATTCAGACATCCTTTCTTCTTGGGAGATGCAAGACGAGCCTGCATTCAAGTCACTGCAGGGATATCCGGCCTTATTTCGAGTCAGGGCATCGCGGTGTCCATTCCACTTGAGGCCGCAAACTCAGGATCCCTCTCACATACCTAGAGCTGAGAGAAGCCTCCTCTTGAGGTGCTTGTGGTAAGGTGGTATTCCTCAGGAGTCGAAGCCAGGGACTAACCTCTCATCTCGTGTTGATTCTTGGTCCACGGAGCTCTTTCGTGTTACTACAGTGACCTCAGGATCCCTCTAGCCTTGAAACAGTGTTCTTGGGGTTTCTCTGGAGTGCCATCAAGGAAATCAAGGCTCCTTTCATGTGTGATGTGCAACACGGAATTGCTCTGCACGCAGTGCAGGGGAATCGGGCCTCATCTCGCGGCGAGGGGGAAGTCTCATGGTTTTTCTCGAGTTGCGGCGGGAACCTGGGGTATATTCTCGAGTTACGACGGGGATGGCCCTTCCACCCACGTGTTTCTTCAGCGACGTCAGGACTCCTGCCTAGTTGCGAGGGACAACTCGGGATTCTCCTCGAGGCTTGGCAGGGCAATTGGGACGCCTCTCCAGCTGAGGTGGGAGACCAAGTGTCCCTTTCCAAGTGCCACAGGAATCCTGGGACTCCTATCAAGTTTCACGAGGAGTCAGGCATCGTCTCCTTTGGAGGCACTGATCTCCGCGTACCTCTGGAGTTTTCAAAGGATGTGAGGCTATCGGTCGCGATGAGGTGGGGAACTAAGTCTTTCTCTGTGCTTTCCACAGGGGATTCAGACATCCTTTCGTCCTGGGAGATGCAAGACGAGCCTGCATTGAAGTCACTGCAGGGATATCCGGCCTTATTTCGAGTCAGGGCATCGCGGTGTCCATTCCACTTGAGGCCGCAAACTCAGGGTCCCTCTCACATACCTAGAGCTGAGAGAAGCCTCCTCTTGAGGTGCTTGTGGTAAGGTGGTATTCCTCTGGAGACGAATCCAGGGACTAACCTCCCTTTTCGAGTTGATTTTTGGTCCACAGAGTTCTTTCGTGTTGCTACAGTGACCTCAGGATCCCTCTATCCTTGAAACAGTGTTCTTGGGGTTTCTCTGGAGTGCCATCAAGGAAATCAAGGCTCCTTTCATGTGTGATGTGCAAGACGGAATTGCTCTGCACGCAGTACAGGGGAATCGGGCCTCATCTCGCATCGAGGGGGAAGTCTCATGGTTTTTCTCGAGTTGCGGCGGGAACCTGGGGTATATTCTCGAGTTACGACGGGGATGGCCCTTCCACACACGTGTTTGTTCAGCCACGTCAGGACTCCTGCCTAGTTGCGAGGGACAACTCGGGATTCTCCTCGAGGCTTGGCAGGGCAATTGGAACGCCTCTCCAGCTGAGGCGGGAGACCAAGGGTCCCTTTCCACGTGCCACAAGAATCCTGGGACTCCTATCAAGTTTCACGAGGAGTCAGGCATCGTCTCCTTTGGAGGCACTGATCTCCGCGTACCTCTGGAGTTTTCAAAGGATGTGAGGCCTCCGGTCGCGATGAGGTGGGGAACTAGGTCTTTCTCTGTGGTCTCCACAGGGGATTCAGACATCCTTTCTTCTTGGGAGATGCAAGACGAGCCTGCATTCAAGTCACTGCAGGGATATCCGGCCTTATTTCGAGTCAGGGCATCGCGGTGTCCATTCCACTTGAGGCCGCAAACTCAGGATCCCTCTCACATACCTAGAGCTGAGAGAAGCCTCCTCTTGAGGTGCTTGTGGTAAGGTGGTATTCCTCAGGAGTCGAAGCCAGGGACTAACCTCTCATCTCGTGTTGATTCTTGGTCCACGGAGCTCTTTCGTGTTGCTACAGTGACCTCAGGATCCCTCTAGCCTTGAAACAGTGTTCTTGGGGTTTCTCTGGAGTGCCATCAAGGAAATCAAGGCTCCTTTGATGTGTGATGTGCAACACGGAATTGCTCTGCACGCAGTGCAGGGGAATCGGGCCTCATCTCTGGGCGAGGGGGAAGTCTCATGGTTTTTCTCGAGTTGCGGCGGGAACCTGGGGTATATTCTCGAGTTACGACGGGGATGGCCCTTACACACACGTGTGTGTTCAGCCATGTCAGGACTCCTGCCTAGTTGCGACGGACAACTCGGGATTCTCCTCGAGGCTTTGCAGGGCAATTGGGACGCCTCTCCAGCTGAGACGGGAGACCAA
This sequence comes from Cervus elaphus, assembly GCF_910594005.1. Lineage (NCBI taxonomy): Eukaryota > Metazoa > Chordata > Mammalia > Artiodactyla > Cervidae > Cervus > Cervus elaphus. The sequence continues at coordinate 5,008,258 of NW_025316779.1, forward strand.
GGGTCCCTTTCCACGTGCCACAGGAATCCTGGGTCTCCTATCAAGTTTCACGAGGAGTCAGGCATCGTCTCCTTTGGAGGCACTGATCTCCGCATACCTCTGGAGTTTTCAAAGATTTTGAGGCCTCCTGTCGCGATGAGGTGGGGAACTAGGTCTTTCTCTGTGGTCTCCACAGGGGATTCAGACACCCTTTCGTCTTGGGAGATGCAAGACGAGCCAGCATTCCAGTCACTGCAGGGATATCCGGCCTTATTTAGAGTCAGGGCATCGCGGTGTTAATTCCACTTGAGGCCGCAAACTCAGGATCCCTCTCACATACCTAGAGCTGAGAGAAGCCTCCTCTTGAGGTGCTTCTGGTAAGGTGGTATTCCTCTGGAGTCGAAGCCAGGGATTAACCTCTCATCTCGAGTTGATTTTTGGTCCACAGAGTTCTTTCGTGTTGCTACAGTGACCTCAGGATCCCTCTAGCCTTGAAACAGTGTTCTTGGGGTTTCTCTGGAGTGCCATCAAGGAAATCAAGGCTCCTTTCATGTGTGATGTGCAACACAGAATTGCTCTGCACGCAGTGCAGGGGAATCGGGCCTCATCTCGCGGCGAGGGGGAAGTCTCATGGTTTTTCTCGAGTTGCGGCGGGAACCTGGCGTATATTCTCGAGTTACGACGGGGATGGCCCTTCCACCCACGTGTTTGTTCAGCCACGTCAGGACCCTGCCTAGTTGCGAGGGACAACTCGGGATTCCCCTTGAGGCTTGGCAGGGCAATTGGAATACCTCTCCAGCTGAGGCGGGAGACCAAGGGTCCCTTTCCACGTGCCACAAGAATCCTGGGACTCCTATCAAGTTTCACGAGGAGTCAGGCATCGTCTCCTTTGAAGGCACTGATCTCCGCATACTTCTGGAGTTTTCAAAGGATGTGAGGCCTCCGGTCGCGATGATGTGGGGAACTAGGTCTTTCTCTGTGGTCTCCACAGGGGATTCAGACATCCTTTCTTCTTGGGAGATGCAAGACGAGCCTGCATTCAAGTCACTGCAGGGATATCCGGCCTTATTTCGAGTCAGGGCATCGCGGTGTCCATTCCACTTGAGGCCGCAAACTCAGGATCCCTCTCACATACCTAGAGCTGAGAGAAGCCTCCTCTTGAGGTGCTTGTGGTAAGGTGGTTTTCCTCAGGAGTCAAAGCCAGGGACTAACCTCTCATCTCGTGTTGATTCTTGGTCCACGGAGCTCTTTCGTGTTGCTACAGTGACCTCAGGATCCCTCTAGCCTTGAAACAGTGTTCTTGGGGTTTCTCTGGAGTGCCATCAAGGAAATCAAGGCTCCTTTCATGTGTGATGTGCAACACGGAATTGCTCTGCATGCAGTGCAGGGGAATCGGGCCTCATCTCGCGGCGAGGGGGAAGTCTCATGGTTTTTCTCGAGGTGCGGCGGGAACCTGGGGTATATTCTCGAGTTACGACGGGGATGGCCCTTCCACCCACGTGTTTCTTCAGCGACGTCAGGACTCCTGCCTAGTTGCGAGGGACAACTCTGGATTCTGCTCGAGGCTTTGCAGGGCAATTGGGACGCCTCTCCAGCTGAGACGGGAGACCAAGGGTCCCTTTCCACGTGCCACAGGAATCCTGGGTCTCCTGTCAAGTTTCACGAGGAGTCAGGCATCGTTTCCTTTGGAGGCACTGATCTCCGCATACCTCTGGAGTTTTCAAAGGATTTGAGGCCTCCTGTCGCGATGAGGTGGGGAACTAGGTCTTTCTCTGTGGTCTCCACAGGGGATTCAGACACCCTTTCGTCTTGGGAGATGCAAGACGAGCCTGCATTCCAGTCACTGCAGGGATATCCGGCCTTATTTCGAGTCAGGGCATCGCGGTGTCCATTCCACTTGAGGCCGCAAACTCAGGGTCCCTCTCACATACCTAGAGCTGAGAGAAGCCTCCTCTTGAGGTGCTTGTGGTAAGGTGGTATTCCTCTGGAGTCGAAGCCAGGGACTAACCTCTCATCTCGAGTTGATTTTTGGTCCACGGAGCTCTTTCGTGTTGCTACAGTGACCTCAGGATCCCTCTAGCCTTGAAACAGTGTTCTTGGGGTTTCTCTGGAGTGCCATGAAGGAAATCAAGGCTCCTTTCATGTGTGATGTGCAACACAGAATTGCTCTACACGCAGTGCAGGGGAAACGGGCCTCATCTCGCGGCGAGGGGGAAGTCTCATGGTTTTTCTCGAGTTGCGGCGGGAACCTGGGGTATATTCTCCAGTTACGACGGGGATGGCCCTTCCACACACGTGTTTGTTCAGCCACGTCAGGACTCTTGCCTAGTTGCGAGACACAACTCGGGATTCTCCTCGAGGCTTGGCAAGGCAATTGGGACGCCTCTCCAGCTGAGGCGGGAGACCAAGGTTCCCTTTCCACGTGCCACAGGAATCCTGGGACTCCTATCAAGTTTCACGAGGAGTCAGGCATCGTCTCCTTTGGAGGCACTGATCTCCGCGTACCTCTGGAATTTTCAAAGGATGTGAGGCCTCCGGTCGCGAGGAGGTGGGGCACTAGGTCTTTCTCTGTGGTCTCCACAGGGGATTCAGACATCCTTTCATCTTGGGAGATGCAAGACGAGCCTGCATTCAAGTCACTGCAGGGATATCCAGCCTTATTTCGCGTCAGGGCATCGCGGTGTCCATTCCACTTGAGGCCGCAAACTCAGGGTCCCTCTCACATACCTAGAGCTGAGAGAAGCCTCCTCTTGAGGTGCTTGTGGTAAGGTGGTATTCCTCTGGAGTCGAAGCCAGGGACTAACCTCTCATCTCGAGTTGATTTTGGCCCACGGAGCTCTTTCGTGTTGCTACAGTGACCTCAGGATCCCTCTAGCCTTGAAACAGTGTTCTTGGGGTTTCTCTGGAGTGCCATCAAGGAAATCAAGGCTCCTTTCATGTGTGATGTGCAACACGGAATTGCTCTGCACGCAGTGCAGGGGAATCGGGCCTCATCTCGCGGCGAGGGGGAAGTCTCATGGTTTTTCTCGAGTTGCGGTGGGAACCTGGGGTATATTCTCGAGTTACGACGGGGATGGCCCTTCCACCCACGTGTTTCTTCAGCGAAGTCAGGACTCCTGCCTAGTTGCGAGGGACAACTCTGGATTCTCCTCGAGGCTTGGCAGGGCAATTGGGACGCCTCTCCAGCTGAGACGGGAGACCAAGTGTCCCTTTCCAAGTGCCACAGGAATCCTGGGACTCCTATCAAGTTTCACGAGGAGTCAGGCATCATCTCCTTTGGAGGCACTGATCTCCGCGTACCTCTGGAGTTTTCAAAGGATGTGAGGCTATCGGTCGCGATGAGGTGGGGAACTAAGTCTTTCTCTGTGCTTTCCACAGGGGATTCAGACATCCTTTCGTCCTGGGAGATGCAAGACGAGCCTGCATTGAAGTCACTGCAGGAATATCCGGCCTTATTTCGAGTCAGGGCATCGCGGTGTCCATTCCACTTGAGGCCTCAAACTCAGGGTCCCTCTCACATACCTAGAGCTGAGAGAACCCTCCTCTTGAGGTGCTTGTGGTAAGGTGGTATTCCTCTGGAGTCGAAGCCAGGGACTAACCTCTCTTTTCGAGTTGATTTTTGGTCCACAGAGTTCTTTCGTGTTGCTACAGTGACCTCAGGATCCCTCTATCCTTGAAACAGTGTTCTTGGGGTTTCTCTGGAGTGCCATCAAGGAAATCAAGGCTCCTTTCATGTGTGATGTGCAAGACAGAATTGCTCTGCACGCAGTACAGGGGAATCGGGCCTCATCTCGCATCGAGGGGGAAGTCTCATGGTTTTTCTCGAGTTGCGGCGGGAACCTGGGGTATATTCTCGAGTTACGACGGGGATGGCCCTTCCACCCACGTGTTTGTTCAGCCACGTCAGGACTCGTGCCTAGTTGGGAGGGACAACTTGGGATTCTCCTCGAGGCTTGGCAGGGCAATTGGAACGCCTCTCCAGCTGAGGCGGGAGACCAAGGGTCCCTTTCCACGTGCCACAGGAATCCTGGGACTCCTATCAAGTTTCACGAGGAGTCAGGCATCGTCTCCTTTGGAGGCACTGATCTCCACATACCTCTGGAGTTTTCAAAGGATGTGAGGCCTCCGGTCTCGATGAGGTGGTTAACTAGGTCTTTCTCTGTGGTCTCCACAGGGGATTCAGACATCCTTTCATCTTGGGAGATGCAAGATGAGCCTGCATTCAAGTCACTGCAGGGATATCCGGCCTTATTTCGAGTCAGGGCATCGCGGTGTCCATTCCACTTGAGGCCACAAACTCAGGATCCCTCTCACATACCTAGAGATGAGAGAAGCCTCCTCTTGAGGTGCTTGTGGTAAGGTGGTATTCCTCAGGAGTCGAAGCCAGGGACTAACCTCTCATCTCGTGTTGATTCTTGGTCCACGGAGCTCTTTCGTGTTGCTACAGTGACCTCAGGATCCCTCTAGCCTTGAAACAGTGTTTTTGGGGTTTCTCTGGAGTGCCATCAAGGAAATCAAGGCTCCTTTCATGTGTGATGTGCAACACGGAATTGCTCTGCACGCAGTGCAGGGGAATCGGGCCTCATCTCGCGGCGAGGGGGAAGTCTCATGGTTTTTCTCGAGTTGCGGCGGGAACCTGGGGTATATTCTCGAGTTACGACGGGGATGGCCCTTCCACACACGTGTGTGTTCAGTCATGTCAGGACTCCTGCCTAGTTGCGAGGGACAACTCGGGATTCTCCTAGAGGCTTTGCAGGGCAATTGGGACGCCTCTCCAGCTGAGGCGGGAGACCAAGGGTCCCTTTCCATGTGCCACAGGAATCCTGGGTCTCCTATCAAGTTTCACGAGGAGTCAGGCATCGTCTCCTTTGGAGGCACTGATCTCCGCATACCTCTGGAGTTTTCAAAGGATTTGAGGCCTCCTGTCGCGATGAGGTGGGGAACTAGGTCTTTCTCTGTGGTCTCCACAGGGGATTCAGACACCCTTTCGTCTTGAGAGATGCAAGACGAGCCTGCATTCCAGTCACTGCAGGGATATCCGGCCTTATTTCGAATCAGGGCATCGCGGTGTCCATTCCACTTGAGGCCGCAAACTCAGGGTCCCTCTCACATACCTAGAGCTGAGAGAAGCCTCCTCTTGACGTGCTTGTGGTAAGGTGGTATTCCTCTGGAGTCGAAGCCAGGGACTAACCTCTCATCTCGAGTTGATTTTTGGTCCACGGAGCTCTTTCGTGTTGCTACAGTGACCTCAGGATCCCTCTAGCCTTGAAACAGTGTTCTTGGGGTTTCTCTGGAGTGCCATGAAGGAAATCAAGGCTCCTTTCATGTGTGATGTGCAACACAGAATTGCTCTGCACGCAGTGCAGGGGAATCGGGCCTCATCTCGTGGTGAGGGGGAAGTCTCATGGTTTTTCTCGAGTTGCGGCGGGAACCTGGGGTATATTCTCGAGTTACGACGGGGATGGCCCTTCCACACACGTGTTTGTTCAGCCACGTCAGGACTCTTGCCTAGTTGCGAGACACAACTCGGGATTCTCCTCGAGGCTTGGCAGGGCAATTGGGACGCCTCTCCAGCTGAGGCGGGAGACCAAGGGTCCCTTTCCACGTGCCACAGGAATCCTGGGACTCCTATCAAGTTTCACGAGGAGTCAGGCATCGTCTCCTTTGGAGGCACTGATCTCCGCGTACCTCTGGAGTTTTCAAAGGATGTGAGGCCTCCGATCGCGATGAGGTTGGGAACTAGGTCTTTCTCTGTGGTCTCCACAGGGGATTCAGACATCCTTTCATCTTGGGAGATGCAAGACGAGCCTGCATTCAAGTCACTGCAGGGATATCCGGCCTTATTTCGCGTCAGGGCATTGCGGTTTCCATTCCACTTGAGGCCGCAAACTCAGGGTCCCTCTCACATACCTAGAGCTGAGAGAAGCCTCCTCTTGAGGTGCTTGTGGTAAGGTGGTATTCCTCTGGAGTCGAAGCCAGGGACTAACCTCTCATCTCGAGTTGATTTTTGGCCCACGGAGCTCTTTCGTGTTGCTACAGTGACCTCAGGATCCCTCTAGCCTTGAAACAGTGTTCTTGGGGTTTCTCTGGAGTGCCATCAAGGAAATCAAGGCTCCTTTCATGTGTGATGTGCAACACGGAATTGCTCTGCACGCAGTGCAGGGGAATCGGGCCTCATCTCGCGGCGAGGGGGAAGTCTCATGGTTTTTCTCGAGTTGCGGCGGGAACCTGGGGTATATTCTCGAGTTACGACGGGGATGGCCCTTCCAGCCACGTGTTTGTTCAGCCACGTCAGGACTCCTGCGTAGTTGCGAGGGACAACTCTGGATTCTCCTCGAGGCTTGGCAGGGCAATTGGGACGCCTCTCCAGCTGAGGCGGGAGACCAAGTGTCCCTTTCCAAGTGCCATAGGAATCCTGGGACTCCTATCAAGTTTCACGAGGAGTCAGGCATCGTCTCCTTTGGAGGCACTGATCTCCGCGTACCTCTGGAGTTTTCAAAGGATGTGAGGCTATCGGTCGCGATGAGGTGGGGAACTAAGTCTTTCTCTGTGCTTTCCACAGGGGATTCATACATCCTTTCGTCCTGGGAGATGCAAGACGAGCCTGCATTGAAGTCACTGCAGGGATATCCGGCCTTATTTCGAGTCAGGGCATCGCGGTGTCCATTCCACTTGAGGCCGCAAAATCAGGGTCCCTCTCAGATACCTAGAGCTGAGAGAAGCCTCCTCTTGAGGTGCTTGTGGTAAGGTGGTATTCCTCTGGAGACGAATCCAGGGACTAACCTCTCTTTTCGAGTTGATTTTTGGTCCACAGAGTTCTTTCGTGTTGCTACAGTGACCTCAGGATCCCTCTAGCCTTGAAACAGTGTTCTAGGGGTTTCTCTGGAGTGCCATCAAGGAAATCAAGGCTCCTTTCATGTGTGATGTGCAAGACGGAATTGCTCTGCACGCAGTACAGGGGTATCGGGCCTGATCTCGCATCGAGGGGGAAGTCTCATGGTTTTTCTCCAGTTGCGGCGGGAACCTGGGGAATATTCTCGAGTTACGACGGGGATGGCCCTTCCACCCACGTGTTTCTTCAGCGACGTCAGGACTCCTGCCTAGTTGCGAGGGACAACTCTGGATTCTCCTCGAGGCTTGGCAGGGCAATTGGAACGCCTCTCCAGCTGAGGCGGGAGACCAAGGGTCCCTTTCCACGTGCCACAAGAATCTTGGGACTCCTATCAAGTTTCACGAGGAGTCAGGCATCGTCTCCTTTGGAGGCACTGATCTCCGCGTACCTCTGGAGTTTTCAAAGGATGTGAGGCTATCGGTCGCAATGAGGTGGGGAACTAGGTGTTTCTCTGTGGTCTCCACAGGGGATTCAGACATCCTTTCTTCTTGGGAGATGCAAGACGAGCCTGCATTCAAGTCACTGCAGGGATATCCGGCCTTATTTCGAGTCAGGGCATCGCGGTGTCCATTCCACTTGAGGCCGCAAACTCAGGGTCCCTCTCTCATACCTAGAGCTGAGAGAAGCCTCCTCTTGAGGTGCTTGTGGTAAGGTGGTATTCCTCAGGAGTCGAAGCCAGGGACTAACCTCTCATCTCGTGTTGATTCTTGGTCCACGGAGCTCTTTCGTGTTGCTACAGTGACCTCAGGATCCCTCTAGCCTTGAAACAGTGTTCTTGGGGTTTCTCTGGAGTGCCATGAAGGAAATCAAGGCTCCTTTCATGTGTGATGTGCAACACGGAATTGCTCTGCACGCAGTGCAGGGGAATCGGGCCTCATCTCGCGGCGAGGGGGAAGTCTCATGGTTTTTCTCGAGTTGCGGCGGGAACCTGGGGTATATTCTCGAGTTACGACGGGGATGGCCTTCCACACACGTGTTTGTTCAGCCACGTCAGGACTCTTGGCTAGTTGCGAGGGACAACTCGGGATTCTCCTCGAGGCTTGGCAGGGCAATTGGAACGCCTCTCCAGCTGAGGCTGGAGACCAAGGGTCCCTTTCCACGTGCCACAAGAATCCTGGGACTCCTATCAAGTTTCACGAGGAGTCAGGCATCGTCTCCTTTGGAGGCACTGATCTCCGCATACCTCTGGAGTTTTCAAAGATTTTGAGGCCTCCTGTCGCGATGAGGTGGGGAACTAGGTCTTTCTCTGTGGTCTCCACAGGGGATTCAGACACCCTTTCGTCTTGGGAGATGCAAGACGAGCCTGCATTCCAGTCACTGCAGGGATATCCGGCCTTATTTCGAGTCAGGGCATCGCGGTGTCCATTCCACTTGAGGCCGCAAACTCAGGATCCCTCTCACATACCAAGAGCTGAGAGAAGCCTCCTCTTGAGGTGCTTCTGGTAAGGTGGTATTCCTCTGGAGTCGATGCCAGGGACTAACCTCTCATCTCGAGTTGATTTTTTGTCCGCAGAGTTCTTTCGTGTTGCTACAGTGACCTCAGGATCCCTCTAGCCTTGAAACAGTGTTCTTGGGGTTTCTCTGGAGTGCCATGAAGGAAATCAAGGCTCCTTTCATGTGTGATGTGCAACACAGAATTGCTCTGCACGCAGTGCAGGGGAATCGGGCCTCATCTCGCGGCGAGGTGGAAGTCTCATGGTTTTTCTCGAGTTGCGGCGGGAACCTGGGGTATATTCTCCAGTTACGACGGGGATGGCCCTTCCACACATGTGTTTGTTCAGCCACGTCAGGACTCTTGCCTAGTTGCGAGACACAACTCGGGATTCTCCTCGAGGCTTGGCAAGGCAATTGGGACGCTTCTCCAGCTGAGGCGGGAGACCAAGGGTCCCTTTCCACGTGCCACAGGAATCCTGGGACTCCTATCAAGTTTCACGAGGAGTCAGGCATCGTCTCCTTTGGAGGCACTGATCTCCGCGTACCTCTGGAGTTTTCAAAGGATGTGAGGCCTCCGGTCGCAATGAGGTGGGGAACTAGGTCTTTCTCTGTGGTCTCCACAGGGGATTCAGACATCCTTTCATCTTGGGAGATGCAAGACGAGCCTGCATTCATGTTACTGCAGGGATATCCAGCCTTATTTCGAGTCAGGTCATCGCGGTGTCCATTCCACTTGAGGCCGCAAACTCAGGGTCCCTCTCACATACCTAGAGCTGAGAGAAGCCTCCTCTTGAGGTGCTTGTGGTAAGGTGGTATTCCTCTGGAGTCGAAGCCAGGGACTAACCTCTCATCTCGAGTTGATTTTTGGCCCACGGAGCTCTTTCGTGTTGCTACAGTGACCTCAGGATCCCTCTAGCCTTGAAACAGTGTTCTTGGGGTTTCTCTGGAGTGCCATCAAGGAAATCAAGGCTCCTTTCATGTGTGATGTGCAACACGGAATTGCTCTGCACGCAGTGCAGGGGAATCGGGCCTCATCTCGCGGCGAGGGGGAAGTCTCATGGTTTTTCTCGAGTTGCGGCGGGAACCTGGGGTATATTCTCGAGTTACGACGGGGATGGCCCTTCCACCCACGTGTTTGTTCAGCCACGTCAGGACTCCTGCCTAGTTGCGAGGGACAACTTTGGATTCTCCTCGAGGCTTGGCAGGGCAATTGGGACGCCTCTCCAGCTGAGGCGGGAGACCAAGTGTCCCTTTCCAAGTGCCACAGGAATCCTGGGACTCCTATCAAGTTTCACGAGGAGTCAGGCATCGTTTCCTTTGGAGGCACTGATCTCCGCATACCTCTGGAGTTTTCAAAGGATTTGAGGCCTCCTGTCGCGATGAGGTGGGGAACTAGGTCTTTCTCTGTGGTCTCCACAGGGGATTCAGACACCCTTTCGTCTTGGGAGATGCAAGACGAGCCTGCATTCCAGTCACTGCAGGGATATCCGGCCTTATTTCGAGTCAGGGCATCGCGGTGTCCATTCCACTTGAGGCCGCAAACTCAGGGTCCCTCTCACATACCTAGAGCTGAGAGAAGCCTCCTCTTGAGGTGCTTGTGGTAAGGTGGTATTCCTCTGGAGTCGAAGCCAGGGACTAACCTCTCATCTCGAGTTGATTTTTGGTCCACGGAGCTCTTTCGTGTTGCTACAGTGACCTCAGGATCCCTCTAGCCTTGAAACAGTGTTCTTGGGGTTTCTCTGGAGTGCCATGAAGGAAATCAAGGCCCCTTTCATGTGTGATGTGCAACACAGAATTGCTCTACACGCAGTGCAGGGGAATCGGGCCTCATCTCGCGGCGAGGGGGAAGTCTCATGGTTTTTCTCGAGTTGCGGCGGGAACCTGGGGTATATTCTCCAGTTACGACGGGGATGGCCCTTCCACACACGTGTTTGTTCAGCCACGTCAGGACTCTTGCCTGGTTGCGAGACACAACTCGGGATTCTCCTCGAGGCTTGGCAAGGCAATTGGGACGCCTCTCCAGCTGAGGCGGGAGACCAAGGGTCCGTTTCCACGTGCCACAGGAATCCTGGGACTCCTATCAAGTTTCACGAGCAGTCAGGCATCGTCTCCTTTGGAGGCACTGATCTCCGCGTACCTCTGGAGTTTTCAAAGGATGTGAGGCCTCCGGTCGCGAGGAGGTGGGGAACTAGGTCTTTCTCTGTGGTCTCCACAGGGGATTCAGACATCCTTTCGTCCTGGGCGATGCAAGACGAGCCTGCATTCAAGTCACTGCAGGGATATCCAGCCTTATTTCGCGTCAGGGCATCGCGGTGTCCATTCCACTTGAGGCCGCAAACTCAGGGTCCCTCTCACATACCTAGAGCTGAGAGAAGCCTCCTCTTGAGGTGCTTGTGGTAAGGTGGTATTCCTCAGGAGTCGAAGCCAGGGACTAACCTCTCATCTCGAGTTGATTTTTGGCCCACGGAGCTCTTTCGTGTTGCTACAGTGACCTCAGGATCCCTCTAGCCTTGAAACAGTGTTCTTGGGGTTTCTCTGGAGTGCCATCAAGGAAATCAAGGCTCCTTTCATGTGTGATGTGCAACACGGAATTGCTCTGCACGCAGTGCAGGGGAATCGGGCCTCATCTCGCGGCGAGGGGGAAGTCTCATGGTTTTTCTCGAGTTGCGGCGGGAACCTGGGGTATATTCTCGAGTTACGACGGGGATTGCCCTTCCACACACGTGTTTGTCCAGCCATGTCAGGACTCATGCCTAGTTGCGAGGGACAACTCGGGATTCTCCTAGAGGCTTTGCAGGGCAATTGGGACGCCTCTCCAGCTGAGGCGGGAGACCAAGGGTCCCTTTCCAAGTGCCACAGGAATCCTGGGTCTCCTATCAAGTTTCACGAGGAGTCAGGCATCGTCTCATTTGGAGGCACTGATCTCCGCAAAACTCTGGAGTTTTCAAAGGATTTGAGGCCTCCTGTCGCGATGAGGTGGGGAACTTGGTCTTTCTCTGTGGTCTCCACAGGGGATTCAGACACCCTTTCGTCTTGAGAGATGCAAGACGAGCCTGCATTCCAGTCACTGCAGGGATATCCGGCCTTATTTCGAATCAGGGCATCGCGGTGTCCATTCCACTTGAGGCCGCAAACTCAGGGTCCCTCTCACATACCTAGAGCTGAGAGAAGACTCCTCTTGACGTGCTTGTGGTAAGGTGGTATTCCTCTGGAGTCGAAGCCAGGGACTAACCTCTCATCTCGAGTTGATTTTTGGTCCACGGAGCTCTTTCGTGTTGCTACAGTGACCTCAGGATCCCTCTAGCCTTGAAACAGTGTTCTTGGGGTTTCTCTGGAGTGCCATGAAGGAAATCAAGGCTCCTTTCATGTGTGATGTGCAACACAGAATTGCTCTGCACGCAGTGCAGGGGAATCGGGCCTCATCTCGTGGTGAGGGGGAAGTCTCATGGTTTTTCTCGAGTTGCGGCGGGAACCTGCGGTATATTCTCGAGTTACGACGGGGATGGCCCTTCCACACACGTGTTTGTTCAGCCACGTCAGGACTCTTGCCTAGTTGCGAGACACAACTCGGGATTCTCCTCGAGGCTTGGCAAGGCAATTGGGATGCCTCTCCAGCTGAGGCGGGAGACCAAGCGTCCCTTTCCACGTGCCACAGGAATCCTGGGACTCCTATCAAGTTTCACGAGGAGTCAGGCATCGTCTCCTTTGGAGGCACTGATCTCCGCGTACCTCTGGAGTTTTCAAAGGATGTGAGGCCTCCGGTCGCGATGAGGTGGGGAACTAGGTCTTTCTCTGTGGTCTCCACAGGGGATTCAGACATCCTTTCATCTTGGGAGATGCAAGACGAGCCTGCATTCAAGTCACTGCAGGGATATCCGGCCTTATTTCGCGTCAGGGCATCGCGGTGTCCATTCCACTTGAGGCCGCAAACTCAGGGTCCCTCTCACATACCTAGAGCTGAGAGAAGCCTCCTCTTGAGGTGCTTGTCGTAAGGTGGTATTCCTCTGGAGTCGAAGCCAGGGACTAACCTCTCATCTCGAGTTGATTTTTGGCCCACGGAGCTCTTTCGTGTTGCTACAGTGACCTCAGGATCCCTCTAGCCTTGAAACAGTGTTCTTGGGGTTTCTCTGGAGTGCCATCAAGGAAATCAAGGCTCCTTTCATGTGTGATGTGCAACACGGAATTGCTCTGCACGCAGTGCAGGGGAATCGAGCCTCATCTCGCGGCGAGGGGGAAGTCTCATAGTTTTTCTCGAGTTGCGGCGGGAACCTGGGGTATATTCTCGAGTTACGACGGGGATGGCCCTTCCACCCACGTGTTTGTTCAGCCACGTCAGGACTCCTCCCTAGTTGCGAGGGACAACTCTGGATTCTCCTCGAGGCTTGGCAGGGCAATTGGGACGCCTCTCCAGCTGAGGCGGGAGACCAAGTATCCCTTTCCAAGTGCCACAGGAATCCTGGGACTCCCATCAAGTTTCACGAGGAGTCAGGCATCGTCTCCTTTGGAGGCACTGATCTCCGCGTACCTCTGGAGTTTTCAAAGGATGTGAGGCCTCCGGTCGCGATGAGGTGGGGAACTAAGTCTTTCTCTGTGCTTTCCACAGGGGATTCAGACATCCTTTCGTCCTGGGAGGTGCAAGACGAGCCTGCATTGAAGTCACTGCAGGGATATCCGGCCTTATTTCGAGTCAGGGCATCGCGGTGTCCATTCCACTTGAGGCCGCAAAATCAGGGTCCCTCTCACATACCTAGAGCTGAGAGAAGCCTCCTCTTGAGGTGCTTGTGGTAAGGTGGTATTCCTCTGGAGACGAATCCAGGGACTAACTTCTCTTTTCGAGTTGATTTTTGGTCCACAGAGTTCTTTCGTGTTGCTACAGTGACCTCAGGATCCCTCTAGCCTTGAAACAGTGTTCTTGGGGTTTCTCTGGAGTGCCATCAAGGAAATCAAGGCTCCTTTCATGTGTGATGTGCAAGACGGAATTGCTCTGCACGCAGTACAGGGGTATCGGGCCTCATCTCGCATCGAGGGGGAAGTCTCATGGTTTTTCTCCAGTTGCGGCGGGAACCTGGGGTATATTCTCGAGTTACGACGGGGATGGCCCTTCCACACACGTGTTTCTTCAGCGACGTCAGGACTCCTGACTAGTTGCGAGGGACAACTCTGGATTCTCCTCGAGGCTTGGCAGGGCAATTGGAACGCCTCTCCAGCTGAGGCGGGAGACCAAGGGTCCCTTTCCACGTGCCACAAGAATCCTGGGACTCCTATCAAGTTTCACGAGGAGTCAGGCATCGTCTCCTTTGGAGGCACTGATCTCCGTGTACCTCTGGAGTTTTCAAAGGATGTGAGGCCTCCGGTCGCAATGAGGTGGGGAACTAGGTGTTTCTCTGTGGTCTCCACAGGGGATTCAGACATCCTTTCTTCTTGGGAGATGCAAGACGAGCCTGCATTCAAGTCACTGCAGGGATATCCGGCCTTATTTCGAGTCAGGGCATCGCGGTGTCCATTCCACTTGAGGCCGCAAACTCAGGGTCCCTCTCACATACCTAGAGCTGAGAGAAGCCTCCTCTTGAGGTGCTTGTGGTAAGGTGGTATTCCTCAGGAGTCGAAGCCAAGGACTAACCTCTCATCTCGTGTTGATTCTTGGTCCACGGAGCTCTTTCGTGTTGCTACAGTGACCTCAGGATCCCTCTAGCCTTGAAACAGTGTTCTTGGGGTTTCTCTGGAGTGCCATCAAGGAAATCAAGGCTCCTTTCATGTGTGATGTGCAACACGGAATTGCTCTGCACGCAGTGCAGGGGAATCGGGCCTCATCTCGCGGCGAGGGGGAAGTCTCATGGTTTTTCTCGAGTTGCGGCGGGAACCTGGGGTATATTCTTGAGTTACGACGGGGATGGCAATTCCACACACGTGTTTGTTCAGCCACGTCAGGACTCTTGGCTAGTTGCGAGACACAACTCGGGATTCTCCTCGAGGCTTGGCAAGGCAATTGGGACGCCTCTCCAGCTGAGGCGGGAGACCAAGGGTCCCTTTCCACGTGCCACAGGAATCCTGGGACTCCTATCAAGTTTCACGAGGAGTCAGGCATCGTCTCCTTTGGAGGCACTGATCTCCGCGAACCTCTGGAGTTTTCAAAGGATGTGAGGCCTCCGGTCGCGATGAGGTGGGGAACTAGGTCTTTCTCTGTGGTCTCCTCAGGGGATTCAGACATCCTTTCATCTTGGGAGATGGAAGACGAGCCTGCATTCAAGTCACTGCAGGGATATCCAGCCTTATTTCGCGTCAGGGCATCGCGGTGTCCATTCCACTTGAGGCCGCAAACTCAGGGTCCCTCTCACATACCTAGAGCTGAGAGAAGCCTCCTCTTGAGGTGCTTGTGGTAAGGTGGTATTCCTCTGGAGTCGAAGCCAGGGACTAACCTCTCATCTCGAGTTGATTTTTGGCCCACGGAGCTCTTTCGTGTTGCTACAGTGACCTCAGGATCCCTCTAGCCTTGAAACAGTGTTCTTGGGGTTTCTCTGGAGTGCCATCAAGGAAATCAAGGCTCCTTTCATGTGTGATGTGCAACACGGAATTGCTCTGCACGCAGTGCAGGGGAATCGGGCCTCATCTCGTGGCGAGGGGGAAGTCTCATGGTTTTTCTCGAGTTGCAGCGGGAACCTGGGGTATATTTTCGAGTTACGACGGGGATGGCCCTTCCACCCACGTGTTTCTTCAGCGACGTCAGGACTCCTGCCTAGTTGCGAGGGACAACTCTGGATTCTCCTCGAGGCTTGGCAGGGCAATTGGGACGCCTCTCCAGCTGAGGCGGGAGACCAAGTGTCCCTTTCCACGTGCCACAGGAATCCTGGGACTCCTATCAAGTTTCACGAGGAGTCAGGCATCATCTCCTTTGGAGGCACTGATCTCCGAGTACCTCTGGAGTTTTCAAAGGATGTGAGGCTATCGGTCGCGATGAGGTGGGGAACTAAGTCTTTCTCTGTGCTTTCCACAGGGGATTCAGACATCCTTTCGTCCTGGGCGATGCAAGACGAGCCTGCATTGAAGTCACTGCAGGGATATCCGGCCTTATTTCGAGTCAGGGCATCGCGGTGTCCATTCCACTTGAGGCCGCAAACTCAGGGTCCCTCTCACATACCTAGAGCTGAGAGAAGCCTCCTCTTGAGGTGCTTGTGGTAAGGTGGTATTCCTCTGGAGTCGAAGCCAGGGACTAACCTCTCTTTTCGAGTTGATTTTTGGTCCACAGAGTTCTTTCGTGTTGCTACAGTGACCTCAGGATCCCTCTATCCTTGAAACAGTGTTCTTGGGGTTTCTCTGGAGTGCCATCAAGGAAATCAAGGCTCCTTTCATGTGTGATGTGCAACACGGAATTGCTCTGCACGCAGTGCAGGGGAATCGGGCCTCATCTCGCGGCGAGGGGGAAGTCTCATGGTTTTTCTCGAGTTGCGGCGGGAACCTGGGGTATATTCTCGAGTTACGACGGGGATGGCCCTTCCACACACGTGTTTGTTCAGCCATGTCAGGACTCCTGCCTAGTTGCTAGGGACAACTCGGGATTCTCCTAGAGGCTTTGCAGGGCAATTGGGACGCCTCTCCAGCTGAGGCGGGAGACCAAGGGTCCCTTTCCAAGTGCCACAGGAATCCTGGGTCTCCTATCAAGTTTCACGAGGAGTCAGGCATCGTCTCATTTGGAGGCACTGATCTCCGCATACCTCTGGAGTTTTCAAAGGATTTGAGGCCTCCTGTCGCGATGAGGTGGGGAACTTGGTCTTTCTCTGTGGTCTCCACAGGGGATTCAGACACCCTTTCGTCTTGAGAGATGCAAGACGAGCCTGCATTCCAGTCACTGCAGGGATATCCGGCTTATTTCGAATCAGGGCATCGCGGTGTCCATTCCACTTGAGGCCGCAAACTCAGGGTCCCTCTTACATACCTAGAGCTGAGAGAAGACTCCTCTTGACGTGCTTGTGGTAAGGTGGT
This sequence comes from Cervus elaphus, assembly GCF_910594005.1. NCBI lineage: Eukaryota > Metazoa > Chordata > Mammalia > Artiodactyla > Cervidae > Cervus > Cervus elaphus. Next base: position 5,024,540 of record NW_025316779.1, read on the forward strand.
ATTCCTCTGGAGTCGAAGCCAGGGACTAACCTCTCATCTCGAGTTGATTTTTGGTCCACGGAGCTCTTTCGTGTTGCTACAGTGACCTCAGGATCCCTCTAGCCTTGAAACAGTGTTCTTGGGGTTTCTCTGGAGTGCCATCAAGGAAATCAAGGCTCCTTTCATGTGTGATGTGCAACACAGAATTGCTCTGCACGCAGTGCAGGGGAATCGGGCCTCATCTCGCGGCGAGGGGGAAGTCTCATGGTTTTTCTCGAGTTGCGGCGGGAACCTGGGGTATATTCTCGAGTTACGACGGGGATGGCCCTTCCACCCACGTGTTTGTTCAGCCACGTCAGGACTCCTCCCTAGTTGCGAGGGACAACTCTGGATTCTCCTCGAGGCTTGGCAGGGCAATTGGGACGCCTCTCCAGCTGAGGCGGGAGACCAAGTATCCCTTTCCAAGTGCCACAGGAATCCTGGGACTCCTATCAAGTTTCACGAGGAGTCAGGCATCGTCTCCTTTGGAGGCACTGATCTCCGCGTACCTCTGGAGTTTTCAAAGGATGTGAGGCCTCCGGTCGCGATGAGGTGGGGAACTAGGTCTTTCTCTGTGGTCTCCTCAGGGGATTCAGACATCCTTTCATCTTGGGAGATGGAAGACGAGCCTGCATTCAAGTCACTGCAGGGATATCCAGCCTTATTTCGCGTCAGGGCATCGCGGTGTCCATTCCACTTGAGGCCGCAAACTCAGGGTCCCTCTCACATACCTAGAGCTGAGAGAAGCCTCCTCTTGAGGTGCTTGTGGTAAGGGGGTATTCCTCTGGAGTCGAAGCCAGGGACTAACCTCTCATCTCGAGTTGATTTTTGGCCCACGGAGCTTTTTCGTGTTGCTACAGTGACCTCAGGATCCCTCTAGCCTTGAAACAGTGTTCTTGGGGTTTCTCTGGAGTGCCATCAAGGAAATCAAGGCTCCTTTCATGTGTGATGTGCAACACGGAATTGCTCTGCACGCAGTGCAGGGGAATCGGGCCTCATCTCGTGGCGAGGGGGAAGTCTCATGGTTTTTCTCGAGTTGCAGCGGGAACCTGGGGTATATTCTCGAGTTACGACGGGGATGGCCCTTCCACCCACGTGTTTCTTCAGCGACGTCAGGACTCCTGCCTAGTTGCGAGGGACAACTCGGGATTCTCCTCGAGGCTTGGCAGGGCAATTGGGACGCCTCTCCAGCTGAGGCGGGAGACCAAGTGTCCCTTTCCAAGTGCCACAGGAATCCTGGGACTCCTATCAAGTTTCACGAGGAGTCAGGCATCGTCTCCTTTGGAGGCACTGATCTCCGCGTACCTCTGGAGTTTTCAAAGGATGTGAGGCCTCCGGTCGCAATGAGGTGGGGAACTAGGTCATTCTCTGTGGTCTCCACAGGGGATTCAGACATCCTTTCTTCTTGGGAGATGCAAGACGAGCCTGCATTCAAGTTACTGCAGGGATATCCAGCCTTATTTCGCGTCAGGGCATCGCGGTGTCCATTCCACTTGAGGCCGCAAACTCAGGGTCCCTCTCACATACCTAGAGCTGAGAGAAGCCTCCTCTTGAGGTGCTTGTGGTAAGGTGGTATTCCTCTGGAGTCGAAGCCAGGGACTAACCTCTCATCTCGAGTTGATTTTTGGTCCACGGAGCTCTTTCGTGTTGCTACAGTGACCTCAGGATCCCTCTAGCCTTGAAACAGTGTTCTTGGGGTTTCTCTGGAGTGCCATCAAGGAAATCAAGGCTCCTTTCATGTGTGATGTGCAACACGGAATTGCTCTGCACGCAGTGCAGGGGAATCGGGCCTCATCTCGCGGCGAGGGGGAAGTCTCATGGTTTTTCTCGAGTTGCGGCGGGAACCTGGGGTATATTCTCGAGTTACGACGGGGATGGCCCTTCCACCCACGTGTTTGTTCAGCCACGTCAGGACTCCTGCCTAGTTGCGAGGGACAACTTTGGATTCTCCTCGAGGCTTGGCAGGGCAATTGGGATGCCTCTCCAGCTGAGGCGGGAGACCAAGTGTCCCTTTCCAAGTGCCACAGGAATCCTGGGACTCCTATCAAGTTTCACGAGGAGTCAGGCATCGTCTCCTTTGGAGGCACTGATCTCCGCGTACCTCTGGAGTTTTCAAAGGATGTGACGCCTTCGGTCGCGATGAGGTGGGGAACTAAGTCTTTCTCTGTGCTTTCCACAGGGGATTCAGACATCCTTTCGTCCTGGGAGATGCAAGACGAGACTGCATGAAGTCACTGCAGGGATATCCGGCCTTATTTCGAGTCAGGGCATCGCGGTGTCCATTCCACTTGAGGCCGCAAACTCAGGGTCCCTCTCACATACCTAGAGCTGAGAGAAGCCTCCTCTGGAGGTGCTTGTGGTAAGGTGGTATTCCTCTGGAGACGAATCCAGGGACTAACCTATCTTTTCGAGTTGACTTTTGGTCCACAGAGTTCTTTCGTGTTGCTACAGTGACCTCAGGATCCCTCTAGCCTTGAAACAGTGTTCTTGGGGTTTCTCTGGAGTGCCATCAAGGAAATCAAGGCTCCTTTCATGTGTGATGTGCAAGACGGAATTGCTCTGCACGCAGTGCAGGGGAATCGGGCCTCATCTCGCATCGAGGGGGAAGTCTCATGGTTTTTCTCGAGTTGCGGCGGGAACCTGGGGTATATTCTCGAGTTACGACGGGGATGGCCCTTCCACCCACGTGTTTGTTCAGCCACGTCAGGACTCCTGCCTAGTTGCGAGGGACAACTCGGGATTCCCCTCGAGGCTTGGCAGGGCAATTGGAATACCTCTCTAGCTGAGGCGGGAGACCAAGGGTCCCTTTCCACGTGCCACAAGAATCCTGGGACTCCTATCAAGTTTCACGAGGAGTCAGGCATCGTCTCCTTTGAAGGCACTGATCTCCGCATACCTCTGGAGTTTTCAAAGGATGTGAGGCCTCCGGTCGCGTTGAGGTGGGGATCTAGGTCTTTCTCTGTGGTCTCCACAGGGGATTCAGACATCCTTTCTTCTTGGGAGATGCAAGACGAGCCTGCATTCAAGTCACTGCAGGGATATCCGGCCTTATTTCGAGTCAGGGCATCGCGGTGTCCATTCCACTTGAGGCCGCAAACTCAGGATCCCTCTCACATACCTAGAGCTGAGAGAAGCCTCCTCTTGAGGTGCTTTTGTAAGGTGGTATTCCTCAGGAGTCAAAGCCAGGGACTAACCTCTCATCTCGTGTTGATTCTTGGTCCACGGAGCTCTTTCGTGTTGCTACAGTGACCTCAGGATCCCTCTAGCCTTGAAACAGTGTTCTTGGGGTTTCTCTGGAGTGCCATCAAGGAAATCAAGGCTCCTTTCATGTGTGATGTGCAACACGGAATTGCTCTGCATGCAGTGCAGGGGAATCGGGCCTCATCTCGCATCGAGGGGGAAGTCTCATGGTTTTTCTCGAGGTGCGGCGGGAACCTGGGGTATATTCTCGAGTTACGACGGGGATGGCCCTTCCACACACGTGTTTCTTCAGCGACGTCAGGACTCCTGCCTAGTTGCGAGGGACAACTCGGGATTCTCCTCGAGGCTTTGCAGGGCAATTGGGACGCCTCTCCAGCTGAGACGGGAGACCAAGGGTCCCTTTCCACGTGCCACAGGAATCCTGGGTCTCCTGTCAAGTTTCACGAGGAGTCAGGCATCGTTTCCTTTGGAGGCACTGATCTCCGCATACCTCTGGAGTTTTCAAAGGATTTGAGGCCTCCTGTCGCGATGAGGTGGGGAACTAGGTCTTTCTCTGTGGTCTCCACAGGGGATTCAGACACCCTTTCGTCCTGGGAGATGCAAGACGAGCCTGCATTCCAGTCACTGCAGGGATATCCGGCCTTATTTCGAGTCAGGGCATCGCGGTGTCCATTCCACTTGAGGCCGCAAACTCAGGGTCCCTCTCACATACCTAGAGCTGAGAGAAGCCTCCTCTTGAGGTGCTTGTGGTAAGGTGGTATTCCTCTGGAGTCGAAGCCAGGGACTAACCTCTCATCTCGAGTTGATTTTTGGTCCACGGAGCTCTTTCGTGTTGCTACAGTGACCTCAGGATCCCTCTAGCCTTGAAACAGTGTTCTTGGGGTTTCTCTGGAGTGCCACGAAGGAAATCAAGGCTCCTTTCATGTGTGATGTGCAACACAGAATTGCTCTGCACGCAGTGCAGGGGAATCGGGCCTCATCTCGCGGCGAGGTGGAAGTCTCATGGTTTTTCTCGAGTTGCGGCGAGAACCTGGGGTATATTCTCGAGTTACGACGGGGATGGCCCTTCCACACACGTGTTTGTTCAGCCACGTCAGGACTCTTGCCTAGTTGCGAGACACAACTCGGGATTCTCCTCGAGGCTTGGCAAGGCAATTGGGACGCCTCTCCAGCTGAGGCGGGAGACCAAGGGTCCCTTTCCACGTGCCACAGGAATCCTGGGACTCCTATCAAGTTTCACGAGGAGTCAGGCATCGTCTCCTTTGGAGGCACTGATCTCCGCGTACCTCTGGAGTTTTCAAAGGATGTGAGGCCTCCGGTCGCGATGAGGTGGGGAACTAGGTCTTTCTCTGTGGTCTCCACAGGGGATTCAGACATCCTTTCATCTTGGGAGATGCAAGACCAGCCTGCATTCAAGTCACTGCAGGGATATCCAGCCTTATTTCGCGTCAGAGCATCGCGGTGTCCATTCCACTTGAGGCCGCAAACTCAGGGTCCCTCTCACATACCTAGAGCTGAGAGAAGCCTCCTCTTGAGGTGCTTGTGGTAAGGTGGTATTCCTCTGGAATCGAAGCCAGGGACTAACCTCTCATCTCGAGTTGATTTTTGGCCCACGGAGCTCTTTCGTGTTGCTACAGTGACCTCAGGATCCCTCTAGCCTTGAAACAGTGTTCTTGGGGTTTCTCTGGAGTGCCATCAAGGAAATCAAGGCTCCTTTCATGTGTGATGTGCAACACGGAATTGCGCTGCACGCAGTGCAGGGGAATCGGGCCTCATCTCGCGGCGAGGGGGAAGTCTCATGGTTTTTCTCGAGTTGCGGCGGGAACCTGGGGTATATTCTCGAGTTACGACGGGGATGGCCCTTCCACCCACGTGTTTCTTCAGCGACGTCAGGACTCCTGCCTAGGTGCGAGGGACAACTCTGGATTCTCCTCGAGGCTTGGCAGGGCAATTGGAACGCCTCTCCAGCTGAGGCGGGAGACCAAGGGTCCCTTTCCACGTGCCACAGGAATCCTGGGTCTCCTATAAAGTTTCACGAGGAGTCAGGCATCGTCTCCTTTGGAGGCACTGATCTCCACATACCTCTGGAGTTTTCAAAGATTTTGAGGCCTCCTGTCGCGATGAGTTGGGGAAATAGGTCTTTCTCTGTGGTCTCCACAGGGGATTCAGACACCCTTTCGTCTTGGGAGATGCAAGACGAGCCTGCATTCCAGTCACTGCAGGGATATCCGGCCTTATTTCGAGTCAGGGCATCGCGGTGTCAATTCCACTTGAGGCCCCAAACTCAGGATCCCTCTCACAAACCTAGAGCTGAGAGAAGCCTCCTCTTGAGGTGCTTGTGGTAAGGTGGTATTCCTCTGGAGACGAATCCAGGGACTAACCTCTCTTTTTGAGTTGATTTTTGGTCCACAGAGTTCTTTCGTGTTGCTACAGTGACCTCAGAATCCCTCTATCCTTGAAAGAGTGTTCTTGGGGTTTCTCTGGAGTGCCATCAAGGAAATCAAGGCTCCTTTCATGTGTGATGTGCAAGACGGAATTGCTCTGCACGCAGTGCAGGGGAATCGGGTCTCATCTCGCGGCGAGGGGGAAGTCTCATGGTTTTTCTCGAGTTGCGGCGGGAACCTGGGGTATATTCTCCAGTTACGACGGGGATGGCCCTTCCACACACGTGTTTGTTCAGCCACGTCAGGACTCTTGGCTAGTTGCGAGGGACAACTCGGGATTCTCCTCGAGGCTTGGCAAGGCAATTGGGACGCTTCTCCAGCTGAGGCGGGAGACCAAGTGTCCCTTTCCACGTGCCACAGGAATCCTGGGACTCCTATCAAGTTTCACGAGGAGTCAGGCATCGTCTCCTTTGGAGGCACTGATCTCCGCGTACCTCTGGAGTTTTCAAAGGATGTGAGGCCTCCGGTCGCAATGAGGTGGGGAACTAAGTCTTTCTCTGTGGTCTCCACAGGGGATTCATACATCCTTTCATCTTGGGAGATGCAAGACGAGCCTGAATTCAAGTTACTGCAGGGATATCCAGCCTTATTTCGCGTCAGGGCATCGCGGTGTCCATTCCACTTGAGGCCGCAAACTCAGGGTCCCTCTCACATACCTAGAGCTGAGAGAAGCCTCCTCTTGAGGTGCTTGTGGTAAGGTGGTATTCCTCTGGAGACGAATCCAGGGACTAACCTCTCTTTTCGAGTTGATTTTTGGTCCACAGAGTTCTTTCGTGTTGCTACAGTGACCTCAGGATCCCTCTATCCTTGAAACAGTGTTCTTGGGGTTTCTCTGGAGTGTCATCAAGGAAATCAAGGCTCCTTTCATGTGTGATGTGCAAGACGGAATTGCTCTGCACGCAGTACAGGGGAATTGGGCCTCATCTCGCATCGAGGGGGAAGTCTCATGGTTTTTCTCGAGTTGCGGCGGGAACCTGGGGTATATTCTCGAGTTACGACGGGGATGGCCCTTCCACCCACGTGTTTGTTCAGCCACGTCAGGACTCCTGCCTAGTTGCGAGGGACAACTCGGGATTCCCCTTGAGGCTTGGCAGGGCAATTGGAATACCTCTCCAGCTGAGGCGGGAGACCAAGGGTCCCTTTCCACGTGCCACAAGAATCCTGGGACTCCTATCAAGTTTCACGAGGAGTCAGGCATCGTCTCCTTTGAAGGCACTGATCTCCGCATACCTCTGGAGTTTTCAAAGGATGTGAGGCCTCCGGTTGCGATGAGGTGGGGAACTAGGTCTTTCTCTGTGGTCTCCACAGGGGATTCAGACATCCTTTCTTCTTGGGAGATGCAAAACGAGCCTGCATTCAAGTCACTGCAGGGATATCCGGCCTTATTTCGAGTCAGGGCATCGCGGTGTCCATTCCACTTGAGGCCGCAAACTCAGGATCCCTCTCACATACCTAGAGCTGAGAGAAGCCTCCTCTTGAGGTGCTTTTGTAAGGTGGTATTCCTCAGGAGTCAAAGCCAGGGACTAACCTCTCATCTCGTGTTGATTCTTGGTCCACGGAGCTCTTTCGTGTTGCTACAGTGACCTCAGGATCCCTCTAGCCTTGAAACAGTGTTCTTGGGGTTTCTCTGGAGTGCCATCAAGGAAATCAAGGCTCCTTTCATGTGTGATGTGCAACACGGAATTGCTCTGCATGCAGTGCAGGGGAATCGGGCCTCATCTCGCGGCGAGGGGGAAGTCTCATGGTTTTTCTCGAGGTGCGGCGGGAACTTGGGGTATATTCTCGAGTTACGACGGGGATGGCCCTTCCACCCACGTGTTTCTTCAGCGACGTCAGGACTCCTGCCTAGTTGCGAGGGACAACTCGGGATTCTCCTAGAGGCTTTGCAGGGCAATTGGGACGCCTCTCCAGCTGAGACGGGAGACCAAGTGTCCCTTTCCACGTGCCACAGGAATCCTGGGTCTCCTATCAAGTTTCACGAGGAGTCAGGCATCGTTTCCTTTGGAGGCACTGATCTCCGCATACCTCTGGAGTTTTCAAAGGATGTGAGGCCTCCTGTCGCGATGAGGTGGGGAACTAGGTCTTTCTCTGTGGTCTCCACAGGGGATTCAGACACCCTTTCGTCTTGGGAGATGCAAGACGAGCCTGCATTCCAGTCACTGCAGGGATATCCGGCCTTATTTCGAGTCAGGGCATCGCGGTGTCCATTCCACTTGAGGCCGCAAACTCAGGGTCCCTCTCACATACCTAGAGCTGAGAGAAGCCTCCTCTTGAGGTGCTTGTGGTAAGGTGGTATTCCTCTGGAGTCGAAGCCAGGGACTAACCTCTCATCTCGAGTTGATTTTTAGTCCACGGAGCTCTTTCGTGTTGCTACAGTGACCTCAGGATCCCTCTAGCCTTGAAACAGTGTTCTTGGGGTTTCTCTGGAGTGCCATGAAGGAAATCAAGGCTCCTTTCATGTGTGATGTGCAACACAGAATTGCTCTACACGCAGTGCAGGGGAAGCGGGCCTCATCTCGCGGCGAGGGGGAAGTCTCATGGTTTTTCTCGAGTTGCGGCGGGAACCTGGGGTATATTCTCGAGTTACGACGGGGATGGCCCTTCCACACACGTGTTTGTTCAGCCACGTCAGGACTCTTGCCTAGTTGCGAGACACAACTCGGGATTCTCCTCGAGGCTTGGCAAGGCAATTGGGACGCCTCTCCAGCTGAGGCGGGAGACCAAGGGTCCCTTTCCACGTGCCACAGGAATCCTGGGACTCCTATCAAGTTTCACGAGGACTCAGGCATCGTCTCCATTGGAGGCACTGATCTCCGCGTACCTCTGGAGTTTTCAAAGGATGTGAGGCCTCCGGTCGCGAGGAGGTGGGGAACTAGGTCTTTCTCTGTGGTCTCCACAGGGGATTCAGACATCCTTTCATCTTGGGAGATGCAAGACGAGCCTGCATTCAAGTCACTGCAGGGATATCCAGCCTTATTTCGCGTCAGGGCATCGCGGTGTCCATTCCACTTGAGGCCGCAAACTCAGGGTCCCTCTCACATACCTAGAGCTGAGAGAAGCCTCCTCTTGAGGTGCTTGTGGTAAGGTGGTATTCCTCTGGAGTCGAAGCCAGGGACTAACCTCTCATCTCGAGTTGATTTTTGGCCCACGGAGCTCTTTCGTGTTGCTACAGTGACCTCAGGATCCCTCTAGCCTTGAAACAGTGTTCTTGGGGTTTCTCTGGAGTGCCATCAAGGAAATCAAGGCTCCTTTCATGTGTGATGTGCAACACGGAATTGCTCTGCACGCAGTGCAGGGGAATCGGGCCTCATCTCGCGGCGAGGGGGAAGTCTCATGGTTTTTCTCGAGTTGCGGTGGGAACCTGGGGTATATTCTCGAGTTACGACGGGGATGGCCCTTCCACCCACGTGTTTCTTCAGCGAAGTCAGGACTCCTGCCTAGTTGCGAGGGACAACTCTGGATTCTCCTCGAGGCTTGGCAGGCAATTGGGACGCCTCTCCAGCTGAGGCGGGAGACCAAGTGTCCCTTTCCAAGTGCCACAGGAATCCTGGGACTCCTATCAAGTTTCACGAGGAGTCAGGCATCATCTCCTTTGGAGGCACTGATCTCCACATACCTCTGGAGTTTTCAAAGGATGTGAGGCTATCGGTCGCGATGAGGTGGGGAACTAAGTCTTTCTCTGTGCTTTGCACAGGGGATTCAGACATCCTTTCGTCCTGGGAGATGCAAGACGAGCCTGCATTGAAGTCACTGCAGGAATATCCGGCCTTATTTCGAGTCAGGGCATCGCGGTGTCCATTCCACTTGAGGCCGCAAACTCAGGGTCCCTCTCACATACCTAGAGCTGAGAGAAGCCTCCTCTTGAGGTGCTTGTGGTAAGGTGGTATTCCTCTGGATTCGAAGCCAGGGACTAACCTCTCTTTTCGAGTTGATTTTTGGTCTACAGAGTTCTTTCGTGTTGCTACAGTGACCTCAGGATCCCTCTAGCCTTGAAACAGTGTTCTTGGGGTTTCTCTGGAGTGCCATCAAGGAAATCAAGGCTCCTTTCATGTGTGATGTGCAAGACGGAATTGCTCTGCACGCAGTACAGGGGAATCGGGCCTCATCTCGCATCAAGGGGGAAGTCTCATGGTTTTTCTCGAGTTGCGGCGGGAACCTGGGGTATATTCTCGAGTTACGACGGGGATGGCCCTTCCACCCACGTATTTGTTCAGCCACGTCAGGACTCGTGCCTAGTTGGGAGGGACAACTTGGGATTCTCCTCGAGGCTTGGCAGGGCAATTGGAACGCCTCTCCAGCTGAGGCGGGAGACCAAGGGTCCCTTTCCACGTGCCACAGGAATCCTGGGACTCCTATCAAGTTTCACGAGGAGTCAGGCATCGTTTCCTTTGAAGGCACTGATCTCCGCGTACCTCTGGAGTTTTCAAAGGATGTGAGGCCTCCGGTCGCGATGAGGTGGTTAACTAGGTCTTTCTCTGTGGTCTCCACAGGGGATTCAGACATCCTTTCATCTTGGGAGATGCAAGATGAGCCTGCATTCAAGTCACTGCAGGGATATCCGGCCTTATTTCGAGTCAGGGCATCGCGGTGTCCATTCCACTTAAGGCCGCAAACTCAGGATCCCTCTCACATACCTAGTGCTGAGAGAAGCGTCCTCTTGAGGTGCTTGTGGTAAGGTGGTATTCCTCAGGAGTCGAAGCCAGGGACTAACCTCTCATCTCGTGTTGATTCTTGGTCCACGGAGCTCTTTCGTGTTGCTACAGTGACCTCAGGATCCCTCTAGCCTTGAAACAGTGTTTTTGGGGTTTCTCTGGAGTGCCATCAAGGAAATCAAGGCTCCTTTCATGTGTGATGTGCAACACGGAATTGCTCTGCACGCAGTGCAGGGGAATCGGGCCTCATCTCGCGGCGAGGGGGAAGTCTCATGGTTTTTCTCGAGTTGCGGCGGGAACCTGGGGTATATTCTCGAGTTACGAAGGGGATGGCCCTTCCACACACGTGTGTGTTCAGTCATGTCAGGACTCCTGCCTAGTTGCGAGGGACAACTCGGGATTCTCCTAGAGGCTTTGCAGGGCAATTGGGACGCCTCTCCAGCTGAGGCGGGAGACCAAGGGTCCCTTTCCATGTGCCACAGGAATCCTGGGTCTCCTATCAAGTTTCACGAGGAGTCAGGCATCGTCTCCTTTGGAGGCACTGATCTCCGCATACCTCTGGAGTTTTCAAAGGATTTGAGGCCTCCTGTCGCGATGAGGTGGGGAACTAGGTCTTTCTCTGTGGTCTCCACAGGGGATTCAGACACCCTTTCGTCTTGAGAGATGCAAGACGAGCCTGCATTCCAGTACTGCAGGGATATCCGGCCTTATTTCGAATCAGGGCATCGCGGTGTCCATTCCACTTGAGGCCGCAAACTCAGGGTCCCTCTCACATACCTAGAGCTGAGAGAAGCCTCCGCTTGACGTGCTTGTGGTAAGGTGGTATTCCTCTGGAGTCGAAGCCAGGGACTAACCTCTCATCTCGAGTTGATTTTTGGTCCACGGAGCTCTTTCGTGTTGCTACAGTGACCTCAGGATCCCTCTAGCCTTGAAACAGTGTTCTTGGGGTTTCTCTGGAGTGCCATGAAGGAAATCAAGGCTCCTTTCATGTGTGATGTGCAACACAGAATTGCTCTGCACGCAGTGCAGGGGAATCGGGCCTCATCTCGCGGCGAGGGGGATGTCTCATGGTTTTTCTCGAGTTGCGGCGGGAACCTGGGGTATATTCTCGAGTTACGACGGGGATGGCCCTTCCACACACGTGTTTGTTCAGCCACGTCAGGACTCCTGCCTAGTTGCGAGGGACAACTCTGGATTCTCCTCGAGGCTTGGCAGGGCAATTGGGACGCCTCTCCAGCTGAGGCGGGAGACCAAGTGTCCCTTTCCAAGTGCCACAGGAATCCTGGGACTCCCATCAAGTTTCACGAGGAGTCAGGCATCGTCTCCTTTGGAGGCACTGATCTCCGCGTACCTCTGGAGTTTTCAAAGGATGTGAGGCTATCGGTCGCGATGAGGTGGGGAACTAAGTCTTTCTCTGTGCTTTCCACAGGGGATTCAGACATCCTTTCGTCCTGGGAGATGCAAGACGAGCCTGCATTGAAGTCACTGCAGGGATATCCGGCCTTATTTCGAGTCAGGGCATCGCGGTGTCCATTCCACTTGAGGCCGCAAAATCAGGGTCCCTCTCAGATACCTAGAGCTGAGAGAAGCCTTCTCTTGAGGTGCTTGTGGTAAGGTGGTATTCCTCTGGAGACGAATCCAGGGACTAACCTCTCTTTTCGAGTTGATTTTTGGTCCACAGAGTTCTTTCGTGTTGCTACAGTGACCTCAGGATCCCTCTAGCCTTGAAACATTGTTCTTGGGGTTTCTCTGGAGTGCCATCAAGGAAATCAAGGCTCCTTTCATGTGTGATGTGCAAGACGGAATTGCTCTGCACGCAGTACAGGGGTATCGGGCCTCATCTCGCATCGAGGGGGAAGTCTCATGGTTTTTCTCCAGTTACGGCGGGAACCTGGGGTATATTCTCGAGTTACGACGGGGATGGCCCTTCCACCCACGTGTTTCTTCAGCGACGTCAGGACTCCTGCCTAGTTGCGAGGGACAACTCTGGATTCTCCTCGAGGCTTGGCAGGGCAATTGGAACGCCTCTCCAGCTGAGGCGGGAGACCAAGGGTCCCTTTCCACGTGCCACAAGAATCCTGGGACTCCTATCAAGTTTCACGAGGAGTCAGGCATCGTCTCCTTTGGAGGCACTGATCTCCGCGTACCTCTGGAGTTTTCAAAGGATGTGAGGCCTCCGGTCGCAATGAGGTGGGGAACTAGTTGTTTCTCTGTGGTCTCCACAGGGGATTCAGACATCCTTTCTTCTTGGGAGATGCAAGACGAGCCTGCATTCAAGTCCCTGCAGGGATATCCGGCCTTATTTCGAGTCAGGGCATTGCGGTGTCCATTCCACTTGAGGCCGCAAACTCAGGGTTCCTCTCACATACCTAGAGCTGAGAGAAGCCTCCTCTTGAGGTGCTTGTGGTAAGGTGGTATTCCTCAGGAGTCGAAGCCAGGGACTAACCTCTCATCTCGTGTTGATTCTTGGTCCACGGAGCTCTTTCGTGTTGCTACAGTGACCTCAGGATCCCTCTAGCCTTGAAACAGTGTTCTTGGGGTTTCTCTGGAGTGCCATCAAGGAAATCAAGGCTCCTTTCATGTGTGATGTGCAACACGGAATTGCTCTGCACGCAGTGCAGGGGAATCGGGCCTCATCTCCCGGCGAGCGGGAAGTCTCATGGTTTTTCTCGAGTTGCGGCGGGAACCTGGGGTATATTCTCGAGTTACGACGGGGATGGCCCTTCCACACACGTGTTTCTTCAGCCACGTCAGGACTCTTGGCTAGTTGCGAGGGACAACTCGGGATTCTCCTCGAGGCTTGGCAGGGCAATTGGAACGCCTCTCCAGCTGAGGCGGGAGCCCAAGGGTCCCTTTCCAAGTGCCACAGGAATCCTGGGTCTCCTATAAAGTTTCACGAGGAGTCAGGCATCGTCTCCTTTGGAGGCACTGATCTCCACATACCTCTGGAGTTTTCAAAGATTTTGAGGCCTCCTGTCGCGATGAGTTGGGGAAATAGGTCTTTCTCTGTGGTCTCCACAGGGGATTCAGACACCCTTTCGTCTTGGGAGATGCAAGACGAGCCTGCATTCCAGTCACTGCAGGGATATCCGGCCTTATTTCGAGTCAGGGCATCGCGGTGTCAATTCCACTTGAGGCCCCAAACTCAGGATCCCTCTCACATACCTAGAGCTGAGAGAAGCCTCCTCTTGAGGTGCTTGTGGTAAGGTGGTATTCCTCTGGAGTCGAAGCCAGGGACTAACCTCTCATCTCGAGTTGATTTTTGGCCCACGGAGATCTTTCGTGTTGCTACAGTGACCTCAGGATCCCTCTAGCGTTGAAACAGTGTTCTTGGGGTTTCTCTGGAGTGCCATCAAGGAAATCAAGGCTCCTTTCATGTGTGATGTGCAACACGGAATTGCTCTGCACGCAGTGCAGGGGAATCGGGCCTCGTCTCGCGGCGAGGGGGAAGTCTCATGGTTTTTCTCGAGTTGCGGCGGGAACCTGGGGTATATTCTCGAGTTACGACGGGGATGGCCCTTCCACACACGTGTTTGTTCAGCCACGTCAGGACTCTTGCCTAGTTGCGAGACACAACTCGGGATTCTCCTCGAGGCTTGGCAAGGCAATTGGGACGCCTCTCCAGCTGAGGCGGGAGACTAAGGGTCCCTTTCCACGTGCCACAGGAATCCTGGGACTCCTATCAAGTTTCACGAGGAGTCAGGCATCGTCTCCTTTGGAGGCACTGATCTCCGCATACCTCTGGAGTTTTCAAAGGATTTGAGGCCTCTTGTCGCGATGAGGTGGGGAACTAGGTCTTTCTCTGTGGTCTCCACAGGGGATTCAGACATCCTTTCATCTTGGGAAATGCAAGACGAGCCTGCATTCAAGTCACTGCAGGGATATCCGGCCTTATTTCGCGTCAGGGCATCGCGGTGTCCATTCCACTTGAGGCCGCAAACTCAGGGTCCCTCTCACATACCTAGAGCTGAGAGAAGCCTCCTCTTGAGGTGCTTGTGGTAAGGTGGTATTCCTCTGGAGTCGAAGCCAGGGACTAACCTCTCATCTCGAGTTGATTTTTGGCCCACGGAGCTCTTTCGTGTTGCTACAGTGACCTCAGGATCCCTCTAGCCTTGAAACAGTGTTCTTGGGGTTTCTCTGGAGTGCCATCAAGGAAATCAAGGCTCCTTTCATGTGTGATGTGCAACACGGAATTGCTCTGCACGCAGTGCAGGGTAATCGGGCCTCATCTCGCGGCGAGGGGGAAGTCTCATTGTTTTTCTCGAGTTGCGGCGGGAACCTGGGGTATATTCTCGAGTTACGACGGGGATGGCCCTTCCACCCACGTGTTTCTTCAGCGACGTCAGGACTCCTGCCTAGTTGCGAGGTACAACTCTGGATTCTCCTCGAGGCTTGGCAGGGCAATTGGGACGCCTCTCCAGCTGAGGCGGGAGACCAAGTGTCCCTTTCCAAGTGCCAAAGGAATCCTGGGACTCCTATCAAGTTTCACGAGGAGTCAGGCATCGTCTCCTTTGGAGGCACTGATCTCCGCGTACCTCTGGAGTTTTCAAAGGATGTGAGGCTATCGGTCGCGATGAGGTGGGGAACTAAGTCTTTCTCTGTGCTTTCCACAGGGGATTCAGACATCCTTTCGTCCTGGAAGATGCAAGACGAGCCTGCATTGAAGTCACTGCAGGGATATCCGGCCTTATTTCGAGTCAGGGCATCGCGGTGTCCATTCCACTTGAGGCCGCAAACTCAGGGTCCCTCTCACATACCTAGTGCTGAGAGAAGCCTCCTCTTGAGGTGCTTGTGGTAAGGTGGTATTCCTCTGGAGACGAATCCAGGGACTAACCTCTCTTTTCGAGTTGATTTTTGGTCCACAGAGTTCTTTCGTGTTGCTACAGTGACCTCAGGATCCCTCTATCCTTGAAACAGTGTTCTTGGGGTTTCTCTGGAGTGCCATCAAGGAAATCAAGGCTCCTTTCATGTGTGATGTGCAAGACGGAATTGCTCTGCACGCAGTACAGGGGAATCGGGCCTCATCTCGCATCGAGGGGGAAGTCTCATGGTTTTTCTCGAGTTGCGGCGGGAACCTGGGGTATATTCTCGAGTTACGACGGGGATGGCCCTTCCACCCACGTGTTTGTTCAGCCACGTCAGGACTCCTGCCTAGTTGCGAGGGACAACTCTGGATTCTCCTCGAGGCTTGGCAGGGCAATTGGGACGCCTCTCCAGCTGAGGCGGGAGACCAAGGGTCCCTTTCCACGTGCCACAAGAATCCTGGGACTCCTATCAAGTTTCACGAGGAGTCAGGCATCGTCTCCTTTGGAGGCACTGATCTCCGCGTACCTCTGGAGTTTTCAAAGGATGTGAGGCCTCCGGTCGCGATGAGGTGGGGAACTAGGTGTTTCTCTGTGGTCTCCACAGGGGATTCAGACATCCTTTCTTCTTGGGAGATGCAAGACGAGCCTGCATTCCAGTCACTGCAGGGATATCCAGCCTTATTTCGAGTCAGGGCATCGCGGTGTCCATTCCACTTGAGGCCGCAAACTCAGGATCCCTGTCACATACCTAGAGCTGAGAGAAGCCTCCTCTTGAGGTGCTTGTGGTAAGGTGGTATTCCTCAGGAGTCGAAGCCAGGGACTAACCTCTCATCTCGTGTTGATTCTTGGTCCACGGAGCTCTTTCGTGTTGCTACAGTGACCTCAGGATCCCTCTAGCCTTGAAACAGTGTTCTTGGGGTTTCTCTGGAGTGCCATCAAGGAAATCAAGGCTCCTTTCATGTGTGATGTGTAACACGGAATTGCTCTGCACGCAGTGCAGGGGAATCGGTCCTCATCTCGCAGCGAGGGGGAAGTCTCATGGTTTTTCTCGAGTTGCGGCGGGAACCTGGGGTATATTCTCGAGTTACGACGGGGATGTCCCTTCCACACACGTGTGTGTTCAGCCATGTCACACTCCTGCCTAGTTGCGAGGGACAACTCGGGATTCTCCTAGAGGCTTTGCAGGGCAATTGGGACGCCTCTCCAGCTGAGGCGGGAGACCAAGGGTCCCTTTCCACGTGCCACAGGAATCCTGGGTCTCCTATCAAGTTTCACGAGGAGTCAGGCATCGTCTCCTTTGGAGGCACTGATCTCCGCATACCTCTGGACTTTTCAAAGGATTTGAGGCCTCCTGTCGTGATGAGGTGGGGAACTACGTCTTTCTCTGTGGTCTCCACAGGGGATTCAGACACCCTTTCGTCTTGGGAGATGCAAGACGAGCCTGCATTCCAGTCACTGCAGGGATATCCGGCCTTATTTCGAGTCAGGGCATCGCGGTGTCCATTCCGCTTGAGGCCGCAAACTCAGGGTCCCTCTCACATACCTAGAGCTGAGAGAAGCCTCCTCTTGAGGTGCTTGTGGTAAGGTGGTATTCCTCTGGAGTCGAAGCCAGGGGCTATCCTCTCATCTCGAGTTGATTTTGGGTCCACGGAGCTCTTTTGTGTTGCTACAGTGACCTCAGGATCCCTCTAGCCTTGAAACAGTGTTCTTGGGGTTTCTCTGGAGCGCCATGAAGGAAATCAAGGCTCCTTTCATGTGTGATGTGCAACACAGAATTGCTCTGCACGCAGTACAGGGGAATCGGGCCTCATCTCGCGGCGAGGGGGAAGTCTCATCGTTTTTCTCGAGTTGCGGCAGGAACCTGGGGTATATTCTCGAGTTACGACGGGGATGGCCCTTCCACACACGTGTTTGTTCAGCCACGTCAGGACTCTTGCCTAGTTGCGAGACACAACTCGGGATTCTCCTCGAGGCTTGGCAAGGCAATTGGGACGCCTCTCCAGCTGAGGCGGGAGACCAAGGGTCCCTTTCCACGTGCCACAGGAATCCTGGGACTCCTATCAAGTTTCACGAGGAGTCAGGCATCGTCTCCTTTGGAGGCACTGATCTCCGCGTACCTCTGAAGTTTTCAAAGGATGTGAGGCCTCCGGTCGCGATGAGGTGGGGAACTAGGTCTTTCTCTGTGGTCTCCACAGGGGATTCAGACATCCTTTCATCTTGGGAGATGCAAGACGAGCCTGCATTCAAGTCACTGCAGGGATATCCAGCCTTATTTCGCGTCAGGGCATCGCGGTGTCCATTCCACTTGAGGCTGCAAATTCAGGGTTCCTCTCACATACCTAGAGCTGAGAGAAGCCTCCTCTTGAGGTGCTTGTGGTAAGGTGGTATTCCTCTGGAGTCGAAGCCAGGGACTAACCTCTCATCTCGAGTTGATTTTTGGCCCACGGAGCTCTTTCGTGTTGCTACAGTGACCTCAGGATCCCTCTAGCCTTGAAACAGTGTTCTTGGGGTTTCTCTGGAGTGCCATCAAGGAAATCAAGGCTCCTTTCATGTGTGATGTGCAACACGGAATTGCTCTGCACGCAGTGCAGGGGAATCGGGCCTCATCTCGCGGCGAGGGGGAAGTCTCATGGTTTTTCTCGAGTTGCGGCGGGAACCTGGGGTATATTCTCGAGTTACGACGGGGATGGCCCTTCCACCCACGTGTTTCTTCAGCGACGTCAGAACTCCTGCCTAGTTGCGAGGTACAACTCTGGATTCTCCTCGAGGCTTGGCAGGGCAATTGGGACGCCTCTCCAGCTGAGGCGGGAGACCAAGTGTCCCTTTCCAAGTGCCAAAGGAATCCTGGGACTCCTATCAAGTTTCACGAGGAGTCAGGCATCGTCTCCTTTGGAGGCACTGATCTCCGCGTACCTCTGGAGTTTTCAAAGGATGTGAGGCTATCGGTCGCGATGAGGTGGGGAACTAAGTCTTTCTCTGTGCTTTCCACAGGGGATTCAGACATCCTTTCGTCCAGGAAGATGCAAGACGAGCCTGCATTGAAGTCACTGCAGGGATATCCGGCCTTATTTCGAGTCAGGGCATCGCGGTGTCCATTCCACTTGAGGCCGCAAACTCAGGGTCCCTCTCACATACCTAGAGCTGAGAGAAGCCTCCTCTTGAGGTGCTTGTGGTAAGGTGGTATTCCTCTGGAGACGAATCCAGGGACTAACCTCTCTTTTCGAGTTGATTTTTGGTCCACAGAGTTCTTTCGTGTTGCTACAGTGACCTCAGGATCCCTCTATCCTTGAAACAGTGTTCTTGGGGTTTCTCTGGAGTGCCATCAAGGAAATCAAGGCTCCTTTCATGTGTGATGTGCAAGACGGAATTGCTCTGCACGGAGTACAGGGGAATCGGGCCTCATCTCGCATCGAGGGGGAAGTCTCATGGTTTTTCTCGAGTTGCGGCGGGAACCTGGGGTATATTCTCGAGTTACGACGGGGATGGCCCTTCCACCCACGTGTTTGTTCAGCCACGTCAGGACTCCTGCCTAGTTGCGAGGGACAACTCTGGATTCTCCTCGAGGCTTGGCAGGGCAATTGGGACGCCTCTCCAGCTGAGGCGGGAGACCAAGGGTCCCTTTCCACGTGCCACAAGAATCCTGGGACTCCTATCAAGTTTCACGAGGAGTCAGGCATCGTCTCCTTTGGAGGCATTGATCTCCGCGTACCTCTGGAGTTTTCAAAGGATGTGAGGCCTCCGGTCGCGATGAGGTGGGGAACTAGGTGTTTCTCTGTGGTCTCCACAGGGGATTCAGACATCCTTTCTTCTTGGGAGATGCAAGACGAGCCTGCATTCCAGTCACTGCAGGGATATCCAGCCTTATTTCGAGTCAGGGCATCGCGGTGTCCATTCCACTTGAGGCCGCAAACTCAGGATCCCTCTCACATACCTAGAGCTGAGAGAAGCCTCCTCTTGAGGTGCTTGTGGTAAGGTGGTATTCCTCAGGAGTCGAAGCCAGGGACTAACCTCTCATCTCGTGTTGATTCTTGGTCCACGGAGCTCTTTCGTGTTGCTACAGTGACCTCAGGATCCCTCTAGCCTTGAAACAGTGTTCTTGGGGTTTCTCTGGAGTGCCATCAAGGAAATCAAGGCTCCTTTCATGTGTGATGTGTAACACGGAATTGCTCTGCACGCAGTGCAGGGGAATCGGTCCTCATCTCGCAGCGAGGGGGAAGTCTCATGGTTTTTCTCGAGTTGCGGCGGGAACCTGGGGTATATTCTCGAGTTACGACGGGGATGTCCCTTCCACACACGTGTGTGTTCAGCCATGTCACACTCCTGCCTAGTTGCGAGGGACAACTCGGGATTCTCCTAGAGGCTTTGCAGGGCAATTGGGACGCCTCTCCAGCTGAGACGGGAGACCAAGGGTCCCTTTCCACGTGCCACAGGAATCCTGGGTCTCCTATCAAGTTTCACGAGGAGTCAGGCATCGTCTCCTTTGGAGGCACTGATCTCCGCATACCTCTGGAGTTTTCAAAGGATTTGAGGCCTCCTGTCGCGATGAGGTGGGGAACTACGTCTTTCTCTGTGGTCTCCACAGGGGATTCAGACACCCTTTCGTCTTGGGAGATGCAAGACGAGCCTGCATTCCAGTCACTGCAGGGATATCCGGCCTTATTTCGAGTCAGGGCATCGCGGTGTCCATTCCGCTTGAGGCCGCAAACTCAGGGTCCCTCTCACATACCTAGAGCTGAGAGAAGCCTCCTCTTGAGGTGCTTGTGGTAAGGTGGTATTCCTCTGGAGTCGAAGCCAGGGGCTATCCTCTCATCTCGAGTTGATTTTGGGTCCACGGAGCTCTTTTGTGTTGCTACAGTGACCTCAGGATCCCTCTAGCCTTGAAACAGTGTTCTTGGGGTTTCTCTGGAGTGCCATGAAGGAAATCAAGGCTCCTTTCATGTGTGATGTGCAACACAGAATTGCTCTGCACGCAGTACAGGGGAATCGGGCCTCATCTCGCGGCGAGGGGGAAGTCTCATGGTTTTTCTCGAGTTGCGGCAGGAACCTGGGGTATATTCTCGAGTTACGACGGGGATGGCCCTTCCACACACGTGTTTGTTCAGCCACGTCAGGACTCTTGCCTAGTTGCGAGACACAACTCGGGATTCTCCTCGAGGCTTGGCAAGGCAATTGGGACGCCTATCCAGCTGAGGCGGGAGACCAAGGGTCCCTTTCCACGTGCCACAGGAATCCTGGGACTCCTATCAAGTTTCACGAGGAGTCAGGCATCGTCTCCTTTGGAGGCACTGATCTCCGCGTACCTCTGGAGTTTTCAAAGGATGTGAGGCCTCCGGTCGCGATGAGGTGGGGAACTAGGTCTTTCTCTGTGGTCTCCACAGGGGATTCAGACATCCTTTCATCTTGGGAGATGCAAGACGAGCCTGCATTCAAGTCACTGCAGGGATATCCAGCCTTATTTCGCGTCAGGGCATCGCGGTGTCCATTCCACTTGAGGCTGCAAATTCAGGGTCCCTCTCACATACCTAGAGCTGAGAGAAGCCTCCTCTTGAGGTGCTTGTGGTAAGGTGGTATTCCTCTGGAGTCGAAGCCAGGGACTAACCTCTCATCTCGAGTTGATTTTTGGCCCACGGAGCTCTTTCGTGTTGCTACAGTGACCTCAGGATCCCTCTAGCCTTGAAACAGTGTTCTTGGGGTTTCTCTGGAGTGCCATCAAGGAAATCAAGGCTCCTTTCATGTGTGATGTGCAAGACGGAATTGCTCTGCACGCAGTACAGGGGAATCGGGCCTCATCTCGCATCGAGGGGGAAGTCTCATGGTTTTTCTCGAGTTGCGGCGGGAACCTGGGGTATATTCTCGAGTTACGACGGGGATGGCCCTTCCACCCACGTGTTTGTTCAGCCACGTCAGGACTCCTGCCTAGTTGCGAGGGACAACTCGGGATTCTCCTCGAGGGTTGGCAGGGCAATTGGAACGCCTCTCCAGCTGAGGCGGGAGACCAAGGGTCCCTTTCCACGTGCCACAAGAATCCTGGGACTCCTATCAAGTTTCACGAGGAGTCAGGCATCGTTTCCTTTGGAGGCACTGATCTCCGCGTACCTCTGGAGTTTTCAAAGGATGTGAGGCCTCCGGTCGCGATGAGGTGGGGAACTAGGTGTTTCTCTGTGGTCTCCACAGGGGATTCAGACATCCTTTCTTCTTGGGAGATGCAAGATGAGCCTGCATTCAAGTCACTGCAGGGATATCCGGCCTTATTTCGAGTCAGGGCATCGCGGTGTCCATTCCACTTGAGGCCGCAAACTCAGGATCCCTCTCACATACCTAGAGCTGAGAGAAGCCTCCTCTTGAGGTGCTTGTGGTAAGGTGGTATTCCTCTGGAGTCGAAGCCAGGGACTAACCTCTCATCTCGAGTTGATTTTGGGTCCACGGAGCTCTTTCGTGTTGCTACAGTGACCTCAGGATCCCTCTAGCCTTGAAACAGTGTTCTTGGGGTTTCTGTGGAGTGCCATGAAGGAAATCAAGGCTCCTTTCATGTGTGATGTGCAACACAGAATTGCTCTGCACGCAGTGCAGGGGAATCGGGCCTCATCTCGCGGCGAGGGGGAAGTCTCATGGTTTTTCTCGAGTTGCGGCGGGAACCTGGGGTATATTCTCGAGTTACGTCGGGGATGGCCCTTCCACACACGTGTTTGTTCAGCCACGTCAGGACTCTTGCCTAGTTGCGAGACACAACTCGGGATTCTCCTCGAGGCTTGGCAAGGCAATTGGGACGCCTCTCCAGCTGAGGCGGGAGACCAAGGGTCCCTTTCCACGTGCCACAGGAATCCTGGGACTCCTATCAAGTTTCACGAGGAGTCAGGCATCGTCTCCTTTGGAGGCACTGATCTCCGCGTACCTCTGGAGTTTTCAAAGGATGTGAGGCCTCCGGTCGCGATGAGGTGGGGAACTAGGTCTTTCTCTGTGGTCTCCACAGGGGATTCAGACATCCTTTCATCTTGGGAGATGCAAGACGAGCCTGCATTCAAGTCACTGCAGGGATATCCGGCCTTATTTCACGTCAGGGCATCGCGGTGTCCATTCCACTTGAGGCCGCAAACTCAGGGTCCCTCTCACATACCTAGAGCTGAGAGAAGCCTCCTCTTGAGGTGCTTGTGGTAAGGTGGTATTCCTCTGGAGTCGAAGCCAGGGACTAACCTCTCATCTCGAGTTGATTTTTGGCCCACGGAGCTCTTTCGTGTTGCTACAGTGACCTCAGGATCCCTCTAGCCTTGAAACAGTGTTCTTGGGGTTTCTCTGGAGTGCCATGAAGGAAATCAAGGCTCCTTTCATGTGTGATGTGCAACACGGAATTGCTCTGCACGCAGTGCAGGGGAATCGGGCCTCATCTCGCGGCGAGGGGGAAGTCTCATGGTTTTTCTCGAGTTGCGGCGGGAACCTGGGGTATATTCTCGAGTTACGACGGGGATGGCCCTTCCACCCACGTGTTTCTTCAGCGACGTCAGGACTCCTGCCTAGTTGCGAGGTACAACTCTGGATTCTCCTCGAGGCTTGGCAGGGCAATTGGGACGCCTCTCCAGCTGAGGCGGGAGACCAAGTGTCCCTTTCCAAGTGCCACAGGAATCCTGGGACTTCTATCAAGTTTCACGAGGAGTCAGGCATCGTCTCCTTTGGAGGCACTGATCTCCGCGTACCTCTGGAGTTTTCAAAGGATGTGAGGCTATAGGTCGCGATGAGGTGGGGAACTAAGTCTTTCTCTGTGCTTTCCACAGGGGATTCAGACATCCTTTCGTCCTGGAAGATGCAAGACGAGCCTGCATTGAAGTCACTGCAGGGATATCCGGCCTTATTTCGAGTCAGGGCATCGCGGTGTCCATTCCACTTGAGGCCGCAAACTCAGGGTCCCTCTCACATACCTAGAGCTGAGAGAAGCCTCCTCTTGAGGTGCTTGTGGTAAGGTGGTATTCCTCTGGAGACGAATCCAGGGACTAACCTCTCTTTTCGAGTTGATTTTTGGTCCACAGAGTTCTTTCGTGTTGCTACAGTGACCTCAGGATCCCTCTATCCTTGAAACAGTGTTCTTGGGGTTTCTCTGGAGTGCCATCAAGGAAATCAAGGCTCCTTTCATGTGTGATGTGCAACACGGAAATGCTCTGCACGCAGTGCAGGGGAATCGGGCCTCATCTCGCAGCGAGGGGGAAGTCTCATGGTTTTTCTCGAGTTGCGGCGGG
The DNA here is from genome assembly GCF_910594005.1 of Cervus elaphus. Lineage (NCBI taxonomy): Eukaryota > Metazoa > Chordata > Mammalia > Artiodactyla > Cervidae > Cervus > Cervus elaphus. Next base: position 5,047,885 of record NW_025316779.1, read on the forward strand.
AACCTGGGGTATATTCTCGAGTTACGACGGGGATGTCCCTTCCACACACGTGTGTGTTCAGCCATGTCAGGACTCCTGCCTAGTTGCGAGGGACAACTCGGGATTCTCCTAGAGGCTTTGCAGGGCAATTGGGACGCCTCTCCAGCTGAGACGGGAGACCAAGGGTCCCTTTCCACGTGCCACAGGAATCCTGGGTCTCCTATCAAGTTTCACGAGGAGTCAGACATCGTCTCCTTTGGAGGCACTGATTTCCGCATACCTCTGGAGTTTTCAAAGGATTTGAGGCCTCCTGTCGCGATGAGGTGGGGAACTACGTCTTTCTCTGTGGTCTCCACAGGGGATTCAGACACCCTTTCGTCTTGGGAGATGCAAGACGAGCCTGCATTCCAGTCACTGCAGGGATATCCGGCCTTATTTCGAGTCAGGGCATCGCGGTGTCCATTCCACTTGAGGCCGCAAACTCAGGGTCCCTCTCACATACCTAGAGCTGAGAGAAGCCTCCTCTTGAGGTGCTTGTGGTAAGGTGGTATTCCTCTGGAGTCGAAGCCAGGGGCTATCCTCTCATCTCGAGTTGATTTTGGGTCCACGGAGCTCTTTTGTGTTGCTACAGTGACCTCAGGATCCCTCTAGCCTTGAAACAGTGTTCTTGGGGTTTCTCTGGAGTGCCACGAAGGAAATCAAGGCTCCTTTCATGTGTGATGTGCAACACAGAATTGCTCTGCACGCAGTACAGGGGAATCGGGCCTCATCTCGCGGCGAGGGGGAAGTCTCATGGTTTTTCTCGAGTTGCGGCAGGAACCTGGGGTATATTCTCGAGTTACGACGGGGATGGCCCTTCCACACACGTGTTTGTTCAGCCACGTCAGGACTCTTGCCTAGTTGCGAGACACAACTCGGGATTCTCCTCGAGGCTTGGCAAGGCAATTGGGACGCCTCTCCAGCTGAGGCGGGAGACCAAGGGTCCCTTTCCACGTGCCACAGGAATCCTGGGACTCCTATCAAGTTTCACGAGGAGTCAGGCATCGTCTCCTTTGGAGGCACTGATCTCCGCGTACCTCTGAAGTTTTCAAAGGATGTGAGGCCTCCGGTCGCGATGAGGTGGGGAACTAGGTCTTTCTCTGTGGTCTCCACAGGGGATTCAGACATCCTTTCATCTTGGGAGATGCAAGACGAGCCTGCATTCAAGTCACTGCAGGGATATCCAGCCTTATTTCGCGTCAGGGCATCGCGGTGTCCATTCCACTTGAGGCTGCAAATTCAGGGTCCCTCTCACATACCTAGAGCTGAGAGAAGCCTCCTCTTGAGGTGCTTGTGGTAAGGTGGTATTCCTCTGGAGTCGAAGCCAGGGACTAACCTCTCATCTCGAGTTGATTTTTGGCCCACGGAGCTCTTTCGTGTTGCTACAGTGACCTCAGGATCCCTCTAGCCTTGAAACAGTGTTCTTGGGGTTTCTCTGGAGTGCCATGAAGGAAATCATGGCTCCTTTCATGTGTGATGTGCAACACGGAATTGCTCTGCACGCAGTGCAGGGGAATCGGGCCTCATCTCGCGGCGAGGGGGAAATCTCATGGTTTTTCTCGAGTTGCGGCGGGAACCTGGGGTATATTCTCGAGTTACGACGGGGATGGCCCTTCCACCCACGTGTTTCTTCAGCGACGTCAGGACTCCTGCCTAGGTGCGAGGGACAACTCTGGATTCTCCTCGAGGCTTGGCAGGGCAATTGGGACGCCTCTCCAGCTGAGGCGGGAGACCAAGTGTCCCTTTCCACGTGCCACAGGAATCCTGGGTCTCCTATAAAGTTTCACGAGGAGTCAGGCATCGTCTCCTTTGGAGGCACTGATCTCCACATACCTCTGGAGTTTTCAAAGATTTTGAGGCCTCCTGTCGCGATGAGTTGGGGAAATAGGTCTTTCTCTGTGGTCTCCACAGGGGATTCAGACACCCTTTCGTCTTGGGAGATGCAAGACGAGCCTGCATTCCAGTCACTGCAGGGATATCCGGCCTTATTTCGAGTCAGGGCATCGCGGTGTCAATTCCACTTGAGGCCCCAAACTCAGGATCCCTCTCACATACCTAGAGCTGAGAGAAGCCTCCTCTTGAGGTGCTTGTGGTAAGGTGGTATTCCTCTGGAGTCGAAGCCAGGGACTAACCTCTCATCTCGAGTTGATTTTTGGCCCACGGAGCTCTTTCGTGTTGCTACAGTGACCTCAGGATCCCTCTAGCCTTGAAACAGTGTTCTTGGGGTTTCTCTGGAGTGCCATCAAGGAAATCAAGGCTCCTTTCATGTGTGATGTGCAACACGGAATTGCTCTGCACGCAGTGCAGGGGAATCGGGCCTCATCTCGCGGCGAGGGGGAAGTCTCATGGTTTTTCTCGAGTTGCGGCGGGAACCTGGGGTATATTCTCGAGTTACGACGGGGATGGCCCTTCCACCCACGTGTTTGTTCAGCCACGTCAGGACTCCTGCCTAGTTGCGAGGGACAACTCTGGATTCTCCTCGAGGCTTGGCAAGGCAATTGGGACGCCTCTCCAGCTGAGGCGGGAGACCAAGGGTCCCTTTCCACGTGCCACAGGAATCCTGGGACTCCTATCAAGTTTCACGAGGAGTCAGGCATCGTCTCCTTTGGAGGCACTGATCTCCGCGTACCTCTGGAGTTTTCAAAGGATGTGAGGCCTCCGATCGCGATGAGGTGGGGAACTAGGTCTTTCTCTGTGGTCTCCACAGGGGATTCAGACATCCTTTCATCTTGGGAGATGCAAGACGAGCCTGCATTCAAGTCACTGCAGGGATATCCAGCCTTATTTCGCGTCAGGGCATCGCGGTGTCCATTCCACTTGAGGCTGCAAATTCAGGGTCCCTCTCACATACCTAGAGCTGAGAGAAGCCTCCTCTTGAGGTGCTTGTGGTAAGGTGGTATTCCTCTGGAGTCGAAGCCAGGGACTAACCTCTCATCTCGAGTTGATTTTTGGCCCACGGAGCTCTTTCGTGTTGCTACAGTGACCTCAGGATCCCTCTAGCCTTGAAACAGTGTTCTTGGGGTTTCTCTGGAGTGCCATGAAGGAAATCATGGCTCCTTTCATGTGTGATGTGCAACACGGAATTGCTCTGCACGCAGTGCAGGGGAATCGGGCCTCATCTCGCGGCGAGGGGGAAGTCTCATGGTTTTTCTCGAGTTGCGGCGGGAACCTGGGGTATATTTTCGAGTTACGACGGGGATGGCCCTTCCACCCACGTGTTTCTTCAGCGACGTCAGGACTCCTGCCTAGGTGCGAGGGACAACTCTGGATTCTCCTCGAGGCTTGGCAGGGCAATTGGGACGCCTCTCCAGCTGACGCGGGAGACCAAGTGTCCCTTTCCACGTGCCACAGGAATCCTGGGTCTCCTATAAAGTTTCACGAGGAGTCAGGCATCGTCTCCTTTGGAGGCACTGATCTCCACATACCTCTGGAGTTTTCAAAGATTTTGAGGCCTCCTGTCGCGATGAGTTGGGGAAATAGGTCTTTCTCTGTGGTCTCCACAGGGGATTCAGACACCCTTTCGTCTTGGGAGATGCAAGACGAGCCTGCATTCCAGTCACTGCAGGGATATCCGGCCTTATTTCGAGTCAGGGCATCGCGGTGTCAATTCCACTTGAGGCCCCAAACTCAGGATCCCTCTCACATACCTAGAGCTGAGAGAAGCCTCCTCTTGAGGTGCTTGTGGTAAGGTGGTATTCCTCTGGAGTCGAAGCCAGGGACTAACCTCTCATCTCGAGTTGATTTTTGGCCCACGGAGCTCTTTCGTGTTGCTACAGTGACCTCAGGATCCCTCTAGCCTGGAAACAGTGTTCTTGGGGTTTCTCTGGAGTGCCATCAAGGAAATCAAGGCTCCTTTCATGTGTGATGTGCAACACGGAATTGCTCTGCACGCAGTGCAGGGGAATCGGGCCTCATCTCGCGGCAAGGGGGAAGTCTCATGGTTTTTCTCGAGTTGCGGCGGGAACCTGGGGTATATTCTCGAGTTACGACGGGGATGACCCTTCCACCCACGTGTTTGTTCAGCCACGTCAGGACTCCTGCCTAGTTGCGAGGGACAACTCGGGATTCTCCTCGAGGCTTGGCAGGGCAATTGGTACGCCTCTCCAGCTGAGGCGGGAGACCAAGTGTCCCTTTCCAAGTGCCACAGGAATCCTGGGACTCCTATCAAGTTTCACGAGGAGTCAGGCATCGTCTCCTTTGGAGGCACTGATCTCCGCGTACCTCTGGAGTTTTCAAAGGATGTGAGGCCTCCGGTCGCGATGAGGTGGGGAACTAAGTCTTTCTCTGTGCTTTCCACAGGGGATTCAGACATCCTTTCGTCCTGGGAGATGCAAGACGAGCCTGCATTGAAGTCACTGCAGGGATATCCGGCCTTATTTCGAGTCAGGGCATCGCGGTGTCCATTCCACTTGAGGCCACAAACTCAGGGTCCCTCTCACATACCTAGAGCTGAGAGAATCCTCCTCTTGAGGTGCTTGTGGTAAGGTGGTATTCCTCTGGAGACGAATCCAGGGACTAACCTCTCTTTTCGAGTTGATTTTTGGTCCACAGAGTTCTTTCGTGTTGCTACAGTGACCTCAGGATCCCTCTATCCTTGAAACAGTGTTCTTGGGGTTTCTCTGGAGTGCCATGAAGGAAATCAAGGCTCCTTTCATGTGTGATGTGCAAGACGGAATTGCTCTGCACGCAGTACAGGGGAATCGGGCCTCATCTCACATCGAGGGGGAAGGCTCATGGTTTTTCTCGAGTTGCGGCGGGAACCTGGGGTATATTCTCGAGTTACGACGGGGATGGCCCTTCCACACACGTGTTTGTTCAGCCACGTCAGGACTCTTGCCTAGTTGCGAGACACAACTCGGGATTCTCCTCGAGGCTTGGCAAGGCAATTGGGACGCCTCTCCAGCTGAGGCGGGAGACCAAGGGTCCCTTTCCACGTGCCACAGGAATCCTGGGACTCCTATCAAGTTTCACGAGGAGTCAGGCATCGTCTCCTTTGGAGGCACTGATCTCCGCGTACCTCTGGAGTTTTCAAAGGATGTGAGGCCTCCGGTCGCGATGAGGTGGGGAACTAGGTCTTTCTCTGTGGTCTCCACAGGGGATTCAGACATCCTTTCATCTTGGGAGATGCAAGACGAGCCTGCATTCAAGTCACTGCAGGGATATCCAGCCTTATTCCGCGTCAGGGCATCGCGGTGTCCATTCCACTTGAGGCTGCAAATTCAGGGTCCCTCTCACATACCTAGAGCTGAGAGAAGCCTCCTCTTGAGGTGCTTGTGGTAAGGTGGTATTCCTCTGGAGTCGAAGCCAGGGACTAACCTCTCATCTCGAGTTGATTTTTGGCCCACGGAGCTCTTTCGTGTTGCTACAGTGACCTCAGGATCCCTCTAGCCTTGAAACAGTGTTCTTGGGGTTTCTCTGGAGTGCCATGAAGGAAATCATGGCTCCTTTCATGTGTGATGTGCAACACGGAATTGCTCTGCACGCAGTGCAGGGGAATCGGGCCTCATCTCGCGGCGAGGGGGAAGTCTCATGGTTTTTCTCGAGTTGCGGCGGGAACCTGGGGTATATTCTCGAGTTACGACGGGGATGGCCCTTCCACCCACGTGTTTCTTCAGCGACGTCAGGACTCCTGCCTAGGTTCGAGGGACAACTCTGGATTCTCCTCGAGGCTTGGCAGGGCAATTGGGACGCCTCTCCAGCTGAGGCGGGAGACCAAGTGTCGCTTTCCACGTGCCACAGGAATCCTGGGTCTCCTATAAAGTTTCACGAGGAGTCAGGCATCGTCTCCTTTGGAGGCACTGATCTCCACATACCTCTGGAGTTTTCAAAGATTTTGAGGCCTCCTGTCGCGATGAGTTGGGGAAATAGGTCTTTCTCTGTGGTCTCCACAGGGGATTCAGACACCCTTTCGTCTTGGGAGATGCAAGACGAGCCTGCATTCCAGTCACTGCAGGGATATCCGGCCTTATTTCGAGTCAGGGCATCGCGGTGTCAATTCCACTTGAGGCCCTAAACTCAGGATCCCTCTCACATACCTAGAGCTGAGAGAAGCCTCCTCTTGAGGTGCTTGTGGTAAGGTGGTATTCCTCTAGAGACGAATCCAGGGACTAACCTCACTTTTCGAGTTGATTTTTGGTCCACAGAGTTCTTTCGTGTTGCTACAGTGACCTCAGAATCCCTCTATCCTTGAAAGAGTGTTCTTGGGGTTTCTCTGGAGTGCCATCAAGGAAATCAAGGCTCCTTTCATGTGTGATGTGCAAGACGGAATTGCTCTGCACGCAGTACAGGGGAATCGGGCCTCATCTCGCGTCGAGGGGGAAGTCTCATGGTTTTTCTCGAGTTGCGGCGGGAACCTGGGGTATATTCTCGAGTTACGACGGGGATGGCCCTTCCACACACGTGTTTGTTCAGCCACGTCATGACTCCTGCCTAGTTGCGAGGGACAACTCGGGATTCTCCTCGAGGCTTGGCAGGGCAATTGGAACGCCTCTCCAGCTGAGGCGGGAGACCAAGGGTCCCTTTCCACGTGCCACAAGAATCCTGGGACTCCTATCAAGTTTCACGAGGAGTCAGGCATCGTTTCCTTTGGAGGCACTGATCTCCGCGTACCTCTGGAGTTTTCAAAGGATGTGAGGCCTCCGGTCGCGATGAGGTGGGGAACTAGGTGTTTCTCTGTGGTCTCCACAGGGGATTCAGACATCCTTTCTTCTTGGGAGATGCAAGATGAGCCTGCATTCAAGTCACTGCAGGGATATCCGGCCTTATTTCGAGTCAGGGCATCGCGGTGTCCATTCCACTTGAGGCCGCAAACTCAGGATCCCTCTCACATACCTAGAGCTGAGAGAAGCCTCCTCTTGAGGTGCTTGTGGTAAGGTGGTATTCCTCTGGAGTCGAAGCCAGGGACTAACCTCTCATCTCGAGTTGATTTTTGGCCCACGGAGCTCTTTCGTGTTGCTACAGTGACCTCAGGATCCCTCTAGCCTTGAAACAGTGTTCTTGGGGTTTCTCTGGAGTGCCATGAAGGAAATCAAGGCTCCTTTCATGTGTGATGTGCAACACGGAATTGCTCTGCACGCAGTGCAGGGGAATCGGGCCTCATCTCGTGGCGAGGGGGAAGTCTCATGGTTTTTCTCGAGTTACAGCGGGAACCTGGGGTATATTCTCGAGTTACGAAGGGGATGGCCCTTCCACCCACGTGTTTCTTCAGCGACGTCAGGACTCCTGCCTAGTTGCGAGGGACAACTCTGGATTCTCCTCGAGGCTTGGCAGGGCAATTGGGACGCCTCTCCAGCTGAGGCGGGAGACCAAGTGTCCCTTTCCAAGTGCCACAGGAATCCTGGGACTCCTATCAAGTTTCACGAGGAGTCAGGCATCGTCTCCTTTGGAGGCACTGATCTCCGCGTACCTCTGGAGTTTTCAAAGGATGTGAGGCTATCGGTCGCGATGAGGTGGGGAACTAAGTCTTTCTCTGTGCTTTCCACAGGGGATTCAGACATCCTTTCTTCTTGGGAGATGCAAGACGAGCCTGCATTGAAGTCACTGCAGGGATAACCGGCCTTATTTCGAGTCAGGGCATCGCGGTGTCCATTCCACTTGAGGCCCCAAACTCAGGGTCCCTCTCACATACCTAGAGCTGAGAGAAGCCTCCTCTTGAGGTGCTTGTGGTAAGGTGGTATTCCTCTGGAGAAGAATCCAGGGACTAACCTCTCTTTTCGAGTTGATTTTTGGTCTACAGAGTTCTTTCGTGTTGCTACAGTGACCTCAGGATCCCTCTAGCCTTGAAACAGTGTTCTTGGGGTTTCTCTGGAGTGCCATCAAGGAAATCAAGGCTCCTTTCATGTGTGATGTGCAAGACGGAATTGCTCTGCACGGAGTACAGGGGAATCGGGCCTCATCTCGCATCGAGGGGGAAGTCTCATGGTTTTTCTCGAGTTGCGGTGGGAACCTGGGGTATATTCTCGAGTTACGACGGGGATGGCCCTTCCACCCACGTGTTTGTTCAGCCACGTCAGGACTCCTGCCTAGTTGCGAGGGACAACTCGGGATTCTCCTCGAGGCTTGGCAGGGCAATTGGGACGCCTCTCCAGCTGAGGCGGGAGACCAAGGGTCCCTTTCCACGTGCCACAAGAATCCTGGGACTCCTATCAAGTTTCACGAGGAGTCAGGCATCGTCTCCTTTGGAGGCACTGATCTCCGCGTACCTCTGGAGTTTTCAAAGGATGTGAGGCCTCCGGTCGCGATGAGGTGCGGAACTAGGTGTTTCTCTGTGGTCTCCACAGGGGATTCAGACATCCTTTCTTCTTGGGAGATGCAAGACGAGCCTGCATTCAAGTCACTGCAGGGATATCCGGCCTTATTTCGAGTCAGGGCATCGCGGTGTCCATTCCACTTGAGGCCGCAAACTCAGGATCCCTCTCACATACCTAGAGCTGAGAGAAGCCTCCTCTTGAGGTGCTTGTGGTAAGGTGGTATTCCTCAGGAGTCGAAGCCAGGGACTAACCTCTCATTTCGTGTTGATTCTTGGTCCACGGAGCTCTTTCGTGTTGCTACAGTGACCTCAGGATCCCTCTAGCCTTGAAACAGTGTTCTTGGGGTTTCTCTGGAGTGCCATCAAGGAAATCAAGGCTCCTTTCATGTGTGATGTGCAACACGGAATTGCTCTGCACGCAGTGCAGGGGAATCGGGCCTCATCTCGCGGCGAGGGGGAAGTCTCATGCTTTTTCTCGAGTTGCGGCGGGAACCTGGGGTATATTCTCGAGTTACGACGGGGATGGCCCTTCCACACACGTGTGTGTTCAGCCATGTCAGGACTCCTGCCTAGTTGCGAGGGACAACTCAGGATTCTCCTCGAGGCTTTGCAGGGCAATTGGGACGCCTCTCCAGCTGAGACAGGAGACCAAGGGTCCCTTTCCACGTGCCACAGGAATCCTGGGTCTCCTATAAAGTTTCACGAGGAGTCAGGCATCGTCTCCTTTGGAGGCACTGATCTCCACATACCTCTGGAGTTTTCAAAGATTTTGAGGCCTCCTGTCGCGATGAGTTGGGGAAATAGGTCTTTCTCTGTGGTCTCCACAGGGGATTCAGACACCCTTTCGTCTTGGGAGATGCAAGACGAGCCTGCATTCCAGTCACTGCAGGGATATCCGGCCTTATTTCGAGTCAGGGCATCGCGGTGTCAATTCCACTTGAGGCCCCAAACTCAGGATCCCTCTCACATACCTAGAGCTGAGAGAAGCCTCCTCTTGAGGTGCTTGTGGTAAGGTGGTATTCCTCTGGAGTCGAAGCCAGGGACTAACCTCTCATCTCGAGTTGATTTTTGGCCCACGGAGCTCTTTCGTGTTGCTACAGTGACCTCAGGATCCCTCTAGCGTTGAAACAGTGTTCTTGGGGTTTCTCTGGAGTGCCATCAAGGAAATCAAGGCTCCTTTCATGTGTGATGTGCAACACGGAATTGCTCTGCACGCAGTGCAGGGGAATCGGGCCTCATCTCGCGGCGAGGGGGAAGTCTCATGGTTTTTCACGAGTTGCGGCGGGAACCTGGGGTATATTCTCGAGTTACGACGGGGATGGCCCTTCCACACACGTGTTTGTTCAGCCACGTCAGGACTCTTGCCTAGTTGCGAGACACAACTCGGGATTCTCCTCGAGGCTTGGCAGGGCAATTGGGACGCCTCTCCAGCTGAGGCGGGAGACCAAGTGTCCCTTTCCAAGTGCCAAAGGAATCCTGGGACTCCTATCAAGTTTCACGAGGAGTCAGGCATCGTCTCCTTTGGAGGCACTGATCTCCGCGTACCTCTGGAGTTTTCAAAGGATGTGAGGCTATCGGTCGCGATGAGGTGGGGAACTAAGTCTTTCTCTGTGCTTTCCACAGGGGATTCAGACATCCTTTCGTCCTGGAAGATGCAAGACGAGCCTGCATTGAAGTCACTGCAGGGATATCCGGCCTTATTTCGAGTCAGGGCATCGCGGTGTCCATTCCACTTGAGGCCGCAAACTCAGGGTCCCTCTCACATACCTAGAGCTGAGAGAAGCCTCCTCTTGAGGTGCTTGTGGTAAGGTGGTATTCCTCTGGAGACGAATCCAGGGACTAACCTCTCTTTTCGAGTTGATTTTTGGTCCACAGAGTTCTTTCGTGTTGCTACAGTGACCTCAGGATCCCTCTATCCTTGAAACAGTGTTCTTGGGGTTTCTCTGGAGTGCCATCAAGGAAATCAAGGCTCCTTTCATGTGTGATGTGCAAGACGGAATTGCTCTGCACGGAGTACAGGGGAATCGGGCCTCATCTCGCATCGAGGGGGAAGTCTCATGGTTTTTCTCGAGTTGCGGCGGAAACCTGGGGTATATTCTCGAGTTACGACGGGGATGGCCCTTCCACCCACGTGTTTGTTCAGCCACGTCAGGACTCCTGCCTAGTTGCGAGGGACAACTCTGGATTCTCCTCGAGGCTTGGCAGGGCAATTGGGACGCCTCTCCAGCTGAGGCGGGAGACCAAGGGTCCCTTTCCACGTGCCACAAGAATCCTGGGACTCCTATCAAGTTTCACGAGGAGTCAGGCATCGTCTCCTTTGGAGGCACTGATCTCCGCGTACCTCTGGAGTTTTCAAAGGATGTGAGGCCTCCAGTCGCGATGAGGTGGGGAACTAGGTGTTTCTCTGTGGTCTCCACAGGGGATTCAGACATCCTTTCTTCTTGGGAGATGCAAGACGAGCCTGCATTCCAGTCACTGCAGGGATATCCAGCCTTATTTCGAGTCAGGGCATCGCGGTGTCCATTCCACTTGAGGCCGCAAACTCAGGATCCCTGTCACATACCTAGAGCTGAGAGAAGCCTCCTCTTGAGGTGCTTGTGGTAAGGTGGTATTCCTCAGGAGTCGAAGCCAGGGACTAACCTCTCATCTCGTGTTGATTCTTGGTCCACGGAGCTCTTTCATGTTGCTACAGTGACCTCAGGATCCCTCTAGCCTTGAAACAGTGTTCTTGGGGTTTCTCTGGAGTGCCATCAAGGAAATCAAGGCTCCTTTCATGTGTGATGTGTAACACGGAATTGCTCTGCACGCAGTGCAGGGGAATCGGTCCTCATCTCGCAGCGAGGGGGAAGTCTCATGGTTTTTCTCGAGTTGCGGCGGGAACCTGGGGTATATTCTCGAGTTACGACGGGGATGTCCCTTCCACACACGTGTGTGTTCAGCCATGTCACACTCCTGCCTAGTTGCGAGGGACAACTCGGGATTCTCCTAGAGGCTTTGCAGGGCAATTGGGACGCCTCTCCAGCTGAGGCGGGAGACCAAGGGTCCCTTTCCACGTGCCACAGGAATCCTGGGTCTCCTATCAAGTTTCACGAGGAGTCAGGCATCGTCTCCTTTGGAGGCACTGATCTCCGCATACCTCTGGACTTTTCAAAGGATTTGAGGCCTCCTGTCGTGATGAGGTGGGGAACTACGTCTTTCTCTGTGGTCTCCACAGGGGATTCAGACACCCTTTCGTCTTGGGAGATGCAAGACGAGCCTGCATTCCAGTCACTGCAGGGATATCCGGCCTTATTTCGAGTCAGGGCATCGCGGTGTCCATTCCGCTTGAGGCCGCAAACTCAGGGTCCCTCTCACATACCTAGAGCTGAGAGAAGCCTCCTCTTGAGGTGCTTGTGGTAAGGTGGTATTCCTCTGGAGTCGAAGCCAGGGGCTATCCTCTCATCTCGAGTTGATTTTGGGTCCACGGAGCTCTTTTGTGTTGCTACAGTGACCTCAGGATCCCTCTAGCCTTGAAACAGTGTTCTTGGGGTTTCTCTGGAGCGCCATGAAGGAAATCAAGGCTCCTTTCATGTGTGATGTGCAACACAGAATTGCTCTGCACGCAGTACAGGGGAATCGGGCCTCATCTCGCGGCGAGGGGGAAGTCTCATGGTTTTTCTCGAGTTGCGGCAGGAACCTGGGGTATATTCTCGAGTTACGACGGGGATGGCCCTTCCACACACGTGTTTGTTCAGCCACGTCAGGACTCTTGCCTAGTTGCGAGACACAACTCGGGATTCTCCTCGAGGCTTGGCAAGGCAATTGGGACGCCTCTCCAGCTGAGGCGGGAGACCAAGGGTCCCTTTCCACGTGCCACAGGAATCCTGGGACTCCTATCAAGTTTCACGAGGAGTCAGGCATCGTCTCCTTTGGAGGCACTGATCTCCGCGTACCTCTAGAGTTTTCAAAGGATGTGAGGCCTCCGTTCGCGATGAGGTGGGGAACTAGGTCTTTCTCTGTGGTCTCCACAGGGGATTCAGACATCCTTTCATCTTGGGAGATGCAAGACGAGCCTGCATTCAAGTCACTGCAGGGATATCCAGCCTTATTTCGCGTCAGGGCATCGCGGTGTCCATTCCACTTGAGGCTGCAAATTCAGGGTTCCTCTCACATACCTAGAGCTGAGAGAAGCCTCCTCTTGAGGTGCTTGTGGTAAGGTGGTATTCCTCTGGAGTCGAAGCCAGGGACTAACCTCTCATCTCGAGTTGATTTTTGGCCCACGGAGCTCTTTCGTGTTGCTACAGTGACCTCAGGATCCCTCTAGCCTTGAAACAGTGTTCTTGGGGTTTCTCTGGAGTGCCATCAAGGAAATCAAGGCTCCTTTCATGTGTGATGTGCAACACGGAATTGCTCTGCACGCAGTGCAGGGGAATCGGGCCTCATCTCGCGGCGAGGGGGAAGTCTCATGGTTTTTCTCGAGTTGCGGCGGGAACCTGGGGTATATTCTCGAGTTACGACGGGGATGGCCCTTCCACCCACGTGTTTCTTCAGCGACGTCAGAACTCCTGCCTAGTTGCGAGGTACAACTCTGGATTCTCCTCGAGGCTTGGCAGGGCAATTGGGACGCCTCTCCAGCTGAGGCGGGAGACCAAGTGTCCCTTTCCAAGTGCCAAAGGAATCCTGGGACTCCTATCAAGTTTCACGAGGAGTCAGGCATCGTCTCCTTTGGAGGCACTGATCTCCGCGTACCTCTGGAGTTTTCAAAGGATGTGAGGCTATCGGTCGCGATGAGGTGGGGAACTAAGTCTTTCTCTGTGCTTTCCACAGGGGATTCAGACATCCTTTCGTCCTGGAAGATGCAAGACGAGCCTGCATTGAAGTCACTGCAGGGATATCCGGCCTTATTTCGAGTCAGGGCATCGCGGTGTCCATTCCACTTGAGGCCGCAAACTCAGGGTCCCTCTCACATACCTAGAGCTGAGAGAAGCCTCCTCTTGAGGTGCTTGTGGTAAGGTGGTATTCCTCTGGAGACGAATCCAGGGACTAACCTCTCTTTTCGAGTTGATTTTTGGTCCACAGAGTTCTTTCGTGTTGCTACAGTGACCTCAGGATCCCTCTATCCTTGAAACAGTGTTCTTGGGGTTTCTCTGGAGTGCCATCAAGGAAATCAAGGCTCCTTTCATGTGTGATGTGCAAGACGGAATTGCTCTGCACGGAGTACAGGGGAATCGGGCCTCATCTCGCATCGAGGGGGAAGTCTCATGGTTTTTCTCGAGTTGCGGCGGGAACCTGGGGTATATTCTCGAGTTACGACGGGGATGGCCCTTCCACCCACGTGTTTGTTCAGCCACGTCAGGACTCCTGCCTAGTTGCGAGGGACAACTCTGGATTCTCCTCGAGGCTTGGCAGGGCAATTGGGACGCCTCTCCAGCTGAGGCGGGAGACCAAGGGTCCCTTTCCACGTGCCACAAGAATCCTGGGACTCCTATCAAGTTTCACGAGGAGTCAGGCATCGTCTCCTTTGGAGGCACTGATCTCCGCGTACCTCTGGAGTTTTCAAAGGATGTGAGGCCTCCGGTCGCGATGAGGTGGGGAACTAGGTGTTTCTCTGTGGTCTCCACAGGGGATTCAGACATCCTTTCTTCTTGGGAGATGCAAGACGAGCCTGCATTCCAGTCACTGCAGGGATATCCAGCCTTATTTCGAGTCAGGGCATCGCGGTGTCCATTCCACTTGAGGCCGCAAACTCAGGATCCCTGTCACATACCTAGAGCTGAGAGAAGCCTCCTCTTGAGGTGCTTGTGGTAAGGTGGTATTCCTCAGGAGTCGAAGCCAGGGACTAACCTCTCATCTCGTGTTGATTCTTGGTCCACGGAGCTCTTTCTTGTTGCTACAGTGACCTCAGGATCCCTCTAGCCTTGAAACAGTGTTCTTGGGGTTTCTCTGGAGTGCCATCAAGGAAATCAAGGCTCCTTTCATGTGTGATGTGTAACACGGAATTGCTCTGCACGCAGTGCAGGGGAATCGGTCCTCATCTCGCAGCGAGGGGGAAGTCTCATGGTTTTTCTCGAGTTGCGGCGGGAACCTGGGGTATATTCTCGAGTTACGACGGGGATGTCCCTTCCACACACGTGTGTGTTCAGCCATGTCACACTCCTGCCTAGTTGCGAGGGACAACTCGGGATTCTCCTAGAGGCTTTGCAGGGCAATTGGGACGGCTCTCCAGCTGAGACGGGAGACCAAGGGTCCCTTTCCACGTGCCACAGGAATCCTGGGTCTCCTATCAAGTTTCACGAGGAGTCAGGCATCGTCTCCTTTGGAGGCACTGATCTCCGCATACCTCTGGAGTTTTCAAAGGATTTGAGGCCTCCTGTCGCGATGAGGTGGTGAACTACGTCTTTCTCTGTGGTCTCCACAGGGGATTCAGACACCCTTTCGTCTTGGGAGATGCAAGACGAGCCTGCATTCCAGTCACTGCAGGGATATCCGGCCTTATTTCGAGTCAGGGCATCGCGGTGTCCATTCCGCTTGAGGCCGCAAACTCAGGGTCCCTCTCACATACCTAGAGCTGAGAGAAGCCTCCTCTTGAGGTGCTTGTGGTAAGGTGGTATTCCTCTGGAGTCGAAGCCAGGGGCTATCCTCTCATCTCGAGTTGATTTTGGGTCCACGGAGCTCTTTTGTGTTGCTACAGTGACCTCAGGATCCCTCTAGCCTTGAAACAGTGTTCTTGGGGTTTCTCTGGAGTGCCATGAAGGAAATCAAGGCTCCTTTCATGTGTGATGTGCAACACAGAATTGCTCTGCACGCAGTACAGGGGAATCGGGCCTCATCTCGCGGCGAGGGGGAAGTCTCATGGTTTTTCTCGAGTTGCGGCAGGAACCTGGGGTATATTCTCGAGTTACGACGGGGATGGCCCTTCCACACACGTGTTTGTTCAGCCACGTCAGGACTCTTGCCTAGTTGCGAGACACAACTCGGGATTCTCCTCGAGGCTTGGCAAGGCAATTGGGACGCCTCTCCAGCTGAGGCGGGAGACCAAGGGTCCCTTTCCACGTGCCACAGGAATCCTGGGACTCCTATCAAGTTTCACGAGGAGTCAGGCATCGTCTCCTTTGGAGGCACTGATCTCCGCGTACCTCTGGAGTTTTCAAAGGATGTGAGGCCTCCGATCGCGATGAGGTGGGGAACTAGGTCTTTCTCTGTGGTCTCCACAGGGGATTCAGACATCCTTTCATCTTGGGAGATGCAAGACGAGCCTGCATTCAAGTCACTGCAGGGATATCCGGCCTTATTTCGCGTCAGGGCATCGCGGTGTCCATTCCACTTGAGGCCGCAAACTCAGGGTCCCTCTCACATACCTAGAGCTGAGAGAAGCCTCCTCTTGAGGTGCTTGTGGTAAGGTGGTATTCCTCTGGAGTCGAAGCCAGGGACTAACCTCTCATCTCGAGTTGATTTTTGGCCCACGGAGCTCTTTCGTGTTGCTACAGTGACCTCAGGATCCCTCTAGCCTTGAAACAGTGTTCTTGGGGTTTCTCTGGAGTGCCATGAAGGAAATCAAGGCTCCTTTCATGTGTGATGTGCAACACGGAATTGCTCTGCACGCAGTGCAGGGGAATCGGGCCTCATCTCGCGGCGAGGGGGAAGTCTCATGGTTTTTCTCGAGTTGCGGCGGGAACCTGGGGTATATTCTCGAGTTACGACGGGGATGGCCCTTCCACCCACGTGTTTCTTCAGCGACGTCAGGACTCCTGCCTAGTTGCGAGGTACAACTCTGGATTCTCCTCGAGGCTTGGCAGGGCAATTGGGACGCCTCTCCAGCTGAGGCGGGAGACCAAGTGTCCCTTTCCAAGTGCCACAGGAATCCTGGGACTTCTATCAAGTTTCACGAGGAGTCAGGCATCGTCTCCTTTGGAGGCACTGATCTCCGCGTACCTCTGGAGTTTTCAAAGGATGTGAGGCTATAGGTCGCGATGAGGTGGGGAACTAAGTCTTTCTCTGTGCTTTCCACAGGGGATTCAGACATCTTTTCGTCCTGGAAGATGCAAGACGAGCCTGCATTGAAGTCACTGCAGGGATATCCGGCCTTATTTCGAGTCAGGGCATCGCGGTGTCCATTCCACTTGAGGCCGCAAACTCAGGGTCCCTCTCACATACCTAGAGCTGAGAGAAGCCTCCTCTTGAGGTGCTTGTGGTAAGGTGGTATTCCTCTGGAGACGAATCCAGGGACTAACCTCTCTTTTCGAGTTGATTTTTGGTCCACAGAGTTCTTTCGTGTTGCTACAGTGACCTCAGGATCCCTCTATCCTTGAAACAGTGTTCTTGGGGTTTCTCTGGAGTGCCATCAAGGAAATCAAGGCTCCTTTCATGTGTGATGTGCAACACGGAAATGCTCTGCACGCAGTGCAGGGGAATCGGGCCTCATCTCGCAGCGAGGGGGAAGTCTCATGGTTTTTCTCGAGTTGCGGCGGGAACCTGGGGTATATTCTCGAGTTACGACGGGGATGTCCCTTCCACACACGTGTGTGTTCAGCCATGTCAGGACTCCTGCCTAGTTGCGAGGGACAACTCGGGATTCTCCTAGAGGCTTTGCAGGGCAATTGGGACGCCTCTCCAGCTGAGACGGGAGACCAAGGGTCCCTTTCCACGTGCCACAGGAATCCTGGGTCTCCTATCAAGTTTCACGAGGAGTCAGGCATCGTCTCCTTTGGAGGCACTGATTTCCGCATACCTCTGGAGTTTTCAAAGGATTTGAGGCCTCCTGTCGCGATGAGGTGGGGAACTACGTCTTTCTCTGTGGTCTCCACAGGGGATTCAGACACCCTTTCGTCTTGGGAGATGCAAGACGAGCCTGCATTCCAGTCACTGCAGGGATATCCGGCCTTATTTCGAGTCAGGGCATCGCGGTGTCCATTCCACTTGAGGCCGCAAACTCAGGGTCCCTCTCACATACCTAGAGCTGAGAGAAGCCTCCTCTTGAGGTGCTTGTGGTAAGGTGGTATTCCTCTGGAGTCGAAGCCAGGGGCTATCCTCTCATCTCGAGTTGATTTTGGGTCCACGGAGCTCTTTTGTGTTGCTACAGTGACCTCAGGATCCCTCTAGCCTTGAAACAGTGTTCTTGGGGTTTCTCTGGAGTGCCACGAAGGAAATCAAGGCTCCTTTCATGTGTGATGTGCAACACAGAATTGCTCTGCACGCAGTACAGGGGAATCGGGCCTCATCTCGCGGCGAGGGGGAAGTCTCATGGTTTTTCTCGAGTTGCGGCAGGAACCTGGGGTATATTCTCGAGTTACGACGGGGATGGCCCTTCCACACACGTGTTTGTTCAGCCACGTCAGGACTCTTGCCTAGTTGCGAGACACAACTCGGGATTCTCCTCGAGGCTTGGCAAGGCAATTGGGACGCCTCTCCAGCTGAGGCGGGAGACCAAGGGTCCCTTTCCACGTGCCACAGGAATCCTGGGACTCCTATTAAGTTTCACGAGGAGTCAGGCATCGTCTCCTTTGGAGGCACTGATCTCCGCGTACCTCTGAAGTTTTCAAAGGATGTGAGGCCTCCGGTCGCGATGAGGTGGGGAACTAGGTCTTTCTCTGTGGTCTCCACAGGGGATTCAGACATCCTTTCATCTTGGGAGATGCAAGACGAGCCTGCATTCAAGTCACTGCAGGGATATCCAGCCTTATTTCGCGTCAGGGCATCGCGGTGTCCATTCCACTTGAGGCTGCAAATTCAGGGTCCCTCTCACATACCTAGAGCTGAGAGAAGCCTCCTCTTGAGGTGCTTGTGGTAAGGTGGTATTCCTCTGGAGTCGAAGCCAGGGACTAACCTCTCATCTCGAGTTGATTTTTGGCCCACGGAGCTCTTTCGTGTTGCTACAGTGACCTCAGGATCCCTCTAGCCTTGAAACAGTGTTCTTGGGGTTTCTCTGGAGTGCCATGAAGGAAATCATGGCTCCTTTCATGTGTGATGTGCAACACGGAATTGCTCTGCACGCAGTGCAGGGGAATCGGGCCTCATCTCGCGGCGAGGGGGAAATCTCATGGTTTTTCTCGAGTTGCGGCGGGAACCTGGGGTATATTCTCGAGTTACGACGGGGATGGCCCTTCCACCCACGTGTTTCTTCAGCGACGTCAGGACTCCTGCCTAGGTGCGAGGGACAACTCTGGATTCTCCTCGAGGCTTGGCAGGGCAATTGGGACGCCTCTCCAGCTGAGGCGGGAGACCAAGTGTCCCTTTCCACGTGCCACAGGAATCCTGGGTCTCCTATAAAGTTTCACGAGGAGTCAGGCATCGTCTCCTTTGGAGGCACTGATCTCCACATACCTCTGGAGTTTTCAAAGATTTTGAGGCCTCCTGTCGCGATGAGTTGGGGAAATAGGTCTTTCTCTGTGGTCTCCACAGGGGATTCAGACACCCTTTCGTCTTGGGAGATGCAAGACGAGCCTGCATTCCAGTCACTGCAGGGATATCCGGCCTTATTTCGAGTCAGGGCATCGCGGTGTCAATTCCACTTGAGGCCCCAAACTCAGGATCCCTCTCACATACCTAGAGCTGAGAGAAGCCTCCTCTTGAGGTGCTTGTGGTAAGGTGGTAATCCTCTGGAGTCGAAGCCAGGGACTAACCTCTCATCTCGAGTTGATTTTTGGCCCACGGAGCTCTTTCGTGTTGCTACAGTGACCTCAGGATCCCTCTAGCCTTGAAACAGTGTTCTTGGGGTTTCTCTGGAGTGCCATCAAGGAAATCAAGGCTCCTTTCATGTGTGATGTGCAACACGGAATTGCTCTGCACGCAGTGCAGGGGAATCGGGCCTCATCTCGCGGCGAGGGGGAAGTCTCATGGTTTTTCTCGAGTTGCGGCGGGAACCTGGGGTATATTCTCGAGTTACGACGGGGATGGCCCTTCCACCCACGTGTTTGTTCAGCCACGTCAGGACTCCTGCCTAGTTGCGAGGGACAACTCGGGATTCTCCTCGAGGCTTGGCAGGGCAATTGGTACGCCTCTCCAGCTGAGGCGGGAGACCAAGTGTCCCTTTCCAAGTGCCACAGGAATCCTGGGACTCCTATCAAGTTTCACGAGGACTCAGGCATCGTCTCCTTTGGAGGCACTGATCTCCGCGTTCCTCTGGAGTTTTCAAAGGATGTGAGGCCTCCGGTCGCGATGAGGTGGGGAACTAAGTCTTTCTCTGTGCTTTCCACAGGGGATTCAGACATCCTTTCGTCCTGGGAGATGCAAGACGAGCCTGCATTGAAGTCACTGCAGGGATATCCGGCCTTATTTCGAGTCAGGGCATCGCGGTGTCCATTCCACTTGAGGCCACAAACTCAGGGTCCCTCTCACATACCTAGAGCTGAGAGAATCCTCCTCTTGAGGTGCTTGTGGTAAGGTGGTATTGCTCTGGAGACGAATCCAGGGACTAACCTCTCTTTTCGAGTTGATTTTTGGTCCACAGAGTTCTTTCGTGTTGCTACAGTGACCTCAGGATCCCTCTATCCTTGAAACAGTGTTCTTGGGGTTTCTCTGGAGTGCCATCAAGGAAATCAAGGCTCCTTTCATGTGTGATATGCAAGACGGAATTGCTCTGCACGCAGTACAGGGGAATCGGGCCTCATCTCACATCGAGGGGGAAGGCTCATGGTTTTTCTCGAGTTGCGGCGGGAACCTGGGGTATATTCTCGAGTTACGACGGGGTTGGCCCTTCCACACACGTGTTTGTTCAGCCACGTCAGGACTCTTGCCTAGTTGCGAGACACAACTCGGGATTCTCCTCGAGGCTTGGCAAGGCAATTGGGACGCCTCTCCAGCTGAGGCGGGAGACCAAGGGTCCCTTTCCACGTGCCACAGGAATCCTGGGACTCCTATCAAGTTTCACGAGGAGTCAGGCATCGTCTCCTTTGGAGGCACTGATCTCCGCGTACCTCTGGAGTTTTCAAAGGATGTGAGGCCTCCGGTCGCGATGAGGTGGGGAACTAGGTCTTTCTCTGTGGTCTCCACAGGGGATTCAGACATCCTTTCATCTTGGGAGATGCAAGACGAGCCTGCATTCAAGTCACTGCAGGGATATCCAGCCTTATTTCGCGTCAGGGCATCGCGGTGTCCATTCCACTTGAGGCTGCAAATTCAGGGTCCCTCTCACATACCTAGAGCTGAGAGAAGCCTCCTCTTGAGGTGCTTGTGGTAAGGTGGTATTCCTCTGGAGTCGAAGCCAGGGACTAACCTCTCATCTCGAGTTGTATTTTGGCCCACGGAGCTCTTTCGTGTTGCTACAGTGACCTCAGGATCCCTCTAGCCTTGAAACAGTGTTCTTGGGGTTTCTCTGGAGTGCCATGAAGGAAATCATGGCTCCTTTCATGTGTGATGTGCAACACGGAATTGCTCTGCACGCAGTGCAGGGGAATCGGGCCTCATCTCGTGGCGAGGGGGAAGTCTCATGGTTTTTCTCGAGTTACGGCGGGAACCTGGGGTATATTCTCGAGTTACGACGGGGATGGCCCTTCCACCCACGTGTTTGTTCAGCGACGTCAGGACTCCTGCCTAGGTGCGAGGGACAACTCTGGATTCTCCTCGAGGCTTGGCAGGGCAATTGGGACGCCTCTCCAGCTGAGGCGGGAGACCAAGTGTCGCTTTCCACGTGCCACAGGAATCCTGGGTCTCCTATAAAGTTTCACGAGGAGTCAGGCATCGTCTCCTTTGGAGGCACTGATCTCCACATACCTCTGGAGTTTTCAAAGATTTTGAGGCCTCCTGTCGCGATGAGTTGGGGAAATAGGTCTTTCTCTGTGGTCTCCACAGCGGATTCAGACACCCTTTCGTCTTGGGAGATGCAAGACGAGCCTGCATTCCAGTCACTGCAGGGATATCCGGCCTTATTTCGAGTCAGGGCATCGCGGTGTCAATTCCACTTGAGGCCGCAAACTCAGGGTCCCTCTCACATACCTAGAGCTGAGAGAAGCCTGCTTTTGAGGTGCTTGTGGTAAGGTGGTATTCCTCTGGAGACGAATCCAGGGACTAACCTCACTTTTCGAGTTGATTTTTGGTCCACAGAGTTCTTTCTTGTTGCTACAGTGACCTCAGAATCCCTCTATCCTTGAAAGAGTGTTCTTGGGGTTTCTCTGGAGTGCCATCAAGGAAATCAAGGCTCCTTTCATGTGTGATGTGCAAGACGGAATTGCTCTGCACGCAGTACAGGGGAATCGGGCCTCATCTCGCATCGAGGGGGAAGTCTCATGGTTTTTCTCGAGTTGCGGCGGGAACCTGGGGTATATTCTCGAGTTACGACAGGGATGGCCCTTCCACCCACGTGTTTGTTCAGCCACGTCAGGACTCCTGCCTAGTTGCGAGGGACAACTCGGGATTCTCCTCGAGGCTTGGCAGGGCAATTGAAACGCCTCTCCAGCTGAGGCGGGAGACCAAGGGTCCCTTTCCACGTGCCACAAGAATCCTTGGACTCCTATCAAGTTTCACGAGGAGTCAGGCATCGTTTCCTTTGGAGGCACTGATCTCCGCGTACCTCTGGAGTTTTCAAAGGATGTGAGGCCTCCGGTCGCGATGAGGTGGGGAACTAGGTGTTTCTCTGTGGTCTCCACAGGGGATTCAGACATCCTTTCTTCTTGGGAGATGCAAGATGAGCCTGCATTCAAGTCACTGCAGGGATATCCGGCCTTATTTCGAGTCAGGGCATCGCGGTGTCCATTCCACTTGAGGCCGCAAACTCAGGATCCCTCTCACATACCTAGAGCTGAGAGAAGCCTCCTCTTGAGGTGCTTGTGGTAAGGTGGTATTCCTCTGGAGTCGAAGCCAGGGACTAACCTCTCATCTCGAGTTGATTTTGGGTCCACGGAGCTCTTTCGTGTTGCTACAGTGACCTCAGGATCCCTCTAGCCTTGAAACAGTGTTCTTGGGGTTTCTGTGGAGTGCCATGAAGGAAATCAAGGCTCCTTTCATGTGTGATGTGCAACACAGAATTGCTCTGCACGCAGTGCAGGGGAATCGGGCCTCATCTCGCGGCGAGGGGGAAGTCTCATGGTTTTTCTCGAGTTGCGGCGGGAACCTGGGGTATATTCTCGAGTTACGACGGGGATGGCCCTTCCACACACGTGTTTGTTCAGCCACGTCAGGACTCTTGCCTAGTTGCGAGACACAACTCGGGATTCTCCTCGAGGCTTGGCAAGGCAATTGGGACGCCTCTCCAGCTGAGGCGGGAGACCAAGGGTCCCTTTCCACGTGCCACAGGAATCCTGGGACTCCTATCAAGTTTCACGAGGAGTCAGGCATCGTCTCCTTTGGAGGCACTGATCTCCGCGTACCTCTGGAGTTTTCAAAGGATGTGAGGCCTCCGATCGCGATGAGGTGGGGAACTAGGTCTTTCTCTGTGGTCTCCACAGGGGATTCAGACATCCTTTCATCTTGGGAGATGCAAGACGAGCCTGCATTCAAGTCACTGCAGGGATATCCAGCCTTATTTCGCGTCAGGGCATCGCGGTGTCCATTCCACTTGAGGCTGCAAATTCAGGGTCCCTCTCACATACCTAGAGCTGAGAGAAGCCTCCTCTTGAGGTGCTTGTGGTAAGGTGGTATTCCTCTGGAGTCGAAGCCAGGGACTAACCTCTCATCTCGAGTTGATTTTTGGCCCACGGAGCTCTTTCGTGTTGCTACAGTGACCTCAGGATCCCTCTAGCCTTGAAACAGTGTTCTTGGGGTTTCTCTGGAGTGCCATGAAGGAAATCATGGCTCCTTTCATGTGTGATGTGCAACACGGAATTGCTCTGCACGCAGTGCAGGGGAATCGGGCCTCATCTCGCGGCGAGGGGGAAGTCTCATGGTTTTTCTCGAGTTGCGGCGGGAACCTGGGGTATATTCTCGAGTTACGACGGGGATGGCCCTTCCACCCACGTGTTTCTTCAGCGACGTCAGGACTCCTGCCTAGGTGCGAGGGACAACTCTGGATTCTCCTCGAGGCTTGGCAGGGCAATTGGGACGCCTCTCCAGCTGAGGCGGGAGACCAAGTGTCCCTTTCCACGTGCCACAGGAATCCTGGGTCTCCTATAAAGTTTCACGAGGAGTCAGGCATCGTCTCCTTTGGAGGCACTGATCTCCACATACCTCTGGAGTTTTCAAAGATTTTGAGGCCTCCTGTCGCGATGAGTTGGGGAAATAGGTCTTTCTCTGTGGTCTCCACAGGGGATTCAGACACCCTTTCGTCTTGGGAGATGCAAGACGAGCCTGCATTCCAGTCACTGCAGGGATATCCGGCCTTATTTCGAGTCAGGGCACCGCGGTGTCAATTCCACTTGAGGCCCCAAACTCAGGATCCCTCTCACATACCTAGAGCTGAGAGAAGCCTCCTCTTGAGGTGCTTGTGGTAAGGTGGTATTCCTCTGGAGTCGAAGCCAGGGACTAACCTCTCATCTCGAGTTGATTTTTGGCCCACGGAGCTCTTTCGTGTTGCTACAGTGACCTCAGGATCCCTCTAGCCTTGAAACAGTGTTCTTGGGGTTTCTCTGGAGTGCCATCAAGGAAATCAAGGCTCCTTTCATGTGTGATGTGCAACACGGAATTGCTCTGCACGCAGTGCAGGGGAATCGGGCCTCATCTCGCGGCGAGGGGGAAGTCTCATGGTTTTTCTCGAGTTGCGGCGGGAACCTGGGGTATATTCTCGAGTTACGACGGGGATGACCCTTCCACCCACGTGTTTGTTCAGCCACGTCAGGACTCCTGCCTAGTTGCGAGGGACAACTCGGGATTCTCCTCGAGGCTTGGCAGGGCAATTGGTACGCCTCTCCAGCTGAGGCGGGAGACCAAGTGTCCCTTTCCAAGTGCCACAGGAATCCTGGGACTCCTATCAAGTTTCACGAGGAGTCAGGCATCGTCTCCTTTGGAGGCACTGATCTCCGCGTACCTCTGGAGTTTTCAAAGGATGTGAGGCCTCCGGTCGCGATGAGGTGGGGAACTAAGTCTTTCTCTGTGCTTTCCACAGGGGATTCAGACATCCTTTCGTCCTGGGAGATGCAAGACGAGCCTGCATTGAAGTCACTGCAGGGATATCCGGCCTTATTTCGAGTCAGGGCATCGCGGTGTCCATTCCACTTGAGGCCACAAACTCAGGGTCCCTCTCACATACCTAGAGCTGAGAGAATCCTCCTCTTGAGGTGCTTGTGGTAAGGTGGTATTCCTCTGGAGACGAATCCAGGGACTAACCTCTCTTTTCGAGTTGATTTTTGGTCCACAGAGTTCTTTCCTGTTGCTACAGTGACCTCAGGATCCCTCTATCCTTGAAACAGTGTTCTTGGGGTTTCTCTGGAGTGCCATCAAGGAAATCAAGGCTCCTTTCATGTGTGATGTGCAAGACGGAATTGCTCTGCACGCAGTACAGGGGAATCGGGCCTCATCTCACATCGAGGGGGAAGGCTCATGGTTTTTCTCGAGTTGCGGCGGGAACCTGGGGTATATTCTCGAGTTACGATGGGGATGGCCCTTCCACACACGTGTTTGTTCAGCCACGTCAGGACTCTTGCCTAGTTGCGAGACACAACTCGGGATTCTCCTCGAGGCTTGGCAAGGCAATTGGGACGCCTCTCCAGCTGAGGCGGGAGACCAAGGGTCCCTTTCCACGTGCCACAGGAATCCTGGGACTCCTATCAAGTTTCACGAGGAGTCAGGCATCGTCTCCTTTGGAGGCACTGATCTCCGCGTACCTCTGGAGTTTTCAAAGGATGTGAGGCCTCCGGTCGCGATGAGGTGGGGAACTAGGTCTTTCTCTGTGGTCTCCACAGGGGATTCAGACATCCTTTCATCTTGGGAGATGCAAGACGAGCCTGCATTCAAGTCACTGCAGGGATATCCAGCCTTATTTCGCGTCAGGGCATCGCGGTGTCCATTCCACTTGAGGCTGCAAATTCAGG
Organism: Cervus elaphus; assembly: GCF_910594005.1. Classification (NCBI taxonomy): domain Eukaryota; kingdom Metazoa; phylum Chordata; class Mammalia; order Artiodactyla; family Cervidae; genus Cervus; species Cervus elaphus. The sequence goes on from NW_025316779.1 coordinate 5,073,025, forward strand.
GTCCCTCTCACATACCTAGAGCTGAGAGAAGCCTCCTCTTGAGGTGCTTGTGGTAAGGTGGTATTCCTCTGGAGTCGAAGCCAGGGACTAACCTCTCATCTCGAGTTGATTTTTGGCCCACGGAGCTCTTTCGTGTTGCTACAGTGACCTCAGGATCCCTCTAGCCTTGAAACAGTGTTCTTGGGGTTTCCCTGGAGTGCCATGAAGGAAATCATGGCTCCTTTCATGTGTGATGTGCAACACGGAATTGCTCTGCACGCAGTGCAGGGGAATCGGGCCTCATCTCGCGGCGAGGGGGAAGTCTCATGGTTTTTCTCGAGTTGCGGCGGGAACCTGGGGTATATTCTCGAGTTACGACGGGGATGGCCCTTCCACCCACGTGTTTCTTCAGCGACGTCAGGACTCCTGCCTAGGTGCGAGGGACAACTCTGGATTCTCCTCGAGGCTTGGCAGGGCAATTGGGACGCCTCTCCAGCTGAGGCGGGAGACCAAGTGTCGCTTTCCACGTGCCACAGGAATCCTGGGCCTCCTATAAAGTTTCACGAGGAGTCAGGCATCGTCTCCTTTGGAGGCACTGATCTCCACATACCTCTGGAGTTTTCAAAGATTTTGAGGCCTCCTGTCGCTATGAGTTGGGGAAATATGTCTTTCTCTGTGGTCTCCACAGGGGATTCAGACACCCTTTCGTCTTGGGAGATGCAAGACGAGCCTGCATTCCAGTCACTGCAGGGATATCCGGCCTTATTTCGAGTCAGGGCATCGCGGTGTCAATTCCACTTGAGGCCCTAAACTCAGGATCCCTCTCACATACCTAGAGCTGAGAGAAGCCTCCTCTTGAGGTGCTTGTGGTAAGGTGGTATTCCTCTGGAGACGAATCCAGGGACTAACCTCACTTTTCGAGTTGATTTTTGGTCCACAGAGTTCTTTCGTGTTGCTACAGTGACCTCAGAATCCCTCTATCCTTGAAAGAGTGTTCTTGGGGTTTCTCTGGAGTGCCATCAAGGAAATCAAGGCTCCTTTCATGTGTGATGTGCAAGACGGAATTGCTCTGCACGCAGTACAGGGGAATCGGGCCTCATCTCGCATCGAGGGGGAAGTCTCATGGTTTTTCTCGAGTTGCGGCGGGAACCTGGGGTATATTCTCGAGTTACGACGGGGATGGCCCTTCCACACACGTGTTTGTTCAGCCACGTCAGGACTCCTGCCTAGTTGCGAGGGACAACTCGGGATTCTCCTCGAGGCTTGGCAGGGCAATTGGAACGCCTCTCCAGCTGAGGCGGGAGACCAAGGGTCCCTTTCCACGTGCCACAAGAATCCTGGGACTCCTATCAAGTTTCACGAGGAGTCAGGCATCGTTTCCTTTGGAGGCACTGATCTCCGCGTACCTCTGGAGTTTTCAAAGGATGTGAGGCCTCCGGTCGCGATGAGGTGGGGAACTAGGTGTTTCTCTGTGGTCTCCACAGGGGATTCAGACATCCTTTCTTCTTGGGAGATGCAAGATGAGCCTGCATTCAAGTCACTGCAGGGATATCCGGCCTTATTTCGAGTCAGGGCATCGCGGTGTCCATTCCACTTGAGGCCGCAAACTCAGGATCCCTCTCACATACCTAGAGCTGAGAGAAGCCTCCTCTTGAGGTGCTTGTGGTAAGGTGGTATTCCTCTGGAGTCGAAGCCAGGGACTAACCTCTCATCTCGAGTTGATTTTGGGTCCACGGAGCTCTTTCGTGTTGCTGCAGTGACCTCAGGATCCCTCTAGCCTTGAAACAGTGTTTTTGGGGTTTCTGTGGAGTGCCATGAAGGAAATCAAGGCTCCTTTCATGTGTGATGTGCAACACAGAATTGCTCTGCACGCAGTGCAGGGGAATCGGGCCTCATCTCGCATCGAGGGGGAAGTCTCATGGTTTTTCTCGAGTTGCGGCGGGAACCTGGGGTATATTCTCGAGTTACGACGGGGATGGCTCTTCCACACACGTGTTTGTTCAGCCACGTCAGGACTCTTGCCTAGTTGCGAGACACAACTCGGGATTCTCCTCGAGGCTTGGCAAGGCAATTGGGACGCCTCTCCAGCTGAGGCGGGAGACCAAGGGTCCCTTTCCACGTGCCACAGGAATCCTGGGACTCCTATTAAGTTTCACGAGGAGTCAGGCATCGTCTCCTTTGGAGGCACTGATCTCCGCGTACCTCTGGAGTTTTCAAAGGATGTGAGGCCTCCGATCGCGATGAGGTGGGGAACTAGGTCTTTCTCTGTGGTCTCCACAGGGGATTCAGACATCCTTTCATCTTGGGAGATGCAAGACGAGCCTGCATTCAAGTCACTGCAGGGATATCCGGCCTTATTTCGCGTCAGGGCATCGCGGTGTCCATTCCACTTGAGGCCGCAAACTCAGGGTCCCTCTCACATACCTAGAGCTGAGAGAAGCCTCCTCTTGAGGTGCTTGTGGTAAGGTGGTATTCCTCTGGAGTCGAAGCCAGGGACTAACCTCTCATCTCGAGTTGATTTTTGGCCCACGGAGCTCTTTCGTGTTGCTACAGTGACCTCAGGATCCCTCTAGCCTTGAAACAGTGTTCTTGGGGTTTCTCTGGAGTGCCATCAAGGAAATCAAGGCTCCTTTCATGTGTGATGTGCAACACGGAATTGCTCTTCACGCAGTGCAGGGGAATCGGGCCTCATCTCGCGGCGAGGGGGAAGTCTCATGGTTTTTCTCGAGTTGCGCCGGGAACCTGTGGTATATTCTCGAGTTACGACGGGGATGGCCCTTCCACCCACGTGTTTCTTCAGCAACGTCAGGACTCCTGCCTAGTTGCGAGGTACAACTCTGGATTCTCCTCGAGGCTTGGCAGGGCAATTGGGACGCCTCTCCAGCTGAGGCGGGAGACCAAGTGTCCCTTTCCACGTGCCACAGGAATCCTGGGACTCCTATCAAGTTTCACGAGGAGTCAGGCATCGTCTCCTTTGGAGGCACTGATCTCCGCGTACCTCTGGAGTTTTCAAAGGATGTGAGGCTATCGGTCGCGATGAGGTGGGGAACTAAGTCTTTCTCTGTGCTTTCCACAGGGGATTCAGAAATCCTTTCGTCCTGGAAGATGCAAGACGAGCCTGCATTGAAGTCACTGCAGGGATATCCGGCCTTATTTCGAGTCAGGGCATCGCGGTGTCCATTCCACTTGAGGCCGCAAACTCAGGGTCCCTCTCACATACCTAGAGCTGAGAGAAGCCTCCTCTTGAGGTGCTTGTGGTAAGGTGGTATTCCTCTGGAGACGAATCCAGGGACTAACCTCTCTTTTCGAGTTGATTTTTGGTCCACAGAGTTCTTTCGTGTTGCTACAGTGACCTCAGGATCCCTCTATCCTTGAAACAGTGTTCTTGGGGTTTCTCTGGAGTGCCATCAAGGAAATCAAGGCTCCTTTCATGTGTGATGTGCAAGACGGAATTGCTCTGCACGCAGTACAGGGGAATCGGGCCTCATCTCGCATCGAGGGGGAAGTCTCATGGTTTTTCTCGAGTTGCGGCGGGAACCTGGGGTATATTCTCGAGTTACGACGGGGATGGCCCTTCCACCCACGTGTTTGTTCAGCCACGTCAGGACTCCTGCCTCGTTGCGAGGGACAACTCTGGATTCTCCTCGAGGCTTGGCAGGGCAATTGGGACGCCTCTCCAGCTGAGGCGGGAGACCAAGGGTCCCTTTCCACGTGCCAAAAGAATCCTGGGACTCCTATCAAGTTTCACGAGGAGTCAGGCATCGTCTCCTTTGGAGGCACTGATCTCCACGTACCTCTGGAGTTTTCAAAGGATGTGAGGCCTCCGGTCGCGATGAGGTGGGGAACTAGGTGTTTCTCTGTGGTCTCCACAGGGGATCCAGACATCCTTTCTTCTTGGGAGATGCAAGACGAGCCTGCATTCCAGTCACTGCAGGGATATCCGGCCTTATTTCGAGTCAGGGCATCACGGTGTCCATTCCACTTGAGGCCGCAAACTCAGGGTCCCTCTCACATACCTAGAGCTGAGAGAAGCCTCCTCTTGAGGTGCTTGTGGTAAGGTGGTATTCCTCAGGAGTCGAAGCCAGGGACTAACCTCTCATCTCGTGTTGATTCTTGGTCCACGGAGCTCTTTCGTGTTGCTACAGTGACCTCAGGATCCCTCTAGCCTTGAAACAGTGTTCTTGGGGTTTCTCTGGAGTGCCATCAAGGAAATCAAGGCTCCTTTCATGTGTGATGTGCAACACAGAATTGCTCTGCACGCAGTGCAGGGGAATCGGGCCTCATCTCGCGGCGAGGGGGAAGTCTCATGGTTTTTCTCGAGTTGCGGCAGGAACCTGGGGTATATTCTCGAGTTACGACGGGGATGGCCCTTCCACACACGTGTTTGTTCAGCCACGTCAGTACTCTTGCCTAGTTGCGAGGGACAACGCTGGATTCTCCTCGAGGCTTGGCAGGGCAATTGGGACGCCTCTCCAGCTGAGGCGGGAGACCAAGGGTCCCTTTCCACGTGCCACAGGAATCCTGGGACTCCTATCAAGTTTCACGAGGAGTCAGGCATCGTCTCCTTTGGAGGCACTGATCTCCGCGTACCTCTGGAGTTTTCAAAGGATGTGAGGCCTCCGGTCGCGATGAGGTGGGGAACTAGGTCTTTCTCTGTGGTCTCCACAGGGGATTCAGACATCCTTTCATCTTGGGAGATGCAAGACGAGCCTGCATTCAAGTCACTGCAGGGATATCCAGCCTTATTTCGCGTCAGGGCATCGCGATGTCCATTCCACTTGAGGCTGCAAATTCAGGGTCCCTCTCACATACCTAGAGCTGAGAGAAGCCTCCTCTTGAGGTGCTTGTGGTAAGGTGGTATTCCTCTGGAGTCGAAACCAGGGACTAACCTCTCATCTCGAGTTGATTTTTGGCCCACGGAGTTCTTTCGTGTTGCTACAGTGACCTCAGGATCCCTCTAGCCTTGAAACAGTGTTCTTGGGGTTTCTCTGGAGTGCCATGAAGGAAATCATGGCTCCTTTCATGTGTGATGTGCAACACGGAATTGCTCTGCACGCAGTGCAGGGGAATCGGGCCTCATCTCGCATCGAGGGGGAAGTCTCATGGTTTTTCTCGAGTTGCGGCGGGAACCTGGGGTAAATTCTCGAGTTACGACGGGGATGGCACTTCCACCCACGTGTTTCTTCAGCGACGTCAGGACTCCTGCCTAGGTGCGAGGGACAACTCTGGATTCTCCTCGAGGCTTGGCAGGGCAATTGGGACGCCTCTCCAGCTGAGGCGGGAGACCAAGTGTCCCTTTCCACGTGCCACAGGAATCCTGGGTCTCCTATAAAGTTTCACGAGGAGTCAGGCATCGTCTCCTTTGGAGGCACTGATCTCCACATACCTCTGGAGTTTTCAAAGATTTTGAGGCCTCCTGTCGCGATGAGTTGGGGAAATAGGTCTTTCTCTGTGGTCTCCACAGGGGATTCAGACACCCTTTCGTCTTGGGAGATGCAAGACGAGCCTGCATTCCAGTCACTGCAGGGATATCCGGCCTTATTTCGAGTCAGGGCATCGCGGTGTCAATTCCACTTGAGGCCCCAAACTCAGGATCCCTCTCACATACCTAGAGCTGAGAGAAGCCTCCTCTTGAGGTGCTTGTGGTAAGGTGGTATTCCTCTGGAGTCGAAGCCAGGGACTAACCTCTCATCTCGAGTTGATTTTTGGCCCACGGAGCTCTTTCGTGTTGCTACAGTGACCTCAGGATCCCTCTAGCCTTGAAACAGTGTTCTTGGGGTTTCTCTGGAGTGCCATCAAGGAAATCAAGGCTCCTTTCATGTGTGATGTGCAACACGGAATTGCTCTGCACGCAGTGCAGGGGAATCGGGCCTCATCTCGCGGCGAGGGGGAAGTCTCATGGTTTTTCTCGAGTTGCGGCGGGAACCTGGGGTATATTCTCGAGTTACGACGGGGATGGCCCTTCCACCCACGTGTTTGTTCAGCCACGTCAGGACTCCTGCCTAGTTGCGAGGGACAACTCTGGATTCTCCTCGAGGCTTGGCAGGGCAATTGGTACGCCTCTCCAGCTGAGGCGGGAGACCAAGTGTCCCTTTCCAAGTGCCACAGGAATCCTGGGACTCCTATCAAGTTTCACGAGGAGTCAGGCATCGTCTCCTTTGGAGGCACTGATCTCCGCGTACCTCTGGAGTTTTCAAAGGATGTGAGGCCTCCGGTCGCGATGAGGTGGGGAACTAAGTCTTTCTCTGTGCTTTCCACAGGGGATTCAGACATCCTTTCGTCCTGGGAGATGCAAGACGAGCCTGCATTGAAGTCACTGCAGGGATATCCGGCCTTATTTCGAGTCAGGGCATCGCGGTGTCCATTCCACTTGAGGCCACAAACTCAGGGTCCCTCTCACATACCTAGAGCTGAGAGAATCCTCCTCTTGAGGTGCTTGTGGTAAGGTGGTATTCCTCTGGAGACGAATCCAGGGACTAACCTCTCTTTTCGAGTTGATTTTTGGTCCACAGAGTTCTTTCGTGTTGCTACAGTGACCTCAGGATCCCTCTATCCTTGAAACAGTGTTCTTGGGGTTTCTCTGGAGTGCCATCAAGGAAATCAAGGCTCCTTTCATGTGTGATGTGCAAGACGGAATTGCTCTGCACGCAGTACAGAGGAATTGGGCCTCATCTCACATCGAGGGGGAAGTCTCATGGTTTTTCTCGAGTTGCGGCAGGAACCTGGGGTATATTCTCGAGTTACGACGGGGATGGCCCTTCCACCCACGTGTTTGTTCAGCCACGTCAGGACTCCTGCCTAGTTGCGAGGGACAACTCGTGATTCTCCTCGAGGCTTGGCAGGGCAATTGGAACGCCTCTCCAGCTGAGGCGGGAGACCAAGGGTCCCTTTCCACGTGCCACAAGAATCCTGGGACTCCTATCAAGTTTCACGAGGAGTCAGGCATCGTCTCCTTTGAAGGCACTGATCTCCGCGTACCTCTGGAGTTTTCAAAGGATGTGAGGCCTCCGGTCGCGATGAGGGGGGGAACTAGGTCTTTCTCTGTGGTCTCCACAGGGGATTCAGACATCCTTTCTTCTTGGGAGATGCAAGACGAGCCTGCATTCAAGTCACTGCAGGGATATCCGGCCATATTTCGAGTCAGGGCATCACGGTGTCCATTCCACTTGAGGCCGCAAACTCAGGGTCCCTCTCACATACCTAAAGCTGAGAGAAGCCTCCTCTTGAGGTGCTTGTGGTAAGGTGGTATTCCTCTGGAGTCGAAGCCAGGGACTAACCTCTCATCTCGAGTTGATTTTTGGCCCACGGAGCTCTTTCGTGTTGCTACAGTGACCTCAGGATCCCTCTAGCCTTGAAACAGTGTTCTTGGGGTTTCTCTGGAGTGCCATCAAGGAAATCAAGGCTCCTTTCATCTGTGATGTGCAACACGGAATTGCTCTGCACGCAGTGCAGGGGAATCGGGCCTCATCTCGCGGCGAGGGGGAAGTCTCATGGTTTTTCTCGAGTTGCGGCGGGAACCTGGGGTATTTTCTCGAGTTACGACGGGGATGGCCCTTCCACCCACGTGTTTCTTCAGCGACGTCAGGACTCCTGCCTAGTTGCGAGGGACAACTCTGGATTCTCCTCGAGGCTTTGCAGGGCAATTGGGACGCCTCTCCAGCTGAGAAGGGAGACCAAGGTCCCTTTCCACGTGCCACAGGAATCCTGGGTCTCCTATCAAGTTTCACGAGGAGTCAGGCATCGTTTCCTTTGGAGGCACTGATCTCCGCATACCTCTGGAGTTTTCAAAGGATTTGAGGCCTCCTGTCGCGATGAGGTGGGGAACTAGGTCTTTCTCTGTGGTCTCCACAGGGGATTCAGACACCCTTTCGTCTTGGGAGATGCAAGACGAGCCTGCATTCCAGTCACTGCAGGGATATCCGGCCTTATTTCGAGTCAGGGCATCGCGGTGTCCATTCCACTTGAGGCCGCAAACTCAGGGTCCCTCTCACATACCTAGAGCTGAGAGAAGCCTCCTCTTGAGGTGCTTGTGGTAAGGTGGTATTCCTCTGGAGTCGAAGCCAGGGACTAACCTCTCATCTCGAGTTGATTTTTGGTCCACGGAGCTCTTTCTTGTTGCTACAGTGACCTCAGGATCCCTCTAGCCTTGAAACAGTGTTCTTGGGGTTTCTCTGGAGTGCCATCAAGGAAATCAAGGCTCCTTTCATGTGTGATGTGCAACACGGAATTGCTCTGCACACAGTGCAGGGGTATCGGGCCTCATCTCGCGGTGAGGGGGAAGTCTCATGGTTTTTCTCGAGTTGCGGCGGGAACCTGGGGTATATTCTCGAGTTTCGACGGGGATGGCTCTTCCACACACGTGTTTGTTCTGCCACGTCAGGACTCTTGCCTAGTTGCGAGACACAACTCGAGATTCGCCTCGAGGCTTGGCAAGGCAATTGGGACGCCTCTCCAGCTGAGGCGGGAGACCAAGTGTCCCTTTCCACGTGCCACAGGAATCCTGGGACTCCTATCAATTTTCACGAGGAGTCAGGCTTCGTCTCCTTTGGAGGCACTGATCTCCGCGTACCTCTGGAGTTTTCAAAGGATGTGAGGCTATCGGTCGCGATGAGGTGGGGAACTAAGTCTTTCTCTGTGCTTTCCACAGGGGATTCAGACATCCTTTCGTCCTGGGAAATGCAAGACGAGCCTGCATTCAAGTCACTGCAGGGATATCCGGCCTTATTTCGAGTCAGGGCATCGCGGTGTCCATTCCACTTGAGACCGCAAACTCAGGGTCCCTCTCACATACCTAGAGCTGAGAGAAGCCTCCTCTTGAGGTGATTGTGGTAAGGTGGTATTCCTCTGGAGACGAATCCAGGGACTAACCTCTCTTTTCGAGTTGATTTTTGGTCCACAGTGTTCTTTCGTGTTGCTACAGTGACCTCAGGATCCCTCTATCCTTGAAACAGTGTTCTTGGGGTTTCTCTGGAGTGCCATCAAGGAAATCAAGGCTCCTTTCATGTGTGATGTGCAAGACGGAATTGCTCTGCACGCAGTACAGGGGAATCGGTCCTCATCTCGCATCGAGGGGGAAGTCTCATGGTTTTTCTCGAGTTGCGGCGGGAACCTGGGGTATATTCTCGAGTTACGACGGGGATGGCCCTTCCACCCACGTGTTTGTTCAGCCACGTCAGGACTCCTGCCTAGTTACGAGGGACAACTCTGGATGCTCCTCGAGGCTTGGCAGGGCAATTGGGACGCCTCTCCAGCTGAGGCGGGAGACCAAGTGTCCCTTTCCACGTGCCACAGGAATCCTGGGACTCCTATCAAGTTTCACGAGGAGTCAGGCATCGTCTCCTTTGGAGGCACTGATCTCCGCGTACCTCTGGAGTTTTCAAAGGATGTGAGGCCTCCGGTCGCGATGAGGTGGGGAACTTGGTGTTTCTCTGTGGTCTCCACAGGGGATTCAGACATCCTTTCTTCTTGGGAGATGCAAGACGAGCCTGCATTCAAGTCACTGCAGGGATATCTGGCCTTATTTCGAGTCAGGGCATCGCGGTGTCCATTCCACTTGAGGCCGCAAACTCAGGATCCCTCTCACATACCTAGAGCTGAGAGAAGCCTCCTCTTGAGGTGCTTGTGGTAAGGTGGTATTCCTCAGGAGTCGAAGCCAGGGACTAACCTCTCATCTCGTGTTGATTCTTGGTCCACGGAGCTCTTTCGTGTTGCTACAGTGACCTCAGGATCCCTCTAGCCTTGAAACAGTGTTCTTGGGGTTTCTCTGGAGTGCCATCAAGGAAATCAAGGCTCCTTTCATGTGTGATGTGCAACACGGAATTGCTCTGCACGCAGTGCAGGGGAATCGGGCCTCATCTCGCGGCGAGGGGGAAGTCTCATGGTTTTTCTCGAGTTGCGGCGGGAACCTGTGGTATATTCTCGAGTTACGACGGGGATGGCCCTTCCACCCACGTGTTTGTTCAGCCAAGTCAGGACTCCTGCCTAGTTGCGAGGGACAACTCGGGATTCTCCTCGAGGCTTGGCAGGGCAATTGGGACGCCTCTCCAGCTGAGGCGGGAGACCAAGTGTCCCTTTCCAAGTGCCACAGGAATCCTGGGACTCCTATCAAGTTTCACGAGGAGTCAGTCATTGTCTCCTTTGGAGGCACTGATCTCCGCGTACCTCTGGAGTTTTCAAAGGATGTGAGGCTATCGGTCGCGATGAGGTGGGGAACTAAGTCTTTCTCTGTGCTTTCCACAGGGGATTCAGACATCCTTTCGTCCTGGGAGATGCAAGACGAGCCTGCATTGAAGTCACTGCAGGGATATCCGGCCTTATTTCGAGTCAGGGCATCGCGGTGTCCATTCCACTTGAGGCCGCAAACTCAGGGTCCCTCTCACATACCTAGAGCTGAGAGAAGCCTCCTCTTGAGGTGCTTGTGGTAAGGTGGTATTCCTCTGGAGACGAATCCAGGGACTAACCTCTCTTTTCGAGTTGATTTTTGGTCCACAGAGTTCTTTCGTGTTGCTACAGTGACCTCAGGATCCCTCTATCCTTGAAACAGTGTTCTTGGGGTTTCTCTGGAGTGCCATCAAGGAAATCAAGGCTCCTTTCATGTGTGATGTGCAAGACGGAATTGCTCTGCACGCAGTACAGGGGAATCGGGCCTCATCTCGCATCGAGGGGGAAGTCTCATGGTTTTTCTCGAGTTGCGGCGGGAACCTGGGGTATATTCTCGAGTTACGACGGGGATGGCTCTTCCACCCACGTGTTTGTTCAGCCACGTCAGGACTCCTGCCTAGTTGCGAGACATAACTCGGGATTCTCCTCGAGGCTTTGCAGGGCAATTGGGACGCCTCTCCAGCTGAGGCGGGAGACCAAGGGTCCCTTTCCACGTGCCACAGGAATCCTGGGACTCCTATCAAGTTTCACGAGGAGTCAGGCATCGTCTCCTTTGGAGGCACTGATCTCCGCGTACCTCTGGAGTTTTCAAAGGATGTGAGGCTATCGGTCGCGATGAGGTGGGGAACTAAGTCTTTCTCTGTGCTTTCCACTGGGGATTCAGACATCCTTTCGTCCTGGGAGATGCAAGACGAGCCTGCATTCAAGTCACTGCAGGGATATCCGGCCTTATTTCGAGTCAGGGCATCGCGGTGTCCATTCCACTTGAGGCCGCAAACTCAGGGTCCCTCTCACATACCTAAAGCTGAGAGAAGCCTCCTCTTGAGGTGCTTGTGGTAAGGTGGTATTCCTCTGGAGTCGAAGCCAGGGACTAACCTCTCATCTCGAGTTGATTTTTGGCCCACGGAGCTCTTTCGTGTTGCTACAGTGACCTCAGGATCCCTCTAGCCTGGAAACAGTGTTCTTGGGGTTTCTCTGGAGTGCCATCAAGGAAATCAAGGCTCCTTTCATGTGTGATGTGCAACACGGAATTGCTCTGCACGCAGTGCAGGGGAATCGGGCCTCATCTCGCGGCGAGGGGGAAGTCTCATGGTTTTTCTCGAGTTGCGGCGGGAACCTGGGGTATTTTCTCGAGTTACGACGGGGATGGCCCTTCCACCCACGTGTTTCTTCAGCGACGTCAGGACTCCTGCCTAGTTGCGAGGGACAACTCTGGATTCTCCTCGAGGCTTTGCAGGGCAATTGGGACGCCTCTCCAGCTGAGACGGGAGACCAAGGGTCCCTTTCCACGTGCCACAGGAATCCTGGGTCTCCTATCAAGTTTCACGAGGAGTCAGGCATCGTTTCCTTTGGAGGCACTGATCTCCGCATACCTCTGGAGTTTTCAAAGGATTTGAGGCCTCCTGTCGCGATGAGGTGGGGAACTAGGTCTTTCTCTGTGGTCTCCACAGGGGATTCAGACACCCTTTCGTCTTGGGAGATGCAAGACGAGCCTGCATTCCAGTCACTGCAGGGATATCCGGCCTTATTTCGAATCAGGGCATCGCGGTGTCCATTCCACTTGAGGCCGCAAACTCAGGGTCCCTCTCACATACCTAGAGCTGAGAGAAGCTTCCTCTTGAGGTGCTTGTGGTAAGGTGGTATTCCTCTGGAGTCGAAGCCAGGGACTAACCTCTCATCTCGAGTTGATTTTTGGTCCACGGAGCTCTTTCGTGTTGCTACAGTGACCTCAGGATCCCTCTAGCCTTGAAACAGTGTTCTTGGGGTTTCTCTGGAGTGCCATGAAGGAAATCAAGGCTCCTTTCATGTTGATGTGCAACACGGAATTGCTCTGCACGCAGTGCAGGGGAATCGGGCCTCATCTCGCGGCGAGGGGGAAGTCTCATGGTTTTTCTCGAGTTGCGGCGGGAACCTGGGGTATATTCTCGAGTTACGACGGGGATGGCCCTTCCACACACGTGTTTGTTCAGCCACGTCAGGACTCTTGCCTAGTTGGGAGACACAACTCGGGATTCTCCTCGAGGCTTGGCAAGGCAATTGGGACGCCTCTCCAGCTGAGGCGGGAGACCAAGGGTCCCTTTCCACGTGCCACAGGAATCCTGGGACTCCTATCAAGTTTCACGAGGAGTCAGGCATCGTCTCCTTTGGAGGCACTGATCTCCGCGTACCTCTGGAGTTTTCAAAGGATGTGAGGCCTCCGGTCGCGATGAGGTGGGGAACTAGGTCTTTCTCTGTGGTCTCCACAGGGGATTCAGACATCCTTTCATCTTGGGAGATGCAAGACGAGCCTGCATTCAAGTCACTGCAGGGATATCCAGCCTTATTTCGCGTCAGGGCATCACGGTGTCCATTCCACTTGAGGCCGCAAACTCAGGGTCCCTCCCACATACCTAGAGCTGAGAGAAGCCTCCTCTTGAGGTGCTTGTGGTAAGGTGGTATTCCTCTGGAGTCGAAGTCAGGGACTAACCTCTCATCTCGAGTTGATTTTTGGCCCACGGAGCTCTTTCGTGTTGCTACAGTGACCTCAGGATGCCTCTAGCCTTGAAACAGTGTTCTTGGGGTTTCTCTGGAGTGCCATCAAGGAAATCAAGGCTCCTTTCATGTGTGATGTGCAACACGGAATTGCTCTGCACGCAGTGCAGGGGAATCGGGCCTCATCTCGCGGCGAGGGGGAAGTCTCATGGTTTTTCTCGAGTTGCGGCGGGAACCTGGGGTATATTCTCGAGTTACGACAGGGATGGCCCTTCCACACACGTGTTTCTTCAGCAACGTCAGGACTTCTGCCTAGTTGCGAGGGACAACTCGGGATTCTCCTCGAGGCTTTGCAGGGCAATTGGGACGCCTCTCCAGCTGAGACGGGAGACCAAGGGTCCCTTTCCACGTGCCACAGGAATCCTCGGTCTCCTATCAAGTTTCACGAGGAGTCAGGCATCGTCTCCTTTGGAGGCACTGATCTCCGCATACCTCTGGAGTTTTCAAAGGATTTGAGGCCTCCTGTCGCGATGAGGTGGGGAACTAGGTCTTTCTCTGTGGTCTCCACAGGGGATTCAGACACCCTTTCGTCTTGGGAGATGCAAGACGAGCCTGCATTCCAGTCACTGCAGAGATATCCGGCCTTATTTCGAGTCAGGGCATCGCGGTGTCCATTCCACTTGAGGCCGCAAACTCAGGGTCCCTCTCACATACCTAGAGCTGAGAGAAGCCTCCTCTTGAGGTGCTTGTGGTAAGGTGGTATTCCTCTGGAGTCGAAGCCAGGGACTAACCTCTCATCTCGAGTTGATTTTTGGCCCACGGAGCTCTTTCGTGTTGCTACAGTGACCTCAGGATCCCTCTAGCCTTGAAACAGTGTTCTTTGGGTTTCTCTGGAGTTCCATCAAGGAAACCAAGGCTCCTTTCATGTGTGATGTGCAACACGGAATTGCTCTGCACGCAGTGCAGGGGAATCGGGCCTCATCTCGCGGCGAGGGGGAAGTCTCATGGTTTTTCTCGAGTTGTGGCGGGAACCTGGGGTATATTCTCGAGTTACGACGGGGATGGCCCTTCCACCCACGTGTTTCTTCATCGACGTCAGGACTCCTGCCTAGTTGCGAGGGACAACTCTGGATTCTCCTCGAGGCTTGGCAGGGCAATTGGGACGCCTCTCCAGCTGAGGCGGGAGACCAAGTGTCCCTTTCCAAGTGCCACAGGAATCCTGGGACTCCTATCAAGTTTCACGAGGAGTCAGGCATCGTCTCCTTTGGAGGCACTGATCTCCGCGTACCTCTGGAGTTTTCAAAGGATGTGAGGCTATCGTTCGCGATGAGGTGGGGAACTAAGTCTTTCTCTGTGCTTTCCACAGGGGATTCAGACATCCTTTCGTCCTGGGAGATCCAAGACGAACCTGCATTGAAGTCACTGCAGGGATATCCGGCCTTATTTCGAGTCAGGGCATCGCGGTGTCCATTCCACTTGAGGCCGCAAACTCAGGGTCCCTCTCACATACCTAGAGCTGAGAGAAGCCTCCTCTTGAGGTGCTTGTGGTAAGGTGGTATTCCTCTGGAGACGAATCCAGGGACTAACCTCTCTTTTCGAGTTGATTTTTGGTCCACAGAGTTCTTTCGTGTTGCTACAGTGACCTCAGGATCCCTCTATCCTTGAAACAGTGTTCTTGGGTTTTCTCTGGAGTGCCATCAAGGAAATCAAGGCTCCTTTCATGTGTGATGTGCAAGACGGAATTGCTCTGCACGCAGTACAGGGGAATCGGGCCTCATCTCGCATCGAGGGGGAAGTCTCATGGTTTTTCTCGAGTTGCGGCGGGAACCTGGGGTATATTCTCGAGTTACGACGGGGATGGCCCTTCCACCCACGTGTTTGTTCAGCCACGTCAGGACTCCTGCCTAGTTGCGAGGGACAACTCGGGATTCTCCTCGAGGGTTGGCAGGGCAATTGGAACGCCTCTCCAGCTGAGGCGGGAGACCAAGGGTCCCTTTCCACGTGCCACAAGAATCCTGGGACTCCTATCAAGTTTCACGAGGAGTCAGGCATCGTCTCCTTTGGAGGCACTGATCTCCGCGTACCTCTGGAGTTTTCAAAGGATGTGAGGCCTCCGGTCGCGATGAGGTGGGGAACTAGGTCTTTCTCTGTGGTCTCCACAGGGGATTCAGACATCCTTTCTTCTTGGGAGATGCAAGACGTGCCTGCATTCCAGTCACTGCAGGGATATCCGGCCTTATTTCGAGTCAGGGCATCGCGGTGTCAATTCCACTTGAGGCCGCAAACTCAGGATCCCTCTCACATACCTAGAGCTGAGAGAAGCCTCCTCTTGAGGTGCTTGTGGTAAGGTGGTATTCCTCTGGAGTCGAAGCCAGGGACTAACCTCTCATCTCGAGTTGATTTTTGGCCCACGGAGCTCTTTCGTGTTGCTACAGTGACCTCAGGATCCCTCTAGCCTTGAAACAGTGTTCTTGGGGTTTCTCTGGAGTGCCATGAAGGAAATCAAGGCTCCTTTCATGTGTGATGTGCAAGACGGAATTGCTCTGCACGCAGTACAGGGGAATCGGGCCTCATCTCGCATCAAGGGGGAAGTCTCATGGTTTTTCTCGAGTTGCGGCGGGAACCTGGGGTATATTCTCGAGTTACGACGGGGATGGCCCTTCCACCCACGTGTTTGTTCAGCCACGTCAGGACTCCTGCCTAGTTGCGAGGGACAACTCTGGATTCTCCTCGAGGCTTGGCAGGGCAATTGGAACGCCTCTCCAGCTGAGGCGGGAGACCAAGGGTCCCTTTCCAAGTGCCACAGGAATCCTGGGTCTCCTATCAAGTTTCACGAGGAGTCAGGCATCGTCTCCTTTGGAGGCACTGATCTCCGCGTACCTCTGGAGTTTTCAAAGGATGTGAGGCCTCCGGTCGCGATGAGGTGGGGAACTAGGTCTTTCTCTGTGGTCTCCACAGGGGATTCAGACATCCTTTCTTCTTGGGAGATGCAAGACGAGCCTGCATTCAAGTCACTGCAGGGATATCCGGCCTTATTTCGAGTCAGGGCATCGCGGTGTCCATTCCACTTGAGGCCGCAAACTCAGGATCCCTCTCACATACCTAGAGCTGAGAGAAGCCTCCTCTTGAGGTGCTTGTGGTAAGGTGGTATTCCTCAGGAGTCGAAGCCAGGGACTAACCTCTCATCTCGTGTTGATTCTTGGTCCACGGAGCTCTTTCGTGTTGCTACAGTGACCTCAGGATCCCTCTAGCCTTGAAACAGTGTTCTTGGGGTTTCTCTGGAGTGCCATCAAGGAAATCAAGGCTCCTTTCATGTGTGATGTGCAACACGGAATTGCTCTGCACGCAGTGCAGGGGAATCGGGCCTCATCTCAGGGCGAGGGGGAAGTCTCATGGTTTTTCTCGAGTTGCGGCGGGAACCTGGGGTATATTATCGAGTTACGACGGGGATGGCCCTTACACACACGTGTGTGTTCAGCCATGTCAGGACTCCTGCCTAGTTGCGAGGGACAACTCGGGATTCTCCTCGAGGCTTTGCAGGGCAATTGGGACGCCTCTCCAGCTGAGACGGGAGACCAAGGGTCCCTTTCCACGTGCCACAGGAATCCTGGGTCTCCTATCAAGTTTCACGAGGAGTCAGGCATCGTCTCCTTTGGAGGCACTGATCTCCGCATACCTCTGGAGTTTTCAAAGATTTTGAGGCCTCCTGTCGCGATGAGGTGGGGAACTAGGTCTTTCTCTGTGGTCTCCACAGGGGATTCAGACACCCTTTCGTCTTGGGAGATGCAAGACGAGCCTGCATTCCAGTCACTGCAGGGATATCCGGCCTTATTTCGAGTCAGGGCATCGCGGTGTTAATTCCACTTGAGGCCGCAAACTCAGGATCCCTCTCACATACCTAGAGCTGAGAGAAGCCTCCTCTTGAGGTGCTTCTGGTAAGGTGGTATTCCTCTGGAGTAGAAGCCAGGGACTAACCTCTCATCTCGAGTTGATTTTTGGTCCACAGAGTTCTTTCGTGTTGCTACAGTGACCTCAGGATCCCTCTAGCCTTGAAACAGTGTTCTTGGGGTTTCTCTGGAGTGCCATCAAGGAAATCAAGGCTCCTTTCATGTGTGATGTGCAACACAGAATTGCTCTGCACGCAGTGCAGGGGAATCGGGCCTCATCTCAGGGCGAGGGGGAAGTCTCATGGTTTTTTTCGAGTTGCGGCGGGAACCTGGGGTATATTCTCCAGTTACGACGGGGATGGCCCTTCCACACACGTGTTTGTTCAGCCACGTCAGGACTCTTGCCTAGTTGCGAGACACAACTCGGGATTCTCCTCGAGGCTTGGCAAGGCAATTGGGACGCTTCTCCAGCTGAGGCGGGAGACCAAGGGTCCCTTTCCACGTGCCACAGGAATCCTGGGACTCCTATCAAGTTTCACGAGGAGTCAGGCATCGTCTCCTTTGGAGGCACTGATCTCCGCGTACCTCTGGAGTTTTCAAAGGATGTGAGGCCTCCGGTCGCAATGAGGTGGGGAACTAGGTCTTTCTCTGTGGTCTCCACAGGGGATTCAGACATCCTTTCATCTTGGGAGATGCAAGACGAGCCTGCATTCAAGTTACTGCAGGGATATCCAGCCTTATTTCGCGTCAGGGCATCGCGGTGTCCATTCCACTTGAGGCCGCAAACTCAGGGTCCCTCTCACATACCTAGAGCTGAGAGAAGCCTCCTCTTGAGGTGCTTGTGGTAAGGTGGTATTCCTCTGGAGACGAATCCAGGGACTAACCTCTCTTTTCGAGTTGATTTTTGGTCCACAGAGTTCTTTCGTGTTGCTACAGTGACCTCAGGATCCCTCTAGCCTTGAAACAGTGTTCTTGGGGTTTCTCTGGAGTGCCATCAAGGAAATCAAGGCTCCTTTCATGTGTGATGTGCAAGACGGAATTGCTCTGCACGCAGTACAGGGGAATTGGGCCTCATCTCGCATCGAGGGGGAAGTCTCATGGTTTTTCTCGAGTTGCGGCGGGAACCTGGGGTATATTCTCGAGTTACGACGGGGATGGCCCTTCCACCCACGTGTTTGTTCAGCCACGTCAGGACTCCTGCCTAGTTGCGAGGGACAACTCGGGATTCCCCTCGAGGCTTGGCAGGGCAATCGGAATACCTCTCCAGCTGAGGCGGGAGACCAAGGGTCCCTTTCCACGTGCCACAAGAATCCTGGGACTCCTATCAAGTTTCACGAGGAGTCAGGCATCGTCTCCTTTGAAGGCACTGATCTCCGCATACCTCTGGAGTTTTCAAAGGATGTGAGGCCTCCGGTCGCGATGAGGTGGGGAACTAGGTCTTTCTCTGTGGTCTCCACAGGGGATTCAGACATCCTTTCTTCTTGGGAGATGCAAGACGAGCCTGCATTCAAGTCACTGCAGGGATATCCGGCCTTATTTCGAGTCAGGGCATCGCAGTGTCCATTCCACTTGAGGCCGCAAACTCAGGATCCCTCTCACATACCTAGAGCTGAGAGAAGCCTCCTCTTGAGGTGCTTTTGTAAGGTGGTATTCCTCAGGAGTCAAAGCCAGGGACTAACCTCTCATCTCGTGTTGATTCTTGGTCCACGGAGCTCTTTCGTGTTGCTACAGTGACCTCAGGATCCCTCTAGCCTTGAAACAGTGTTCTTGGGGTTTCGCTGGAGTGCCATCAAGGAAATCAAGGCTCCTTTCATGTGTGATGTGCAACACGGAATTGCTCTGCACGCAGTGCAGGGGAATCGGGCCTCATCTCGTGGCGAGGGGGAAGTCTCATGGTTTTTCTCGAGGTGGGCCGGGAACCTGGGGTATATTCTCGAGTTACGACGGGGATGGCCCTTCCACCCACGTGTTTCTTCAGCGACGTCAGGACTCCTGCCTAGTTGCGAGGGACAACTCGGGATTCTCCTCGAGGCTTTGCAGGGCAATTGGGACGCCTCTCCAGCTGAGACGGGAGACCAAGGGTCCCTTTCCATGTGCCACAGGAATCCTGGGTCTCCTATCAAGTTTCACAAGGAGTCAGGCATCGTTTCCTTTGGAGGCACTGATCTCCGCATACCTCGGGAGTTTTCAAAGGATTTGAGGCCTCCTGTCGCGATGAGGTGGGGAACTAGGTCTTTCTCTGTGGTCTCCACAGGGGATTCAGACATCCTTTCGTCCTGGGAGATGCAAGACGAGCCTGCATTCCAGTCACTGCAGGGATATCCGGCCTTATTTCGAGTCAGGGCATCGCGGTGTCCATTCCACTTGAGGCCGCAAACTCAGGGTCCCTCTCACATACCTAGAGCTGAGAGAAGCCTCCTCTTGAGGTGCTTGTGGTAAGGTGGTATTCCTCTGGAGTCGAAGCCAGGGACTAACCTCTCATCTCGAGTTGATTTTTGGCCCACGGAGCTCTTTCTTGTTGCTACAGTGACCTCAGGATCCCTCTAGCCTTGAAACAGTGTTCTTGGGGTTTCTCTGGAGTGCCATCAAGGAAATCAAGGCTCCTTTCATGTGTGATGTGCAACACGGAATTGCTCTGCACGCAGTGCAGGGGAATCGGGCCTCATCTCGCGGCGAGGGGGAAGTCTCATGGTCTTTCTCGAGTTGCGGTGGGAACCTGGGGTATATTCTCGAGTTACGACGGGGATGGCCCTTCCACCCACGTGTTTCTTCAGCGAAGTCAGGACTCCTGCCTAGTTGCGAGGGACAACTCTGGATTCTCCTCGAGGCTTGGCAGGGCAATTGGGACGCCTCTCCAGCTGAGGCGGGAGACCAAGTGTCCCTTTCCAAGTGCCACAGGAATCCTGGGACTCCTATCAAGTTTCACGAGGAGTCAGGCATCATCTCCTTTGGAGGCACTGATCTCCGCGTACCTCTGGAGTTTTCAAAGGATGTGAGGCTATCGGTCGCGATGAGGTGGGGAACTAAGTCTTTCTCTGTGCTTTCCACAGGGGATTCAGACATCCTTTCGTCCTGGGAGATGCAAGACGAGCCTGCATTGAAGTCACTGCAGGAATATCCGGCCTTATTTCGAGTCAGGGCATCGCGGTGTCCATTCCACTTGAGGCCGCAAACTCAGGGTCCCTCTCACATACCTAGAGCTGAGAGAAGCCTCCTCTTGAGGTGCTTGTGGTAAGGTGGTATTCCTCAGGAGTCGAAGCCAGGGACTAACCTCTCATCTCGTGTTGATTCTTGGTCCACGGAGCTCTTTCGTGTTGCTACAGTGACCTCAGGATCCCTCTAGCCTTGAAACAGTGTTCTTGGGGTTTCTCTGGAGTGCCATCAAGGAAATCAAGGCTCCTTTCATGTGTGATGTGCAACACGGAATTGCTCTGCACGCAGTGCAGGGGAATCGGGCCTCATCTCGCGGCGAGGGGGAAGTCTCATGGTTTTTCTCGAGTTGCGGCGAGAACCTGGGGTATATTCTCGAGTTACGACGGGGATGGCCCTTCCACACACGTGTGTGTTCAGTCATGTCAGGACTCCTGCCTAGTTGCGAGGGACAACTCGGGATTCTCCTAGAGGCTTTGCAGGGCAATTGGGACGCCTCTCCAGCTGAGGAGGGAGACCAAGGGTCCCTTTCCATGTGCCACAGGAATCCTGGGTCTCCTATCAAGTTTCACGAGGAGTCAGGCATCGTCTCCTTTGGAGGCACTGATCTCCGCATACCTCTGGAGTTTTCAAAGGATTTGAGGCCTCCTGTCGCGATGAGGTGGGGAACTAGGTCTTTCTCTGTGGTCTCCACAGGGGATTCAGACACCCTTTCGTCTTGGGAGATGCAAGACGAGCCTGCATTCCAGTCACTGCAGGGATATCCGGCATTATTTCGAATCAGGACATCGCGGTGTCCATTCCACTTGAGGCCGCAAACTCAGGGTCCCTCTCACATACCTAGAGCTGAGAGAAGCCTCCTCTTGACGTGCTTGTGGTAAGGTGGTATTCCTCTGGAGTCGAAGCCAGGGACTAACCTCTCATCTCGAGTTGATTTTTGGTCCACGGAGCTCTTTCGTGTTGCTACAGTGACCTCAGGATCCCTCTAGCCTTGAAACAGTGTTCTTGGGGTTTCTCTGGAGTGCCATCAAGGAAATCAAGGCTCCTTTCATGTGTGATGTGCAACACGGAATTGCTCTGCACGCAGTGCAGGGGAATCGGGCCTCATCTCGCGGCGAAGGGGAAGTCTCATGGTTTTTCTCGAGTTGCGGCGGGAACCTGGGGTATATTCTCGAGTTACGACAGGGATGGCCCTTCCACCCACGTGTTTCTTCAGCCACGTCAGGACTCTTGGCTAGTTGCGAGGGACAACTCGGGATTCTCCTCGAGGCTTGGGGGCAATTGGAACGCCTCTCCAGCTGAGGCGGGAGACCAAGGGTCCCTTTCCACGTGCCACAAGAATCCTGGGACTCCTATCAAGTTTCACGAGGAGTCAGGCATCGTCTCCTTTGGAGGCACTGATCTCCGCGTACCTCTGGAGTTTTCAAAGGATGTGAGGCCTCCGGTCGCGATGAGGTGGGGAACTAGGTCTTTCTCTGTGGTCTCCACAGGGGATTCAGACATCCTTTCTTCTTGGGAGATGCAAGACGAGCCTGCATTCAAGTCACTGCAGGGATATCCGGCCTTATTTCGAGGCAGGGCATCGCGGTGTCCATTCCACTTGAGGCCGCAAACTCAGGATCCCTCTCACATACCTAGAGCTGAGAGAAGCCTCCTCTTGAGGTGCTTGTGGTAAGGTGGTATTCCTCAGGAGTCGAAGCCAGGGACTAACCTCTCATCTCGTGTTGATTCTTGGTCCACGGAGCTCTTTCGTGTTGCTACAGTGACCTCAGGATCCCTCTAGCCTTGAAACAGTGTTCTTGGGGTTTCTCTGGAGTGCCATCAAGGAAATCAAGGCTCCTTTCATGTGTGATGTGCAACACGGAATTGCTCTGCACGCAGTGCAGGGGAATCGGGCCTCATCTCGCGGCGAGGGGGAAGTCTCATGCTTTTTCTCGAGTTGCGGCGGGAACCTGGGGTATATTCTCGAGTTACGACGGGGATGGCCCTTCCACACACGTGTGTGTTCAGTCATGTCAGGACTCCTGCCTAGTTGCGAGGGACAACTCGGGATTCTCCTCGAGGCTTTGCAGGGCAATTGGGACGCCTCTCCAGCTGAGACGGGAGACCAAGGGTCCCTTTCCACGTGCCACAGGAATCCTGGGTCTCCTATCAAGTTTCACGAGGAGTCAGGCATCGTCTCCTTTGGAGGCACTGATCTCCGCATACCTCTGGAGTTTTCAAAGATTTTGAGGCCTCCTGTCGCGATGAGGTGGGGAACTAGGTGTTTCTCTGTGGTCTCCACAGGGGATTCAGACACCCTTTCGTCTTGGGAGATGCAAGACGAGCCTGCATTCCAGTCACTGCAGGGATATCCGGCCTTATTTCGAGTCAGGGCATCGCGGTGTTAATTCCACTTGAGGCCGCAAACTCAGGATCCCTCTCACATACCTAGAGCTGAGAGAAGCCTCCTCTTGAGGTGCTTCTGGTAAGGTGGTATTCCTCTGGAGTCGAAGCAAGGGACTAACCTCTCATCTCGAGTTGATTTTTGGTCCACAGAGTTCTTTCGTGTTGCTACAGTGACCTCAGGATCCCTCTAGCCTTGAAACAGTGTTCTTGGGGTTTCTCTGGAGTGCCATGAAGGAAATCAAGGCTCCTTTCATGTGTGATGTGCAACACAGAATTGCTCTGCACGCAGTGCAGGGGAATCGGGCCTCATCTCGCGGCGAGGTGGAAGTCTCATGGTTTTTCTCGAGTTGCGGCGGGAACCTGGGGTATATTCTCGAGTTACGACGGGGATGGCCCTTCCACACACGTGTTTGTTCAGCCACGTCAGGACTCTTGCCTAGTTGCGAGACACAACTCGGGATTCTCCTCGAGGCTTGGCAAGGCAATTGGGACGCTTCTCCAGCTGAGGCGGGAGACCAAGGGTCCCTTTCCACGTGCCACAGGAATCCTGGGACTCCTATCAAGTTTCACGAGGAGTCAGGCATCGTCTCCTTTGGAGGCACTGATCTCCGCGTACCTCTGGAGTTTTCAAAGGATGTGAGGCCTCCGGTCGCAATAAGGTGGGGAACTAGGTCTTTCTCTGTGGTCTCCACAGGGGATTCAGACATCCTTTCATCTTGGGAGATGCAAGACGAGCCTGCATTCAAGTTACTGCAGGGATATCCAGCCTTATTTCGCGTCAGGGCATCGCGGTGTCCATTCCACTTGAGGCCGCAAACTCAGGGTCCCTCTCACATACCTAGAGCTGAGAGAAGCCTCCTCTTGAGGTGCTTGTGGTAAGGTGGTATTCCTCTGGAGTCGAAGCCAGGGACTAACCTCTCATCTCGAGTTGATTTTTGGCCCACGGAGCTCTTTCGTGTTGCTACAGTGACCTCAGGATCCCTCTAGCCTTGAAACAGTGTTCTTGGGGTTTCTCTGGAGTGCCATCAAGGAAATCAAGGCTCCTTTCATGTGTGATGTGCAACACGGAATTGCTCTGCACGCAGTGCAGGGGAATCGGGCCTCATCTCGCGGCGAGGGGGAAGTCTCATGGTTTTTCTCGAGTTGCGGCGGGAACCTGGGGTATATTCTCGAGTTACGACGGGGATGGCCCTTCCACCCACGTGTTTGTTCAGCCACGTCAGGACTCCTGCCTAGTTGCGAGGGACAACTTTGGATTCTCCTCGAGGCTTGGCAGGGCAATTGGGACGCCTCTCCAGCTGAGGCGGGAGAGCAAGTGTCCCTTTCCAATTGCCACAGGAATCCTGGGACTCCTATCAAGTTTCACGAGGAGTCAGGCATCGTCTCCTTTGGAGGCACTGATCTCCGCGTACCTCTGGAGTTTTCAAAGGATGTGAGGCCTCCGGTCGCGATGAGGTGGGGAACTAAGTCTTTCTCTGTGCTTTCCACAGGGGATTCAGACATCCTTTCGTTCTGGGAGATGCAAGACGAGCCTGCATGAAGTCACTGCAGGGATATCCGGCCTTATTTCGAGTCAGGGCATCGCGGTGTCCATTCCACTTGAGGCCGCAAACTCAGGGTCCCTCTCACATACCTAGAGCTGAGAGAAGCCTCCTCTGGAGGTGCTTGTGGTAAGGTGGTATTCCTCTGGAGACGAATCCAGGGACTAACCTATCTTTTCGAGTTGATTTTTGGTCCACAGAGTTCTTTCGTGTTGCTACAGTGACCTCAGGATCCCTCTATCCTTGAAACAGTGTTCTTGGGGTTTCTCTGGAGTGCCATCAAGGAAATCAAGGCTCCTTTCATGTGTGATGTGCAAGACGGAATTGCTCTGCACGCAGTACAGGGGAATTGGGCCTCATCTCGCATCGAGGGGGAAGTCTCATGGTTTTTCTCGAGTTGCGGCGGGAACCTGGGGTATATTCTCGAGTTACGACGGGGATGGCCCTTCCACCCACGTGTTTGTTCAGCCACGTCAGGACTCCTGCCTATTTGCGAGGGACAACTCGGGATTCCCCTCGAGGCTTGGCAGGGCAATTGGAATACCTCTCCAGCTGAGGCGGGAGACCAAGGGTCCCTTTCCACGTGCCACAAGAATCCTGGGACTCCTATCAAGTTTCACGAGGAGTCAGGCATCGTCTCCTTTGAAGGCACTGATCTCCGCATACCTCTGGAGTTTTCAAAGGATGTGAGGCCTCCGGTCGCGTTGAGGTGGGGAACTAGGTCTTTCTCTGTGGTCTCCACAGGGGATTCAGACATCCTTTCTTCTTGGGAGATGCAAGACGAGCCTGCATTCAAGTCACTGCAGGGATATCCGGCCTTATTTCGAGTCAGGGCATCGCGGTGTCCATTCCACTTGAGGCCGCAAACTCAGGATCCCTCTCACACACCTAGAGCTGAGAGAAGCCTCCTCTTGAGGTGCTTTTGTAAGGTGGTATTCCTCAGGAGTCAAAGCCAGGGACTAACCTCTCATCTCGTGTTGATTCTTGGTCCACGGAGCTCTTTCGTGTTGCTACAGTGACCTCAGGATCCCTCTAGCCTTGAAACAGTGTTCTTGGGGTTTCTCTGGAGTGCCATCAAGGAAATCAAGGCTCCTTTCATGTGTGATGTGCAACACAGAATTGCTCTGCACGCAGTGCAGGGGAATCGGGCCTCATCTCGCGGCAAGGGGGAAGTCTCATGGTTTTTCTCGAGGTGCGGCAGGAACCTGGGGTATATTCTCGAGTTACGACGGGGATGGCCCTTCCACCCACGTGTTTCTTCAGCGACGTCAGGACTCCTGCCTAGTTGCGAGGGACAACTCGGGATTCTCCTCGAGGCTTTGCAGGGCAATTGGGACGCCTCTCCAGCTGAGACGGGAGACCAAGGGTCCCTTTCCACGTGCCACAGGAATCCTGGGTCTCCTGTCAAGTTTCACGAGGAGTCAGGCATCGTTTCCTTTGGAGGCACTGATCTCCGCATACCTCTGGAGTTTTCAAAGGATTTGAGGCCTCCTGTCGCGATGAGGTGGGGAACTAGGTCTTTCTCTGTGGTCTCCACAGGGGATTCAGACACCCTTTCGTCTTGGGAGATGCAAGACGAGCCTGCATCCCAGTCACTGCAGGGATATCCGGCCTTATTTCGAGTCAGGGCATCGCGGTGTCCATTCCACTTGAGGCCGCAAACTCAGGGTCCCTCTCACATACCTAGAGCTGAGAGAAGCCTCCTCTTGAGGTGCTTGTGGTAAGGTGGTATTCCTCTGGAGTCGAAGCCAGGGACTAACCTCTCATCTCGAGTTGATTTTTGGTCCACGGAGCTCTTTCGTGTTGCTACAGTGACCTCAGGATCCCTCTAGCCTTGAAACAGTGTTCTTGGGGTTTCTCTGGAGTGCCATGAAGGAAATCAAGGCTCCTTTCATGTGTGATGTGCAACACAGAATTGCTCTACACGCAGTGCAGGGGAAGCGGGCCTCATCTCGCGGCGAGGGGGAAGTCTCATGGTTTTTCTCGAGTTGCGGCGGGAACCTGGGGTATATTCTCGAGTTACGACGGGGATGGCCCTTCCACACACGTGTTTGTTCAGCCACGTCAGGACTCTTGCCTGGTTGCGAGACACAACTCGGGATTCTCCTCGAGGCTTGGCAAGGCAATTGGGACGCCTCTCCAGCTGAGGCGGGAGACCAAGGGTCCCTTTCCACGTGCCACAGGAATCCTGGGACTCCTATCAAGTTTCACGAGGAGTCAGGCATCGTCTCCTTTGGAGGCACTGATCTCCACGTACCTCTGGAGTTTTCAAAGGATGTGAGGCTATCGGTCGCGATGAGGTGGGGAACTAAGTCTTTCTCTGTGCTTTCCACAGGGGATTCAGACATCCTTTCGTCCTGGGAGATGCAAGACGAGCCTGCATTGAAGTCACTGCAGGAATATCCGGCCTTATTTCGAGTCAGGGCATCGCGGTGTCCATTCCACTTGAGGCCGCAAACTCAGGGTCCCTCTCACATACCTAGAGCTGAGAGAAGCCTCCTCTTGAGGTGCTTGTGGTAAGGTGGTATTCCTCTGGAGTCGAAGCCAGGGACTAACCTCTCTTTTCGAGTTGATTTTTGGTCCACAGAGTTCTTTCGTGTTGCTACAGTGACCTCAGGATCCCTCTAGCCTTGAAACAGTGTTCTTGGGGTTTCTCTGGAGTGCCATCAAGGAAATCAAGGCTCCTTTCATGTGTGATGTGCAAGACGGAATTGCTCTGCACGCAGTACAGGGGAATCGGGCCTCATCTCGCATCGAGGGGGAAGTCTCATGGTTTTTCTCGAGTTGCGGCGGGAACCTGGGGTATATTCTCGAGTTACGACGGGGATGGCCCTTCCACCCACGTGTTTGTTCAGCCACGTCAGGACTCGTGCCTAGTTGGGAGGGACAACTTGGGATTCTCCTCGAGGCTTGGCAGGGCAATTGGAACGCCTCTCCAGCTGAGGCGGGAGACCAAGGGTCCCTTTCCACGTGCCACAGGAATCCTGGGACTCCTATCAAGTTTCACGAGGAGTCAGGCATCGTTTCCTTTGGAGGCACTGATCTCCGCGAACCTCTGGAGTTTTCAAAGGATGTGAGGCCTCCGGTCGCGATGAGGTGGGGAACTAGGTCTTTCTCTGTGGTCTCCACAGGGGATTCAGACATCCTTTCATCTTGGGAGATGCAAAATGAGCCTGCATTCAAGTCACTGCAGAGATATCCGGCCTTATTTCGCGTGAGGGCATCGCGGTGTCCATTCCACTTGAGGCCGCAAACTCAGGATCCCTCTCACATACCTAGAGCTGAGAGAAGCCTCCTCTTGAGGTGCTTGTGGTAAGGTGGTATTCCTCAGGAGTCGAAGCCAGGGACTAACCTCTCATCTCGTGTTGATTCTTGGTCCACGGAGCTCTTTCGTGTTGCTACAGTGACCTCAGGATCCCTCTAGCCTTGAAACAGTGTTTTTGGCGTTTCTCTGGAGTGCCATCAAGGAAATCAAGGCTCCTTTCATGTGTGATGTGCAACACGGAATTGCTCTGCACGCAGTGCAGGGGAATCGGGCCTCATCTCGCGGCGAGGGGGAAGTCTCATGGTTTTTCTCGAGTTGCGGCGGGAACCTGGGGTATATTCTCGAGTTACGACGGGGATGGCCCTTCCACCCACGTGTTTGTTCAGCCACGTCAGGACTCCTGCCTAGTTGCGAGGGACAACTCGGGATTCTCCTCGAGGCTTGGCAGGGCAATTGGAACGCCTCTCCAGCTGAGGCGGGAGACCAAGGGTCCCTTTCCACGTGCCACAAGAATCCTGGGACTCCTATCAAGTTTCACGAGGAGTCAGGCATCGTTTCCTTTGGAGGCACTGATCTCCGCGTACCTCTGGAGTTTTCAAAGGATGTGAGGCCTCCGGTCGTGATGAGGTGGGGAACTAGGTGTTTCTCTGTGGTCTCCACAGGGGATTCAGACATCCTTTCTTCTTGGGAGATGCAAGATGAGCCTGCATTCAAGTCACTGCAGGGATATCCGGCCTTATTTCGAGTCAGGGCATCGCGGTGTCCATTCCACTTGAGGCCGCAAACTCAGGATCCCTCTCACATACCTAGAGCTGAGAGAAGCCTCCTCTTGAGGTGCTTGTGGTAAGGTGGTATTCCTCTGGAGTCGAAGCCAGGGACTAACCTCTCATCTCGAGTTGATTTTGGGTCCACGGAGCTCTTTTGTGTTGCTACAGTGACCTCAGGATCCCTCTAGCCTTGAAACAGTGTTCTTGGGGTTTCTGTGGAGTGCCATGAAGGAAATCAAGGCTCCTTTCATGTGTGATGTGCAACACAGAATTGCTCTGCACGCAGTGCAGGGGAATCGGGCCTCATCTCGCGGCGAGGGGGAAGTCTCATGGTTTTTCTCGAGTTGCGGCGGGAACCTGGGGTATATTCTCGAGTTACGACGGGGATGGCCCTTCCACACACGTGTTTGTTCAGCCACGTCAGGACTCTTGCCTAGTTGCGAGACACAACTCGGGATTCTCCTCGAGGCTTGGCAAGGCAATTGGGACGCCTCTCCAGCTGAGGCGGGAGACCAAGGGTCCCTTTCCACGTGCCACAGGAATCCTGGGACTCCTATCAAGTTTCACGAGGAGTCAGGCATCGTCTCCTTTGGAGGCACTGATCTCCGCGTACCTCTGGAGTTTTCAAAGGATGTGAGGCTATCGGTCACGATGAGGTGGGTAACTAAGTCTTTCTCTGTGGTCTCCACAGGGGATTCAGACATCCTTTCATCTTGGGAGATGCAAGACGAGCCTGCATTCAAGTCGCTGCAGGGATATCCAGCCTTATTTCGAGTCAGGGCATCGCGGTGTCCATTCCACTTGATGCTGCAAATTCAGGGTCCCTCTCACATACCTAGAGCTGAGAGAAGCCTCCTCTTGAGGTGCTTGTGGTAAGGTGGTATTCCTCTGGAGTCGAAGCCAAGGACTAACCTCTCATCTCGAGTTGATTTTTGGCCCACGGAGCTCTTTCGTGTTGCTACAGTGACCTCAGGATCCCTCTAGCCTTGAAACAGTGTTCTTGGGGTTTCTCTGGAGTGCCATGAAGGAAATCATGGCTCCTTTCATGTGTGATGTGCAACACGGAATTGCTCTGCACGCAGTGCAGGGGAATCGGGCCTCATCTCGCGGCGAGGGGGAAGTCTCATGGTTTTTCTCGAGTTGCGGCGGGAACCTGGGGTATATTCTCGAGTTACGACGGGGATGGCCCTTCCACCCACGTGTTTCTTCAGCGACGTCAGGACTCCTGCCTAGGTGCGAGGGACAACTCTGGATTCTCCTCGAGGCTTGGCAGGGCAATTGGGACGCCTCTCCAGCTGAGGCGGGAGACCAAGTGTCCCTTTCCACGTGCCACAGGAATCCTGGGTCTCCTATAAAGTTTCACGAGGAGTCAGGCATCGTCTCCTTTGGAGGCACTGATCTCCACATACCTCTGGAGTTTTCAAAGATTTTGAGGCCTCCTGTCGCGATGAGTTGGGGAAATAGGTCTTTCTCTGTGGTCTCCACAGGGGATTCAGACACCCTTTCGTCTTGGGAGATGCAAGACGAGCCTGCATTCAAGTCACTGCAGGGATATCCGGCCTTATTTCGAGTCAGGGCATCGCGGTGTCAATTCCACTTGAGGCCCCAAATTCAGGATCCCTCTCACATACCTAGAGCTGAGAGAAGCCTCCTCTTGAGGTGCTTGTGGTAAGGTGGTAATCCTCTGGAGTCGAAGCCAGGGACTAACCTCTCATCTCGAGTTGATTTTTGGCCCACGGAGCTCTTTCGTGTTGCTACAGTGACCTCAGGATCCCTCTAGCCTTGAAACAGTGTTCTTGGGGTTTCTCTGGAGTGCCATCAAGGAAATCAAGGCTCCTTTCATGTGTGATGTGCAACACGGAATTGCTCTGCACGCAGTGCAGGGGAATCGGGCCTCATCTCGCGGCGAGGGGGAAGTCTCATGGTTTTTCTCGAGTTGCGGTGGGAACCTGGGGTATATTCTCGAGTTACGACGGGGATGGCCCTTCCACCCACGTGTTTGTTCAGCCACGTCAGGACTCCTGCCTAGTTGCGAGGGACAACTCGGGATTCTCCTCGAGGCTTGGCAGGGCAATTGGTACGCCTCTCCAGCTGAGGCGGGAGACCAAGTGTCCCTTTCCAAGTGCCACAGGAATCCTGGGACTCCTATCAAGTTTCACGAGGAGTCAGGCATCGTCTCCTTTGGAGGCACTGATCTCCGCGTACCTCTGGAGTTTTCAAAGGATGTGAGGCCTCCGGTCGCGATGAGGTGGGAAACTAAGTCTTTCTCTGTGCTTTCCACTGGGGATTCAGACATCCTTTCGTCCTGGGAGGTGCAAGACGATCCTGCATTGAAGTCACTGCAGGGATATCCGGCCTTATTTCGAGTCAGGGCATCGCGGTGTCCATTCCACTTGAGGCCACAAACTCAGGGTCCCTCTCACATACCTAGAGCTGAGAGAATCCTCCTCTTGAGGTGCTTGTGGTAAGGTGGTATTCCTCTGGAGACGAATCCAGGGACTAACCTCTCTTTTCGAGTTGATTTTTGGTCCACAGAGTTCTTTCGTGTTGCTACAGTGACCTCAGGATCCCTCTATCCTTGAAACAGTGTTCTTGGGGTTTCTCTGGAGTGCCATCAAGGAAATCAAGGCTCCTTTCATGTGTGATGTGCAAGACGGAATTGCTCTGCACGCAGTACAGGGGAATCGGGCCTCATCTCACATCGAGGGGGAAGGCTCATGGTTTTTCTCGAGTTGCGGCGGGAACCTGGGGTATATTCTCGAGTTACGACGGGGATGGCCCTTCCACCCACGTGTTTGTTCAGCCACGTCAGGACTCCTGCCTAGTTGCGAGGGACAACTCGTGATTCTCCTCGAGGCTTGGCAGGGCAATTGGAACGCCTCTCCAGCTGAGGCTGGAGACCAAGGGTCCCTTTCCACGTGCCACAAGAATCCTGGGACTCCTATCAAGTTTCACGAGGAGTCAGGCATCGTCTCCTTTGAAGGCACTGATCTCCGCGTACCTCTGGAGTTTTCAAAGGATGTGAGGCCTCCGGTCGCGATGAGGGGGGGAACTAGGTCTTTCTCTGTGGTCTCCACAGGGAATTCAGACATCCTTTCTTCTTGGGAGATGCAAGACGAGCCTGCATTCAAGTCACTGCAGGGATATCCGGCCATATTTCGAGTCAGGGCATCACGGTGTCCATTCCACTTGAGGCCGCAAACTCAGCGTCCCTCTCACATACCTAAAGCTGAGAGAAGCCTCCTCTTGAGGTGCTTGTGGTAAGGTGGTATTCCTCTGGAGTCGAAGCCAGGGACTAACCTCTCATCTCGAGTTGATTTTTGGCCCACGGAGCTCTTTCGTGTTGCTACAGTGACCTCAGGATCCCTCTAGCCTTGAAACAGTGTTCTTGGGGTTTCTCTGGAGTGCCATCAAGGAAATCAAGGCTCCTTTCATCTGTGATGTGCAACACGGAATTGCTCTGCACGCAGTGCAGGGGAATCGGGCCTCATCTCGCGGCGAGGGGGAAGTCTCATGGTTTTTCTCGAGTTGCGGCGGGAACCTGGGGTATTTTCTCGAGTTACGACGGGGATGGCCCTTCCACCCACGTGTTTCTTCAGCGACGTCAGGACTCCTGCCTAGTTGCGAGGGACAACTCTGGATTCTCCTCGAGGCTTTGCAGGGCAATTGGGACGCCTCTCCAGCTGAGACGGGAGACCAAGGGTCCCTTTCCACGTGCCACAGGAATCCTGGGTCTCCTATCTAGTTTCACGAGGAGTCAGGCATCGTTTCCTTTGGAGGCACTGATCTCCGCATACCTCTGGAGTTTTCAAAGGATTTGAGGCCTCCTGTCGCGATGAGGTGGGGAACTAGGTCTTTCTCTGTGGTCTCCACAGGGGATTCAGACACCCTTTCGTCTTGGGAGATGCAAGACGAGCCTGCATTCCAGTCACTGCAGGGATATCCGGCCTTATTTCGAGTCAGGGCATCGCGGTGTCCATTCCACTTGAGGCCGCAAACTCAGGGTCCCTCTCACATACCTAGAGCTGAGAGAAGCCTCCTCTTGAGGTGCTTCTGGTAAGGTGGTATTCCTCTGGAGTCGAAGCCAGGGACTAACCTCTCATCTCGTGTTGATTCTTGGTCCACGGAGCTCTTTCGTGTTACTACAGTGACCTCAGGATCCCTCTAGCCTTGAAACAGTGTTCTTGGGGTTTTTCTGGAGTGCCATCAAGGAAATCAAGGCTCCTTTCATGTGTGATGTGCAACACGGAATTGCTCTGCACGCAGTGCAGGGGAATCGGGCCTCATCTCGCGGCGAGGGGGAAGTCTCATGGTTTTTCTCGAGTTGCGGCGGGAACCTGGGGTATATTCTCGAGTTACGACGGGGATGGCCCTTCCACCCACGTGTTTGTTCAGCCACGTCAGGACTCCTGCCTAGTTGCGAGGGACAACTCGGGATTCTCCTCGAGGCTTGGCAGGGCAATTGGGACGCCTCTCCAGCTGAGGCGGGAGACCAAGTGTCCCTTTCCAAGTGCCACAGGAATCCTGGGACTCCTATCAAGTTTCACGAGGAGTTAGGCATTGTCTCCTTTGGAGGCACTGATCTCCGCGTACCTCTGGAGTTTTCAAAGGATGTGAGGCTATCGGTCGCGATGAGGTGGGGAACTAAGTCTTTCTCTGTGCTTTCCACAGGGGATTCAGACATCCTTTCGTCCTGGGAGATGCAAGACGAGCCTGCATTGAAGTCACTGCAGGGATATCCGGCCTTATTTCGAGTCAGGGCATCGCGGTGTCCATTCCACTTGAGGCCGCAAACTCAGGGTCCCTCTCACATACCTAGAGCTGAGAGAAGCCTCCTCTTGAGGTGCTTGTGGTAAGGTGGTATTCCTCTGGAGACGAATCCAGGGACTAACCTCTCTTTTCGAGTTGATTTTTGGTCCACAGAGTTCTTTCGTGTTGCTACAGTGACCTCAGGATCCCTCTATCCTTGAAACAGTGTTCTTGGGGTTTCTCTGGAGTGCCATCAAGGAAATCAAGGCTCCTTTCATGTGTGATGTGCAAGACGGAATTGCTCTGCACGCAGTACAGGGGAATCGGGCCTCATCTCGCATCGAGGGGGAAGTCTCATGGTTTTTCTCGAGTTGCGGCGGGAACCTGGGGTATATTCTCGAGTTACGACGGGGATGGCCCTTCCACCCACGTGTTTGTTCAGCCACGTCAGGACTCCTGCCTAGTTGCGAGGGACAACTCGGGATTCTCCTCGAGGCTTGGCAGGGCAATTGGAACGCCTCTCCAGCTGAGGCGGGAGACCAAGGGTCCCTTTCCACGTGCCACAAGAATCGTGGGACTCCTATCAAGTTTCACGAGGAGTCAGGCATCGTCTCCTTTGGAGGCACTGATCTCCGCGTACCTCTGGAGTTTTCAAAGTATGTGAGGCTATCGGTCGCGATGAGGTGGGGAACTAAGTCTTTCTCTGTGCTTTCCACTGGGGATTCAGACATCCTTTCGTCCTGGGAGATGCAAGACGAGCCTGCATTCAAGTCACTGCAGGGATATCCGGCCTTATTTCGAGTCAGGGCATCGCGGTGTCCATTCCACTTGAGGCCGCAAACTCAGGGTCCCTCTCACATACCTAGAGCTGAGAGAAGCCTCCTCTTGAGGTGCTTGTGGTAAGGTGGTATTCCTCAGGAGTCGAAGCCAGGGACTAACCTCTCATCTCGTGTTGATTCTTGGTCCACGGAGCTCTTTCGTGTTGCTACAGTGACCTCAGGATCCCTCTAGCCTTGAAACAGTGTTTTTGGGGTTTCTCTGGAGTGCCATCAAGGAAATCAAGGCTCCTTTCATGTGTGATGTGCAACACGGAATTGCTCTGCACGCAGTGCAGGGGAATCGGGCCTCATCTCGCGGCGAGGGGGAAGTCTCATGGTTTTTCTCGAGTTGCGGCGAGAACCTGGGGTATATTCTCGAGTTACGACGGGGATGGCCCTTCCACACACGTGTGTGTTCAGTCATGTCAGGACTCCTGCCTAGTTGCGAGGGACAACTCGGGATTCTCCTAGAGGCTTTGCAGGGCAATTGGGACGCCTCTCCAGCTGAGGAGGGAGACCAAGGGTCCCTTTCCATGTGCCACAGGAATCCTGGGTCTCCTATCAAGTTTCACGAGGAGTCAGGCATCGTCTCCTTTGGAGGCACTGATCTCCGCATACCTCTGGAGTTTTCAAAGGATTTGAGGCCTCCTGTCGCGATGAGGTGGGAAACTAGGTCTTTCTCTGTGGTCTCCACAGGGGATTCAGACACCCTTTCGTCTTGGGAGATGCAAGACGAGCCTGCATTCCAGTAACTGCAGGGATATCCGGCCTTATTTCGAATCAGGGCATCGCGGTGTCCATTCCACTTGAGGCCGCAAACTCAGGGTCCCTCTCACATACCTAGAGCTGAGAGAAGCCTCCTCTTGACGTGCTTGTGGTAAGGTGGTATTCCTCTGGAGTCGAAGCCAGGGACTAACCTCTCATCTCGAGTTGATTTTTGGTCCACGGAGCTCTTTCGTGTTGCTACAGTGACCTCAGGATCCCTCTAGCCTTGAAACAGTGTTCTTGGGGTTTCTCTGGAGTGCCATCAAGGAAATCAAGGCTCCTTTCATGTGTGATGTGCAACACGGAATTGCTCTGCACGCAGTGCAGGGGAATCGGGCCTCATCTCGCGGCGAGGGGGAAGTCTCATGGTTTTTCTCGAGTTGCGGCGGGAACCTGGGGTATATTCTCGAGTTACGACGGGGATGGCCCTTCCACCCACGTGTTTCTTCAGCCACGTCAGGACTCTTGGCTAGTTGCGAGGGACAACTCGGGATTCTCCTCGAGGCTTGGCAGGGCAATTGGAACGCCTCTCCAGCTGAGGCGGGAGACCAAGGGTCCCTTTCCACGTGCCACAAGAATCCTGGGACTCCTATCAAGTTTCACGAGGAGTCAGGCATCGTCTCCTTTGTAGGCACTGATCTCCGCGTACCTCTGGAGTTTTCAAAGGATGTGAGGCCTCCGGTCGCGATGAGGTGGGGAATTAGGTCTTTCTCTGTGGTCTCCACAGGGGATTCAGACATCCTTTCTTCTTGGGAGATGCAAGACGAGCCTGCATTCAAGTCACTGCAGGGATATCCGGCCTTATTTCGAGGCAGGGCATCGCGGTGTCCATTCCACTTGAGGCCGCAAACTCAGGATCCCTCTCACATACCTAGAGCTGAGAGAAGCCTCCTCTTGAGGTGCTTGTGGTAAGGTGGTATTCCTCAGGAGTCGAAGCCAGGGACTAACCTCTCATCTCGTGTTGATTCTTGGTCCACGGAGCTCTTTCGTGTTGCTACAGTGACCTCAGGATCCCTC
The DNA here is from genome assembly GCF_910594005.1 of Cervus elaphus. NCBI lineage: Eukaryota > Metazoa > Chordata > Mammalia > Artiodactyla > Cervidae > Cervus > Cervus elaphus. The sequence continues at coordinate 5,108,203 of NW_025316779.1, forward strand.
TAGCCTTGAAACAGTGTTCTTGGGGTTTCTCTGGAGTGCCATCAAGGAAATCAAGGCTCCTTTCATGTGTGATGTGCAACACGGAATTGCTCTGCACGCAGTGCAGGGGAATCGGGCCTCATCTCTGGGCGAGGGGGAAGTCTCATGGTTTTTCTCGAGTTGCGGCGGGAACCTGGGGTATATTCTCGAGTTACGACGGGGATGGCCCTTCCACACACGTGTGTGTTCAGTCATGTCAGGACTCCTGCCTAGTTGCGAGGGACAACTCGGGATTCTCCTCGAGGCTTTGCAGGGCAATTGGGACGCCTCTCCAGCTGAGACGGGAGACCAAGGGTCCCTTTCCACGTGCCACAGGAATCCTGGGTCTCCTATCAAGTTTCACGAGGAGTCAGGCATCGTCTCCTTTGGAGGCACTGATCTCCGCATACCTCTGGAGTTTTCAAAGATTTTGAGGCCTCCTGTCGCGATGAGGTGGGGAACTAGGTCTTTCTCTGTGGTCTCCACAGGGGATTCAGACACCCTTTCGTCTTGGGAGATGCAAGACGAGCCTGCATTCCAGTCACTGCAGGGATATCCGGCCTTATTTTGAGTCAGGGCATCGCGGTGTTAATTCCACTTGAGGCCGCAAACTCAGGATCCCTCTCACATACCTAGAGCTGAGAGAAGCCTCCTCTTGAGGTGCTTCTGGTAAGGTGGTATTCCTCTGGAGTCGAAGCCAGGGACTAACCTCTCATCTCGAGTTGATTTTTGGTCCACAGAGTTCTTTCGTGTTGCTACAGTGACCTCAGGATCCCTCTAGCCTTGAAACAGTGTTCTTGGGGTTTCTCTGGAGTGCCATGAAGGAAATCAAGGCTCCTTTCATGTGTGATGTGCAACACAGAATTGCTCTGCACGCAGTGCAGGGGAATCGGGCCTCATCTCGCGGCGAGGTGGAAGTCTCATGGTTTTTCTCGAGTTGCGGCGGGAACCTGGGGTATATTCTCGAGTTACGACGGGGATGGCCCTTCCACACACGTGTTTGTTCAGCCACGTCAGGACTCTTGCCTAGTTGCGAGACACAACTCGGGATTCTCCTCGAGGCTTGGCAAGGCAATTGGGACGCTTCTCCAGCTGAGGCGGGAGACTAAGGGTCCCTTTCCACGTGCCACAGGAATCCTGGGACTCCTATCAAGTTTCACGAGGAGTCAGGCATCGTCTCCTTTGGAGGCACTGATCTCCGCGTACCTCTGGAGTTTTCAAAGGATGTGAGGCCTCCGGTCGCAATAAGGTGGGGAACTAGGTCTTTCTCTGTGGTCTCCACAGGGGATTCAGACATCCTTTCATCTTGGGAGATGCAAGACGAGCCTGCATTCAAGTTACTGCAGGGATATCCAGCCTTATTTCGCGTCAGGGCATCGCGGTGTCCATTCCACTTGAGGCCGCAAACTCAGGGTCCCTCTCACATACCTAGAGCTGAGAGAAGCCTCCTCTTGAGGTGCTTGTGGTAAGGTGGTATTCCTCTGGAGTCGAAGCCAGGGACTAACCTCTCATCTCGAGTTGATTTTTGGCCCACGGAGCTCTTTCGTGTTGCTACAGTGACCTCAGGATCCCTCTAGCCTTGAAACAGTGTTCTTGGGGTTTCTCTGGAGTGCCATCAAGGAAATCAAGTCTCCTTTCATGTGTGATGTGCAACACGGAATTGCTCTGCACGCAGTGCAGGGGAATCGGGCCTCATCTCGCGGCGAGGGGGAAGTCTCATGGTTTTTCTCGAGTTGCGGCGGGAACCTGGGGTATATTCTCGAGTTACGACGGGGATGGCCCTTCCACCCACGTGTTTGTTCAGCCACGTCAGGACTCCTGCCTAGTTGCGAGGGACAACTTTGGATTCTCCTCGAGGCTTGGCAGGGCAATTGGGACGCCTCTCCAGCTGAGGCGGGAGAGCAAGTGTCCCTTTCCAATTGCCACAGGAATCCTGGGACTCCTATCAAGTTTCACGAGGAGTCAGGCATCGTCTCCTTTGGAGGCACTGATCTCCGCGTACCTCTGGAGTTTTCAAAGGATGTGAGGCCTCCGGTCGCGATGAGGTGGGGAACTAAGTCTTTCTCTGTGCTTTCCACAGGGGATTCAGACATCCTTTCGTTCTGGGAGATGCAAGACGAGCCTGCATGAACTCACTGCAGGGATATCCGGCCTTATTTCGAGTCAGGGCATCGCGGTGTCCATTCCACTTGAGGCCGCAAACTCAGGGTCCCTCTCACATACCTAGAGCTGAGAGAAGCCTCCTCTGGAGGTGCTTGTGGTAAGGTGGTATTCCTCTGGAGACGAATCCAGGGACTAACCTATCTTTTCGAGTTGATTTTTGGTCCACAGAGTTCTTTCGTGTTGCTACAGTGACCTCAGGATCCCTCTATCCTTGAAACAGTGTTCTTGGGGTTTCTCTGGAGTGCCATCAAGGAAATCAAGGCTCCTTTCATGTGTGATGTGCAAGACGGAATTGCTCTGCACGCAGTACAGGGGAATTGGGCCTCATCTCGCATCGAGGGGGAAGTCTCATGGTTTTTCTCGAGTTGCGGCGGGAACCTGGGGTATATTCTCGAGTTACGACGGGGATGGCCCTTCCACCCACGTGTTTGTTCAGCCACGTCAGGACTCCTGCCTAGTTGCGAGGGACAACTCGGGATTCCCCTCGAGGCTTGGCAGGGCAATTGGAATACCTCTCCAGCTGAGGCGGGAGACCAAGGGTCCCTTTCCACGTGCCACAAGAATCCTGGGACTCCTATCAAGTTTCACGAGGAGTCAGGCATCGTCTCCTTTGAAGGCACTGATCTCCGCATACCTCTGGAGTTTTCAAAGGATGTGAGGCCTCCGGTCGCGTTGAGGTGGGGAACTAGGTCTTTCTCTGTGGTCTCCACAGGGGATTCAGACATCCTTTCTTCTTGGGAGATGCAAGACGAGCCTGCATTCAAGTCACTGCAGGGATATCCGGCCTTATTTCGAGTCAGGGCATCGCGGTGTCCATTCCACTTGAGGCCGCAAACTCAGGATCCCTCTCACACACCTAGAGCTGAGAGAAGCCTCCTCTTGAGGTGCTTTTGTAAGGTGGTATTCCTCAGGAGTCAAAGCCAGGGACTAACCTCTCATCTCGTGTTGATTCTTGGTCCACGGAGCTCTTTCGTGTTGCTACAGTGACCTCAGGATCCCTCTAGCCTTGAAACAGTGTTCTTGGGGTTTCTCTGGAGTGCCATGAAGGAAATCAAGGCTCCTTTCATGTGTGATGTGCAACACAGAATTGCTCTGCACGCAGTGCAGGGGAATCGGGCCTCATCTCGCGGCAAGGGGGAAGTCTCATGGTTTTTCTCGAGGTGCGGCGGGAACCTGGGGTATATTCTCGAGTTACGACGGGGATGGCCCTTCCACCCACGTGTTTCTTCAGCGACGTCAGGACTCCTGCCTAGTTGCGAGGGACAACTCGGGATTCTCCTCGAGGCTTTGCAGGGCAATTGGGACGCCTCTCCAGCTGAGACGGGAGACCAAGGGTCCCTTTCCACGTGCCACAGGAATCCTGGGTCTCCTGTCAAGTTTCACGAGGGGTCAGGCATCGTTTCCTTTGGAGGCACTGATCTCCGCATACCTCTGGAGTTTTCAAAGGATTTGAGGCCTCCTGTCGCGATGAGGTGGGGAACTAGGTCTTTCTCTGTGGTCTCCACAGGGGATTCAGACACCCTTTCGTCTTGGGAGATGCAAGACGAGCCTGCATTCCAGTCACTGCAGGGATATCCGGCCTTATTTCGAGTCAGGGCATCGCGGTGTCCATTCCACTTGAGGCCGCAAACTCAGGGTCCCTCTCACATACCTAGAGCTGAGAGAAGCCTCCTCTTGAGGTGCTTGTGGTAAGGTGGTATTCCTCTGGAGTCGAAGCCAGGGACTAACCTCTCATCTCGAGTTGATTTTTGGTCCACGGAGCTCTTTCGTGTTGCTACAGTGACCTCAGGATCCCTCTAGCCTTGAAACAGTGTTCTTGGGGTTTCTCTGGAGTGCCATGAAGGAAATCAAGGCTCCTTTCATGTGTGATGTGCAACACAGAATTGCTCTACACGCAGTGCAGGGGAAGCGGGCCTCATCTCGCGGCGAGGGGGAAGTCTCATGGTTTTTCTCGAGTTGCGGCGGGAACCTGGGGTATATTCTCGAGTTACGACGGGGATGGCCCTTCCACACACGTGTTTGTTCAGCCACGTCAGGACTCTTGCCTGTTTGCGAGACACAACTCGGGATTCTCCTCGAGGCTTGGCAAGGCAATTGGGACGCCTCTCCAGCTGAGGCGGGAGACCAAGGGTCCCTTTCCACGTGCCACAGGAATCCTGGGACTCCTATCAAGTTTCACGAGGAGTCAGGCATCGTCTCCTTTGGAGGCACTGATCTCTGCGTACCTCTGGAGTTTTCAAAGAATGTGAGGCCTCCGGTCGCGAGGAGGTGGGGAACTAGGTCTTTCTCTGTGGTCTCCACAGGGGATTCAGACATCCTTTCATCTTGGGAGATGCAAGACGAGCCTGCATTCAAGTCACTGCAGGGATATCCATCCTTATTTCGCGTCAGGGCATCGCGGTGTCCATTCCACTTGAGGCCGCAAACTCAGGGTCCCTCTCACATACCTAGAGCTGAGAGAAGCCTCCTCTTGAGGTGCTTGTGGTAAGGTGGTATTCCTCAGGAGTCGAAGCCAGGGACTAACCTCTCATCTCGAGTTGATTTTTGGCCCACGGAGCTCTTTCGTGTTGCTACAGTGACCTCAGGATCCCTCTAGCCTTGAAACAGTGTTCTTGGGGTTTCTCTGGAGTGCCATCAAGGAAATCAAGGCTCCTTTCATGTGTGATGTGCAACACGGAATTGCTCTGCACGCAGTGCAGGGGAATCGGGCCTCATCTCGCGGCGAGGGGGAAGTCTCATGGTTTTTCTCGAGTTGCGGTGGGAACCTGGGGTATATTCTCGAGTTACGACGGGGATGGCCCTTCCACCCACGTGTTTCTTCAGCGACGTCAGGACTCCTGCCTAGTTGCGAGGGACAACTCTGGATTCTCCTCGAGGCTTGGCAGGGCAATTGGGACGCCTCTCCAGCTGAGGCGGGAGACCAAGTGTCCCTTTCCAAGTGCCACAGGAATCCTGGGACTCCTATCAAGTTTCACGAGGAGTCAGGCATCATCTCCTTTGGAGGCACTGATCTCCACGTACCTCTGGAGTTTTCAAAGGATGTGAGGCTATCGGTCGCGATGAGGTGGGGAACTAAGTCTTTCTCTGTGCTTTCCACAGGGGATTCAGACATCCTTTCGTCCTGGGAGATGCAAGACGAGCCTGCATTGAAGTCACTGCAGGAATATCCGGCCTTATTTCGAGTCAGGGCATCGCGGTGTCTATTCCACTTGAGGCCGCAAACTCAGGGTCCCTCTCACATACCTAGAGCTGAGAGAAGCCTCCTCTTGAGGTGCTTGTGGTAAGGTGGTATTCCTCTGGAGTCGAAGCCAGGGACTAACCTCTCTTTTCGAGTTGATTTTTGGTCCACAGAGTTCTTTCGTGTTGCTACAGTGACCTCAGGATCCCTCTAGCCTTGAAACAGTGTTCTTGGGGTTTCTCTGGAGTGCCATCAAGGAAATCAAGGCTCCTTTCATGTGTGATGTGCAAGACGGAATTGCTCTGCACGCAGTACAGGGGAATCGGGCCTCATCTCGCATCGAGGGGGAAGTCTCATGGTTTTTCTCGAGTTGCGGCGGGAACCTGGGGTATATTCTCGAGTTACGACGGGGATGGCCCTTCCACCCACGTGTTTGTTCAGCCACGTCAGGACTCGTGCCTAGTTGGGAGGGACAACTTGGGATTCTCCTCGAGGCTTGGCAGGGCAATTGGAACGCCTCTCCAGCTGAGGCGGGAGACCAAGGGTCCCTTTCCACGTGCCACAGGAATCCTGGGACTCCTATCAAGTTTCACGAGGAGTCAGGCATCGTTTCCTTTGGAGGCACTGATCTCCGCGAACCTCTGGAGTTTTCAAAGGATGTGAGGCCTCCGGTCGCGATGAGGTGGGGAACTAGGTCTTTCTCTGTGGTCTCCACAGGGGATTCAGACATCCTTTCATCTTGGGAGATGCAAAATGAGCCTGCATTCAAGTCACTGCAGAGATATCCGGCCTTATTTCGCGTGAGGGCATCGCGGTGTCCATTCCACTTGAGGCCGCAAACTCAGGATCCCTCTCACATACCTAGAGCTGAGAAAAGCCTCCTCTTGAGGTGCTTGTGGTAAGGTGGTATTCCTCAGGAGTCGAAGCCAGGGACTAACCTCTCATCTCGAGTTGATTTTGGGTCCACGGAGCTCTTTCGTGTTGCTACAGTGACCTCAGGATCCCTCTAGCCTTGAAACAGTGTTTTTGGGGTTTCTCTGGAGTGCCATCAAGGAAATCAAGGCTCCTTTCATGTGTGATGTGCAACACGGAATTGCTCTGCACGCAGTGCAGGGGAATCGGGCCTCATCTCGCGGCGAGGGGGAAGTCTCATGGTTTTTCTCGAGTTGCGGCGGGAACCTGGGGTATATTCTCGAGTTACGACGGGGATGGCCCTTCCACCCACGTGTTTGTTCAGCCACGTCAGGACTCCTGCCTAGTTGCGAGGGACAACTCGGGATTCTCCTCGAGGCTTGGCAGGGCAATTGGAACGCCTCTCCAGCTGAGGCGGGAGACCAAGGGTCCCTTTCCACGTGCCACAGGAATCCTGGTACTCCTATCAAGTTTCACGAGGAGTCAGGCATCGTCTCCTTTGGAGGCACTGATCTCCGCGTACCTCTGGAGTTTTCAAAGGATGTGAGGCTATCGGTCACGATGAGGTGGGTAACTAAGTCTTTCTCTGTGGTCTCCACAGGGGATTCAGACATCCTTTCATCTTGGGAGATGCAAGACGAGCCTGCATTCAAGTCACTGCAGGGATATCCAGCCTTATTTCGAGTCAGGGCATCGCGGTGTCCATTCCACTTGAGGCTGCAAATTCAGGGTCCCTCTCACATACCTAGAGCTGAGAGAAGCCTCCTCTTGAAGTGCTTGTGGTAAGGTGGTATTCCTCTGGAGTCGAAGCCAGGGACTAACCTCTCATCTCGAGTTGATTTTTGGCCCACGGAGCTCTTTCGTGTTGCTACAGTGACCTCAGGATCCCTCTAGCCTTGAAACAGTGTTCTTGGGGTTTCTCTGGAGTGCCATGAAGGAAATCATGGCTCCTTTCATGTGTGATGTGCAACACGGAATTGCTCTGCACGCAGTGCAGGGGAATCGGGCCTCATCTCGCGGCGAGGGGGAAGTCTCATGGTTTTTCTCGAGTTGCGGCGGGAACCTGGGGTATATTCTCGAGTTACGACGGGGATGGCCCTTCCACCCACGTGTTTCTTCAGCGACGTCAGGACTCCTGCCTAGGTGCGAGGGACAACTCTGGATTCTCCTCGAGGCTTGGCAGGGCAATTGGGACGCCTCTCCAGCTGAGGCGGGAGACCAAGTGTCCCTTTCCACGTGCCACAGGAATCCTGGGTCTCCTATAAAGTTTCACGAGGAGTCAGGCATCGTCTCCTTTGGAGGCACTGATCTCCACATACCTCTGGAGTTTTCAAAGATTTTGAGGCCTCCTGTCGCGATGAGTTGGGGAAATAGGTCTTTCTCTGTGGTCTCCACAGGGGATTCAGACACCCTTTCGTCTTGGGAGATGCAAGACGAGCCTGCATTCCAGTCACTGCAGGGATATCCGGCCTTATTTCGAGTCAGGGCATCGCGGTGTCAATTCCACTTGAGGCCCCAAACTCAGGATCCCTCTCACATACCTAGAGCTGAGAGAAGCCTCCTCTTGAGGTGCTTGTGGTAAGGTGGTAATCCTCTGGAGTCGAAGCCAGGGACTAACCTCTCATCTCGAGTTGATTTTTGGCCCACGGAGCTCTTTCGTGTTGCTACAGTGACCTCAGGATCCCTCTAGCCTTGAAACAGTGTTCTTGGGGTTTCTCTGGAGTGCCATCAAGGAAATCAAGGCTCCTTTCATGTGTGATGTGCAACACGGAATTGCTCTGCACGCAGTGCAGGGGAATCGGGCCTCATCTCGCGGCGAGGGGGAAGTCTCATGGTTTTTCTCGAGTTGCGGCGGGAACCTGGGGTATATTCTCGAGTTACGACGGGGATGGCCCTTCCACCCACGTGTTTGTTCAGCCACGTCAGGACTCCTGCCTAGTTGCGAGGGACAACTCGGGATTCTCCTCGAGGCTTGGCAGGGCAATTGGTACGCCTCTCCAGCTGAGGCGGGAGACCAAGTGTCCCTTTCCAAGTGCCACAGGAATCCTGGGACTCCTATCAAGTTTCACGAGGAGTCAGGCATCGTCTCCTTTGGAGGCACTGATCTCCGCATACCTCTGGAGTTTTCAAAGGATGTGAGGCCTCCGGTCGCGATGAGGTGGGGAACTAAGTCTTTCTCTGTGCTTTCCACAGGGGATTCAGACATCCTTTCGTCCTGGGAGGTGCAAGACGAGCCTGCATTGAAGTCACTGCAGGGATATCCGGCCTTATTTCGAGTCAGGGCATCGCGGTGTCCATTCCACTTGAGGCCACAAACTCAGGGTCCCTCTCACATACCTAGAGCTGAGAGAATCCTCCTCTTGAGGTGCTTGTGGTAAGGTGGTATTCCTCTGGAGACGAATCCAGGGACTAACCTCTCTTTTCGAGTTGATTTTTGGTCCACAGAGTTCTTTCGTGTTGCTACAGTGACCTCAGGATCCCTCTATCCTTGAAACAGTGTTCTTGGGGTTTCTCTGGAGTGCCATCAAGGAAATCAAGGCTTCTTTCATGTGTGATGTGCAAGACGGAATTGCTCTGCACGCAGTACAGGGGAATCGGGCCTCATCTCACATCGAGGGGGAAGTCTCATGGTTTTTCTCGAGTTGCGGTGGGAACCTGGGGTATATTCTCGAGTTACGACGGGGATGGCCCTTCCAGCCACGTGTTTGTTCAGCGACGTCAGGACTCCTGCCTAGTTGCGAGGGACAACTCGTGATTCTCCTCGAGGCTTGGCAGGGCAATTGGAACGCCTCTCCAGCTGAGGCGGGAGACCAAGGGTCCCTTTCCACGTGCCACAAGAATCCTGGGACTCCTATCAAGTTTCACGAGGAGTCAGGCATCGTCTCCTTTGAAGGCACTGATCTCCGCGTACCTCTGGAGTTTTCAAAGGATGTGAGGCCTCCGGTCGCGATGAGGGGGGGAACTAGGTCTTTCTCTGTGGTCTCCACAGGGAATTCAGACATCCTTTCTTCTTGGGAGATGCAAGACGAGCCTGCATTCAAGTCACTGCAGGGATATCCGGCCATATTTCGAGTCAGGGCATCACGGTGTCCATTCCACTTGAGGCCGCAAACTCAGCGTCCCTCTCACATACCTAAAGCTGAGAGAAGCCTCCTCTTGAGGTGCTTGTGGTAAGGTGGTATTCCTCTGGAGTCGAAGCCAGGGACTAACCTCTCATCTCGAGTTGATTTTTGGCCCACGGAGCTCTTTCGTGTTGCTGCAGTGACCTCAGGATCCCTCTAGCCTTGAAACAGTGTTCTTGGGGTTTCTCTGGAGTGCCATCAAGGAAATCAAGGCTCCTTTCATCTGTGATGTGCAACACGGAATTGCTCTGCACGCAGTGCAGGGGAATCGGGCCTCATCTCGCGGCGAGGGGGAAGTCTCATGGTTTTTCTCGAGTTGCGGCGGGAACCTGGGGTATTTTCTCGAGTTACGACGGGGATGGCCCTTCCACCCACGTGTTTCTTCAGCGACGTCAGGACTCCTGCCTAGTTGCGAGGGACAACTCTGGATTCTCCTCGAGGCTTTGCAGGGCAATTGGGACGCCTCTCCAGCTGAGACGGGAGACCAAGGGTCCCTTTCCACGTGCCACAGGAATCCTGGGTCTCCTATCAAGTTTCACGAGGAGTCAGGCATCGTTTCCTTTGGAGGCACTGATCTCCGCACACCTCTGGAGTTTTCAAAGGATTTGAGGCCTCCTGTCGCGATGAGGTGGGGAACTAGGTCTTTCTCTGTGGTCTCCACAGGGGATTCAGACACCCTTTCGTCTTGGGAGATGCAAGACGAGCCTGCATTCCAGTCACTGCAGGGATATCCGGCCTTATTTCGAGTCAGGGCATCGCGGTGTCCATTCCACTTGAGGCCGCAAACTCAGGGTCCCTCTCACATACCTAGAGCTGAGAGAAGCCTCCTCTTGAGGTGCTTCTGGTAAGGTGGTATTCCTCTGGAGTCGAAGCCAGGGACTAACCTCTCATCTCGTGTTGATTCTTGGTCCACGGAGCTCTTTCGTGTTACTACAGTGACCTCAGGATCCCTCTAGCCTTGAAACAGTGTTCTTGGGGTTTCTCTGGAGTGCCATCAAGGAAATCAAGGCTCCTTTCATGTGTGATGTGCAACACGGAATTGCTCTGCACGCAGTGCAGGGGAATCGGGCCTCATCTCGCGGCGAGGGGGAAGTCTCATGGTTTTTCTCGAGTTGCGGCGGGAACCTGGGGTATATTCTCGAGTTACGACGGGGATGGCCCTTCCACCCACGTGTTTGTTCAGCCACGTCAGGACTCCTGCCTAGTTGCGAGGGACAACTCTGGATTCTCCTCGAGGCTTGGCAGGGCAATTGGGACGCCTCTCCAGCTGAGGCGGGAGACCAAGTGTCCCTTTCCAAGTGCCACAGGAATCCTGGGACTCCTATCAAGTTTCACGAGGAGTTAGGCATTGTCTCCTTTGGAGGCACTGATCTCCGCGTACCTCTGGAGTTTTCAAAGGATGTGAGGCTATCGGTCGCGATGAGGTGGGGAACTAAGTCTTTCTCTGTGCTTTCCACAGGGGATTCAGACATCCTTTCGTCCTGGGAGATGCAAGACGAGCCTGCATTGAAGTCACTGCAGGGATATCCGGCCTTATTTCGAGTCAGGGCATCGCGGTGTCCATTCCACTTGAGGCCGCAAACTCAGGGTCCCTCTCACATACCTAGAGCTGAGAGAAGCCTCCTCTTGAGGTGCTTGTGGTAAGGTGGTATTCCTCTGGAGACGAATCCAGGGACTAACCTCTCTTTTCGAGTTGATTTGTGGTCCACAGAGTTCTTTCGTGTTGCTACAGTGACCTCAGGATCCCTCTATCCTTGAAACAGTGTTCTTGGGGTTTCTCTGGAGTGCCATCAAGGAAATCAAGGCTCCTTTCATGTGTGATGTGCAAGACGGAATTGCTCTGCACGCAGTACAGGGGAATCGGGCCTCATCTCGCATCGAGGGGGAAGTCTCATGGTTTTTCTCGAGTTGCGGCGGGAACCTGGGGTATATTCTCGAGTTACGACGGGGATGGCCCTTCCACCCACGTGTTTGTTCAGCCACGTCAGGACTCCTGCCTAGTTGCGAGGGACAACTCGGGATTCTCCTCGAGGCTTGGCAGGGCAATTGGAACGCCTCTCCAGCTGAGGCGGGAGACCAAGGGTCCCTTTCCACGTGCCTCAAGAATCGTGGGACTCCTATCAAGTTTCACGAGGAGTCAGGCATCGTCTCCTTTGGAGGCACTGATCTCCGCGTACCTCTGGAGTTTTCAAAGGATGTGAGGCCTCCGGTCGCGATGAGGTGGGGAACTAGGTCTTTCTCTGTGGTCTCCACAGGGGATTCAGACATCCTTTCTTCTTGGGAGATGCAAGACAAGCCTGCATTCAAGTCACTGCAGGGATATCCGGCCTTATTTCGAGTCAGGGCATCACGGTGTCCATTCCACTTGAGGCCGCAAACTCAGGGTCCCTCTCACATACCTAGAGCTGAGAGAAGCCTCCTCTTGAGGTGCTTGTGGTAAGGTGGTATTCCTCTGGAGTCGAAGCCAGGGACTAACCTCTCATCTCGAGTTGATTTTTGGCCCACGGAGCTCTTTCGTGTTGCTACAGTGACCTCAGGATCCCTCTAGCCTTGAAACAGTGTTCTTGGGGTTTCTCTGGAGTGCCATCAAGGAAATCAAGGCTCCTTTCATGTGTGATGTGCAACACGGAATTGCTCTGCACGCAGTGCAGGGGAATCGGGCCTCATCTCGCGGCGAGGGGGAAGTCTCATGGTTTTTCTCGAGTTGCGGCGGAAACCTGGGGTATTTTCTCGAGTTACGACGGGGATGGCCCTTCCACCCACGTGTTTCTTCAGCGACGTCAGGACTCCTGCCTAGTTGCGAGGGACAACTCTGGATTCTCCTCGAGGCTTTGCAGGGCAATTGGGACGCCTCTCCAGCTGAGACGGGAGACCAAGGGTCCCTTTCCACGTGCCACAGGAATCCTGGGTCTCCTATCAAGTTTCACGAGGAGTCAGGCATCGTTTCCTTTGGAGGCACTGATCTCCGCATACCTCTGGAGTTTTCAAAGGATTTGAGGCCTCCTGTCGCGATGAGGTGGGGAACTAGGTCTTTCTCTGTGGTCTCCACAGGGGATTCAGACACCCTTTCGTCTTGGGAGATGCAAGACGAGCCTGCATTCCAGTCACTGCAGGGATATCCAGCCTTATTTCGCGTCAGGGCATCGCGGTGTCCATTCCACTTGAGGCCGCAAACTCAGGGTCCCTCTCACATACCTAGAGCTGAGAGAAGCCTTCTCTTGAGGTGCTTGTGGTAAGGTGGTATTCCTCTGGAGTCGAAGCCAGGGACTAACCTCTCATCTCGTGTTGATTTTTGGTCCACGGAGCTCTTTCGTGTTGCTACAGTGACCTCAGGATCCCTCTAGCCTTGAAACAGTGTTCTTGGGGTTTCTCTGGAGTGCCATGAAGGAAATCAAGGCTCCTTTCATGTGTGATGTGCAACATGGAATTGCTCTGCACGCAGTGCAGGGGAATCGGGCCTCATCTCGGGGTGAGGGGGAAGTCTCATGGTTTTTCTCGAGTTGCGGCGGGAACCTGGGGTATATTCTCCAGTTACGAGGGGGATGGCCCTTCCACACACGTGTTTGTTCAGCCACGTCAGGACTCTTGCCTAGTTGCGAGACACAACTCGGGATTCTCCTCGAGGCTTGGCAAGGTAATTGGGACGCCTCTACAGCTGAGGCGGGAGACCAAGGGTCCCTTTCCACGTGCCACAGGAATCCTGGGACTCCTATCAAGTTTCACGAGGAGTCAGGCATCGTCTCCTTTGGAGGCACTGATCTCCGCATACCTCTGGAGTTTTCAAAGGATGTGAGGCTATCGGTCGCGATGAGGTGGGGAACTAAGTCTTTCTCTGTGTTTTCCACAGGGGATTCAGACATCCTTTCGTCCTGGGAGATGCAAGACGAGCCTGCATTGAAGTCACTGCAGGGATATCCGGCCTTATTTCGAGTCAGGGCATCGCGGTGTCCATTCCACTTGAGACCGCAAACTCAGGGTCCCTCTCACATACCTAGAGCTGAGAGAAGCCTCCTCTTGAGGTGCTTGTGGTAAGGTGGTATTCCTCTGGAGACGAATCCAGGGACTAACCTCTCTTTTCGAGTTGATTTTTGGTCCACAGTGTTCTTTCGTGTTGCTACAGTGACCTCAGGATCCCTCTATCCTTGAAACAGTGTTCTTGGGGTTTCTCTGGAGTGCCATCAAGGAAATCAAGGCTCCTTTCATGTGTGATGTGCAAGACGGAATTGCTCTGCACGCAGTACAGGGGAATCGGGCCTCATCTCGCATCGAGGGGCAAGTCTCATGGTTTTTCTCGAGTTGCGGCGGGAACCTGGGGTATATTCTCGAGTTACGACGGGGATGGCCCTTCCACCCACGTGTTTCTTCAGCCACATCAGGACTCCTGCCTAGTTGCGAGGGACAACTCTGGATTCTCCTCGAGGCTTGGCAGGGCAATTGGGACGCCTCTCCAGCTGAGGCGGGAGACCAAGGGTCCCTTTCCACGTGCCACAGGAATCCTGGGACTCCTATCAAGTTTCACGAGGAGTCAGGCATCGTCTCCTTTGGAGGCACTGATCTCCGCGTACCTCTGGAGTTTTCAAAGGATGTGAGGCCTCCGGTCGCGATGAGGTGGGGAACTAGGTGTTTCTCTGTGGTCTCCACAGGGGATTCAGACATCCTTTCTTCTTGGGAGATGCAAGACGAGCCTGCATTCAAGTCACTGCAGGGATATCCGGCCTTATTTCGAGTCAGGGCATCGCGGTGTCCATTCCACTTGAGGCCGCAAACTCAGGATCCCTCTCACATACCTAGAGCTGAGAGAAGCCTCCTTTTGAGGTGCTTGTGGTAAGGTGGTATTCCTCAGGAATCGAAGCCAGGGACTAACCTCTCATCTCGTGTTGATTCTTGGTCCACGGAGCTCTTTCGTGTTGCTACAGTGACCTCAGGATCCCTCTAGCCTTGAAACAGTGTTCTTGGGGTTTCTCTGGAGTGCCATCAAGGAAATCAAGGCTCCTTTCATGTGTGATGTGCAACACGGAATTGCTCTGCACGCAGTGCAGGGGAATCGGGCCTCATCTCGCGGCGAGGGGGAAGTCTCATGTTTTTTCTCGAGTTGCGGCGGGAACCTGGGGTATATTCTCGAGTTACGACGGGGATGGCCCTTCCACCCACGTGTTTGTTCAGCCACGTCAGGACTCCTGCCTAGTTGCGAGACATAACTCGGGATTCTCCTCGAGGCTTTGCAGGGCAATTGGGACGCCTCTCCAGCTGAGGCGGGAGACCAAGGGTCCCTTTCCACGTGCCACAGGAATCCTGGGACTCCTATCAAGTTTCACGAGGAGTCAGGCATCGTCTCCTTTGGAGGCACTGATCTCCGCGTACCTCTGGAGTTTTCAAAGGATGTGAGGCTATCGGTCGCGATGAGGTGGGGAACTAAGTCTTTCTCTGTGCTTTCCACAGGGGATTCAGACATCCTTTCGTCCTGGGAGATGCAAGACGAGCCTGCATTCAAGTCACTGCAGGGATATCCGGCCTTATTTCGAGTCCGGGCATCGCGGTGTCCATTCCACTTGAGGCCGCAAACTCAGGGTCCCTCTCACATACCTAAAGCTGAGAGAAGCCTCCTCTTGAGGTGCTTGTGGTAAGGTGGTATTCCTCTGGAGTCGAAGCCAGGGACTAACCTCTCATCTCGAGTTGATTTTTGGCCCACGGAGCTCTTTCGTGTTGCTACAGTGACCTCAGGATCCCTCTAGCCTTGAAACAGTGTTCTTGGGGTTTCTCTGGAGTGCCATCAAGGAAATCAAGGCTCCTTTCATGTGTGATGTGCAACACGGAATTGCTCTGCACGCAGTGCAGGGGAATCGGGCCTCATCTCGCGGCGAGGGGGAAGTCTCATGGTTTTTCTCGAGTTGCGGCGGGAACCTGGGGTATTTTCTCGAGTTACAACGGGGATGGCCCTTCCACCCACGTGTTTCTTCAGCGACGTCAGGACTCCTGCCTAGTTGCGAGGGACAACTCTGGATTCTCCTCGAGGCTTTGCAGGGCAATTGGGACGCCTCTCCAGCTGAGACGGGAGACCAAGGGTCCCTTTCCACGTGCCACAGGAATCCTGGGTCTCCTATCAAGTTTCACGAGGAGTCAGGCATCGTTTCCTTTGGAGGCACTGATCTCCGCATACCTCTGGAGTTTTCAAAGGATTTGAGGCCTCCTGTCGCGATGAGGTGGGGAACTAGGTCTTTCTCTGTGGTCTCCACAGGGGATTCAGACACCCTTTCGTCTTGGGAGATGCAAGACGAGCCTGCATTCAAGTCACTGCAGGGATATCCGGCCTTATTTCGAATCAGGGCATCGCGGTGTCCATTCCACTTGAGGCCGCAAACTCAGGGTCCCTCTCACATACCTAGAGCTGAGAGAAGCCTCCTCTTGAGGTGCTTGTGGTAAGGTGGTATTCCTCTGGAGTCGAAGCCAGGGACTAACCTCTCATCTCGAGTTGATTTTTGGTCCACGGAGCTCTTTCGTGTTGCTACAGTGACCTCAGGATCCCTCTAGCCTTGAAACAGTGTTCTTGGGGTTTCTCTGGAGTGCCATGAAGGAAATCAAGGCTCCTTTCATGTGTGATGTGCAACACGGAATTGCTCTGCACGCAGTGCAGGGGAATCGGGCCTCATCTCGCGGTGAGGGGGAAGTCTCATGGTTTTTCTCGAGTTGCGGCGGGAACCTGGAGTATATTCTCGAGTTACGACGGGGATGGCCCTTCCACACACGTGTTTGTTCAGCCACGTCAGGACTCTTGCCTAGTTGCGAGACACAACTCGGGATTCTCCTCGAGGCTTGGCAAGGTAATTGGGACGCCTCTACAGCTGAGGCGGGAGACCAAGGGTCCCTTTCCACGTGCCACAGGAATCCTGGGACTCCTATCAAGTTTCACGAGGAGTCAGGCATCGTCTCCTTTGGAGGCACTGATCTCCGCATACCTCTGGAGTTTTCAAAGGATGTGAGGCTATCGGTCGCGATGAGGTGGGGAACTAAGTCTTTCTCTGTGTTTTCCACAGGGGATTCAGACATCCTTTCGTCCTGGGAGATGCAAGACGAGCCTGCATTGAAGTCACTGCAGGGATATCCGGCCTTATTTCGAGTCAGGGCATCGCGGTGTCCATTCCACTTGAGACCGCAAACTCAGGGTCCCTCTCACATACCTAGAGCTGAGAGAAGCCTCCTCTTGAGGTGCTTGTGGTAAGGTGGTATTCCTCTGGAGACGAATCCAGGGACTAACCTCTCTTTTCGAGTTGATTTTTGGTCCACAGTGTTCTTTCGTGTTGCTACAGTGACCTCAGGATCCCTCTATCCTTGAAACAGTGTTCTTGGGGTTTCTCTGGAGTGCCATCAAGGAAATCAAGGCTCCTTTCATGTGTGATGTGCAAGACGGAATTGCTCTGCACGCAGTACAGGGGAATCGGGCCTCATCTCGCATCGAGGGGCAAGTCTCATGGTTTTTCTCGAGTTGCGGCGGGAACCTGGGGTATATTCTCGAGTTACGACGGGGATGGCCCTTCCACCCACGTGTTTCTTCAGCCACATCAGGACTCCTGCCTAGTTGCGAGGGACAACTCTGGATTCTCCTCGAGGCTTGGCAGGGCAATTGGGACGCCTCTCCAGCTGAGGCGGGAGACCAAGGGTCCCTTTCCACGTGCCACAGGAATCCTGGGACT
Organism: Cervus elaphus; assembly: GCF_910594005.1. Classification (NCBI taxonomy): domain Eukaryota; kingdom Metazoa; phylum Chordata; class Mammalia; order Artiodactyla; family Cervidae; genus Cervus; species Cervus elaphus. The sequence continues at coordinate 5,125,284 of NW_025316779.1, forward strand.
CCTATCAAGTTTCACGAGGAGTCAGGCATCGTCTCCTTTGGAGGCACTGATCTCCGCGTACCTCTGGAGTTTTCAAAGGATGTGAGGCCTCCGGTCGCGATGAGGTGGGGAACTAGGTGTTTCTCTGTGGTCTCCACAGGGGATTCAGACATCCTTTCTTCTTGGGAGATGCAAGACGAGCCTGCATTCAAGTCACTGCAGGGATATCCGGCCTTATTTCGAGTCAGGGCATCGCGGTGTCCATTCCACTTGAGGCCGCAAACTCAGGATCCCTCTCACATACCTAGAGCTGAGAGAAGCCTCCTTTTGAGGTGCTTGTGGTAAGGTGGTATTCCTCAGGAGTCGAAGCCAGGGACTAACCTCTCATCTCGTGTTGATTCTTGGTCCACGGAGCTCTTTCGTGTTGCTACAGTGACCTCAGGATCCCTCTAGCCTTGAAACAGTGTTCTTGGGGTTTCTCTGGAGTGCCATCAAGGAAATCAAGGCTCCTTTCATGTGTGATGTGCAACACGGAATTGCTCTGCACGCAGTGCAGGGGAATCGGGCCTCATCTCGCGGCGAGGGGGAAGTCTCATGGTTTTTCTCGAGTTGCGGCGGGAACCTGGGGTATATTCTCGAGTTACGACGGGGATGGCCCTTCCACCCACGTGTTTGTTCAGCCACGTCAGGACTCCTGCCTAGTTGCGAGACATAACTCGGGATTCTCCTCGAGGCTTTGCAGGGCAATTGGGACGCCTCTCCAGCTGAGGCGGGAGACCAAGGGTCCCTTTCCACGTGCCACAGGAATCCTGGGACTCCTATCAAGTTTCACGAGGAGTCAGGCATCGTCTCCTTTGGAGGCACTGATCTCCGCGTACCTCTGGAGTTTTCAAAGGATGTGAGGCTATCGGTCGCGATGAGGTGGGGAACTAAGTCTTTCTCTGTGCTTTCCACAGGGGATTCAGACATCCTTTCGTCCTGGGAGATGCAAGACGAGCCTGCATTCAAGTCACTGCAGGGATATCCGGCCTTATTTCGAGTCCGGGCATCGCGGTGTCCATTCCACTTGAGGCCGCAAACTCAGGGTCCCTCTCACATACCTAAAGCTGAGAGAAGCCTCCTCTTGAGGTGCTTGTGGTAAGGTGGTATTCCTCTGGAGTCGAAGCCAGGGACTAACCTCTCATCTCGAGTTGATTTTTGGCCCACGGAGCTCTTTCGTGTTGCTACAGTGACCTCAGGATCCCTCTAGCCTTGAAACAGTGTTCTTGGGGTTTCTCTGGAGTGCCATCAAGGAAATCAAGGCTCCTTTCATGTGTGATGTGCAACACGGAATTGCTCTGCACGCAGTGCAGGGGAATCGGGCCTCATCTCGCGGCGAGGGGGAAGTCTCATGGTTTTTCTCGAGTTGCGGCGGGAACCTGGGGTATTTTCTCGAGTTACAACGGGGATGGCCCTTCCACCCACGTGTTTCTTCAGCGACGTCAGGACTCCTGCCTAGTTGCGAGGGACAACTCTGGATTCTCCTCGAGGCTTTGCAGGGCAATTGGGACGCCTCTCCAGCTGAGACGGGAGACCAAGGGTCCCTTTCCACGTGCCACAGGAATCCTGGGTCTCCTATCAAGTTTCACGAGGAGTCAGGCATCGTTTCCTTTGGAGGCACTGATCTCCGCATACCTCTGGAGTTTTCAAAGGATTTGAGGCCTCCTGTCGCGATGAGGTGGGGAACTAGGTCTTTCTCTGTGGTCTCCACAGGGGATTCAGACACCCTTTCGTCTTGGGAGATGCAAGACGAGCCTGCATTCAAGTCACTGCAGGGATATCCGGCCTTATTTCGAATCAGGGCATCGCGGTGTCCATTCCACTTGAGGCCGCAAACTCAGGGTCCCTCTCACATACCTAGAGCTGAGAGAAGCCTCCTCTTGAGGTGCTTGTGGTAAGGTGGTATTCCTCTGGAGTCGAAGCCAGGGACTAACCTCTCATCTCGAGTTGATTTTTGGTCCACGGAGCTCTTTCGTGTTGCTACAGTGACCTCAGGATCCCTCTAGCCTTGAAACAGTGTTCTTGGGGTTTCTCTGGAGTGCCATGAAGGAAATCAAGGCTCCTTTCATGTGTGATGTGCAACACGGAATTGCTCTGCACGCAGTGCAGGGGAATCGGGCCTCATCTCGCGGTGAGGGGGAAGTCTCATGGTTTTTCTCGAGTTGCGGCGGGAACCTGGAGTATATTCTCGAGTTACGACGGGGATGGCCCTTCCACACACGTGTTTGTTCAGCCACGTCAGGACTCTTGCCTAGTTGCGAGACACAACTCGGGATTCTCCTCGAGGCTTGGCAAGGCAATTGGGACGCCTCTCCAGCTGAGGCGGGAGACCAAGGGTCCCTTTCCACGTGCCACAGGAATCCTGGGACTCCTATCAAGTTTCACGAGGAGTCAGGCATCGTCTCCTTTGGAGGCACTGATCTCCGCGTACCTCTGGAGTTTTCAAAGGACGTGAGGCCTCCGGTCGCGATGAGGTGGGGAACTAGGTCTTTCTCTGTGGTCTCCACAGGGGATTCAGACATCCTTTCATCTTGGGAGATGCAAGACGAGCCTGCATTCAAGTCACTGCAGGGATATCCAGCCTTATTTCGCGTCAGGGCATCACGGTGTCCATTCCACTTGAGGCCGCAAACTCAGGGTCCCTCCCACATACCTAGAGCTGAGAGAAGCCTCCTCTTGAGGTGCTTGTGGTAAGGTGGTATTCCTCTGGAGTCGAAGTCAGGGACTAACCTCTCATCTCGAGTTGATTTTTGGCCCACGGAGCTCTTTCGTGTTGCTACAGTGACCTCAGGATGCCTCTCGCCTTGAAACAGTGTTCTTCGGGTTTCTCTGGAGTGCCATCAAGGAAATCAAGGCTCCTTTCATGTGTGATGTGCAACACGGAATTGCTCTGCACGCAGTGCAGGGGAATCGGGCCTCATCTCGCGGCGAGGGGGAAGTCTCATGGTTTTTCTCGAGTTGCGGCGGGAACCTGGGGTATATTCTCGAGTTACGACAGGGATGGCCCTTCCACACACGTGTTTCTTCAGCGACGTCAGGGCTTCTGCCTAGTTGCGAGGGACAACTCGGGATTCTCCTCGAGGCTTGGCAGGGCAATTGGGACGCCTCTCCAGCTGAGACGGGAGACCAAGGGTCCCTTTCCACGTGCCACAGGAATCCTCGGTCTCCTATCAAGTTTCACGAGGAGTCAGGCATCGTCTCCTTTGGAGGCACTGATCTCCGCATACCTCTGGAGTTTTCAAAGGATTTGAGGCCTCCTGTCGCGATGAGGTGGGGAACTAGGTCTTTCTCTGTGGTCTCCACAGGGGATTCAGACACCCTTTCGTCTTGGGAGATGCAAGACGAGCCTGCATTCCAGTCACTGCAGGGATATCCGGCCTTATTTCGAGTCAGGGCATCGCGGTGTCCATTCCACTTGAGGCCGCAAACTCAGGGTCCCTCTCACATACCTAGAGCTGAGAGAAGCCTCCTCTTGAGGTGCTTGTGGTAAGGTGGTATTCCTCTGGAGTCGAAGCCAGGGACTAACCTCTCATCTCGAGTTGATTTTTGGCCCACGGAGCTCTTTCGTGTTGCTACAGTGACCTCAGGATCCCTCTAGCCTTGAAACAGTGTTCTTTGGGTTTCTCTGGAGTTCCATCAAGGAAATCAAGGCTCCTTTCATGTGTGATGTGCAACACGGAATTGCTCTGCACGCAGTGCAGGGGAATCGGGCCTCATCTCGCGGCGAGGGGGAAGTCTCATGGTTTTTCTCGAGTTGTGGCGGGAACCTGGGGTATATTCTCGAGTTACGATGGGGATGGCCCTTCCACCCAGGTGTTTCTTCATCGACGTCAGGACTCCTGCCTAGTTGCGAGGGATAACTCTGGATTCTCCTCGAGGCTTGGCAGGGCAATTGGGACGCCTCTCCAGCTGAGGCGGGAGACCAAGTGTCCCTTTCCAAGTGCCACAGGAATCCTGGGACTCCTATCAAGTTTCACGAGGAGTCAGGCATCGTCTCCTTTGGAGGCACTGATCTCCGCGTACCTCTGGAGTTTTCAAAGGATGTGAGGCTATCGTTCGCGATGAGGTGGGGAACTAAGTCTTTCTCTGTGCTTTCCACAGGGGATTCAGACATCCTTTCGTCCTGGGAGATCCAAGACGAACCTGCATTGAAGTCACTGCAGGGATATCCGGCCTTATTTCGAGTCAGGGCATCGCGGTGTCCATTCCACTTGAGACCGCAAACTCAGGGTCCCTCTCACATACCTAGAGCTGAGAGAAGCCTCCTCTTGAGGTGCTTGTGGTAAGGTGGTATTCCTCTGGAGACGAATCCAGGGACTAACCTCTCTTTTCGAGTTGATTTTTGGTCCACAGAGTTCTTTCGTGTTGCTACAGTGACCTCAGGATCCCTCTATCCTTGAAACAGTGTTCTTGGGGTTTCTCTGGAGTGCCATCAAGGAAATCAAGGCTCCTTTCATGTGGGATGTGCAAGACGGAATTGCTCTGCACGCAGTACAGGGGAATCGGGCCTCATCTCGCATCGAGGGGGAAGTCTCATGGTTTTTCTCGAGTTGCGGCGGGAACCTGGGGTATATTCTCGAGTTACGACGGGGATGGCCCTTCCACCCACGTGTTTGTTCAGCCACGTCAGGACTCCTGCCTAGTTGCGAGGGACAACTTTGGATTCTCCTCGAGGCTTGGCAGGGCAATTGGAACGCGTCTCCAGCTTAGGCGGGAGACCAAGGGTCCCTTTCCACGTGCCACAAGAATCCTGGGACTCCTATCAAGTTTCACGAGGAGTCAGGCACCGTCTCCTTTGGAGGCACTGATCTCCGCGTACCTCTGGAGTTTTCAAAGGATATGAGGCCTGCGGTCGCGATGAGGTGGGGAACTAGGTGTTTCTCTGCGGTCTCCACAGGGAATTCAGACATCCTTTCTTCTTGGGAGATGCAAGACGAGCCTGCATTCAAGTCACTGCAGGGATATCCGGCCTTATTTCGAGTCAGGGCATCGCGGTGTCCATTCCACTTGAGGCCGCAAACTCAGGATCCCTCTCACATACCTAGAGCTGAGAGAAGCCTCCTCTTGAGGTGCTTGTGGTAAGGTGGTATTCCTCAGGAGTCGAAGCCAAGGACTAACCTCTCATCTCGTGTTGATTCTTGGTCCACGGAGCTCTTTCGTGTTGCTACAGTGACCTCAGGATCCCTCTAGCCTTGTAACAGTGTTCTTGGGGTTTCTCTGGAGTGCCATCAAGGAAATCAAGGCTCCTTTCATGTGTGATGTGCAACACGGAATTGCTCTGCACGCAGTTCAGGGGAATCGGGCCTCATTTCGCGGCGAGGGGGAAGTCTCATGGTTTTTCTCGAGTTGTGGCGGGAACCTGGGGTATATTCTCGAGTTACGACGTGGATGGCCCTTCCACACACGTGTGTGTTCAGCCATGTCAGGACTCCTGCCTAGTTGCGAGGGACAACTCGGGATTCTCCTCGAGGCTTTGCAGGGCAATTGGGACGCCTCTCCAGCTGAGGCGGGAGACCAAGGGTCCCTTTCCATGTGCCACAGGAATCCTGGGTCTCCTATCAAGTTTCACGAGGAGTCAGGCATCGTCTCCTTTGGAGGCACTGATCTCTGCATACCTCTGGAGTTTTCAAAGGATTTGAGGCCTCCTGTCGCGATGAGGTGGGGAACTAGGTCTTTCTCTGTGGTCTCCACAGGGGATTCAGACACCCTTTCGTCTTGGGAGATGCAAGACGAGCCTGCATTCCAGTCACTGCAGGGATATCCGGCCTTATTTCGAGTCAGGGCATCGCGGTGTCCATTCCACTTGAGGCCACAAACTCAGGGTCCCTCTCACATACCTAGAGCTGAGAGAAGCCTCCTCTTGAGGTGCTTGTGGTAAGGTGGTATTCCTCTGGAGTCGAAGCCAGGGACTAACCTCTCATCTCGAGTTGATTTTTGGTCCACGGAGCTCTTTCGTGTTGCTACAGTGACCTCAGGATCCCTCTAGCCTTGAAACAGTGTTCTTGGGGTTTCTCTCGAGTGCCATGAAGGAAATCAAGGCTCCTTTCATGTGTGATGTGCAACACAGAATTGCTCTGCACGCAGTACAGGGGAATCGGGCCTCATCTCGCGGCGAGGGGGAAGTCTCATGGTTTTTCTCGAGTTGCGGCGGGAACCTGGGGTATATTCTCGAGTTACGATGGGGATGGCCCTTCCACACACGTGTTTGTTCAGCCACGTCAGGACTCTTGCCTAGTTGCGAGACACAACTCGGGATTCTCCTCGAGGCTTGGCAGGGCAATTGGGACGCCTCTCCAGCTGAGGCGGGAGACCAAGGGTCCCTTTCCACGTGCCACAAGAATCCTGGGACTCCTATCAAGTTTCACGAGGAGTCAGGCATCGTCTCCTTTGGAGGCACTGATCTCCGCGTACCTCTGGAGTTTTCAAAGGATGTGAGGCCTCCGGTCGCGATGAGGTGGGGAACTAGGTGTTTCTCTGTGGTCTCCACAGGGGATGCAGACATCCTTTCTTCTTGGGAGATGCAAGACGAGCCTGCATTCAAGTCACTGCAGGGATATCCGGCCTTATTTCGAGTCAGGGCATTGCGGTGTCCATTCCACTTGAGGCCGCAAACTCAGGATCCCTCTCACATACCTAGAGCTGAGAGAAGCCTCCTCTTGAGGTGCTTGTGGTAAGGTGGTATTCCTCAGGAGTCGAAGCCAGGGACTAACCTCTCATCTCGTGTTGGTTCTTGGTCCACGGAGCTCTTTCGTGTTGCTACAGTGACCTCAGGATCCCTCTAGCCTTGAAACAGTGTTCTTGGGGTTTCTCTGGAGTGCCATCAAGGAAATCAAGGCTCCTTTCATGTGTGATGTGCAACACGGAATTGCTCTGCACGCAGTGCAGGGGAATCGGGCCTCATCTCGCGGCGAGGGGGAAGTCTCATGGTTTTTCTCGTGTTGCGGCAGGAACCTGGGGTATATTCTCGAGTTACGACGGGGATGGCCCTTCCACACACATGTGTGTTCAGCCATGTCAGGACTCCTGCCTAGTTGCGAGGGACAACTCGGGATTCTCCTCGAGGCTTTGCAGGACAATTGGGACGCCTCTCCAGCTGAGACGGGAGACCAAGGGTCCCTTTCCAAGTGCCACAGGAATCCTGGGTCTCCTATCAGGTTTCACGAGGAGTCAGGCATCGTCTCCTTTGGAGGCACTGATCTCCGCATACTTCTGGAGTTTTCAAAGGATTTGAGGCCTCCTGTCGCGATGAGGTGGGGAACTAGGTCTTTCTCTGTGGTCTCCACAGGGGATTCAGACACCCTTTCGTCTTGGGAGATGCAAGACGAGCCTGCATTCAAGTCACTGCAAGGATATCCAGCCTTATTTCGCGTCAGGGCATCGCGGTGTCCATTCCACTTGAGGCCGCAAACTCAGGGTCCCTCTCACATACCTAAAGCTGAGAGAAGCCTCCTCTTGAGGTGCTTGTGGTAAGGTGGTATTCCTCTGGAGTCGAAGCCAGGGACTAACCTCTCATCTCGAGTTGATTTTTGGCCCACGAAGCTCTTTCGTGTTGCTACAGTGACCTCAGGATCCCTCTAGCCTTGAAACAGTGTTCTTGGGGTTTCTCTGGAGTGCCATCAAGGAAATCAAGGCTCCTTTCATGTGTGATGTGCAACACGGAATTGCTCTGCACGCAGTGCAGGGGAATCGGGCCTCATCTCGCGGCGAGGGGGAAGTCTCATGGTTTTTCTCGAGTTGCGGCGGGAACCTGGGGTATATTCTCGAGTTACGACGGGGATGGCCCTTCCACACACGTGTTTGTTCAGCCACGTCAGGACTCCTGCCTAGTTGCGAGGGACAACTCGGGATTCTCCTCGAGGCTTGGCAGGGCATTGGAACGCCTCTCCAGCTGAGGCGGGAGACCAAGGGTCCCTTTCCACGTGCCACAGGAATCCTGGGTCTCCTATCAAGTTTCACGAGGAGTCAGGCATCGTCTCCTTTGGAGGCACTGATCTCCACATACCTCTGGAGTTTTCAAAGATTTTGAGGCCTCCTGTCGCGATGAGGTGGGGAACTAGGTCTTTCTCTGTGGTCTCCACAGGGGATTCAGACACCCTTTCGTCTTGGGAGATGCAAGACGAGCCTGCATTCCAGTCACTGCAGGGATATCCGGCCTTATTTCGAGTCAGGGCATCGCGGTGTACATTCCACTTGAGGCCCCAAACTCAGGGTCCCTCTCACATACCTAGAGCTGAGAGAAGCCTCCTCTTGAGATGCTTCTGGTAAGGTGGTATTCCTCTGGAGTCGAAGCCAGGGACTAACCTCTCATCTCGAGTTGATTTTTGGTCCACGGAGCTCTTTCGTGTTGCTACAGTGACCTCAGGACCCTCTAGCCTTGAAACAGTGTTCTCGGGGTTTCTCTGGAGTGCCATGAAGGAAATCAAGGCTCCTTTCATGTGTGATGTGCAACACAGAATTGCTCTGCATGCAGTGCAGGGGAATCGGGCCTCATCTCGCGGCGAGGGGCAAGTCTCATGGTTTTTCTCGAGTTGCGGCGGGAACCTGGGGTATATTCTCGAGTTACGACGGGGATGGCCCTTCCACACACGTGTTTGTTCAGCCACGTCAGGACTCCTGCCTAGTTGCGAGACACAACTCGGGATTCTCCTCGAGGCTTGGCAAGGCAATTGGGACGCCTCTCCAGCTGAGGCGGGGGACCAAGGGTCCCTTTCCACGTGCCACAGGAATCCTGGGACTCCTATCAAGTTTCACGAGGACTCAGGCATCGTCTCCTTTGGAGGCACTGATCTCCGCGTACCTCTGGAGTTTTCAAAGGATGTGAGGCCTGCGGTCGCGATGAGGTGGGGAACTAGTTCTTTCTCTGCGGTCTCCACAGGGGATTCAGACATCCTTTCATCTTGGGAGATGCAAGACGAGCCTGCATTCAAGTCACTGCAGGGATATCCAGCCTTATTTCGCGTCAGGGCATCGCGGTGTCCATTCCACTTGAGGCCGCAAACTCAGGGTCCCTCTCACATACCTAGAGCTGAGAGAAGCCTCCTCTTGAGGTGCTTGTGGTAAGGTGGGATTCCTCTGGAGTCGAAGCCAGGGACTAACCTCTCATCTCGAGTTGATTTTTGGCCCACAGAGCTCTTTCGTGTTGCTACAGTGACCTCAGGATCCCTCTAGCCTTGAAACAGTGTTCTTGGGGTTTCTCTGGAGTGTCATCAAGGAAATCAAGGCTCCTTTCATGTGTGATGTGCAACGCGGAATTGCTCTGCACGCAGTGCAGGGGAATCGTGCCTCATCTCGCGGCGAGGGGGAAGTCTCATGGTTTTTCTCGAGTTTCGGCGGGAACCTGGGGTATATTCTCGAGTTTCGACGGGGATGGCCCTTCCACCCACGTGTTTCTTCAGCTACGTCACGACTCCTGCCTAGTTGCGATGGACAACTCTGGATTCTCCTCGAGGCTTGGCAGGGCAATTGGGACGCCTCTCCAGCTGAGGTGGGAGACCAAGTGTCCCTTTCCAAGTGCCACAGGAATCCTGGGACTCCTATCAAGTTTCACGAGGAGTCAGGCATCGTCTCCTTTGGAGGCACTGATCTCCGCGTACCTCTGGAGTTTTCAAAGGATGTGAGGCTATCGGTCGCGATGAGGTGGGGAACTAAGTTTTTCTCTGTGCTTTCCACAGGGGATTCAGACATCCTTTCGTCCTGGGAGATGCAAGACGAGCCTGCATTGAAGCCACTGCAGGGATATCCGGCCTTATTTCGAGTCAGGGCATCGCGGTGTCCATTCCACTTGAGGCCGCAAACTCAGGGTCCCTCTCACATACCTAGAGCTGAGAGAAGCCTCCTCTTGAGTTGCTTGTGGTAAGGTGGTATTCCTCTGGAAACGAATCCAGGGACTAACCTCCCTTTTCGAGTTGATTTTTGGTCCACAGAGTTCTTTCGTGTTGCTACAGTGACCTCAGAATCCCTCTATCCTTGAAACAGTGTTCTTGGGGTTTCTCTGGAGTGCCATCAAGGAAATCAAGGCTCCTTTCATGTGTGATGTGCAAGACGGAATTGCTCTGCACGCAGTACAGGGGAATCGGGCCTCATCTCGCATCGAGGGGGAAGTCTCATGGTTTTTCTCGAGTTGCGGCGGGAACCTGGGGTATATTCTCGAGTTACGACGGGGATGGCCCTTCCACCCACGTGTTTGTTCAGCCACGTCAGGACTCCTGCCTAGTTGCGAGGGACAACTCGGGATTCTCCTCGAGGCTTGGCAGGGCAATTGGAACGCCTCTCCAGCTGAGGCGGGAGACCAAGGGTCCCTTTCCACGTGCCACAAGAATCCTGGGACTCCTATCAAGTTTCACGAGGAGTCAGGCATCGTCTCCTTTGGAGGCACTGATCTCCGCGTACCTCTGGAGTTTTCAAAGGATGTGAGGCCTCCGGTCGCGATGAGGTGGGGAACTAGGTCTTTCTCTGTGGTCTCCACAGGGGATTCAGACATCCTTTCTTCTTGGGAGATGCAAGACGTGCCTGCATTCAAGTCACTGCAGGGATATCCGGCCTTATTTCGAGTCAGGGCATCGCGGTGTCCATTCCACTTGAGGCCGCAAACTCAGGATCCCTCTCACATACCTAGAGCTGAGAGAAGCCTCCTCTTGAGGTGCTTGTGGTAAGGTGGTATTCCTCAGGAGTCGAAGCCAGGGACTAACCTCTCATCTCGTGTTGATTCTTGGTCCACGGAGCTCTTTCGTGTTGCTACAGTGACCTCAGGATCCCTCTAGCCTTGAAACAGTGTTCTTGGGGTTTCTCTGGAGTGCCATCAAGGAAATCAAGGCTCCTTTCATGTGTGATGTGCAACACAGAATTGCTCTGCACGCAGTGCAGGGGAATCGGGCCTCATCTCGCGGCGAGGGGGAAGTCTCATGGTTTTTCTCGAGTTGCGGCGGGAACCTGGGGTATATTCTCGAGTTACGACGGGGATGGCCCTTCCACACACGTGTGTGTTCAGCCATGTCAGGACTCCTGCCTAGTTGCGAGGGACAACTCGGGATTCTCCTTGAGGCTTTGCAGGGCAATTGGGACGCCTCTCCAGCTGAGGAGGGAGACCAAGTGTCCCTTTCCACGTGTCACAGGAATCCTGGGTCTCCTATCAAGTTTCACGAGGAGTCAGGCATCGTCTCCTTTGGAGGCACTGATCTCCGCATACCTCTGGAGTTTTCAAAGATTTTGAGGCCTCCTGTCGCGATGAGGTGGGGAACGAGGTCTTTCTCTGTGGTCTCCACAGGGGATTCAGACACCCTTTCGTCTTGGGAGATGCAAGACGAGCCTGCATTCCAGTCACTGCAGGGATATCCGGCCTTATTTCGAGTCAGGGCATCGCGGTGTCAATTCCACTTGAGGCCGCAAACTCAGGATCCCTCTCACATACCTAGAGCTGAGAGAAGCCTCCTCTTGAGGTGCTTGTGGTAAGGTGGTATTCCTCAGGAGTCGAAGCCAGGGACTAACCTCTCATCTCGTGTTGATTCTTGGTCCACGGAGCTCTTTCGTGTTGCTACAGTGACCTCAGGATCCCTCTAGCCTTGAATCAGTGTTCTTGGGGTTTCTCTGGAGTGCCATCAAGGAAATCAAGGCTCCTTTCATGTGTGATGTGCAACACGGAATTGCTCTGCACGCAGTGCAGGGGAATCGGGCCTCATCTCAGGGCGAGGGGGAAGTCTCATGGTTTTTCTCGAGTTGCGGCGGGAACCTGGGGTATATTCTCGAGTTACGACGGGGATGGCCCTTACACACACGTGTGTGTTCAGCCATGTCAGGACTCCTGCCTAGTTGCGAGGGACAACTCGGGATTCTCCTCGAGGCTTTGCAGGGCAATTGGGACGCCTCTCCAGCTGAGACGGGAGACCAAGGGTCCCTTTCCACGTGCCACAGGAATCCTGGGTCTCCTATCAAGTTTCACGAGGAGTCAGGCATCGTCTCCTTTGGAGGCACTGATCTCCGCATACCTCTGGAGTTTTCAAAGATTTTGAGGCCTCCTGTCGCGATGAGGTGGGGAACTAGGTCTTTCTCTGTGGTCTCCACAGGGGATTCAGACACCCTTTCGTCTTGGGAGATGCAAGACGAGCCTGCATTCCAGTCACTGCAGGGATATCCGGCCTTATTTCGAGTCAGGGCATCGCGGTGTTAATTCCACTTGAGGCCACAAACTCAGGATCCCTCTCACATACCTAGAGCTGAGAGAAGCCTCCTCTTGAGGTGCTTCTGGTAAGGTGGTATTCCTCTGGAGTAGAAGCCAGGGACTAACCTCTCATCTCGAGTTGATTTTTGGTCCACAGAGTTCTTTCGTGTTGCTACAGTGACCTCAGGATCCCTCTAGCCTTGAAACAGTGTTCTTGGGGTTTCTCTGGAGTGCCATCAAGGAAATCAAGGCTCCTTTCATGTGTGATGTGCAACACAGAATTGCTCTGCACGCAGTGCAGGGGAATCGGGCCTCATCTCGCGGCGAGGGGGAAGTCTCATGGTTTTTCTCGAGTTGCGGCGGGAACCTGGGGTATATTCTCCAGTTACGACGGGGATGGCCCTTCCACACACGTGTTTGTTCAGCCACGTCAGGACTCTTGCCTAGTTGCGAGACACAACTCGGGATTCTCCTCGAGGCTTGGCAAGGCAATTGGGACGCTTCTCCAGCTGAGGCGGGAGACCAAGGGTCCCTTTCCACGTGCCACAGGAATCCTGGGACTCCTATCAAGTTTCACGAGGAGTCAGGCATCGTCTCCTTTGGAGGCACTGATCTCCGCGTACCTCTGGAGTTTTCAAAGGATGTGAGGCCTCCGGTCGCAATGAGGTGGGGAACTAGGTCTTTCTCTGTGGTCTCCACAGGGGATTCAGACATCCTTTCATCTTGGGAGATGCAAGACGAGCCTGCATTCAAGTTACTGCAGGGATATCCGGCCTTATTTCGAGTCAGGGCATCGCGGTGTCCATTCCACTTGAGGCCGCAAACTCAGGGTCCCTCTCACATACCTAGAGCTGAGAGAAGCCTCCTCTTGAGGTGCTTGTGGTAAGGTGGTATTCCTCTGGAGACGAATCCAGGGACTAACCTCTCTTTTCGAGTTGATTTTTGGTCCACAGAGTTCTTTCGTGTTGCTACAGTGACCTCAGGATCCCTCTAGCCTTGAAACAGTGTTCTTGGGGTTTCTCTGGAGTGCCATCAAGGAAATCAAGGCTCCTTTCATGTGTGATGTGCAAGACGGAATTGCTCTGCACGCAGTACAGGGGAATTGGGCCTCATCTCGCATCGAGGGGGAAGTCTCATGGTTTTTCTCGAGTTGCGGCGGGAACCTGGGGTATATTCTCGAGTTACGACGGGGATGGCCCTTCCACCCACGTGTTTGTTCAGCCACGTCAGGACTCCTGCCTAGTTGCGAGGGACAACTCGGGATTCCCCTCGAGGCTTGGCAGGGCAATTGGAACACCTCTCCAGCTGAGGCGGGAGACCAAGGGTCCCTTTCCACGTGCCACAAGAATCCTGGGACTCCTATCAAGTTTCACGAGGAGTCAGGCATCGTCTCCTTTGAAGGCACTGATCTCCGCGTACCTCTGGAGTTTTCAAAGGATGTGAGGCCTCCGGTCGCGATGAGGTGGGGAACTAGGTCTTTCTCTGTGGTCTCCACAGGGGATTCAGACATCCTTTCTTCTTGGGAGATGCAAGACGAGCCTGCATTCAAGTCACTGCAGGGATATCCGGCCTTATTTCGAGTCAGGGCATCGCGGTGTCCATTCCACTTGAGGCCGCAAACTCAGGATCCCTCTCACACACCTAGAGCTGAGAGAAGCCTCCTCTTGAGGTGCTTTTGTAAGGTGGTATTCCTCAGGAGTCAAAGCCAGGGACTAACCTCTCATCTCGTGTTGATTCTTGGTCCACGGAGCTCTTTCGTGTTGCTACAGTGACCTCAGGATCCCTCTAGCCTTGAAACAGTGTTCTTGGGGTTTCTCTGGAGTGCCATCAAGGAAATCAAGGCTCCTTTCATGTGTGATGTGCAACACGGAATTGCTCTGCATGCAGTGCAGGGGAATCGGGCCTCATTTCGTGGCGAGGGGGAAGTCTCATGGTTTTTCTCGAGGTGCGGCGGGAACCTGGGGTATATTCTCGAGTTACGACGGGGATGGCCCTTCCACCCACGTGTTTCTTCAGCGACGTCAGGACTCCTGCCTAGTTGCGAGGGACAACTCGGGATTCTCCTCGAGGCTTTGCAGGGCAATTGGGACGCCTCTCCAGCTGAGACGGGAGACCAAGGGTCCCTTTCCATGTGCCACAGGAATCCTGGGTCTCCTATCAAGTTTCACGAGGAGTCAGGCATCGTTTCCTTTGGAGGCACTGATCTCCGCATACCTCTGGAGTTTTCAAAGGATGTGAGGCCTCCTGTCGCGATGAGGTGGGGAACTAGGTCTTTCTCTGTGGTCTCCACAGGGGATTCAGACACCCTTTCGTCTTGGGAGATGCAAGACGAGCCTGCATTCCAGTCACTGCAGGGATATCCGGCCTTATTTCGAGTCAGGGCATCGCGGTGTCCATTCCACTTGAGGCCGCAAACTCAGGGTCCCTCTCACATACCTAGAGCTGAGAGAAGCCTCCTCTTGAGGTGCTTGTGGTAAGGTGGTATTCCTCTGGAGTCGAAGCCAGGGACTAACCTCTCATCTCGAGTTGATTTTTGGCCCACGGAGCTCTTTCTTGTTGCTACAGTGACCTCAGGATCCCTCTAGCCTTGAAACAGTGTTCTTGGGGTTTCTCTGGAGTGCCATCAAGGAAATCAAGGCTCCTTTCATGTGTGATGTGCAACACGGAATTGCTCTGCACGCAGTGCAGGGGAATCGGGCCTCATCTCGCGGCGAGGGGGAAGTCTCATGGTTTTTCTCGAGTTGCGGTGGGAACCTGGGGTATATTCTCGGGTTACGACGGGGATGGCCCTTCCACCCACGTGTTTCTTCAGCGAAGTCAGGACTCCTGCCTAGTTGCGAGGGACAACTCTGGATTCTCCTCGAGGCTTGGCAGGGCAATTGGGACGCCTCTCCAGCTGAGGCGGGAGACCATTGTCCCTTTCCAAGTGCCACAGGAATCCTGGGACTCCTATCAAGTTTCACGAGGAGTCAGGCATCATCTCCTTTGGAGGCACTGATCTCCGCGTACCTCTGGAGTTTTCAAAGGATGTGAGGCTATCGGTCGCGATGAGGTGGGGAACTAAGTCTTTCTCTGTGCTTTCCACAGGGGATTCAGACATCCTTTCGTCCTGGGAGATGCAAGACGAGCCTGCATTGAAGTCACTGCAGGAATATCCGGCCTTATTTCGAGTCAGGGCATCGCGGTGTCCATTCCACTTGAGGCCGCAAACTCAGGGTCCCTCTCACATACCTAGAGCTGAGAGAAGCCTCCTCTTGAGGTGCTTGTGGTAAGGTGGTATTCCTCAGGAGTCGAAGCCAGGGACTAACCTCTCATCTCGTGTTGATTCTTGGTCCACGGAGCTCTTTCGTGTTGCTACAGTGACCTCAGGATCCCTCTAGCCTTGAAACAGTGTTTTTGGGGTTTCTCTGGAGTGCCATCAAGGAAATCAAGGCTCCTTTCATGTGTGATGTGCAACACGGAATTGCTCTGCACGCAGTGCAGGGGAATCGGGCCTCATCTCGCGGCGAGGGGGAAGTCTCATGGTTTTTCTCGAGTTGCGGCGGGAACCTGGGGTATATTCTCGAGTTACGATGGGGATGGCCCTTCCACACACGTGTGTGTTCAGTCATGTCAGGACTCCTGCCTAGTTGCGAGGGACAACTCGGGATTCTCCTAGAGGCTTTGCAGGGCAATTGGGACGCCTCTCCAGCTGCGGAGGGAGACCAAGGGTCCCTTTCCATGTGCCACAGGAATCCTGGGTCTCCTATCAAGTTTCACGAGGACTCAGGCATCGTCTCCTTTGGAGGCACTGATCTCCGCGTACCTCTGGAGTTTTCAAAGGATGTGAGGCCTCCGGTCGCAATAAGGTGGGGAACTAGGTCTTTCTCTGTGGTCTCCACAGGGAATTCAGACATCCTTTCATCTTGGGAGATGCAAGACGAGCCAGCATTCAAGTTACTGCAGGGATATCCAGCCTTATTTCGCGTCAGGGCATCGCGGTGTCCATTCCACTTGAGGCCGCAAACTCAGGGTCCCTCTCACATACCTAGAGCTGAGAGAAGCCTCCTCTTGAGGTGCTTGTGGTAAGGTGGTATTCCTCTGGAGTCGAAGCCAGGGACTAACCTCTCATCTCGAGTTGATTTTTGGCCCACGGAGCTCTTTCGTGTTGCTACAGTGACCTCAGGATCCCTCTAGCCTTGAAACAGTGTTCTTGGGGTTTCTCTGGAGTGCCATCAAGGAAATCAAGGCTCCTTTCATGTGTGATGTGCAACACGGAATTGCTCTGCACGCAGTGCAGGGGAATCGGGCCTCATCTCGCGGCGAGGGGGACGTCTCATGGTTTTTCTCGAGTTGCGGCGGGAACCTGGGGTATATTCTCGAGTTACGACGGGGATGGCCCTTCCACCCACGTGTTTGTTCAGCCACGTCAGGACTCCTGCCTAGTTGCGAGGGACAACTTTGGATTCTCCTCGACGCTTGGCAGGGCAATTGGGACGCCTCTCCAGCTGAGGCGGGAGACCAAGTGTCCCTTTCCAATTGCCACAGGAATCCTGGGACTCCTATCAAGTTTCACGAGGAGTCAGGCATCGTCTCCTTTGGAGGCACTGATCTCCGCGTACCTCTGTAGTTTTCAAAGGATGTGAGGCCTCCGGTCGCGATGAGGTGGGGAACTAAGTCTTTCTCTGTGCTTTCCACAGGGGATTCAGACATCCTTTCGTTCTGGGAGATGCAAGACGAGCCTGCATGAAGTCACTGCAGGGATATCCGGCCTTATTTCGAGTCAGGGCATCGCGGTGTCCATTCCACTTGAGGCCGCAAACTCAGGGTCCCTCTCACATACCTAGAGCTGAGAGAAGCCTCCTCTGGAGGTGCTTGTGGTAAGGTGGTATTCCTCTGGAGACGAATCCAGGGACTAACCTATCTTTTCGAGTTGATTTTTGGTCCACAGAGTTCTTTCGTGTTGCTACAGTGACCTCAGGATCCCTCTATCCTTGAAACAGTGTTCTTGGGGTTTCTCTGGAGTGCCATCAAGGAAATCAAGGCTCCTTTCATGTGTGATGTGCAAGACGGAATTGCTCTGCACGCAGTACAGGGGAATTGGGCCTCATCTCGCATCGAGGGGGAAGTCTCATGGTTTTTCTCGAGTTGCGGCGGGAACCTGGGGTATATTCTCGAGTTACGACGGGGATGGCCCTTCCACCCTCGTGTTTGTTCAGCCACGTCAGGACTCCTGCCTAGTTGCGAGGGACAACTCGGGATTCCCCTCGAGGCTTGGCAGGGCAATTGGAATACCTCTCCAGCTGAGGCGGGAGACCAAGGGTCCCTTTCCATGTGCCACAGGAATCCTGGGACTCCTATCAAGTTTCACGAGGAGTCAGGCATCGTCTCCTTTGAAGGCACTGATCTCCGCATACCTCTGGAGTTTTCAAAGGATGTGAGGCCTCCGGTCGCGTTGAGGTGGGGAACTAGGTCTTTCTCTGTGGTCTCCACAGGGGATTCAGACATCCTTTCTTCTTGGGAGATGCAAGACGAGCCTGCATTCAAGTCACTGCAGGGATATCCAGCCTTATTTCGAGTCAGGGCATCGCGGTGTCCATTCCACTTGAGGCCGCAAACTCAGGATCCCTCTCACACACCTAGAGCTGAGAGAAGCCTCCTCTTGAGGTGCTTTTGTAAGGTGGTATTCCTCAGGAGTCAAAGCCAGGGACTAACCTCTCATCTCGTGTTGATTCTTGGTCCACGGAGCTCTTTCGTGTTGCTACAGTGACCTCAGGATCCCTCTAGCCTTGAAACAGTGTTCTTGGGGTTTCTCTGGAGTGCCATGAAGGAAATCAAGGCTCCTTTCATGTGTGATGTGCAACACAGAATTGCTCTGCACGCAGTGCAGGGGAATCGGGCCTCATCTCGCGGCAAGGGGGAAGTCTCATGGTTTTTCTCGAGGTGCGGCGGGAACCTGGGGTATATTCTCGAGTTACGACGGGGATGGCCCTTCCACCCACGTGTTTCTTCAGCGACGTCAGGACTCCTGCCTAGTTGCGAGGGACAACTCGGGATTCTCCTCGAGGCTTTGCAGGGCAATTGGGACGCCTCTCCAGCTGAGACGGGAGACCAAGGGTCCCTTTCCACGTGCCACAGGAATCCTGGGTCTCCTGTCAAGTTTCACGAGGAGTCAGGCATCGTTTCCTTTGGAGGCACTGATCTCCGCATACCTCTGGAGTTTTCAAAGGATTTGAGGCCTCCTGTCGCGATGAGGTGGGGAACTAGGTCTTTCTCTGTGGTCTCCACAGGGGATTCAGACACCCTTTCGTCTTGGGAGATGCAAGACGAGCCTGCATTCCAGTCACTGCAGGGATATCCGGCCTTATTTTGAGTCAGGGCATCGCGGTGTCCATTCCACTTGAGGCCGCAAACTCAGGGTCCCTCTCACATACCTAGAGCTGAGAGAAGCCTCCTCTTCAGGTGCTTGTGGTAAGGTGGTATTCCTCTGGAGTTGAAGCCAGGGACTAACCTCTCATCTCGAGTTGATTTTTGGTCCACGGAGCTCTTTCGTGTTGCTACAGTGACCTCAGGATCCCTCTAGCCTTGAAACAGTGTTCTTGGGGTTTCTCTGGAGTGCCATGAAGGAAATCAAGGCTCCTTTCATGTGTGATGTGCAACACAGAATTGCTCTACACGCAGTGCAGGGGAAGCGGGCCTCATCTCGCGGCGAGGGGGAAGTCTCATGGTTTTTCTCGAGTTGCGGCGGGAACCTGGGGTATATTCTCGAGTTACGACGGGGATGGCCCTTCCACACACGTGTTTGTTCAGCCACGTCAGGACTCTTGCCTGGTTGCGAGACACAACTCGGGATTCTCCTCGAGGCTTGGCAAGGCAATTGGGACGCCTCTCCAGCTGAGGCGGGAGACCAAGGGTCCCTTTCCACGTGCCACAGGAATCCTGGGACTCCTATCAAGTTTCACGAGGAGTCAGGCATCGTCTCCTTTGGAGGCACTGATCTCTGCGTACCTCTGGAGTTTTCAAAGGATGTGAGGCCTCCGGTCGCGAGGAGGTGGGGAACTAGGTCTTTCTCTGTGGTCTCCACAGGGGATTCAGACATCCTTTCATCTTGGGAGATGCAAGACGAGCCTGCATTCAAGTCACTGCAGGGATATCCAGCCTTATTTCGCGCCAGGGCATCGCGGTGTCCATTCCACTTGAGGCCGCAAACTCAGGGTCCCTCTCACATACCTAGAGCTGAGAGAAGCCTCCTCTTGAGGTGCTTGTGGTAAGGTGGTATTCCTCAGGAGTCGAAGCCAGGGACTAACCTCTCATCTCGAGTTGATTTTTGGCCCACGGAGCTCTTTCGTGTTGCTACAGTGACCTCAGGATCCCTCTAGCCTTGAAACAGTGTTCTTGGGGTTTCTCTGGAGTGCCATCAAGGAAATCAAGGCTCCTTTCATGTGTGATGTGCAACACGGAATTGCTCTGCACGCAGTGCAGGGGAATCGGGCCTCATCTCGCGGCGAGGGGGAAGTCTCATGGTTTTTCTCGAGTTGCGGTGGGAACCTGGGGTATATTCTCGAGTTACGACGGGGATGGCCCTTCCACCCACGTGTTTCTTCAGCGACGTCAGGACTCCTGCCTAGTTGCGAGGGACAACTCTGGATTTTCCTCGAGGCTTGGCAGGGCAATTGGGACGCCTCTCCAGCTGAGGCGGGAGACCAAGTGTCCCTTTCCAAGTGCCACAGGAATCCTGGGACTCCTATCAAGTTTCACGAGGAGTCAGGCATCATCTCCTTTGGAGGCACTGATCTCCGAGTACCTCTGGAGTTTTCAAAGGATGTGAGGCTATCGGTCGCGATGAGGTGGGGAACTAAGTCTTTCTCTGTGCTTTCCACAGGGGATTCAGACATCCTTTCGTCCTGGGAGATGCAAGACGAGCCTGCATTGAAGTCACTGCAGGAATATCCGGCCTTATTTCGAGTCAGGGCATCGCGGTGTCCATTCCACTTGAGGCCGCAAACTCAGGGTCCCTCTCACATACCTAGAGCTGAGAGAAGCCTCCTCTTGAGGTGCTTGTGGTAAGGTGGTATTCCTCTGGAGTCGAAGCCAGGGACTAACCTCTCTTTTCGAGTTGATTTTTGGTCCACAGAGTTCTTTCGTGTTGCTACAGTGACCTCAGGATCCCTCTATCCTTGAAACAGTGTTCTTGGGGTTTCTCTGGAGTGCCATCAAGGAAATCAAGGCTCCTTTCATGTGTGATGTGCAAGACGGAATTGCTCTGCACGCAGTACAGGGGAATCGGGCCTCATCTCGCATCGAGGGGGAAGTCTCATGGTTTTTCTCGAGTTGCGGCGGGAACCTGGGGTATATTCTCGAGTTACGACGGGGATGGCCCTTCCACCCACGTGTTTGTTCAGCCACGTCAGGACTCGTGCCTAGTTGGGAGGGACAACTTGGAATTCTCCTCGAGGCTTGGCAGGGCAATTGGAACGCCTCTCCAGCTGAGGCGGGAGACCAAGGGTCCCTTTCCACGTGCCACAGGAATCCTGGGACTCCTATCAAGTTTCACGAGGAGTCAGGCATCGTTTCCTTTGGAGGCACTGATCTCCGAGTACCTCTGGAGTTTTCAAAGGATGTGAGGCCTCCGGTCGCGATGAGGTGGGGAACTAGGTCTTTCTCTGTGGTCTCCACAGGGGATTCAGACATCCTTTCATCTTGGGAGATGCAAGATGAGCCTGCATTCAAGTCACTGCAGAGATATCCGGCCTTATTTCGCGTGAGGGCATCGCGGTGTCCATTCCACTTGAGGCCGCAAATTCAGGATCCCTCTCACATACCTAGTGCTGAGAGAAGCCTCCTCTTGAGGTGCTTGTGGTAAGGTGGTATTCCTCAGGAGTCGAAGCCAGGGACTAACCTCTCATCTCGTGTTGATTCTTGGTCCACGGAGCTCTTTCGTGTTGCTACAGTGACCTCAGGATCCCTCTAGCCTTGAAAGAGTGTTTTTGGGGTTTCTCTGGAGTGCCATCAAGGAAATCAAGGCTCCTTTCATGTGTGATGTGCAACACGGAATTGCTCTGCACGCAGTGCAGGGGAATCGGGCCTCATCTCGCGGCGAGGGGGAAGTCTCATGGTTTTTCTCGAGTTGCGGCGGGAACCTGGGGTATATTCTCGAGTTACGACGGGGATGGCCCTTCCACACACGTGTTTGTTCAGCCATGTAAGGACTCCTGCCTAGTTGCGAGGGACAACTCGGGATTCTCCTAGAGGCTTTGCAGGGCAATTGGGACGCCTCTCCAGCTGAGGCGGGAGACCAAGGGTCCCTTTCCAAGTGCCACAGGAATCCTGGGTCTCCTATCAAGTTTCACGAGGAGTCAGGCATCGTCTCCTTTGGAGGCACTGATCTCCGCATACCTCTGGAGTTTTCAAAGGATTTGAGGCCTCCTGTCGCGATGAGGTGGGGAACTAGGTCTTTCTCTGTGGTCTCCACAGGGGATTCAGACACCCTTTCGTCTTGAGAGATGCAAGACGAGCCTGCATTCCAGTCACTGCAGGGATATCCGGCATTATTTCGAATCAGGGCATCGCGGTGTCCATTCCACTTGAGGCCGCAAACTCAGGGTCCCTCTCACATACCTAGAGCTGAGAGAAGCCTCCTCTTGACGTGCTTGTGGTAAGGTGGTATTCCTCTGGAGTCGAAGCCAGGGACTAACCTCTCATCTCGAGTTGATTTTTGGTCCACGGAGCTCTTTCGTGTTGCTACAGTGACCTCAGGATCCCTCTAGCCTTGAAACAGTGTTCTTGGGGTTTCTCTGGAGTGCCATGAAGGAAATCAAGGCTCCTTTCATGTGTGATGTGCAACACAGAATTGCTCTGCACGCAGTGCAGGGGAATCGGGCCTCATCTCGCGGCGAGGGGGAAGTCTCATGGTTTTTCTCGAGTTGCGGCGGGAACCTGCGGTATATTCTCGAGTTACGACGGGGATGGCCCTTCCACACACGTGTTTGTTCAGCCACGTCAGGACTCTTGCCTAGTTGCGAGACACAACTCGGGATTCTCCTCGAGGCTTGGCAAGGCAATTGGGACGCCTCTCCAGCTGAGGCGGGAGACCAAGGGTCCCTTTCCACGTGCCACAGGAATCCTGGGACTCCTATCAAGTTTCACGAGGAGTCAGGCATCGTCTCCTTTGGAGGCACTGATCTCCGCGTACCTCTGGAGTTTTCAAAGGATGTGAGGCCTCCGGTCGCGATAAGGTGGGGAACTAGGTCTTTCTCTGTGGTCTCCACAGGGGATTCAGACATCCTTTCATCTTGGGAGATGCCAGACGAGCCTGCATTCAAGTCACTGCAGGGATATCCGGCCTTATTTCGCGTCAGGGCATCGCGGTGTCCATTCCACTTGAGGCCGCAAACTCAGGGTCCCTCTCACATACCTAGAGCTGAGAGAAGCCTCCTCTTGAGGTGCTTGTGGTAAGGTGGTATTCCTCTGGAGTCGAAGCCAGGGACTAACCTCTCATCTCGAGTTGATTTTTGGCCCACGGAGCTCTTTCGTGTTGCTACAGTGACCTCAGGATCCCTCTAGCCTTGAAACAGTGTTCTTGGGGTTTCTCTGGAGTGCCATCAAGGAAATCAAGGCTCCTTTCATGTGTGATGTGCAACACGGAATTGCTCTGCACGGAGTACAGGGGAATCGGGCCTCATCTCGCATCGAGGGGGAAGTCTCATGGTTTTTCTCGAGTTGCGGTGGGAACCTGGGGTATATTCTCGAGTTACGACGGGGATGGCCCTTCCACCCACGTGTTTGTTCAGCCACGTCAGGACTCCTGCCTAGTTGCGAGGGACAACTCGGGATTCTCCTCGAGGCTTGGCAGGGCAATTGGGACGCCTCTCCAGCTGAGGCGGGAGACCAAGGGTCCCTTTCCACGTGCCACAAGAATCCTGGGACTCCTATCAAGTTTCACGAGGAGTCAGGCATCGTCTCCTTTGGAGGCACTGATCTCTGCGTACCTCTGGAGTTTTCAAAGGATGTGAGGCCTCCGGTCGCGATGAGGTGGGAACTAGGTGTTTCTCTGTGCTCTCCACAGGGGATTCAGACATCCTTTCTTCTTGGGAGATGCAAGACGAGCCTGCATTCAAGTCACTGCAGGGATATCCGGCCTTATTTCGAGTCAGGGCATCGCGGTGTCCATTCCACTTGAGGCCGCAAACTCAGGATCCCTCTCACATACCTAGAGCTGAGAGAAGCCTCCTCTTGAGGTGCTTGTGGTAAGGTGGTATTCCTCAGGAGTCGAAGCCAGGGACTAACCTCTCATTTCGTGTTGATTCTTGGTCCACGGAGCTCTTTCGTGTTGCTACAGTGACCTCAGGATCCCTCTAGCCTTGAAACAGTGTTCTTGGGGTTTCTCTGGAGTGCCATCAAGGAAATCAAGGCTCCTTTCATGTGTGATGTGCAACACGGAATTGCTCTGCACGCAGTGCAGGGGAATCGGGCCTCATCTCGCGGCGAGGGGGAAGTCTAATGCTTTTTCTCGAGTTGCGGCGGGAACCTGGGGTATATTCTCGAGTTACGACGGGGATGGCCCTTCCACACACGTGTGTGTTCAGCCATGTCAGGACTCCTGCCTAGTTGCGAGGGACAACTCGGGATTCTCCTCGAGGCTTTGCAGGACAATTGGGACGCCTCTCCAGCTGAGACGGGAGACCAAGGGTCCCTTTCCACGTGCCACAGGAATCCTGGGTCTCCTATCAAGTTTCATGAGGAGTCAGGCATCGTCTCCTTTGGAGGCACTGATCTCCGCATACCTCTGGAGTTTTCAAAGGATTTGAGGCCTCCTGTCGCGATGAGGTGGGGAACTAGGTCTTTCTCTGTGGTCTCCACAGGGGATTCAGACACCCTTTCGTCTTGGGAAATGCAAGACGAGCCTGCATTCCAGTCACTGCAGGGATATCCGGCCTTATTTCGAGTCAGGGCATCGCGGTGTCCATTCCACTTGAGGCCGCAAAATCAGGGTCCCTCTCACATACCTAGAGCTGAGAGAAGCCTCCTCTTGAGGTGCTTGTGGTAAGGTGGTATTCCTCTGGAGTCGAAGCCAGGGACTAACCTCTCATCTCAAGTTGATTTTTGGCCCACGGAGCTCTTTCTTGTTGCTACAGTGACCTCAGGATCCCTCTAGCCTTGAAACAGTGTTCTTGGGGTTTCTCTGGAGTGCCATGAAGGAAATCAAGGCTCCTTTCATGTGTGATGTGCAACACAGAATTGCTCTGCACGCAGTGCAGGGGAATCGGGCCTCATCTCACGGCGAGGGGGAAGTCTCATGGTTTTTCTCGAGTTGCGGCGGGAACCTGGGGTATATTCTCGAGTTACGACAGGGATGGCCCTTCCACCCACGTGTTTGTTCAGCCATGTCAGGACTCTTGCCTAGTTGCGAGATACAACTCGGGATTCCCCTCGAGGCTTGGCAAGGCAATTGGGACGCCTCTCCAACTGAGGCGGGAGACCAAGGGTCCCTTTCCACGTGCCACAGGAATCCTGGGACTCCTATCAAGTTTCACGAGGAGTCAGGCATCGTCTCCTTTGGAGGCACTGATCTCCGCGTACCTCTGGAGTTTTCAAAGGATGTGAGGCCTTCGGGCGCGATGAGGTGGGGAACTAGGTCTTTCTCTGTGGTCTCCACAGGGGATTCAGACATCCTTTCATCTTGGGAGATGCAAGACGAGCCTGCATTCAAGTCACTGCAGGGATATCCAGCCTTATTTCGCGTCAGGGCATCGCGGTGTCCATTCCACTTGAGGCCGCAAACTCAGGGTCCCTCTCACATACCTAGAGCTGAGAGAAGCCTCCTCTTGAGGTGCTTGTGGTAAGGTGGTATTCCTCAGGAGTCGAAGCCAGGGACTAACCTCTCATCTCGTGTTGATTCTTGGTCCACGGAGCTCTTTCGTGTTGCTACAGTGACCTCAGGATCCCTCTAGCCTTGAAACAGTGTTCTTGGGGTTTCTCTGGAGTGCCATCAAGGAAATCAAGGCTCCTTTCATGTGTGATGTGCAACACGGAATTGCTCTGCACGCAGTGCAGGGGAATCGGGCCTCATCTCGCGGCGAGGGGGAAGTCTCATGGTTTTTCTCGAGTTGCGGCGGGAACCTGGGGTATATTCTCGAGTTACGACGGGGATGGCCCTTCCACACACGTGTTTGTTCTGCGACGTCAGGACTCCTGCCTAGTTGCGAGGGACAACTCTGGATTCTCCTCGAGCCTTGGCAGGGCAATTGGGACGCCTCTCCAGCTGAGACGGGAGACCAAGGGTCCCTTTCCACGTGCCACAGGAATCCTGGTTCTCCTATCAAGTTTCACGAGGAGTCAGGCATCGTCTCCTTTGGAGGCACTGATCTCCGCAAACCTCTGGAGTTTTCAAAGGATTTGAGGCCTCCTGTCGCGATGAGGTGGGGAACTAGGTCTTTCTCTGTGGTCTCCACAGGGGATTCAGACACCCTTTCGTCTTGGGAGATGCAAGACGAGCCTGCATTCCAGTCACTGCAGGGATATCCGGCCTTATTTCGAGTCAGGGCATCGCGGTGTCCATTCCACTTGAGGCCGCAAACTCAGGGTCCCTCTCACATACCTAGAGCTGAGAGAAGCCTCCTCTTGAGGTGCTTGTGGTAAGGTGGTATTCCTCTGGAGTCGAAGCCAGGGACTAACCTCTCTTTTCGAGTTGATTTTTGGTCCACAGAGTTCTTTCGTGTTGCTACAGTGACCTCAGGATCCCTCTAGCCTTGAAACAGTGTTCTTGGGGTTTCTCTGGAGTGCCATCAAGGAAATCAAGGCTCCTTTCATGTGTGATGTGCAAGACGGAATTGCTCTGCACGCAGTACAGGGGAATCGGGCCTCATCTCGCATCGAGGGGAAATCTCATGGTTTTTCTCGAGTTGCGGCGGGAACCTGGGGTATATTCTCGAGTTACGACAGGGATGGCCCTTCCACACACGTGTTTGTTCAGCCATGTCAGGACTCTTGCCTAGTTGCGAGACACAACTCGGGATTCCCCTCGAGGCTTGGCAAGGCAATTGGGACGCCTCTCCAGCTGAGGCGGGAGACCAAGGGTCCCTTTCCACGTGCCACAGGAATCCTGGGACTCCTATCAAGTTTCACGAGGAGTCAGGCATCGTCTCCTTTGGAGGCACTGATCTCCGCGTACCTCTGGAGTTTTCAAAGGATTTGAGGCCTCCTGTCGCGATGAGGTGGGGAACTAGGTCTTTCTCTGTGGTCTCCACAGGGAATTCAGACATCCTTTCATCTTGGGAGATGCAAGACGAGCCTGCATTCAAGTCACTGCAGGGATATCCAGCCGTATTTCGAGTCAGGGCATCGTGGTGTCCATTCCACTTGAGGCCGCAAACTCAGGGTCCCTCTCACATACCTAGAGCTGAGAGAAGCCTCCTCTTGAGGTGCTTGTGGTAAGGTGGTATTCCTCTGGAGTCGAAGCCAGGGACTAACCTCTCATCTCGAGTTGATTTTTGGCCCACGGAGCTCTTTCGTGTTGCTACAGTGACCTCAGGATCCCTCTAGCCTTGAAACAGTGTTCTTGGGGTTTCTCTGGAGTGACATCGAGGAAATCAAGGCTCCTTTCATGTGTGATGTGCAAGACGGAATTGCTCTGCACGCAGTACAGGGGAATCGGGCCTCATCTCGCGGCGAGTGGGAAGTCTCATGGTTTTTCTCGAGTTGCGGCGGGAACCTGGGATATATTCTCGAGTTACGACGGGGATGGCCCTTCCACCCACGTGTTTGTTCAGCCACGTCAGGACTCCTGCCTAGTTGCGAGGGACAACTCGGGATTCTCCTCGAGGCTTGGCAGGGCAATTGGGACGCCTCTCCAGCTGAGGCGGGAGACCAAGGGTCCCTTTCCACGTGCCACAAGAATCCTGGGACTCCTATCAAGTTTCACGAGGAGTCAGGCATCGTCTCCTTTGGAGGCACTGATCTCCGCGTACCTCTGGAGTTTTCAAAGGATTTGAGGCCTCCTGTTGCGATGAGGTGGGGAACTAGGTCTTTCTCTGTGGTCTCCACAGGGGATTCAGACATCCTTTCATCTTGGGAGATGCAAGACGAGCCTGCATTCAAGTCACTGCAGGGATATCCAGCCTTATTTCGCGTCAGGGCATCGCGGTGTCCATTCCACTTGAGGCCGCAAACTCAGGGTCCCTCTCACATACCTAGAGCTGAGAGAAGCCTCCTCTTGAGGTGCTTGTGGTAAGGTGGTATTCCTCTGGAGACGAATCCAGGGACTAACCTCTCTTTTCGAGTTGATTTTTCGTCCACAGAGTTCTTTCGTGTTGCTACAGTGACCTCAGGATCCCTCTAGCCTTGAAACAGTGTTCTTGGGGTTTCTCTGGAGTGCCATCAAGGAAATCAAGGCTCCTTTCATGTGTGATGTGCAAGACGGAATTGCTCTGCACGCAGTACAGGGGTATCGGGCCTCATCTCGCATCGAGGGGGAAGTCTCATGGTTTTTCTCCAGTTGCGGCGGGAACCTGGGGTATATTCTCGAGTTACGACGGGGATGGCCCTTCCACCCACGTGTTTCTTCAGCCACGTCAGGACTCCTGCCTAGTTGCGAGGGACAACTCTGGATTCTCCTCGAGGCTTGGCAGGGCAATTGGAACGCCTCTCCAGCTGAGGCGGGAGACCAAGCGTCCCTTTCCACGTGCCACAAGAATCCTGGGACTCCTATCAAGTTTCACGAGGAGTCAGGCATCGTCTCCTTTGGAGGCACTGATCTCCGCGTACCTCTGGAGTTTTCAAAGGATGTGAGGCCTCCGGTCGCAATGAGGTGGGGAACTAGGTGTTTCTCTGAGGTCTCCACAGGGGATTCAGACATCCTTTCTTCTTGGGAGATGCAAGACGAGCCTGCATTCAAGTCACTGCAGGGATATCCGGCCTTATTTCGAGTCAGGGCATCGCGGTGTCCATTCCACTTGAGGCCCCAAACTCAGGGTCCCTCTCACATACCTAGAGCTGAGAGAAGCCTCCTCTTGAGGTGCTTGTGGTAAGGTGGTATTCCTCTGGAGAAGAATCCAGGGACTAACCTCTCTTTTCGAGTTGATTTTTGGTCTACAGAGTTCTTTCGTGTTGCTACAGTGACCTCAGGATCCCTCTAGCCTTGAAACAGTGTTCTTGGGGTTTCTCTGGAGTGCCATCAAGGAAATCAAGGCTCCTTTCATGTGTGATGTGCAACACGGAATTGCTCTGCACGCAGTGCAGGGGAATCGGGCCTCATCTCGCGGCGAGGGGGAAGTCTCATGGTTTTTCTCGAGTTGCGGCGGGAACCTGGGGTATATTCTCGAGTTACGACGGGGATGGCCCTTCCACCCACGTGTTTGTTCAGCCACGTCAGGACTCTTGGCTAGTTGCGAGACACAACTCGGGATTCTCCTCGAGGCTTGGCAAGGCAATTGGGACGCCTCTCCAGCTGAGGCGGGAGACCAAGGGTCCCTTTCCACGTGCCACAGGAATCCTGGGACTCCTATCAAGTTTCACGAGGAGTCAGGCATCGTCTCCTTTGGAGGCACTGATCTCCGCGTACCTCTGGAGTTTTCAAAGGATGTGAGGCCTCCGGTCGCGATGAGGTGGGGAACTAGGTCTTTCTCTGTGGTCTCCTCAAGGGATTCAGACATCCTTTCATCTTGGGAGATGGAAGACGAGCCTGCATTCAAGTCACTGCAGGGATATCCAGCCTTATTTCGCGTCAGGGCATCGCGGTGTCCATTCCACTTGAGGCCCCAAACTCAGGGTCCCTCTCACATACCTAGAGCTGAGAGAAGCCTCCTCTTGAGGTGCTTGTGGTAAGGTGGTATTCCTCTGGAGAAGAATCCAGGGACTAACCTCTCTTTTCGAGTTGATTTTTGGTCTACAGAGTTCTTTCGTGTTGCTACAGTGACCTCAGGATCCCTCTAGCCTTGAAACAGTGTTCTTGGGGTTTCTCTGGAGTGCCATCAAGGAAATCAAGGCTCCTTTCATGTGTGATGTGCAAGACGGAATTGCTCTGCACGGAGTACAGGGGAATCGGGCCTCATCTCGCATCGAGGGGGAAGTCTCATGGTTTTTCTCGAGTTGCGGTGGGAACCTGGGGTATATTCTCGAGTTACGACGGGGATGGCCCTTCCACCCACGTGTTTGTTCAGCCACGTCAGGACTCCTGCCTAGTTGCGAGGGACAACTCAGGATTCTCCTCGAGGCTTGGCAGGGCAATTGGGATGCCTCTCCAGCTGAGGCGGGAGACCAAGGGTCCCTTTCCACGTGCCACAAGAATCCTGGGACTCCTATCAAGTTTCACGAGGAGTCAGGCATCGTCTCCTTTGGAGGCACTGATCTCCGCGTACCTCTGGAGTTTTCAAAGGATATGAGGCCTCCGGTCGCGATGAGGTGGGAACTAGGTGTTTCTCTGTGGTCTCCACAGGGGATTCAGACATCCTTTCTTCTTGGGAGATGCAAGACGAGCCTGCATTCAAGTCACTGCAGGGATATCCGGCCTTATTTCGAGTCAGGGCATCGCGGTGTCCATTCCACTTGAGGCCGCAAACTCAGGGTCCCTCTCACATACCTAGAGCTGAGAGAAGCCTCCTCTTGAGGTGCTTGTGGTAAGGTGGTATTCCTCAGGAGTCGAAGCCAGGGACTAACCTCTCATTTCGTGTTCATTCTTGGTCCACGGAGCTCTTTCGTGTTGCTACAGTGACCTCAGGATCCCTCTAGCCTTGAAACAGTGTTCTTGGGGTTTCTCTGGAGTGCCATCAAGGAAATCAAGGCTCCTTTCATGTGTGATGTGCAACACGGAATTGCTCTGCACGCAGTGCAGGGGAATCGGGCCTCATCTCGCGGCGAGGGGGAAGTCTCATGGTTTTTCTCGAGTTGCGGCGGGAACCTGGGGTATATTCTCGAGTTACGACGGGGATGGCCCTTCCACACACGTGTGTGTTCAGCCATGTCAGGACTCCTGCCTAGTTGCGAGGGACAACTCGGGATTCTCCTCGAGGCTTTGCAGGACAATTGGGACGCCTCTCCAGCTGAGACGGGAGACCAAGGGTCCCTTTCCACGTGCCACAGGAATCCTGGGTCTCCTATCAAGTTTCATGAGGAGTCAGGCATCGTCTCCTTTGGAGGTACTGATCTCCGCATACCTCTGGAGTTTTCAAAGGATTTGAGGCCTCCTGTCGCGATGAGGTGGGGAACTAGGTCTTTCTCTGTGGTCTCCACAGGAGATTCAGACACCCTTTCGTCTTGGGAGATGCAAGACGAGCCTGCATTCCAGTCACTGCAGGGATATCCGGCCTTATTTCGAGTCAGGGCATCGCGGTGTCTATTCCACTTGAGGCCGCAAAATCAGGGTCCCTCTCACATCCCTAGAGCTGAGAGAAGCCTCCTCTTGAGGTGCTTGTGGTAAGGTGGTATTCCTCTGGAGTCGAAGCCAGGGACTAACCTCTCATCTCAAGTTGATTTTTGGCCCACGGAGCTCTTTCGTGTTGCTACAGTGACCTCAGGATCCCTCTAGCCTTGAAACAGTGTTCTAGGGGTTTCTCTGGAGTGCCATGAAGGAAATCAAGGCTCCTTTCATGTGTGATGTGCAACACAGAATTGCTCTGCACGCAGTGCAGGGGAATCGGGCCTCATCTCGCGGCGAGGGGGAAGTCTCATGGTTTTTCTCGAGTTGCGGCGGGAACCTGGGGTATATTCTCGAGTTACGACAGGGATGGCCCTTCCACACACGTGTTTGTTCAGCCATGTCAGGACTCTTGCCTAGTTGCGAGACACAACTCGGGATTCCCCTCGAGGCTTGGCAAGGCAATTGGGACGCCTCTCCAGCTGAGGCGGGAGACCAAGGGTCCCTTTCCACGTGCCACAGGAATCCTGGGACTCCTATCAAGTTTCACGAGGAGTCAGGCATCGTCTCCTTTGGAGGCACTGATCTCCGCGTACCTCTGGAGTTTTCAAAGGATTTGAGGCCTCCTGTCGCGATGAGGTGGGGAACTAGGTCTTTCTCTGTGGTCTCCACAGGGAATTCAGACATCCTTTCATCTTGGGAGATGCAAGACGAGCCTGCATTCAAGTCACTGCAGGGATATCCAGCCGTATTTCGCGTCAGGGCATCGTGGTGTCCATTCCACTTGAGGCCGCAAACTCAGGGTCCCTCTCACATACCTAGAGCTGAGAGAAGCCTCCTCTTGAGGTGCTTGTGGTAAGGTGGTATTCCTCTGGAGTCGAAGCCAGGGACTAACCTCTCATCTCGAGTTGATTTTTGGCCCACGGAGCTCTTTCGTGTTGCTACAGTGACCTCAGGATCCCTCTAGCCTTGAAACAGTGTTCTTGGGGTTTCTCTGGAGTGACATCGAGGAAATCAAGGCTCCTTTCATGTGTGATGTGCAAGACGGAATTGCTCTGCACGCAGTACAGGGGAATCGGGCCTCATCTCGCGGCGAGTGGGAAGTCTCATGGTTTTTCTCGAGTTGCGGCGGGAACCTGGGATATATTCTCGAGTTACGACGGGGATGGCCCTTCCACCCACGTGTTTGTTCAGCCACGTCAGGACTCCTGCCTAGTTGCGAGGGACAACTCGGGATTCTCCTCGAGGCTTGGCAGGGCAATTGGGACGCCTCTCCAGCTGAGGCGGGAGACCAAGGGTCCCTTTCCACGTGCCACAAGAATCCTGGGACTCCTATCAAGTTTCACGAGGAGTCAGGCATCGTCTCCTTTGGAGGCACTGATCTCCGCGTACCTCTGGAGTTTTCAAAGGATTTGAGGCCTCCTGTTGCGATGAGGTGGGGAACTAGGTCTTTCTCTGTGGTCTCCACAGGGGATTCAGACATCCTTTCATCTTGGGAGATGCAAGACGAGCCTGCATTCAAGTCACTGCAGGGATATCCGGCCTTATTTCGCGTCAGGGCATCGCGGTGTCCATTCCACTTGAGGCCGCAAACTCAGGGTCCCTCTCACATACCTAGAGCTGAGAGAAGCCTCCTCTTGAGGTGCTTGTGGTAAGGTGGTATTCCTCTGGAGACGAATCCAGGGACTAACCTCTCTTTTCGAGTTGATTTTTGGTCCACAGAGTTCTTTCGTGTTGCTACAGTGACCTCAGGATCCCTCTAGCCTTGAAACAGTGTTCTTGGGGTTTCTCTGGAGTGCCATCAAGGAAATCAAGGCTCCTTTCATGTGTGATGTGCAACACGGAATTGCTCTGCACGCAGTACAGGGGTATCGGGCCTCATCTCGCATCGAGGGGGAAGTCTCATGGTTTTTCTCCAGTTGCGGCGGGAACCTGGGGTATATTCTCGAGTTACGACGGGGATGGCCCTTCCACACACGTGTTTCTTCAGCCACGTCAGGACTCCTGCCTAGTTGCGAGGGACAACTCGGGATTCTCCTCGAGGCTTGGCAGGGCAATTGGGACGCCTCTCCAGCTGAGGCGGGAGACCAAGGGTCCCTTTCCACGTGCCACAAGAATCCTGGGACTCCTATCAAGTTTCACGAGGAGTCAGGCATCGTCTCCTTTGGAGGCACTGATCTCCGCGTACCTCTGGAGTTTTCAAAGGATGTGAGGCCTCCGGTCGCAATGAGGTGGGGAACTAGGTGTTTCTCTGTGGTCTCCACAGGGGATTCAGACATCCTTTCTTCTTGGGAGATGCAAGACGAGCCTGCATTCAAGTCACTGCAGGGATATCCGGCCTTATTTCGAGTCAGGGCATCGCGGTGTCCATTCCACTTGAGGCCGCAAACTCAGGGTCCCTCTCACATACCTAGAGCTGAGAGAAGCCTCCTCTTGAGGTGCTTATGGTAAGGTGGTATTCCTCAGGAGTCGAAGCCAGGGACTAACCTCTCATCTCGTGTTGATTCTTGGTCCATGGAGCTCTTTCGTGTTGCTACAGTGACCTCAGGATCCCTCTAGCCTTGAAACAGTGTTCTTGGGGTTTCTCTGGAGTGCCATCAGGGAAATCAAGGCTCCTTTCATGTGTGATATGCAACACGGAATTGCTCTGCACGCAGTGCAGGAGAATCGGGCCTCATCTCGCGGCGAGGGGGAATTCTCATGGTTTTTCTCGAGTTGCGGCGGGAACCTGGGGTATATTCTCGAGTTACGACGGGGATGGCCCTTCCACACACGTGTTTGTTCAGCCATGTCAGGACTCTTGGCTAGTTGCGAGACACAACTCGGGATTCTCCTCGAGGCTTGGCAAGGCAATTGGGACGCCTCTCCAGCTGAGGCGGGAGACCAAGGGTCCCTTTCCACGTGCCACAGGAATCCTGGGACTCCTATCAAGTTTCACGAGGAGTCAGGCATCGTCTCCTTTGGAGGCACTGATCTCCGCGTACCTCTGGAGTTTTCAAAGGATGTGAGGCCTCCGGTCGCGATGAGGTGGGGAACTAGGTCTTTCTCTGTGGTCTCCTCAGGGGATTCAGACATCCTTTCATCTTGGGAGATGGAAGACGAGCCTGCATTCAAGTCACTGCAGGGATATCCAGCCTTATTTCGCGTCAGGGCATCGCGGTGTCCATTCCACTTGAGGCCCCAAACTCAGGGTCCCTCTCACATACCTAGAGCTGAGAGAAGCCTCCTCTTGAGGTGCTTGTGGTAAGGTGGTATTCCTCTGGAGAAGAATCCAGGGACTAACCTCTCTTTTCGAGTTGATTTTTGGTCTACAG
This sequence comes from Cervus elaphus, assembly GCF_910594005.1. Taxonomy (NCBI): domain Eukaryota; kingdom Metazoa; phylum Chordata; class Mammalia; order Artiodactyla; family Cervidae; genus Cervus; species Cervus elaphus. The sequence continues at coordinate 5,159,098 of NW_025316779.1, forward strand.
AGTTCTTTCGTGTTGCTACAGTGACCTCAGGATCCCTCTAGCCTTGAAACAGTGTTCTTGGGGTTTCTCTGGAGTGCCATCAAGGAAATCAAGGCTCCTTTCATGTGTGATGTGCAAGACGGAATTGCTCTGCACGGAGTACAGGGGAATCGGGCCTCATCTCGCATCGAGGGGGAAGTCTCATGGTTTTTCTCGAGTTGCGGTGGGAACCTGGGGTATATTCTCGAGTTACGACGGGGATGGCCCTTCCACCCACGTGTTTGTTCAGCCACGTCAGGACTCCTGCCTAGTTGCGAGGGACAACTCGGGATTCTCCTCGAGGCTTGGCAGGGCAATTGGGACGCCTCTCCAGCTGAGGCGGGAGACCAAGGGTCCCTTTCCACGTGCCACAAGAATCCTGGGACTCCTATCAAGTTTCACGAGGAGTCAGGCATCGTCTCCTTTGGAGGCACTGATCTCCGCGTACCTCTGGAGTTTTCAAAGGATATGAGGCCTCCGGTCGCGATGAGGTGGGAACTAGGTGTTTCTCTGTGGTCTCCACATGGGATTCAGACATCCTTTCTTCTTGGGAGATGCAAGATGAGCCTGCATTCAAGTCACTGCAGGGAAATCCGGCCTTATTTCGAGTCAGGGCATCGCGGTGTCCATTCCACTTGAGGCCGCAAACTCAGGATCCCTCTCACATACCTAGAGCTGAGAGAAGCCTCCTCTTGAGGTGCTTGTGGTAAGGTGGTATTCCTCAGGAGTCGAAGCCAGGGACTAACCTCTCATTTCGTGTTGATTCTTGGTCCACGGAGCTCTTTCGTGTTGCTGCAGTGACCTCAGGATCCCTCTAGCCTTGAAACAGTGTTCTTGGGCTTTCTCTGGAGTGCCATCAAGGAAATCAAGGCTCCTTTCATGTGTGATGTGCAACACGGAATTGCTCTGCACGCAGTGCAGGGGAATCGGGCCTCATCTCGCGGCGAGGGGGAAGTCTCATGGTTTTTCTCGAGTTGCGGCGGGAACCTGGGGTATATTCTCGAGTTACGACGGGGATGGCCCTTCCACACACGTGTGTGTTCAGCCATGTCAGGACTCCTGCCTAGTTGCGAGGGACAACTCGGGATTCTCCTCGAGGCTTTGCAGGACAATTGGGACGCCTCTCCAGCTGAGACGGGAGACCAAGGGTCCCTTTCCACGTGCCACAGGAATCCTGGGTCTCCTATCAAGTTTCATGAGGAGTCAGGCATCGTCTCCTTGGAAGGCACTGATCTCCGCATACCTCTGGAGTTTTCAAAGGATTTGAGGCCTCCTGTCGCGATGAGGTGGGGAACTAGGTCTTTCTCTGTGGTCTCCACAGGAGATTCAGACACCCTTTCGTCTTGGGAGATGCAAGACGAGCCTGCATTCCAGTCACTGCAGGGATATTCGGCCTTATTTCGAGTCAGGGCATCGCGGTGTCCATTCCACTTGAGGCCGCAAAATCAGGGTCCCTCTCACATACCTAGAGCTGAGAGAAGCCTCCTCTTGAGGTGCTTGTGGTAAGGTGGTATTCCTCTGGAGTCGAAGCCAGGGACTAACCTCTCATCTCAAGTTGATTTTTGGCCCACGGAGCTCTTTCGTGTTGCTACAGTGACCTCAGGATCCCTCTAGCCTTGAAACAGTGTTCTTGGGGTTTCTCTGGAGTGCCATGAAGGAAATCAAGGCTCCTTTCATGTGTGATGTGCAACACAGAATTGCTCTGCACGCAGTGCAGGGGAATCGGGCCTCATCTCGCGGCAAGGGGGAAGTCTCATGGTTTTTCTCGAGTTGCGGCGGGAACCTGGGGTATATTCTCGAGTTACGACAGGGATGGCCCTTCCACACACGTGTTTGTTCAGCCATGTCAGGACTCTTGCCTAGTTGCGAGACACAACTCGGGATTCCCCTCGAGGCTTGGCAAGGCAATTGGGACGCCTCTCCAGCTGAGGCGGGAGACCAAGGGTCCCTTTCCACGTGCCACAGGAATCCTGGGACTCCTTTCAAGTTTCACGAGGAGTCAGGCATCGTCTCCTTTGGAGGCACTGATCTCCGCGTACCTCTGGAGTTTTCAAAGGATTTGAGGCCTCCTGTCGCGATGAGGTGGGGAACTAGGTCTTTCTCTGTGGTCTCCACAGGGAATTCAGACATCCTTTCATCTTGGGAGATGCAAGACGAGCCTGCATTCAAGTCACTGCAGGGATGTCCAGCCGTATTTCGCGTCAGGGCATCGTGGTGTCCATTCCACTTGAGGCCGCAAACTCAGGGTCCCTCTCACATACCTAGAGCTGAGAGAAGCCTCCTCTTGAGGTGCTTGTGGTAAGGTGGTATTCCTCTGGAGTCGAAGCCAGGGACTAACCTCTCATCTCGAGTTGATTTTTGGCCCATGGAGCTCTTTCGTGTTGCGACAGTGACCTCAGGATCCCTCTAGCCTTGAAACAGTGTTCTTGGGGTTTCTCTGGAGTGACATCGAGGAAATCAAGGCTCCTTTCATGTGTGATGTGCAAGACGGAATTGCTCTGCACGCAGTGCAGGGGAATCGGGCCTCATCTCGCGGCGAGGGGGAAGTCTCATGGTTTTTCTCGAGTTGCGGCGGGAACCTGGGATATATTCTAGAGTTACGACGGGGATGGCCCTTCCACCCACGTGTTTGTTCAGCCACGTCAGGACTCCTGCCTAGTTGCGAGGGACAACTCGGGATTCTCCTCGAGGCTTGGCAGGGCAATTGGGACGCCTCTCCAGCTGAGGCGGGAGACCAAGGGTCCCTTTCCACGTGCCACAAGAATCCTGGGACTCCTATCAAGTTTCACGAGGAGTCAGGCATCGTCTCCTTTGGAGGCACTGATCTCCTCGTACCTCTGGAGTTTTCAAAGGATTTGAGGCCTCCTGTTGCGATGAGGTGGGGAACTAGGTCTTTCTCTGTGGTCTCCACAGGGGATTCAGACATCCTTTCATCTTGGGAGATGCAAGACGAGCCTGCATTCAAGTCACTGCAGGGATATCCGTCCTTATTTCGAGTCAGGGCATCTCGGTGTCCATTCCACTTGAGGCCGCAAACTCAGGATCCCTCTCACATACCTAGAGCTGAGAGAAGCCTCCTCTTGAGGTGCTTGTGGTAAGGTGGTATTCGTCAGGAGTCGAAGCCAGGGACTAACCTCTCATCTCGTGTTGATTCTTGGTCCATGGAGCTCTTTCGTGTTGCTACAGTGACCTCAGGATCCCTCTAGCCTTGAAACAGTGTTCTTGGGGTTTCTCTGGAGTGCCATCAAGGAAATCAAGGCTCCTTTCATGTGTGATGTGCAACACGGAATTGCTCTGCACGCAGTGCAGGGGAATCGGGCCTCATCTCGCGGCGAGGGGGAAGTCTCATGGTTTTTCTCGAGTTGCGGCGGGAACCTGGGGTATATTCTCGAGTTACGACGGGGATGGCCCTTCCACACATGTGTGTGTTCAGCCACGTCAGGACTCCTGCCTAGTTGCGAGGGACAACTCGGGATTCTCCTCGAGGCTTGGCAGGGCAATTGGGACGCCTCACCAGCTGAGACGGGAGACCAAGGGTCCCTTTCCACGTGCCACAGGAATCCTGGGTCTCCTATCAAGTTTCACGAGGAGTCAGGCATCGTCTCCTTTGGAGGCACTGATCTCCGCATACCTCTGGAGTTTTCAAAGGATTTGAGGCCTCCTGTCGCGATGAGGTGGGGAACTAGGTATTTCTCTGTGGTCTCCACAGGGGATTCAGACACCCTTTCATCTTGGGAGATGCAAGACGAGCCTGCATTCCAGTCACTGCAGGGATATCCGGCCTTATTTCGAGTCAGGGCATTGCGGTGTCCATTCCACTTGAGGCCGCAAACTCAGGGTCCCTCTCGCATACCTAGAGCTGAGAGAAGCCTCCTCTTGAGGTGCTTGTGGTAAGGTGGTATTCCTCAGGAGTCGAAGCCAGGGACTAACCTCTCATCTCGAGTTGATTTTTGGTCCACGGAGCTCTTTCGTGTTGCTACAGTGACCTCAGGATCCCTCTAGCCTTGAAACAGTGTTCTTGGGGTTTCTCTGGAGTGCCATGAAGGAAATCAAGGCTCCTTTCATGTGTGATGTGCAACACAGAATTGCTCTGCACGCAGTGCAGGGGAATCGGGCCTCATCTTGCGGCGAGGGGGAAGTCTCATGGTTTTTCTCGAGTTGCGGCGGGAACCTGGGGTATATTCTCGAGTTACGACGGGGATGGCCCTTCCACACACGTGTTTGTTCAGCCACGTCAGGACTCTTGCCTAGTTGTGAGACACAACTCGGGATTCTCCTCGAGGCTTGGCAAGGCTATTGGGACGCCTCTCCAGCTGAGGCGGGAGACCAAGGGTCCCTTTCCACGTGCCACAGGAATCCTGGGACTCCTATCAAGTTTCACGAGGAGTCAGGCATCGTCTCCTTTGGAGGCACTGATCTCCGCGTACCTCTGGAGTTTTCAAAGGATGTGAGGCCTCCGGGCGCGATGAGGTGGGGAACTAGGTCTTTCTCTGTGGTCTCCACAGGGGATTCAGACATCCTTTCATCTTGGGAGATGCAAGACGAGCCTGCATTCAAGTCACTGCAGGGATATCCAGCCTTATTTCGCGTCAGGGCATCGTGGTGTCCATTCCACTTGAGGCCGCAAACTCAGGGTCCCTCTCACATACCTAGAGCTGAGAGAAGCCTCCTCTTGAGGTGCTTGTGGTAAGGTGGTATTCCTCTGGAGTCGAAGCCAGGGACTAACCTCTCATCTCGAGTTGATTTTTGGCCCACGGAGCTCTTTCGTGTTGCTACAGTGACCTCAGGATCCCTCTAGCCTTGAAACAGTGTTCTTGGGGTTTCTCTGGAGTGCCATCAAGGAAATCAAGGCTCCTTTCATGTGTGATGTGCAAGACGGAATTGCTCTGCACGCAGTGCAGGGGAATCGGGCCTCATCTCGCGGCGAGGGGGAAGTCTCATGGTTTTTCTCGAGTTGCGGCGGGAACCTGGGGTATATTCTTGAGTTACGACGGGGATGGCAATTCCACACACGTGTTTGTTCAGCCACGTCAGGACTCCTGCCTAGTTGCGAGGGACAACTCTGGATTCTCCTCGAGGCTTGGCAGGGCAATTGGGACGCCTCTCCAGCTGAGGCGGGAGACCAAGTGTCCCTTTCCAAGTGCCACAGGAATCCTGGGACTCCTATCAAGTTTCACGAGGAGTCAGGCATCGTCTCCTTTGGAGGCACTGATCTCCGCGTACCTCTGGAGTTTTCAAAGGATGTGAGGCTATCGGTCGCGATGAGGTGGGGAACTAAGTCTTTCTCTGTGCTTTCCACAGGGGATTCAGACATCCTTTCGTCCTGGGAGATGCAAGACGAGCCTGCATTGAAGTCACTGCAGGGATATCCGGCCTTATTTCGAGTCAGGGCATCGCGGTGTCCATTCCACTTGAGGCCGCAAAATCAGGGTCCCTCTCACATACCTAGAGCTGAGAGAAGCCTCCTCTTGAGGTGCTTGTGGTAAGGTGGTATTCCTCTGGAGACGAATCCAGGGACTAACCTCTCCTTTCGAGTTGATTTTTGGTCCACAGAGTTCTTTCGTGTTGCTACAGTGACCTCAGGATCCCTCTAGCCTTGAAACAGTGTTCTTGGGGTTTCTCTGGAGTGCCATCAAGGAAATCAAGGCTCCTTTCATGTGTGATGTGCAAGACGGAATTGCTCTGCACGCAGTACAGTGGTATCGGGCCTCATCTCGCATCGAGGGGGAAGTCTCATGGTTTTTCTCCAGTTGCGGCGGGAACCTGGGGTATATTCTCGAGTTACGACGGGGATGGCCCTTCCACACACGTGTTTCTTCAGCGACGTCAGGACTCCTGCCTAGTTGCGAGGGACAACTCTGGATTCTCCTCGAGGCTTGGCAGGGCAATTGGAACGCCTCTCCAGCTGAGGCGGGAGACCAAGGGTCCCTTTCCACGTGCCACAAGAATCCTGGGACTCCTATCAAGTTTCACGAGGAGTCAGGCATCGTCTCCTTTGGAGGCACTGATCTCCGCGTACCTCTGGAGTTTTCAAAGGATGTGAGGCCTCCGGTCGCAATGAGGTGGGGAACTAGGTGTTTCTCTGTGGTCTCCACAGGGGATTCAGACATCCTTTCTTCTTGGGAGATGCAAGACGAGCCTGCATTCAAGTCACTGCAGGGATATCCGGCCTTATTTCGAGTCAGGGCATCGCGGTGTCCATTCCACTTGAGGCCGCAAACTCAGGGTCCCTCTCACATACCTAGAGCTGAGAGAAGCCTCCTCTTGAGGTGCTTGTGGTAAGGTGGTATTCCTCAGGAGTCGAAGCCAGGGACTAACCTCTCATCTCGTGTTGATTCTTGGTCCACGGAGCTCTTTCGTGTTGCTACAGTGACCTCAGGATCCCTCTAGCCTTGAAACAGTGTTCTTGGGGATTCTCTGGAGTGCCATCAAGGAAATCAAGGCTCCTTTCATGTGTGATGTGCAACACGGAATTGCTCTGCACGCAGTGCAGGGGAATCGGGCCTCATCTTGCGGCGAGGGGGAAGTCTCATGGTTTTTCTCGAGTTGCGGCGGGAACCTGGGGTATATTCTCGAGTTACGATGGGGATGGCCCTTCCACACACGTGTTTGTTCAGCCACGTCAGGACTCTTGGCTAGTTGCGAGACACAACTCGGGATTCTCCTCGAGGCTTGGCAAGGCAATTGGGACGCCTCTCCAGCTGAGGCGGGAGACCAAGGGTCCCTTTCCACGTGCCACAGGAATCCTGGGACTCCTATCAAGTTTCACGAGGAGTCAGGCATCGTCTCCTTTGGAGGCACTGATCTCCGCGTACCTCTGGAGTTTTCAAAGGATGTGAGGCCTCCGGTCGCGATGAGGTGGGGAACTAGGTCTTTCTCTGTGGTCTCCTCAGGGGATTCAGACAACCTTTCATCTTGGGAGATGGAAGACGAGCCTGCATTCAAGTCACTGCAGGGATATCCAGCCTTATTTCGCGTCAGGGCATCGCGGTGTCCATTCCACTTGAGGCCGCAAACTCAGGGTCCCTCTCACATACCTAGAGCTGAGAGAAGCCTCCTCTTGAGGTGCTTGTGGTAAGGTGGTATTCCTCTGGAGTCGAAGCCAGGGACTAACCTCTCATCTCGAGTTGATTTTTGGCCCACGGAGCTCTTTCGTGTTGCTACAGTGACCTCAGGATCCCTCTAGCCTTGAAACAGTGTTCTTGGGGTTTCTCTGGAGTGCCATCAAGGAAATCAAGGCTCCTTTCATGTGTGATGTGCAACACGGAATTGCTCTGCACGCAGTGCAGGGGAATCGGGCCTCATCTCGTGGCGAGGGGGAAGTCTCATGGTTTTTCTCGAGTTGCAGCGGGAACCTGGGGTATATTCTCGAGTTACGACGGGGATGGCCCTTCCACCCACGTGTTTCTTCAGCGACGTCAGGACTCCTGCCTAGTTGCGAGGGACAACTCTGGATTCTCCTCGAGGCTTGGCAGGGCAATTGGGACGCCTCTCCAGCTGAGGCGGGAGACCAAGTGTCCCTTTCCAAGTTCCACAGGAATCCTGGGACTCCTATCAAGTTTCACGAGGAGTCAGGCATCGTCTCCTTTGGAGGCACTGATCTCCGCGTACCTCTGGAGTTTTCAAAGAATGTGAGGCTATCGGTCGCGATGAGGTGGGGAACTAAGTCTTTCTCTGTGCTTTCCACAGGGGATTCAGACATCCTTTCGTCCTGGGAGATGCAAGACGAGCCTGCATTGAAGTCACTGCAGGGATATCCGGGCTTATTTCGAGTCAGGGCATCGCGGTGTCCATTCCACTTGAGGCCCCAAACTCAGGGTCCCTCTCACATACCTAGAGCTGAGAGAAGCCTCCTCTTGAGGTGCTTGTGGTAAGGTGGTATTCCTCTGGAGAAGAATCCAGGGACTAACCTCTCTTTTCGAGTTGATTTTTGGTCTACAGAGTTCTTTCGTGTTGCTACAGTGACCTCAGGATCCCTCTAGCCTTGAAACAGTGTTCTTGGGGTTTCTCTGGAGTGCCATCAAGGAAATCAAGGCTCCTTTCATGTGTGATGTGCAAGACGGAATTGCTCTGCACGGAGTACAGGGGAATCGGGCCTCATCTCGCATCGAGGGGGAAGTCTCATGGTTTTTCTCGAGTTGCCGTGGGAACCTGGGGTATATTCTCGAGTTACGACGGGGATGGCCCTTCCACCCACGTGTTTGTTCAGCCACGTCAGGACTCCTGCGTAGTTGCGAGGGACAACTCGGGATTCTCCTCGAGGCTTGGCAGGGCAATTGGGACGCCTCTCCAGCTGAGGCGGGAGACCAAGGGTCCCTTTCCACGTGCCACAAGAATCCTGGGACTCCTATCAAGTTTCACGAGGAGTCAGGCATCGTCTCCTTTGGAGGCACTGATCTCCGCGTACCTCTGGAGTTTTCAAAGGATGTGAGGCCTCCGGTCGCGATGAGGTGGGGAACTAGGTGTTTCTCTGTGCTTTCCACAGGGGATTCAGACATCCTTTCTTCTTGGGAGATGCAAGACGAGCCTGCATTCAAGTCACTGCAGGGATATCCGGCCTTATTTCGAGTCACGGCATCGCGGTGTCCATTCCACTTGAGGCCGCAAACTCAGGATCCCTCTCACATACCTAGAGCTGAGAGAAGCCTCCTCTTGAGGTGCTTGTGGTAAGGTGGTATTCCTCAGGAGTCGAAGCCAGGGACTAACCTCTCATTTCGTGTTGATTCTTGGTCCACGGAGCTCTTTCGTGTTGCTACAGTGACCTCAGGATCCCTCTAGCCTTGAAACAGTGTTCTTGGGGTTTCTCTGGAGTGCCATCAAGGAAATCAAGGCTCCTTTCATGTGTGATGTGCAACACGGAATTGCTCTGCACGCAGTGCAGGGGAATCGGGCCTCATCTCTGGGCGAGGGGGAAGTCTCATGCTTTTTCTCGAGTTGCGGCGGGAATCTGGGGTATATTCTCGAGTTACGACGGGGATGGCCCTTCCACACACGTGTGTGTTCAGCCATGTCAGGACTCCTGCCTAGTTGCGAGGGACAACTCGGGATTCTCCTCGAGGCTTTGCAGGGCAATTGGGACGCCTCTCCAGCTGAGACGGGAGACCAAGGGTCCCTTTCCACGTGCCACAGGAATCCTGGGTCTCCTATCAAGTTTCATGAGGAGTCAGGCATCGTCTCCTTTGGAGGCACTGATCTCCGCATACCTCTGGAGATTTCAAAGGATTTGAGGCCTCCTGTCGCGATGAGGTGGGGAACTAGGTCTTTCTCTGTGGTCTCCACTGGGGATTCAGACACCCTTTCGTCTTGGGAGATGCAAGACGAGCCTGCATTCCAGTCACTGCAGGGATATCCGGCCTTATTTCGAGTCAGGGCATCGCGGTGTCCATTCCACTTGAGGCCGCAAAATCAGGGTCCCTCTCACATACCTAGAGCTGAGAGAAGCCTCCTCTTGAGGTGCTTGTGGTAAGGTGGTATTCCTCTGGAGTCGAAGCCAGGGACTAACCTCTCATCTCAAGTTGATTTTTGGCCCACGGAGCTCTTTCGTGTTGCTACAGTGACCTCAGGATCCCTCTAGCCTTGAAACAGTGTTCTTGGGGTTTCTCTGGAGTGCCATGAAGGAAATCAAGGCTCCTTTCATGTGTGATGTGCAACACAGAATTGCTCTGCACGCAGTGCAGGGGAATCGGGCCTCATCTTGCGGCGAGGGGGAAGTCTCATGGTTTTTCTCGAGTTGCGGCGGGAACCTGGGGTATATTCTCGAGTTACGACGGGGATGGCCCTTCCACACACGTGTTTGTTCAGCCACGTCAGGACTCTTGCCTAGTTGTGAGACACAACTCGGGATTCTCCTCGAGGCTTGGCAAGGCTATTGGGACGCCTCTCCAGCTGAGGCGGGAGACCAAGGGTCCCTTTCCACGTGCCACAGGAATCCTGGGACTCCTATCAATTTTCACGAGGAGTCAGGCATCGTCTCCTTTGGAGGCACTGATCTCCGCGTACCTCTGGAGTTTTCAAAGGATGTGAGGCCTCCGGGCGCGATGAGGTGGGGAACTAGGTCTTTCTCTGTGGTCTCCACAGGGGATTCAGACATCCTTTCATCTTGGGAGATGCAAGACGAGCCTGCATTCAAGTCACTGCAGGGATATCCAGCCTTATTTCGCGTCAGGGCATCGCGGTGTCCATTCCACTTGAGGCCGCAAACTCAGGGTCCCTCTCACATACCTAGAGCTGAGAGAAGCCTCCTCTTGAGGTGCTTGTGGTAAGGTGGTATTCCTCTGGAGTCGAAGCCAGGGACTAACCTCTCATCTCGAGTTGATTTTTGGCCCACGGAGCTCTTTCGTGTTGCTACAGTGACCTCAGGATCCCTCTAGCCTTGAAACAGTGTTCTTGGGGTTTCTCTGGAGTGCCATCAAGGAAATCAAGGCTCCTTTCATGTGTGATGTGCAACACGGAATTGCTCTGCACGCAGTGCAGGGGAATCGGGCCTCATCTCGCGGCGAGGGGGAAGTCTCATGGTTTTTCTCGAGTTGCGGCGGGAACCTGGGGTATATTCTTGAGTTACGACGGGGATGGCAATTCCACACATGTGTTTGTTCAGCCACGTCAGGACTCCTGCCTAGTTGCGAGGGACAACTCTGGATTCTCCTCGAGGCTTGGCAGGGCAATTGGGACGCCTCTCCAGCTGAGGCGGGAGACCAAGTGTCCCTTTCCAAGTGCCACAGGAATCCTGGGACTCCTATCAAGTTTCACGAGGAGTCAGGCATCGTCTCCTTTGGAGGCACTGATCTCCGCGTACCTCTGGAGTTTTCAAAGGATGTGAGGCTATCGGTCGCGATGAGGTGGGGAACTAAGTCTTTCTCTGTGCTTTCCACAGGGGATTCAGACATCCTTTCGTCCTGGGAGATGCAAGACGAGCCTGCATTGAAGTCACTGCAGGGATATCCGGCCTTATTTCGAGTCAGGGCATCGCGGTGTCCATTCCACTTGAGGCCGCAAAATCAGGGTCCCTCTCACATACCTAGAGCTGAGAGAAGCCTCCTCTTGAGGTGCTTGTGGTAAGGTGGTATTCCTCTGGAGACGAATCCAGGGACTAACCTCTCTTTTCGAGTTGATTTTTGGTCCACAGAGTTCTTTCGTGTTGCTACAGTGACCTCAGGATCCCTCTAGCCTTGAAACAGTGTTCTTGGGGTTTCTCTGGAGTGCCATCAAGGAAATCAAGGCTCCTTTCATGTGTGATGTGCAAGACGGAATTGCTCTGCATGCAGTACAGGGGTATCGGGCCTCATCTCGCATCGAGGGGGAAGTCTCATGGTTTTTCTCCAGTTGCGGCGGGAACCTGGGGTATATTCTCGAGTTACGACGGGGATGGCCCTTCCACACACGTGTTTCTTCAGCGACGTCAGGACTCCTGCCTAGTTGCGAGGGACAACTCTGGATTTTCCTCGAGGCTTGGCAGGGCAATTGGAACGCCTCTCCAGCTGAGGCGGGAGACCAAGGGTCCCTTTCCACGTGCCACAAGAATCCTGGGACTCCTATCAAGTTTCACGAGGAGTCAGGCATCGTCTCCTTTGGAGGCACTGATCTCCGCGTACCTCTGGAGTTTTCAAAGGATGTGAGGCCTCCGGTCGCAATGAGGTGGGGAACTAGGTGTTTCTCTGTGGTCTCCACAGGGGATTCAGACATCCTTTCTTCTTGGGAGATGCAAGACGAGCCTGCATTCAAGTCACTGCAGGGATATCCGGCCTTATTTCGAGTCAGGGCATCGCGGTGTCCATTCCACTTGAGGCCGCAAACTCAGGGTCCCTCTCACATACCTAGAGCTGAGAGAAGCCTCCTCTTGAGGTGCTTGTGGTAAGGTGGTATTCCTCAGGAGTCGAAGCCAGGGACTAACCTCTCATCTCGTGTTGATTCTTGGTCCACGGAGCTCTTTCGTGTTGCTACAGTGACCTCAGGATCCCTCTAGCCTTGAAACAGTGTTCTTGGGGATTCTCTGGAGTGCCATCAAGGAAATCAAGGCTCCTTTCATGTGTGATGTGCAACACGGAATTGCTCTGCACGCAGTGCAGGGGAATCGGGCCTCATCTTGCGGCGAGGGGGAAGTCTCATGGTTTTTCTCGAGTTGCGGCGGGAACCTGGGGTATATTCTCGAGTTACGATGGGGATGGCCCTTCCACACACGTGTTTGTTCAGCCACGTCAGGACTCTTGGCTAGTTGCGAGACACAACTCGGGATTCTCCTCGAGGCTTGGCAAGGCAATTGGGACGCCTCTCCAGCTGAGGCGGGAGACCAAGGGTCCCTTTCCACGTGCCACAGGAATCCTGGGACTCCTATCAAGTTTCACGAGGAGTCAGGCATCGTCTCCTTTGGAGGCACTGATCTCCGCGTACCTCTGGAGTTTTCAAAGGATGTGAGGCCTCCGGTCGCGATGAGGTGGGGAACTAGGTCTTTCTCTGTGGTCTCCACAGGGGATTCAGACATCCTTTCATCTTGGGAGATGCAAGACGAGCCTGCATTCAAGTCACTGCAGGGATATCCAGCCTTATTTCGCGTCAGGGCATCGCGGTGTCCATTCCACTTGAGGCCGCAAACTCAGGGTCCCTCTCACATACCTAGAGCTGAGAGAAGCCTCCTCTTGAGGTGCTTGTGGTAAGGTGGTATTCCTCTGGAGTCGAAGCCAGGGACTAACCTCTCATCTCGAGTTGATTTTTGGTCCACGGAGCTCTTTCGTGTTGCTACAGTGACCTCAGGATCCCTCTAGCCTTGAAACAGTGTTCTTGGGGTTTCTCTGGAGTGCCATCAAGGAAATCAAGGCTCCTTTCATGTGTGATGTGCAACACGGAATTGCTCTACACGCAGTGCAGGGGAAGCGGGCCTCATCTCGCGGCGAGGGGGAAGTCTCATGGTTTTTCTCGAGTTGCGGCGGGAACCTGGGGTATATTCTCCAGTTACGACGGGGATGGCCCTTCCACACACGTGTTTGTTCAGCCACGTCAGGACTCTTGCCTAGTTGCGAGACACAACTCGGGATTCTCCTCGAGGCTTGGCAAGGCAATTGGGACGCCTCTCCAGCTGAGGCGGGAGACCAAGGGTCCCTTTCCACGTGCCACAGGAATCCTGGGACTCCTATCAAGTTTCACGAGGAGTCAGGCATCGTCTCCTTTGGAGGCACTGATCTCCGCGTACCTCTGGAGTTTTCAAAGGATGTGAGGCCTCCGGTCGCGATGAGGTGGGGAACTAGGTCTTTCTCTGTGGTCTCCTCAGGGGATTCAGACAACCTTTCATCTTGGGAGATGGAAGACGAGCCTGCATTCAAGTCACTGCAGGGATATCCAGCCTTATTTCGCGTCAGGGCATCGCGGTGTCCATTCCACTTGACGCCGCAAACTCAGGGTCCCTCTCACATACCTAGAGCTGAGAGAAGCCTCCTCTTGAGGTGCTTGTGGTAAGGTGGTATTCCTCTGGAGTCGAAGCCAGGGACTAACCTCTCATCTCGAGTTGATTTTTGGCCCACGGAGCTCTTTCGTGTTGCTACAGTGACCTCAGGATCCCTCTAGCCTTGAAACAGTGTTCTTGGGGTTTCTCTGGAGTGCCATCAAGGAAATCAAGGCTCCTTTCATGTGTGATGTGCAACACGGAATTGCTCTGCACGCAGTGCAGGGGAATCGGGCCTCATCTCGTGGCGAGGGGGAAGTCTCATGGTTTTTCTCGAGTTGCAGCGGGAACCTGGGGTATATTCTCGAGTTACGACGGGGATGGCCCTTCCACCCACGTGTTTCTTCAGCGACGTCAGGACTCCTGCCTAGTTGCGAGGGACAACTCTGGATTCTCCTCGAGGCTTGGCAGGGCAATTGGGACGCCTCTCCAGCTGAGGCGGGAGACCAAGTGTCCCTTTCCAAATGCCACAGGAATCCTGGGACTCCTATCAAGTTTCACGAGGAGTCAGGCATCGTCTCCTTTGGAGGCACTGATCTCCGCGTACCTCTGGAGTTTTCAAAGAATGTGAGGCCTGCTGTCGCGATGAGGTGGGGAACTAGGTCTTTCTCTGTGGTCTCCACAGGGGATTCAGACATCCTTTCGTCCTGGGAGATGCAAGACGAGCCTGCATTGAAGTCACTGCAGGGATATCCGGGCTTATTTCGAGTCAGGGCATTGCGGTGTCCATTCCACTTGAGGCCCCAAACTCAGGGTCCCTCTCACATACCTAGAGCTGAGAGAAGCCTCCTCTTGAGGTGCTTGTGGTAAGGTGGTATTCCTCTGGAGAAGAATCCAGGGACTAACCTCTCTTTTCGAGTTGATTTTTGGTCTACAGAGTTCTTTCGTGTTGCTACAGTGACCTCAGGATCCCTCTAGCCTTGAAACAGTGTTCTTGGGGTTTCTCTGGAGTGCCATCAAGGAAATCAAGGCTCCTTTCATGTGTGATGTGCAAGACGGAATTGCTCTGCACGGAGTACAGGGTTATCGGGCCTCATCTCGCATCGAGGGGGAAGTCTCATGGTTTTTCTCGAGTTGCCGTGGGAACCTGGGGTATATTCTCGAGTTACGACGGGGATGGCCCTTCCACCCACGTGTTTGTTCAGCCACGTCAGGACTCCTGCCTAGTTGCGAGGGACAACTCGGGATTCTCCTCGAGGCTTGGCAGGGCAATTGGGACGCCTCTCCAGCTGAGGCGGGAGACCAAGGGTCCCTTTCCACGTGCCACAAGAATCCTGGGACTCCTATCAAGTTTCACGAGGAGTCAGGCATCGTCTCCTTTGGAGGCACTGATCTCCGCGTACCTCTGGAGTTTTCAAAGGATGTGAGGCCTCCGGTCGCGATGAGGTGGGGAACTAGGTGTTTCTCTGTGGTCTCCACAGGGGATTCAGACATCCTTTCTTCTTGGGAGATGCAAGACGAGCCTGCATTCAAGTCACTGCAGGGATATCCGGCCTTATTTCGAGTCAGGGCATCGCGGTGTCCATTCCACTTGAGGCCGCAAACTCAGGATCCCTCTCACATACCTAGAGCTGAGAGAAGCCTCCTCTTGAGGTGCTTGTGGTAAGGTGGTATTCCTCAGGAGTCGAAGCCAGGGACTAACCTCTCATTTCGTGTTGATTCTTGGTCCACGGAGCTCTTTCGTGTTGCTACAGTGACCTCAGGATCCCTCTAGCCTTGAAACAGTGTTCTTGGGGTTTCTCTGGAGTGCCATCAAGGAAATCAAGGCTCCTTTCATGTGTGATGTGCAACACGGAATTGCTCTGCACGCAGTGCAGGGGAATCGGGCCTCATCTCTGGGCGAGGGGGAAGTCTCATGCTTTTTCTCGAGTTGCGGCGGGAATCTGGGGTATATTCTCGAGTTACGACGGGGATGGCCCTTCCACACACGTGTGTGTTCAGCCATGTCAGGACTCCTGCCTAGTTGCGAGGGACAACTCGGGATTCTCCTCGAGGCTTTGCAGGGCAATTGGGACGCCTCTCCAGCTGAGACGGGAGACCAAGGGTCCCTTTCCACGTGCCACAGGAATCCTGGGTCTCCTATCAAGTTTCATGAGGAGTCAGGCATCGTCTCCTTTGGAGGCACTGATCTCCGCATACCTCTGGAGATTTCAAAGGATTTGAGGCCTCCTGTCGCGATGAGGTGGGGAACTAGGTCTTTCTCTGTGGTCTCCACTGGGGATTCAGACACCCTTTCGTCTTGGGAGATGCAAGACGAGCCTGCATTCCAGTCACTGCAGGGATATCCGGCCTTATTTCGAGTCAGGGCATCGCGGTGTCCATTCCACTTGAGGCCGCAAAATCAGGGTCCCTCTCACATACCTAGAGCTGAGAGAAGCCTCCTCTTGAGGTGCTTGTGGTAAGGTGGTATTCCTCTGGAGTCGAAGCCAGGGACTAACCTCTCATCTCAAGTTGATTTTTGGCCCACGGAGCTCTTTCGTGTTGCTACAGTGACCTCAGGATCCCTCTAGCCTTGAAACAGTGTTCTTGGGGTTTCTCTGGAGTGCCATGAAGGAAATCAAGGCTCCTTTCATGTGTGATGTGCAACACAGAATTGCTCTGCACGCAGTGCAGGGGAATCGGGCCTCATCTCGCGGCGAGGGGGAAGTCTCATGGTTTTTCTCGAGTTGCGGCGGGAACCTGGGGTATATTCTCGAGTTACGACAGGGATGGCCCTTCCACACACGTGTTTGTTCAGCCATGTCAGGACTCTTGCCTAGTTGCGAGACACAACTCGGGATTCTCCTCGAGGCTTGGCAAGGCAATTGGGACGCCTCTCCAGCTGAGGCGGGAGACCAAGGGTCCCTTTCCACGTGCCACAGGAATCCTGGGACTCCTATCAAGTTTCACGAGGAGTCAGGCATCGTCTCCTTTGGAGGCACTGATCTCCGCGTACCTCTGGAGTTTTCAAAGGATTTGAGGCCTCCTGTCGCGATGAGGTGGGGAACTAGGTCTTTCTCTGTGGTCTCCACAGGGGATTCAGACATCCTTTCTTCTTGGGAGATGCAAGACGAGCCTGCATTCAAGTCACTGCAGGGATATCCAGCCGTATTTCGCGTCAGGGCATCGCGGTGTCCATTCCACTTGAGGCCGCAAACTCAGGGTCCCTCTCACATACCTAGAGCTGAGAGAAGCCTCCTCTTGAGGTGCTTGTGGTAAGGTGGTATTCCTCTGGAGTCGAAGCCAGGGACTAACCTCTCATCTCGAGTTGATTTTTGGCCCACGGAGCTCTTTCGTGTTGCTACAGTGACCTCAGGATCCCTCTAGCCTTGAAACAGTGTTCTTGGGGTTTCTCTGGAGTGACATCGAGGAAATCAAGGCTCCTTTCATGTGTGATGTGGAAGACGGAATTGCTCTGCACGCAGTGCAGGGGAATCGGGCCTCATCTCGCGGCGAGGGGGAAGTCTCATGGTTTTTCTCGAGTTGCGGCGGGAACCTGGGGTATATTCTCGAGTTACGACGGGGATGGCCCTTCCACCCACGTGTTTCTTCAGCGACGTCAGGACTCCTGCCTAGTTGCGAGGGACAACTCTGGATTCTCCTCGAGGCTTGGCAGGGCAATTGGGACGCCTCTCCAGCTGAGGCGGGAGACCAAGTGTCCCTTTCCAAGTGCCACAGGAATCCTGGGACTCCTATCAAGTTTCACGAGGAGTCAGGCATCGTCTCCTTTGGAGGCACTGATCTCCGCGTACCTCTGGAGTTTTCAAAGGATGTGAGGCTATCGGTCGCGATGAGGTGGGGAACTAAGTCTTTCTCTGTGCTTTCCACAGGGGATTCAGACATCCTTTCGTCCTGGGAGATGCAAGACGAGCCTGCATTGAAGTCACTGCAGGGATATCCGGCCTTATTTCGAGTCAGGGCATCGCGGTGTCCATTTCACTTGAGGCCCCAAACTCAGGGTCCCTCTCACATACCTAGAGCTGAGAGAAGCCTCCTCTTGAGGTGCTTGTGGTAAGGTGGTATTCCTCTGGAGAAGAATCCAGGGACTAACCTCTCTTTTCGAGTTGATTTTTGGTCTACAGAGTTCTTTCGTGTTGCTACAGTGACCTCAGGATCCCTCTAGCCTTGAAACAGTGTTCTTGGGGTTTCTCTGGAGTGGCATCAAGGAAATCAAGGCTCCTTTCATGTGTGATGTGCAAGACGGAATTGCTCTGCACGGAGTACAGGGGAATCGGGCCTCATCTCGCATCGAGGGGGAAGGCTCATGGTTTTTCTCGAGTTGCGGTGGGAACCTGGGGTATATTCTCGAGTTACGACGGGGATGGCCCTTCCACCCACGTGTTTGTTCAGCCACGTCAGGACTCCTGCCTAGTTGCGAGGGACAACTCGGGATTCTCCTCGAGGCTTGGCAGGGCAATTGGGACGCCTCTCCAGCTGAGGCGGGAGACCAAGGGTCCCTTTCCACGTGCCACAAGAATCCTGGGACTCCTATCAAGTTTCACGAGGAGTCAGGCATCGTCTCCTTTGGAGGCACTGATCTCCGCGTACCTCTGGAGTTTTCAAAGGATGTGAGGCCTCCGGTCGCGATGAGGTGGGGAACTAAGTCTTTCTCTGTGCTTTCCACAGGGGATTCAGACATCCTTTCTTCTTGGGAGATGCAAGACGAGCCTGCATTCAAGTCACTGCAGGGATATCCGGCCTTATTTCGAGTCAGGGCATCGCGGTGTCCATTCCACTTGAGGCCGCAAACTCAGGATCCCTCTCACATACCTAGAGCTGAGAGAAGCCTCCTCTTGAGGTGCTTGTGGTAAGGTGGTATTCCTCAGGAGTCGAAGCCAGGGACTAACCTCTCATTTCGTGTTGATTCTTGGTCCACGGAGCTCTTTCGTGTTGCTACAGTGACCTCAGGATCCCTCTAGCCTTGAAACAGTGTTCTTGGGGTTTCTCTGGAGTGCCATCAAGGAAATCAAGGCTCCTTTCATGTGTGATGTGCAACACGGAATTGCTCTGCACGCAGTGCAGGGGAATCGGGCCTCATCTCGCGGCGAGGGGGAAGTCTCATGCTTTTTCTCGAGTTGCGGCGGGAACCTGGGATATATTCTCGAGTTACGACGGGGATGGCCCTTCCACACACGTGTGTGTTCAGCCATGTCAGGACTCCTGCCTAGTTGCGAGGGACAACTCGGGATTCTCCTCGAGGCTTTGCAGGGCAATTGGGACGCCTCTCCAGCTGAGACGGGAGACCAAGGGTCCCTTTCCACGTGCCACAGGAATCCTGGGTCTCCTATCAAGTTTCATGAGGAGTCAGGCATTGTCTCCTTTGGAGGCACTGATCTCCGCATACCTCTGGAGTTTTCAAAGGATTTGAGACCTCCTGTCGCGATGAGGTGGGGAACTAGGTCTTTCTCTGTGGTCTCCACAGGGGATTCAGACACCCTTTCGTCTTGGGAGATGCAAGACGAGCCTGCATTCCAGTCACTGCATGGATATCCGGCCTTATTTCGAGTCAGGGCATCGCGGTGTCCATTCCACTTGAGGCCGCAAAATCAGGGTCCCTCTCACATACCTAGAGCTTTGAGAAGCCTCCTCTTGAGGTGCTTGTGGTAAGGTGGTATTCCTCTGGAGTCGAAGCCAGGGACTAACCTCTCATCTCAAGTTGATTTTTGGCCCACGGAGCTCTTTCGTGTTGCTACAGTGACCTCAGGATCCCTCTAGCCTTGAAACAGTGTTCTTGGGGTTTCTCTGGAGTGCCATGAAGGAAATCAAGGCTCCGTTCATGTGTGATGTGCAACACAGAATTGCTCTGCACGCAGTGCAGGGGAATGGGGCCTCATCTCGCGGCGAGGGGGGAAGTCTCATGGTTTTTCTCGAGTTGCGGCGGGAACCTGGGGTATATTCTCGAGTTACGACAGGGATGGCCCTTCCACACACGTGTTTGTTCAGCCATGTCAGGACTCTTGCCTAGTTGCGAGACACAACTCGGGATTCTCCTCGAGGCTTGGCAAGGCAATTGGGACGCCTCTCCAGCTGAGGCGGGAGACCAAGGGTCCCTTTCCACGTGCCACAGGAATCCTGGGACTCCTATCAAGTTTCACGAGGAGTCAGGCATCGTCTCCTTTGGAGGCACTGATCTCCGCGTACCTCTGGAGTTTTCAAAGGATTTGAGGCCTCCTGTCGCGATGAGGTGGGGAACTAGGTCTTTCTCTGTGGTCTCCACAGGGGATTCAGACATCCTTTCATCTTGGGAGATGCAAGACGAGCCTGCATTCAAGTCACTGCAGGGATATCCAGCCGTATTTCGCGTCAGGGCATCGCGGTGTCCATTCCACTTGAGGCCGCAAACTCAGGGTCCCTCTCACATACCTAGAGCTGAGAGAAGCCTCCTCTTGAGGTGCTTGTGGTAAGGTGGTATTCCTCTGGAGTCGAAGCCAGGGACTAACCTCTCATCTCGAGTTGATTTTTGGCCCACGGAGCTATTTCGTGTTGCTACAGTGACCTCAGGATCCCTCTAGCCTTGAAACAGTGTTCTTGGGGTTTCTCTGGAGTGACATCGAGGAAATCAAGGCTCCTTTCATGTGTGATGTGCAAGACGGAATTGCTCTGCACGCAGTACAGGGGAATCGGGCCTCATCTCGCGGCGAGGGGGAAGTCTCATGGTTTTTCTCGAGTTGCGGCGGGAACCTGGGGTATATTCTCGAGTTACGACGGGGATGGCCCTTCCACCCACGTGTTTGTTCAGCCACGTCAGGACTCCTGCCTAGTTGCGAGGGACAATTCGGGATTCTCCTCGAGGCTTGGCAGGGCAATTGGGACGCCTCTCCAGCTGAGACGGGAGACCAAGGGTCCCTTTCCACGTGCCACAGGAATCCTGGGTCTCCTATCAAGTTTCACGAGGAGTCAGGCATCGTCTTCTTTGGAGGCACTGATCTCCGCATACCTCTGGAGTTTTCAAAGGATTTGACGCCTCCTGTCGCGATGAGGTGGGGAACTAGGTCTTTCTCTGTGGTCTCCACAGGGGATTCAGACACCCTTTCGTCTTGGGAGATGCAATACGAGCCTGCATTCCAGTCACTGCAGGGATATCCGGCCTTATTTCGAGTCAGGGCATTGCGGTGTCCATTCCACTTGAGGCCGCAAACTCAGGGTCCCTCTCACATACCTAGAGCTGAGAGAAGCCTCCTCTTGAGGTGCTTGTGGTAAGGTGGTATTCCTCAGGAGTCGAAGCCAGGGACTAACCTCTCATCTCGAGTTGATTTTTGGTCCACGGAGCTCTTTCGTGTTGCTACAGTGACCTCAGGATCCCTCTAGCCTTGAAACAGTGTTCTTGGGGTTTCTCTGGAGTGCCATGAAGGAAATCAAGGCTCCTTTCATGTGTGATGTGCAACACAGAATTGCTCTGCACGCAGTGCAGGGGAATCGGGCCTCATCTTGCGGCGAGGGGGAAGTCTCATGGTTTTTCTCGAGTTGCGGCGGGAACCTGGGGTATATTCTCGAGTTATGACGGGGATGGCCCTTCCACCCACGTGTTTGTTCAGCCACGTCAGGACTCTTGCCTAGTTGCGAGACACAACTCGGGATTCTCCTCGAGGCTTGGCAAGGCAATTGGGACGCCTCTCCAGCTGAGGCGGGAGACCAAGGGTCCCTTTCCACGTGCCACAGGAATCCTGGGACTCCTATCAAGTTTCACGAGGAGTCAGGCATCGTCTCCTTTGGAGGCACTGATCTCCGCGTACCTCTGGAGTTTTCAAAGGATGTGAGGCTATCGGTCGCGATGAGGTGGGGAACTAAGTCTTTCTCTGTGCTTTCCACAGGGGATTCAGACATCCTTTCGTCCTGGGAGATGCAAGACGAGCCTGCATTGAAGTCACTGCAGGGATATCCGGCCTTATTTCGAGTCAGGGCATCGCGGTGTCCATTCCACTTGAGGCCGCAAACTCAGGGTCCCTCTCACATACCTAGAGCTGAGAGAAGCCTCCTCTTGAGGTGCTTGTGGTAAGGTGGTATTCCTCTGGAGACGAATCCAGGGACTTACCTCTCTTTTCGAGTTGATTTTTGGTCCACAGAGTTCTTTCGTGTTGCTACAGTGACCTCAGGATCCCTCTATCCTTGAAACAGTGTTCTTGGGGTTTCTCTGGAGTGCCATCAAGGAAATCAAGGCTCCTTTCATGTGTGATGTGCAAGACGGAATTGCTCTGCACGCAGTACAGGGGAATCGGGCCTCATCTCACATCGAGGGGGAAGGCTCATGGTTTTTCTCGAGTTGCGGCGGGAACCTGGGGTATATTCTCGAGTTACGACGGGGATGGCCCTTCCACCCACGTGTTTGTTCAGCCATGTCAGGACTCCTGCCTAGTTGCGAGGGACAACTCGGGATTCTCCTCGAGGCTTGGCAGGGCAATTGGAACGCCTCTCCAGCTGAGGCGGGAGACCAAGGGTCCCTTTCCACGTGCCACAAGAATCCTGGGACTCCTATCAAGTTTCACGAGGAGTCAGGCATCGTCTCCTTTGGAGGCACTGATCTCCGCGTACCTCTGGAGTTTTCAAAGGATGTGAGGCCTGCGGTCGCGATGAGGTGGGGAACTAGGTCTTTCTCTGTGGTCTCCACAGGGGATTCAGACATCCTTTCATCTTGGGAGATGCAAGACGAGCCTGCATTCAAGTCACTGCAGGGATATCCGGCCTTATTTCGAGTCAGGGCATCGCGGTGTCCATTCCACTTGAGGCCGCAAACTCAGGATCCCTCTCACATACCTAGAGCTGAGAGAAGCCTCCTCTTGAGGTGCTTGTGGTAAGGTGGTATTCCTCAGGAGTCGAAGCCAGGGACTAACCTCTCATCTCGTGTTGATTTTTGGTGCACGGAGCTCTTTCATGTTGCTACAGTGACCTCAGGATCCCTCTAGCCTTGAAACAGTGTTCTTGGGGTTTCTCTGGAGTGCCATCAAGGAAATCAAGGCTCCTTTCATGTGTGATCTGCAACACGGAATTGCTCTGCACGCAGTGCAGGGGAATCGGGCCTCATCTCGCGGCGAGGGGGAAGTCTCATGGTTTTTCTCGAGTTGCAGCGGGAACCTGGGGTATATTCTCGAGTTACGACGGGGATGGCCCTTCCACACACGTGTGTGTTCAGCCATGTCAGGACTCCTGCCTAGTTGCGAGGGACATCTCGGGATTCTCCTCGAGGCTTTGCAGGGCAATTGGGACGCCTCTCCAGCTGAGAAGGGAGACCAAGGGTCCCTTTCCACGTGCCACAGGAATCCTGGGTCTCCTATCAAGTTTCACGAGGAGTCAGGCATCGTCTCCTTTGGAGGCACTGATCTCCGCATACCTCTGGAGTTTTCAAAGGATTTGAGGCCTCCTGTCGCGATGAGGTGGGGAACTAGGTCTTTCTCTGTGGTCTCCTCAGGGGATTCAGACACCCTTTCGTCTTGGGAGATGCAAGACGAGCCTGCATTCCAGTCACTGCAGGGATATCCGGCCTTATTTCGAGTCAGGGCATCGCGGTGTCCATTCCACTTGAGGCCGCAAACTCAGGGTCCCTCTCACATACCTAGAGCTGACAGAAGCCTCCTCTTGAGGTGCTTGTGGTAAGGTGGTATTCCTCTGGAGTCGAAGCCAGGGACTAACCTCTCATCTCGAGTTGATTTTTGGCCCACGGAGCTCTTTCGTGTTGCTACAGTGACCTCAGGATCCCTCTAGCCTTGAAACAGTGTTCTTGGGGTTTCTCTGGAGTGTCAAGGAAATCAAGGCTCCTTTCATGTGTGATGTGCAACACGGAAATGCTCTGCACGCAGTGCAGGGGAATCGGGCCTCATCTCGCGGCGAGGGGGAAGTCTCATGGTTTTTCTCGAGTTGCGGCGGGAACCTGGGGTATATTCTCCAGTTACGATGGGGATGGCACTTCCACCCACGTGTTTCTTCAGCGACGTCAGGACTCCTGCCTAGTTGCGAGGGACAACTCTGGATTCTCCTCGAGGTTTGGCAGGGCAATTGGGACGCCTCTCCAGCTGAGGCGGGAGACCAAGGGTCCCTTTCCAAGTGCCACAGGAATCCTGGGACTCCTATCAAGTTTCACGAGGAGTCAGGCGTCGTCTCCTTTGGAGGCACTGATCTCCGCGTACCTCTGGAGTTTTCAAAGGATGTGAGGCCTGCGGTCGCGATGAGGTGGGGAACTAGGTGTTTCTCTGTGGTCTCCACAGGGGATTCAGACATCCTTTCTTCTTGGGAGATGCAAGATGAGCCTGCATTCAAGTCACTGCAGGGATATCCGGCCTTATTTCGAGTCAGGGCATCGCGGTGTCCATTCCACTTGAGGCCGCAAAATCAGGATCCCTCTCACACACCAAGAGCTGAGAGAAGCCTCCTCTTGAGGTGCTTCTGGTAAGGTGGTATTCCTCAGGAGTCGAAGCCAGGGACTAACCTCTCATCTCGTGTTGATTCTTGGTCCACGGAGCTCTTTCGTGTTGCTACAGTGACCTCAGGATCCCTCTAGCCTTGAAACAGTGTTCTTGGGGTTTCTCTGGAGTGCCATGAAGGAAATCAAGGCTCCTTTCATGTGTGATGTGCAACACAGAATTGCTCTGCACGCAGTACAGCGGAATCGGGCCTCATCTCGCGGCGAGGGGGACGTCTCATGGTTTTTCTCGAGTTGCGGCGGGAACCTGCGGTATATTCTCGAGTTACGACGGGGAAGGCCCTTCCACCCACGTGTTTGTTCAGCCACGTCAGGACTCCTGCCTAGTTGCGAGGGACAACTCGGGATTCTCCTCGAGGCTTGGCAGGGCAATTGGAACGCCTCTCCAGCTGAGGCGGGAGACCAAGGGTCCCTTTCCACGTGCCACAAGAATCCTGGGACTCCTATCAAGTTTCACGAGGAGTCAGGCATCGTCTCCTTTGGAGGCACTGATCTCCGCGTACCTCTGGAGTTTTCAAAGGATGTGAGGCTATCGGTCGCGATGAGGTGGGGAACTAAATCTTTCTCTGTGCTTTCCACAGGGGATTCAGACATCCTTTCGTCCTGGGAGATGCAAGACGAGCCTGCATTGAAGTCACTGCAGGGATATCCGGCCTTATTTCGAGACAGGGCATCGCGGTGTCCATTCCACTTGAGGCCGCAAACTCAGGGTCCCTCTCACATACCTAGAGCTGAGAGAAGCCTCCTCTTGAGGTGCTTGTGGTAAGGTGGTATTCCTCAGGAGTCGAAGCCAGGGACTAACCTCTCTTTTCGAGTTGATTATTGGTCCACAGAGTTCTTTCGTGTTGCTACAGTGACCTCAGGATCCCTCTAGCCTTGAAACAGTGTTCTTGGGGTTTCTCTGGAGTGCCATCAAGGAAATCAAGGCTCCTTTCATGTGTGATGTGCAAGACGGAATTGCTCTGCACGCAGTGAAGGGGAATCGGGCCTCATCTCGCGGCGAGGGGGAAGTCTCATGATTTTTCTCCAGTTGCGGCTGGAACCCGGGGTATATTCTCGAGTTACGACGGGGATGGCCCTTCCACACACGTGTTTCTTCAGCGACGACAGGACTCCTGCCTAGTTGCGAGGGACAACTCGGGATTCTCCTCGAGGCTTGGCAGGGAAATTGGGACGCCTCTCCAGCTGAGACGCGAGACCAAGGGTCCCTTTCCACGTGCCACAGGAATCCTGGGTCTCCTATCAAGTTTCATGAGGAGTCAGGCATCGTCTCCTTTGGAGGCACTGATCTCCGCATACCTCTGGAGTTTTCAAAGGATTTGAGGCCTCCTGTCGCGATGAGGTGGGGAACTAGGTCTTTCTCTGTGGTCTCCACAGGGGATTCAGACACCCTTTCGTCTTGGGAGATGCAAGACGAGCCTGCATTCCAGTCACTGCAGGGATATCCGGCCTTATTTCGAGTCAGGGCATCGCGGTGTCCATTCCACTTGAGGCCGCAAAATCAGGGTCCCTCTCACATACCTAGAGCTGAGAGAAGCCTCCTCTTGAGGTGCTTGTGGTAAGGTGGTATTCCTCTGGAGTCGAAGCCAGGGACTAACCTCTCATCTCAAGTTGATTTTTGGCCCACGGAGCTCTTTCGTGTTGCTACAGTGACCTCAGGATCCCTCTAGCCTTGAAACAGTGTTCTTGGGGTTTCTCTGGAGTGCCATGAAGGAAATCAAGGCTCCGTTCATGTGTGATGTGCAACACAGAATTGCTCTGCACGCAGTGCAGGGGAATCGGGCCTCATCTCGCGGCGAGGGGGAAGTCTCATGGTTTTTCTCGAGTTGCGGCGGGAACCTGGGGTATATTCTCGAGTTACGACAGGGATGGCCCTTCCACACACGTGTTTGTTCAGCCATGTCAGGACTCTTGCCTAGTTGCGAGACACAACTCGGGATTCTCCTCGAGGCTTGGCAAGGCAATTGGGACGCCTCTCCAGCTGAGGCGGGAGACCAAGGGTCCCTTTCCACGTGCCACAGGAATCCTGGGACTCCTATCAAGTTTCACGAGGAGTCAGGCATCGTCTCCTTTGGAGGCACTGATCTCCGCGTACCTCTGGAGTTTTCAAAGGATTTGAGGCCTCCTGTCGCGATGAGGTGGGGAACTAGGTCTTTCTCTGTGGTCTCCACAGAGAATTCAGACATCCTTTCATCTTGGGAGATGCAAGACGAGCCTGCATTCAAGTCACTGCAGGGATATCCAGCCGTATTTCGCGTCAGGGCATCGCGGTGTCCATTCCACTTGAGGCCGCAAACTCAGGGTCTCTCTCACATACCTAGAGCTGAGAGAAGCCTCCTCTTGAGGTGCTTGTGGTAAGGTGGTATTCCTCTGGAGTCGAAGCCAGGGACTAACCTCTCATCTCGAGTTGATTTTTGGCCCACGGAGCTCTTTCGTGTTGCTACAGTGACCTCAGGATCCCTCTAGCCTTGAAACAGTGTTCTTGGGGTTTCTCTGGAGTGACATCGAGGAAATCAAGGCTCCTTTCATGTGTGATGTGCAAGACGGAATTGCTCTGCACGCAGTACAGGGGAATCGGGCCTCATCTCGCGGCGAGGGGGAAGTCTCATGGTTTTTCTCGAGTTGCGGCGGGAACCTGGGGTATATTCTCGAGTTACGACGGGGATGGCCCTTCCACCCACGTGTTTGTTCAGCCACGTCAGGACTCCTGCCTAGTTGCGAGGGACAATTCGGGATTCTCCTCGAGGCTTGGCAGGGCAATTGGGACGCCTCTCCAGCTGAGACGGGAGACCAAGGGTCCCTTTCCACGTGCCACAGGAATCCTGGGTCTCCTATCAAGTTTCACGAGGAGTCAGGCATCGTCTCCTTTGGAGGCACTGATCTCCGCATAACTCTGGAGTTTTCAAAGGATTTGAGGCCTCCTGTCGCGATGAGGTGGGGAACTAGGTCTTTCTCTGTGGTCTCCACAGGGGATTCAGACACCCTTTCGTCTTGGGAGATGCAAGACGAGCCTGCATTCCAGTCACTGCAGGGATATCCGGCCTTATTTCGAGTCAGGGCATTGCGGTGTCCATTCCACTTGAGGCCGCAAACTCAGGGTCCCTCTCACATACCTAGAGCTGAGAGAAGCCTCCTCTTGAGGTGCTTTTGATAAGGTGGTATTCCTCAGGAGTCGAAGCCAGGGACTAACCTCTCATCTCGAGTTGATTTTTGGTCCACGGAGCTCTTTCGTGTTGCTACAGTGACCTCAGGATCCCTCTAGCCTTGAAACAGTGTTCTTGGGGTTTCTCTGGAGTGCCATGAAGGAAATCAAGGCTCCTTTCATGTGTGATGTGCAACACAGAATTGCTCTGCACGCAGTGCAGGGGAATCGGGCCTCATCTTGCGGCGAGGGGGAAGTCTCATGGTTTTTCTCGAGTTGCGGCGGGAACCTGGGGTATATTCTCGAGTTACGACGGGGATGGCCCTTCCACACACGTGTTTGTTCAGCCACGTCAGGACTCTTGGCTAGTTGCGAGACACAACTCGGGATTCTCCTCGAGGCTTGGCAAGGCAATTGGGACGCCTCTCCAGCGGAGGCGGGAGACCAAGGGTCCCTTTCCACGTGCCACAGGAATCCTGGGACTCCTATCAAGTTTCACGAGGAGTCAGGCATCGTCTCCTTTGGAGGCACTGATCTCCGCGTACCTCTGGAGTTTTCAAAGGATGTGAGGCCTCCGGTCGCGATGAGGTGGGGAACTAGGTCTTTCTCTGTGGTCTCCACAGGGGATTCAGACATCCTTTCATCTTGGGAGATGCAAGACGAGCCTGCATTCAAGTCACTGCAGGGATATCCAGCCTTATTTCGCGTCAGGGCATCGCGGTGTTCATTCCACTTTAGGCCGCAAACTCAGGGTCCCTCTCACATACCTAAAGCTGAGAGAAGCCTCCTCTTGAGGTGCTTGTGGTAAGGTGGTATTCCTCTGGAGTCGAAGCCAGGGACTCACCTCTCATCTCGAGTTGATTTTTGGCCCACGGAGCTCTTTCGTGTTGCTACAGTGACCTCAGGATCCCTCTAGCCTTGAAACAGTGTTCTTGGGGTTTCTCTGGAGTGCCATCAAGGAAATCAAGGCTCCTTTCATGTGTGATGTGCAACACGGAATTGCTCTGCACGCAGTGCAGGGGAATCGGGCCTCATCTCGCGGCGAGGGGGAAGTCTCATGGTTTTTCTCGAGTTGCGGCGGGAACCTGGGGTATATTCTCGAGTTACGACGGGGATGGCCCTTCCACCCACGTGTTTCTTCAGCGACGTCAGGACTCCTGCCTAGTTGCGAGGGACAACTCTGGATTCTCCTCGAGGCTTGGCAGGGCAATTGGGACGCCTCTCCAGCTGAGGCGGGAGACCAAGTGTCCCTTTCCAAGTGCCACAGGAATCCTGGGACTCCTATCAAGTTTCACGAGGAGTCAGGCATCGTCTCCTTTGGAGGCACTGATCTCCGCGTACCTCTGGAGTTTTCAAAGGATGTGAGGCTATCGGTCGCGATGAGGTGGGGAACTAAATCTTTCTCTGTGCTTTCCACAGGGGATTCAGACATCCTTTCGTCCTGGGAGATGCAAGACGAGCCTGCATTGAAGTCACTGCAGGGATATCCGGCCTTATTTCGAGTCAGGGCATCGCGGTGTCCATTCCACTTGAGGCCGCAAACTCAGGGTCCCTCTCACATACCTAGAGCTGAGAGAAGCCTCCTCTTGAGGTGCTTGTGGTAAGGTGGTATTCCTCTGGAGACGAATCCAGGGACTAACCTCTCTTTTCGAGTTGATTTTTGGTCCACAGAGTTCTTTCGTGTTGCTACAGTGACCTCAGGATCCCTCTATCCTTGAAACAGTGTTCTTGGGGTTTCTCTGGAGTGCCATCAAGGAAATCAAGGCTCCTTTCATGTGTGATGTGCAAGACGGAATTGCTCTGCACGCAGTACAGGGGAATCGGGCCTCATCTCACATCGAGGGGGAAGGCTCATGGTTTTTCTCGAGTTGCGGCGGGAACCTGGGGTATATTCTCGAGTTACGACGGGGATGGCCCTTCCACCCACGTGTTTGTTCAGCCATGTCAGGACTCCTGCCTAGTTGCGAGGGACAACTCGGGATTCTCCTCGAGGCTTGGCAGGGCAATTGGAACGCCTCTCCAGCTGAGGCGGGAGACCAAGGGTCCCTTTCCACGTGCCACAAGAATCCTGGGACTCCTATCAAGTTTCACGAGGAGTCAGGCATCGTCTCCTTTGGAGGCACTGATCTCCGCGTACCTCTGGAGTTTTCAAAGGATGTGAGGCCTCCGGTCGCGATGAGGTGGGGAACTAGGTCTTTCTCTGTGGTCTCCACAGGGGATTCAGACATCCTTTCATCTTGGGAGATGCAAGACGAGCCTGCATTCAAGTCACTGCAGGGATATCCGGCCTTATTTCGAGTCAGGGCATCGCGGTGTCCATTCCACTTGAGGCCGCAAACTCAGGATCCCTCTCACATACCTAGAGCTGAGAGAAGCCTCCTCTTGAGGTGCTTGTGGTAAGGTGGTATTCCTCAGGAGTCGAAGCCAGGGACTAACCTCTCATCTCGTGTTGATTTTTGGTCCACGGAGCTCTTTCGTGTTGCTACAGTGACCTCAGGATCCCTCTAGCCTTGAAACAGTGTTCTTGGGGTTTCTCTGGAGTGCCATCAAGGAAATCAAGGCTCCTTTCATGTGTGATGTGCAACACGGAATTGCTCTGCACGCAGTGCAGGGGAATCGGGCCTCATCTCGCGGCGAGGGGGAAGTCTCATGGTTTTTCTCGAGTTGCAGCGGGAACCTGGGGTATATTCTCGAGTTACGACGGGGATGGCCCTTCCACACACGTGTGTGTTCAGCCATGTCAGGACTCCTGCCTAGTTGCGAGGGACATCTCGGGATTCTCCTCGAGGCTTTGCAGGGCAATTGGGACGCCTCTCCAGCTGAGAAGGGAGACCAAGGGTCCCTTTCCACGTGCCACAGGAATCCTGGGTCTCCTATCAAGTTTCACGAGGAGTCAGGCATCGTCTCCTTTGGAGGCACTGATCTCCGCATACCTCTGGAGTTTTCAAAGGATTTGAGGCCTCCTGTCGCGATGAGGTGGAGAACTAGGTCTTTCTCTGTGGTCTCCACAGGGGATTCAGACACCCTTTCGTCTTGGGAGATGCAAGACGAGCCTGCATTCCAGTCACTGCAGGGATATCCGGCCTTATTTCGAGTCAGGGCATCGCGGTGTCCATTCCACTTGAGGCCGCAAACTCAGGGTCCCTCTCACATACCTAGAGCTGACAGAAGCCTCCTCTTGAGGTGCTTGTGGTAAGGTGGTATTCCTCTGGAGTCGAAGCCAGGGACTAACCTCTCATCTCGAGTTGATTTTTGGCCCACGGAGCTCTTTCGTGTTGCTACAGTGACCTCAGGATCCCTCTAGCCTTGAAACAGTGTTCTTGGGGTTTCTCTGGAGTGTCAAGGAAATCAAGGCTCCTTTCATGTGTGATGTGCAACACAGAATTGATCTGCACGCAGTGCAGGGGAATCGGGCCTCATCTCGCGGCGAGGGGGAAGTCTCATGGTTTTTCTCGAGTTGCGGCTGGAACCTGGGGTATATTCTCGAGTTACGATGGGGATGGCACTTCCACCCACGTGTTTCTTCAGCGACGTCAGGACTCCTGCCTAGTTGCGAGGGACAACTCGGGATTCTCCTCGAGGTTTGGCAGGGCAATTGGGACGCCTCTCCAGCTGAGACGGGAGACCAAGGGTCCCTTTCCAAGTGCCACAGGAATCCTGGGTCTCCTATCAAGTTTCACGAGGAGTCAGGCGTCGTCTCCTTTGGAGGCACTGATCTCCGCGTACCTCTGGAGTTTTCAAAGGATGTGAGGCCTGCGGTCGCGATGAGGTGGGGAACTAGGTGTTTCTCTGTGGTCTCCACAGGGGATTCAGACATCCTTTCTTCTTGGGAGATGCAAGACTAGCCTGCATTCAAGTCACTGCAGGGATATCCGGCCATATTTCGAGTCAGGGCATCGCGGTGTCCATTCCACTTGAGGCCGCAAACTCAGGATCCCTCTCACACACCTAGAGCTGAGAGAAGCCTTCTCTTGAGGTGCTTGTGGTAAGGTGGTATTCCTCAGGAGTCGAAGCCAGGGACTAACCTCTCATCTCGTGTTGATTCTTGGTCCACGGAGCTCTTTCGTGTTGCTACAGTGACCTCAGGATCCCTCTAGCCTTGAAACAGTGTTCTTGGGGTTTCTCTGGAGTGCCATGAAGGAAATCAAGGCTCCTTTCATGTGTGATGTGCAACACAGAATTGCTCTGCACGCAGTACAGGGGAATCGGGCCTCATCTCGCGGCGAGGGGGACGTCTCATGGTTTTTCTCGAGTTGCGGCGGGAACCTGGGGTATATTCTCGAGTTACGACGGGGATGGCCCTTCCACACACGTGTTTGTTCAGCCACGTCAGGACTCCTGCCTAGTTGCGAGGGACAACTCGGGATTCTCCTCGAGGCTTGGCAGGGCAATTGGAACGCCTCTCCAGCTGAGGCGGGAGACCAAGGGTCCCTTTCCACGTGCCACAAGAATCCTGGGACTCCTATCAAGTTTCACGAGGAGTCAGGCATCGTCTCCTTTGGAGGCACTGATCTCCGCGTACCTCTGGAGTTTTCAAAGGATGTGAGGCTATCGGTCGCGATGAGGTGGGGAACTAAATCTTTCTCTGTGCTTTCCACAGGGGATTCAGACATCCTTTCGTCCTGGGAGATGCAAGACGAGCCTGCATTGAAGTCACTGCAGGGATATCCGGCCTTATTTCGAGACAGGGCATCGCGGTGTCCATTCCACTTGAGGCCGCAAACTCAGGGTCCCTCTCACATACCTAGAGCTGAGAGAAGCCTCCTCTTGAGGTGCTTGTGGTAAGGTGGTATTCCTCTGGAGACGAATCCAGGGACTAACCTCTCTTTTCGAGTTGATTTTTGGTCCACAGAGTTCTTTCGTGTTGCTACAGTGACCTCAGGATCCCTCTATCCTTGAAACAGTGTTCTTGGGGTTTCTCTGGAGTGCCATCAAGGAAATCAAGGCTCCTTTCATGTGTGATGTGCAAGACGGAATTGCTCTGCACGCAGTACAGGGGAATCGGGCCTCATCTCGCATCGAGGGGGAAGTCTCATGGTTTTTCTCGAGTTGCGGTGGGAACCTGGGGTATATTCTCGAGTTACGACGGGGATGGCCCTTCCACCCACGTGTTTGTTCAGCCACGTCAGGACTCCTGCCTAGTTGCGAGGGACAACTCGGGATGCTCCTCGAGGCTTGGCAGGGCAATTGGAACGCCTCTCCAGCTGAGGCGGGAGACCAAGGGTTCCTTTCCACGTGCCACAAGAATCCTGGGACTCCTATCAAGTTTCACGAGGAGTCAGGCATCGTCTCCTTTGGAGGCACTGATCTCCGCGTACCTCTGGAGTATTCAAAGGATGTGAGGCCTCCGGTCGTGATGAGGTGGGGAACTTGGTCTTTCTCTGTGGTCTCCACAGGGGATTCAGACATCCTTTCTTCTTGGGAGATGCAAGACGAGCCTGCATTCAAGTCACTGCAGGGATATCTGGCCTTATTTCGAGTCAGGGCATCACGGTGTCCATTCCACTTGAGGCCGCAAACTCAGGATCCCTCTCACATACCTAGAGCTGAGAGAAGCCTCCTCTTGAGGTGCTTGTGGTAAGGTGGTATTCCTCAGGAGTCGAAGCCAGGGACTAACCTCTCATCTCGTGTTGATTCTTGGTCCACGGAGTTCTTTCGTGTTGCTACAGTGACCTCAGGATCCCTCTAGCCTTGAAACAGTGTTCTTGGGGTTTCTCTGGAGTGCCATCAAGGAAATCAAGGCTCCTTTCATGTGTGATGTGCAACACGGAATTGCTCTGCACGCAGTGCAGGGGAATCGGGCCTCATCTCGCGGCGAGGGGGAAGTCTCATGGTTTTTCTCCAGTTGCGGCGGGAACCTGGGGTATATTCTCGAGTTACGACGGGGATGGCCCTTCCACACACGTGTTTGTTCAGCCACTTCAGGACTCCTGCCTAGTTGCGAGACACAACTCGGGATTCTCCTCGAGGCTTGGCAAGGCAATTGGGACGCCTCTCCAGGTGAGGCGGGAGACCAAGGGTCCCTTTCCACGTGCCACAGGAATCCTGGGACTCCTATCAAGTTTCACGAGGAGTCAGGCATCGTCTCCTTTGGAGGCACTGATCTCCGCGTACCTCTGGAGTTTTCAAAGCATGTGAGGCCTCCGGTCGCGATGAGGTGGGGAACTAGGTCTTTCTCTGTGGTCTCCACAGGGGATTCAGACATCCTTTCATCTTGGGAGATGCAAGACGAGCCTGCATTCAAGTCACTGCAGGGATATCCAGCCTTATTTCGCATCAGGGCATCGCGGTGTCCATTCCACTTGAGGCCGCAAACTCAGGGTCCCTCTCACATACCTAGAGCTGAGAGAAGCCTCCTCTTGAGGTGCTTGTGGCAAGGTGGTATTCCTCTGGAGTCGAAGCCAGGGACTAACCTCTCATCTCGAGTTGATTTTTGGCCCACGGAGCTCTTTCGTGTTGCTACAGTGACCTCAGGATCCCTCTAGCCTTGAAACAGTGTTCTTGGGGTTTCTCTGGAGTGCCATCAAGGAAATCAAGGCTCCTTTCATGTGTGATGTGCAACACGGAATTGCTCTGCACGCAGTGCAGGGGAATCGGGCCTCATCTCGCGGCGAGGGGGAAGTCTCATGGTTTTTCTCGAGTTGCGGTGGGAACCTGGGGTATATTCTCGAGTTACGACGGGGATGGCCCTTCCACCCACGTGTTTCTTCAGCGACGTCAGGACTCCTGCCTACTTGCGAGGGACAACTCTGGATTCTCCTCGAGGCTTGGCAGGGCAATTGGGATGCCTCTCCAGCTGAGGCGGGAGACCAAGTGTCCCTTTCCAAGCGCCACAGGAATCCTGGGACTCCTATCAAGTTTCACGAGGAGTCAGGCATCGTCTCCTTTGGAGGCACTGATCTCCGCGTACCTCTGGAGTTTTCAAAGGATGTGAGGCTCTCGGTCGCGATGAGGTGGGGAACTAAGTCTTTCTCTGTGCTTTCCACAGGGGATTCAGACATCCTTTCGTCCTGGGAGATGCAAGACGAGCCTGCATTGAAGTCACTGCAGGGATATCCGGCCTTATTTCGAGTCAGGGCATCGCGGTGTCCATTCCACTTGAGGCCGCAAACTCAGGATCCCTCTCACATACCTAGAGCTGAGAGAAGCCTCCTCTTGAGGTGCTTGTGGTAAGGTGGTATTCCTCAGGAGTCGAAGCCAGGGACTAACCTCTCATCTCGTGTTGATTCTTGGTCCACGGAGCTCTTTCGTGTTGCTACAGTGACCTCAGGATCCCTCTAGCCTTGAAACAGTGTTCTTGGGGTTTCTCTGGACTGCCATCAAGGAAATCAAGGCTCCTTTCATGTGTGATGTGCAACACGGAATTGCTCTGCACGCAGTGCAGGGGAATCGGGCCTCATCTCGCGGCGAGGGGGAAGTCTCATGGTTTTTCTCGAGTTGCGGCGGGAACCTGGGGTATATTCTCGAGTTACGACGGGGATGGCCCTTCCACACACGTGTGTGTTCAGCGACGTCAGGACTCCTGCCTAGTTGCGAGGGACAACTCGGGATTCTCCTCGAGGTTTTGCAGGGCAATTGGGAGGCCTCACCAGCTGAGACGGGAGACCAAGGGTCCCTTTCCACGTGCCACAGGAATCCTGGGTCTCCTATCAAGTTTCACGAGGAGTCAGGCATCGTCTCCTTTGGAGGCACTGATCTCCGCATACCTCTGGAGTTTTCAATGGATTTGAGGCCGCCTGTCGCGATGAGGTGGGGAACTAGGTCTTTCTCTGTGGTCTCCACAGGGGATTCAGACACCCTTTCGTCTTGGGAGATGCAAGACGAGCCTGCATTCCAGTCACTGCAGGGATATACGGCCTTATTTCGAGTCAGGGCATCGCGGTGTCCATTCCACTTGAGGCCGCAAACTCCGGGTCCCTCTCACATACCTAGAGCAGAGAGAAGCCTCCTCTTGAGGTGCTTGTGGTAAGGTGGTATTCCTCTGGAGTCGAAGCCAGGGACTAACCTCTCATCTCGAGTTGTTTTTTGGTCCACGGAGCTCTTTCGTGTTGCTACAGTGACCTCAGGATCCCTCTAGCCTTGAAACAGTGTTCTTGGGGTTTCTCTGGAGTGCCATGAAGGAAATCAAGGCTCCTTTCATGTGTGATGTGCAACACAGAATTGCTCTGCATGCAGTGCAGGGGAATCGGGCTTCATCTCGCGGCGAGGGGGAAGTCTTATGGTTTTTCTCGAGTTGCGGCGGGAACCTGGGGTATATTCTCGAGTTACGACGGGGATGGCCCTTCCACACACGTGTTTGTTCAGCCACGTCAGGACTCTTGCCTAGTTGCGAGACACAACTCGGGATTCTCCTCGAGGCTTGGCAAGGCAATTGGGACGCCTCTCCAGCTGAGGCAGGAGACCAAGGGTCCCTTTCCACGTGCCACAGGAATCCTGGGACTCCTATCAAGTTTCACGAGGAGTCAGGCATCGTCTCCTTTGGAGGCACTGATCTCCGCATACCTCTGGAGTTTTCAAAGGATGTGAGGCCTCCGGTCGCGATGAGGTGGGGAACTAGGTCTTTCTCTGTGGTCTCTACAGGGGATTCAGACATCCTTTCATCTTGGGAGATGCAAGACGAGCCTGCATTCAAGTCACTGCAGGGATATCCAGCCTTATTTTGCGTCAGGGCATCGCGGTGTCCATTCCACTTGAGGCCGCAAACTCAGGGTCCCTCTCACATACCTAGAGCTGAGAATAGCCTCCTCTTGAGGTGCTTGTGGTAAGGTGGTATTCCTCTGGAGTCGAAGCCAGGGACTAACCTCTCATCTCGAGTTGATTTTTGGCCCACGGAGCTCTTTCGTGTTGCTACAGTGACCTCAGGATCCCTCTAGCCTTGAAACAGTGTTCTTGGGGTTTCTCTGGAGTGCCATCAAGGAAATCAAGGCTCCTTTCATGTGTGATGTGCAACACGGAATTGCTCTGCACGCAGTGCAGGGGAATCGGGCCTCATCTCGCGGCGAGGGGGAAGTCTCATGGTTTTTCTCGAGTTGCGGCGGGAACCTGGGGTATATTCTCGAGTTACGACGGGGATGGCCCTTCCACCCACGTGTTTCTTCAGCGACGTCAGGACTCCTGCCTAGTTGCGAGGGACAACTCTGGATTCTCCTCGAGGCTTGGCAGGGCAATTGGGACGCCTCTCCAGCTGAGGCGGGAGACCAAGTGTCCCTTTCCACGTGCCACAGGAATCCTGGGACTCCTATCAAGTTTCACGAGGAGTCAGGCATCGTCTCCTTTGGAGGCACTGATCTCCGTGTACCTCTGGAGTTTTCAAAGGATGTGAGGCTATCGGTCGCGATGAGGTGGGGAACTAAGTCTTTCTCTGTGCTTTCCACAGGGGATTCAGACATCCTTTCGTCCTGGGAGATGCAAGACGAGCCTGCATTGAAGTCACTGCAGGGATATCCGGCCTTATTTCGAGTCAGGGCATCGCGGTGTCCATTCCACTTGAGGCCGCAAACTCAGGGTCCCTCTCACATACCTAGAGCTGAGAGAAGCCTCCTCTTGAGGTGCTTGTGGTAAGGTGGTATTCCTCTGGGGACGAATTCAGGGACTAACCTCTCTTTTCGAGTTGATTTTTGGTCCACAGAGTTCTTTCGTGTTGCTACAGTGACCTCAGGATCCCTCTAGCCTTGAAACAGTGTTCTTGGGGTTTCTCTGGAGTGCCATCTAGGAAATCAAGGCTCCTTTCATGTGTGATGTGCAAGACGGAATTGCTCTGCACGCAGTACAGGGGAATCGGGCCTCATCTCGCATCGAGGGGGAAGTCTCATGGTTTTTCTCGAGTTGCGGCGGGAACCTGGGGTATATTCTCGAGTTACGACGGGGATGGCCCTTCCACCCACGTGTTTGTTCAGCCACGTCAGGACTCCTGCCTAGTTGCGAGGGACAACTCGGGATTCTCCTCGAGGCTTGGCAGGGCAATTGGGACGCCTCTCCAGCTGAGGCGGGAGACCAAGGGTCCCTTTCCACGTGCCACAAGAATCCTGGGACTCCTATCAAGTTTCACGAGGAGTCAGGCATCGTCTCCTTTGGAGGCACTGATCTCGGCGTACCTCTGGATTTTCAAAGGATGTGAGGCCTCCGGTCGTGATGAGGTGGGGAACTAGGTGTTTCTCTGTGGTCTCCACAGGGGATTCAGACATCCTTTCTTCTTGGGAGATGCAAGACGAGCCTGCATTCAAGTCACTGCAGGGATATCTGGCCTTATTTCGAGTCAAGGCATCGCGGTGTCCATTCCACTTGAGGCCGCAAACTCAGGATCCCTCTCACATACCTAGAGCTGAGAGAAGCCTCCTCTTGAGGTGCTTGTGGTAAGGTGGTATTCCTCAGGAGTCGAAGCCAGGGACTAACCTCTCATCTCGTGTTGATTCTTGGTCCACGGAGCTCTTTCGTGTTGCTACAGTGACCTCAGGATCCCTCTAGCCTTGAAACAGTGTTCTTGGGGTTTCTCTGGAGTGCCATCAAGGAAATCAAGGCTCCTTTCATGTGTGATGTGCAACACGGAATTGCTCTGCACGCAGTGCAGGGGAATCGGGCCTCATCTCGCATCGAGGGGGAAGTCTCATGGTTTTTCTCCAGTTGCGGCGGGAACCTGGGGTATATTCTCGAGTTACGACGGGGACGGCCCTTCCACACACGTGTTTGTTCAGCCACGTCAGGACTCTTGCCTAGTTGCGAGACACAACTCGGGATTCTCCTCGAGGCTTGGCAAGGCAATTGGGACGCCTCTCCAGCTGAGGCAGGAGACCAAGGGTCCCTTTCCACGTGCCACAGGAATCCTGGGACTCCTATCAAGTTTCACGAGGAGTCAGGCATCGTCTCCTTTGGAGGCACTGATCTCCGCGTACCTCTGGAGTTTTCAAAGGATGTGAGGCCTCCGGTCGCGATGAGGTGGGGAACTAGGTCTTTCTCTGTGGTCTCTACAGGGGATTCAGACATCCTTTCATCTTGGGAGATGCAAGACGAGCCTGCATTCAAGTCACTGCAGGGATATCCAGCCTTATTTTGCGTCAGGGCATCGCGGTGTCCATTCCACTTGAGGCCGCAAACTCAGGGTCCCTCTCACATACCTAGAGCTGAGAATAGCCTCCTCATGAGGTGCTTGTGGTAAGGTGGTATTCCTCTGGAGTCGAAGCCAGGGACTAACCTCTCATCTCGAGTTGATTTTTGGCCCACGGAGCTCTTTCGTGTTGCTACAGTGACCTCAGGATCCCTCTAGCCTTGAAACAGTGTTCTTGGGGTTTCTCTGGAGTGCCATCAAGGAAATCAAGGCTCCTTTCATGTGTGATGTGCAACACGGAATTGCTCTGCACGCAGTGCAGGGGAATCGGGCCTCATCTCGCGGCGAGGGGGAAGTCTCATGGTTTTTCTCGAGTTGCGGCGGGAACCTGGGGTATATTCTCGAGTTACGACGGGGATGGCCCTTCCACCCACGTGTTTCTTCAGCGACGTCAGGACTCCTGCCTAGTTGCGAGGGACAACTCTGGATTCTCCTCGAGGCTTGGCAGGGCAATTGGGACGCCTAACCAGCTGAGGCGGGAGACCAAGTGTCCCTTTCCACGTGCCACAGGAATCCTGGGACTCCTATCAAGTTTCACGAGGAGTCAGGCATCGTCTCCTTTGGAGGCACTGATCTCCGCGTACCTCTGGAGTTTTCAAAGGATGTGAGGCCTCCGGTCGCGATGAGGTGGGGAACTAAGTCTTTCTCTGTGCTTTCCACAGGGGATTCAGACATCCTTTCGTCCTGGGAGATGCAAGACGAGCCTGCATTGAAGTCACTGCAGGGATATCCGGCCTTATTTCGAGTCAGGGCATCGCGGTGTCCATTCCACTTGAGGCCGCAAACTCAGGGTCCCTCTCACATACCTAGAGCTGAGAGAAGCCTCCTCTTGAGGTGCTTGTGGTAAGGTGGTATTCCTCTGGGGACGAATTCAGGGACTAAACTCTCTTTTCGAGTTGATTTTTGGTCCACAGAGTTCTTTCGTGTTGCTACAGTGACCTCAGGATCCCTCTAGCCTTGAAGCAGTGTTCTTGGGGTTTCTCTGGAGTGCCATCTAGGAAATCAAGGCTCCTTTCATGTGTGATGTGCAAGACGGAATTGCTCTGCACGCAGTACAGGGGAATCGGGCCTCATCTCGCATCGAGGGGGAAGTCTCATGGTTTTTCTCGAGTTGCGGCGGGAACCTGGGGTATATTCTCGAGTTACGACGGGGATGGCCCTTCCACCCACGTGTTTGTTCAGCCACGTCAGGACTCCTGCCTAGTTGCGAGGGACAACTCGGGATTCTCCTCGAGGCTTGGCAGGGCAATTGGGACGCCTCTCCAGCTGAGGCGGGAGACCAAGGGTCCCTTTCCACGTGCCACAAGAATCCTGGGACTCCTATCAAGTTTCACGAGGAGTCAGGCATCGTCTCCTTTGGAGGCACTGATCTCCGCGTACCTCTGGAGTTTTCAAAGGATGTGAGGCCTCCGGTCGTGATGAGGTGGGGAACTAGGTGTTTCTCTGTGGTCTCCACAGGGGATTCAGACATCCTTTCTTCTTGGGAGATGCAAGACGAGCCTGCATTCAAGTCACTGCAGGGATATCTGGCCTTATTTCGAGTCAAGGCATCGCGGTGTCCATTCCACTTGAGGCCGCAAACTCAGGATCCCTCTCACATACCTAGAGCTGAGAGAAGCCTCCTCTTGAGGTGCTTGTGGTAAGGTGGTATTCCTCAGGAGTCGAAGCCAGGGACTAACCTCTCATCTCGTGTTGATTCTTGGTCCCCGGAGCTCTTTGGTGTTGCTACAGTGACCTCAGGATCCCTCTAGCCTTGAAACAGTGTTCTTGGGGTTTCTCTGGAGTGCCATCAAGGAAATCAAGGCTCCTTTCATGTGTGATGTGCAACACGGAATTGCTCTGCACGCAGTGCAGGGGAATCGGGCCTCATCTCGCAGCGAGGGGGAAGTCTCATGGTTTTTCTCGAGTTGCGGCGGGAACCTGGGGTATATTCTCGAGTTACGACGGGGATGGCCCTTCCACCCACGTGTTTCTTCAGCGACGTCAGGACTCCTGCCTAGTTGCGAGACACAACTCGGGATTCTCCTCGAGGCTTGGCAAGGCAATTGGGACGCCTCTCCAGCTGAGGCGGGAGACCAAGGGTCCCTTTCCACGTGCCACAGGAATCCTGGGACTCCTATCAAGTTTCACGAGGAGTCAGGCATCGTCTCCTTTGGAGGCACTGATCTCCGCGTACCTCTGGAGTTTTCAAAGGATGTGAGGCTATCGGTCGCGATGAGGTGGGGAACTAGGTCTTTCTCTGTGGTCTCCACAGGGGATTCAGACATCCTTTCATCTTGGGAGATGCAAGACGAGCCTGCATTCAAGTCACTGCAGGGATATCCAGCCTTATTTCGCATCAGGGCATCGCGGTGTCCATTCCACTTGAGGCCGCAAACTCAGGGTCCCTCTCACATACCTAGAGCTGAGAGAAGCCTCCTCTTGAGGTGCTTGTGGTAAGGTGGTATTCCTCTGGAGTCGAAGCCAGGGACTAACCTCTCATCTCGAGTTGATTTTTGGTCCACGGAGCTCTTTCGTGTTGCTACAGTGACCTCAGGATCCCTCTAGACTTGAAACAGTGTTCTTGGGGTTTCTCTGGAGTGCCATGAAGGAAATCAAGGCTCCTTTCATGTGTGATGTGCAACACAGAATTGCTCTGCACGCAGTGCAGGAGAATCGGGCCTCATCTCGCGGCGAGGGGGAAGTCTCATGGTTTTTCTCGAATTGCGGCGGGAACCTGGGGTATATTCTCGAGTTACGACGGGGATGGCCCTTCCACACACGTGATTGTTCAGCCAAGTCAGGACTCTTGCCTAGTTGCGAGACAAAACTCGGGATTCTCCTAGAGGCTTGGCAAGGCAATTGGGACGCCTCTCCAGCTGAGGCGGGAGACCAAGGGTCCCTTTCCACGTGCCACAGGAATCCTGGGACTCCTATCAAGTTTCACGAGGAGTCAGGCATCGTCTCCTTTGGAGGCACTGATCTCCGCGTACCTCTGGAGTTTTCAAAGGATGTGAGGCCTCCGGTCGCGATGAGGTGGGGAACTAGGTCTTTCTCTGTGGTCTCCACAGGGGATTCAGACATCCTTTCATCTTGCGAGATGCAAGACGAGCCTGCATTCAAGTCACTGCAGGGATATCTGGCCTTATTTCGAGTCAAGGCATCGCGGTGTCCATTCCACTTGAGGCCGCAAACTCAGGATCCCTCTCACATACCTAGAGCTGAGAGAAGCCTCCTCTTGAGGTGCTTGTGGTAAGGTGGTATTCCTCAGGAGTCGAAGCCAGGGACTAACCTCTCATCTCGTGTTGATTCTTGGTCCACGGAGCTCTTTCGTGTTGCTACAGTGACCTCAGGATCCCTCTAGCCTTGAAACAGTGTTCTTGGGGTTTCTCTGGAGTGCCATCAAGGAAATCAAGGCTCCTTTCATGTGTGATGTGCAACACAGAATTGCTCTGCACGCAGTGCAGGAGAATCGGGCCTCATCTCGCGGCGAGGGGGAAGTCTCATGGTTTTTCTCGAATTGCGGCGGGAACCTGGGGTATATTCTCGAGTTACGACGGGGATGGCCCTTCCACACACGTGATTGTTCAGCCAAGTCAGGACTCTTGCCTAGTTGCGAGACAAAACTCGGGATTCTCCTCGAGGCTTGGCAAGGCAATTGGGACGCCTCTCCAGCTGAGGCGGGAGACCAAGGGTCCCTTTCCACGTGCCACAGGAATCCTGGGACTCCTATCAAGTTTCACGAGGACTCAGGCATCGTTTCCTTTGGAGGCACTGATCTCCGCGTACCTCTGGAGTTTTCAAAGGATGTGAGGCCTCCGGTCGCGATGAGGTGGGGAACTAGGTCTTTCTCTGTGGTCTCCACAGGGGATTCAGACATCCTTTCATCTTGGGAGATGCAAGACGAGCCTGCATTCAAGTCACTGCAGGGATATCCAGCCTTATTTCGCGTCAGGGCATCGCGGTGTCCATTCCACTTGAGGCCGCAAACTCAGGGTCCATCTCACATACCTAGAGCTGAGAGAAGCCTCCTCTTGAGGTGCTTGTGGTAAGGTGGTATTCCTCTGGAGTCGAAGCCAGGGACTAACCTCTCATCTCGAGTTGATTTTTGGCCCGCGGAGCTCTTTCGTGTTGCTACAGTGACCTCAGGATCCCTCTAGCCTTGAAACAGTGTTCTTGGGGTTTCTCTGGAGTGCCATCAAGGAAATCAAGGCTCCTTTCATGTGTGATGTGCAACACGGAATTGCTCTGCACGCAGTGCAGGGGAATCGGGCCTCATCTCGCGGCGAGGGGGAAGTCTCATGGTTTTTCTCGAGTTGCGGCGGGAACCTGGGGTATATTCTCGAGTTACGACGGGGATGGCCCTTCCACCCACGTGTTTCTTCAGCGACGTCAGGACTCCTGCCTAGTTGTGAGGGACAACTCTGGATTCTCCTGGAGGCTTGGCAGGGCAATTGGGACGCCTCTCCAGCTGAGGCGGGAGACCAAGTGTCCCTTTCCAAGTGCCACAGGAATCCTGGGACTCCTATCAAGTTTCACGAGGAGTCAGGCATCGTCTCCTTTGGAGGCACTGATCTCCGCGTACCTCTGGAGTTTTCAAAGGATGTGAGGCTATCGGTCGCGATTAGGTGGGGAACTAAGTCTTTCTCTGTGCTTTCCACAGGGGATTCAGACATCCTTTCGTCTTGGGAGATGCAAGACGAGCCTGCGTTGAAGTCACTGCAGGGATATCCGGCCTTATTTCGAGTCAGGGCATCGCGGTGTCCATTCCACTTGAGGCCGCAAACTCAGGGTCCCTCTCACATACCTAGAGCTGAGAGAAGCCTCCTCTTGAGGTGCTTTTGGTAAGGTGGTATTCCTCTGGAGACGAATCCAGGGACTAACCTCTCTTTTCGAGTTGACTTTCGGTCCACAGAGTTCTTTCATGTTGCTACAGTGACCTCAGGATCCCTCTATCCTTGAAACAGTGTTCTTGGGGTTTCTCTGGAGTGCCATCAAGGAAATCAAGGCTCCTTTCATGTGTGATGTGCAAGACGGAATTGCTCTGCACGCAGTGCAGGGGAATCGGGCCTCATTTTGCGGAGAAGGGGAAGTCTCATGGTTTTTCTCGAGTTGCGGCGGGAACCTGGGGTATATTCTCGAGTTACGACGGGGATGGCACTTCCACACACGTGTGTGTTCAGCCATGTCAGGACTCCTGCCTAGTTGCGAGGGACAACTCGGGATTCTCCTCGAGGCTTTGCAGGGCAATTGGGACGCCTCTCCCGCTGAGACGGGAGACCAAGGGTCCCTTTCCACGTGCCACAGGAATCCTGGGTCTCCTATCAAGTTTCACGAGGAGTCAGGCATCGTCTCCTTTGGAGGCACTGATCTCCGCATACCTCTGGAGTTTTCAAAGGATTTGAGGCCTCCTGTCGCGATGAGGTGGGGAACTAGGTCTTTCTCTGTGGTCTCCACAGGGGATTCAGACACCCTTTCGTCTTGGGAGATGCAAGACGAGCCTGCATTCCAGTCACTGCAGGGATATCCGGCCTTATTTCGAGTCACGGCATCGCGGTGTCCATTCCACTTGAGGCCGCAAACTCAGGGTCCCTCTCACATACCTAGAGCTGAGAGAAGCCTCCTCTTGAGGTGCTTGTGGTAAGGTGGTATTCCTCTGGAGTCGAAGCCAGGGACTAACCTCTCATCTCGAGTTGATTTTTGGTCCACGGAGCTCTTTCGTGTTGCTACAGTGACCTCAGGATCCCTCTAGCCTTGAAACAGTGTTCTTGGGGTTTCTCTGGAGTGCCATCAAGGAAATCAAGGCTCCTTTCATGTGTGATGTGCAACACAGAATTGCTCTGCACGCAGTGCAGGGGAATCGGGCCTCATCTCGCGGCGAGGGGGAAGTCTCATGGT
This sequence comes from Cervus elaphus, assembly GCF_910594005.1. Classification (NCBI taxonomy): domain Eukaryota; kingdom Metazoa; phylum Chordata; class Mammalia; order Artiodactyla; family Cervidae; genus Cervus; species Cervus elaphus. The sequence goes on from NW_025316779.1 coordinate 5,203,058, forward strand.
TTTTCTCGAATTGCGGCGGGAACCTGGAGTATATTCTCGAGTTACGACGGGGATGGCCCTTCCACACACGTGTTTGTTCAGCCACGTCAGGACTCTTGCCTAGTTGCGAGACACAACTCGGGATTCTCCTCGAGGCTTGGCAAGGCAATTGGGACGCCTCTCCAGCTGAGGCGGGAGACCAAGTGTCCCTTTCCACGTGCCACAGGAATCCTGGGACTCCTATCAAGTTTCACGAGGAGTCAGGCATCGTCTCCTTTGGAGGCACTGATCTCCGCGTACCTCTGGAGTTTTCAAAGGATGTGAGGCCTCCGGTCGCGATGAGGTGGGGAACTAGGTCTTTCTCTGTGGTCTCCACAGGGGATTCAGACATCCTTTCATCTTGGGAGATGCAAGACGAGCCTGCATTCAAGTCACTGCAGGGATATCCGGCCTTATTTCGCGTCAGGGCATCGCGGTGTCCATTCCACTTGAGGCCGCAAACTCAGGGTCCCTCTCACATACCTAGAGCTGAGAGAAGCCTCCTCTTGAGGTGCTTGTGGTAAGGTGGTATTCCTCTGGAGTCGAAGCCAGGGACTAACCTCTCATCTCGAGTTGATTTTTGGCCACGGAGCTCTTTCGTGTTGCTACAGTGACCTCAGGATCCCTCTAGCCTTGAAACAGTGTTCTTGGGGTTTCTCTGCAGTGCCATCAAGGAAATCAAGGCTCCTTTCATGTGTGATGTGCAACACGGAATTGCTCTGCACGCAGTGCAGGGGAATCGGGCCTCAACTCGCAGCGAGGGGGAAGTCTCATGGTTTTTCTCGAGTTGCGGCGGGAACCTGGGGTATATTCTCGAGTTACGATGGGGATGGCCCTTCCACCCACGTGTTTCTTCAGCAACGTCAGGACTCCTGCCTAGTTGCGAGGGACAACTCGGGATTCTCCTTGAGGCTTGGCAGGGCAATTGGGACGCCTCTCCAGCTGAGGCGGGAGACCAAGTGTCCCTTTCCAAGTGCCACAGGAATCCTGGGACTCCTATCAAGTTTCACGAGAAGTCAGGCATCGTCTCCTTTGGAGGCACTGATCTCCGCGTACCTCTGGAGTTTTCAAAGGATGTGAGGCTATCGGTCGTGATGAGGTGGGGAACTAAGTCTTTCTCTGTGCTTTCCACAGGGGATTCAGACATCCTTTCGTCCTGGGAGATGCAAGACGAGCCTGCATTGAAGTCACTGCAGGGATATCCGGCCTTATTTCTAGTCAGGGCATCGCGGTGTCCATTCCACTTGAGGCCGCAAACTCAGGGTCCCTCTCACATACCTAGAGCTGAGAGAAGCCTCCTCTTGAGGTGCTTGTGGTAAGGTGGTATTCCTCTGGAGTCGAAGCCAGGGACTAACCTCTCATCTCGAGTTGATTTTTGGTCCACGGAGCTCTTTCGTGTTGCTACAGTGACCTCAGGATCCCTCTAGCCTTGAAACAGTGTTCTTGGGGTTTCTCTGGAGTGCCATCAAGGAAATCAAGGCTCCTTTCATGTGTGATGTGCAACACAGAATTGCTCTGCACGCAGTGCAGGGGAATCGGGCCTCATCTCGCGGCGAGGGGGAAGTCTCATGGTTTTTCTCGAATTGCGGCGGGAACCTGGGGTATATTCTCGAGTTACGACGGGGATGGCCCTTCCACACACGTGTTTGTTCAGCCACGTCAGGACTCTTGCCTAGTTGCGAGACACAACTCATGATTCTCCTCGAGGCTTGGCAAGGCAATTGGGACGCCTCTCCAGCTGAGGCGGGAGACCAAGGGTCCCTTTCCACGTGCCACAGGAATCCTGGGACTCCTATCAAGTTTCACGAGGAGTCAGGCATCGTCTCCTTTGGAGGCACTGATCTCCGCGTACCTCTGGAGTTTTCAAAGGATGTGAGGCCTCCTGTCGCGATGAGGTGGGGAACTAGGTCTTTCTCTGTGGTCTCCACAGGGGATTCAGACATCCTTTCATCTTGGGAGATGCAAGACGAGCCTGCATTCAAGTCACTGCAGGGATATCCGGCCTTATTTCGCGTCAGGGCATCGCGGTGTCCATTCCACTTGAGGCCGCAAACTCAGGGTCCCTCTCACATACCTAGAGCTGAGAGAAGCCTCCTCTTGAGGTGCTTGTGGTAAGGTGGTATTCCTCTGGAGTCGAAGCCAGGGACTAACCTCTCATCTCAAGTTGATTTTTGGCCCACGGAGCTCTTTCGTGTTGCTACAGTGACCTCAGGATCCCTCTAGCCTTGAAACAGTGTTCTTGGGGTTTCTCTGGAGTGCCATCAAGGAAATCAAGGCTCCTTTCATGTGTGATGTGCAACACGGAATTGCTCTGCACGCAGTGCAGGGGAATCGGGCCTCAACTCGCAGCGAGGGGGAAGTCTCATGGTTTTTCTCGAGTTGCGGCGGGAACCTGGGGTATATTCTCGAGTTACGACGGGGATGGCCCTTCCACCCACGTGTTTCTTCAGCAACGTCAGGACTCCTGCCTAGTTGCGAGGGACAACTCTGGATTCTCCTCGAGGCTTGGCAGGGCAATTGGGACGCCTCTCCAGCTGAGGCGGGAGACCAAGTGTCCCTTTCCAAGTGCCACAGGAATCCTGGGACTCCTATCACGTTTCTCGAGAAGTCAGGCATCGTCTCCTTTGGAGGCACTGATCTCCGCGTACCTGTGGAGTTTTCAAAGGATGTGAGGCTATCGGTCGGGATGAGGTGGGGAACTAAGTCTTTCTCTGTGCTTTCCACAGGGGATTCAGACATCCTTACGTCCTGGGAGATGCAAGACGAGCCTGCATTGAAGTCACTGCAGGGATATCCGGCCTTATTTCTAGTCAGGGCATCGCGGTGTCCATTCCACTTGAGGCCGCAAACTCAGGGTCCCTCTCACATACCTAGAGCTGAGAGAAGCCTCCTCTTGAGGTGCTTGTGGTAAGGTGGTATTCCTCAGGAGACGAATCCAGGGACTAACCTCTCTTTTCGAGTTGATTTTTGGTCCACAGAGTTCTTTCGTGTTGCTACAGTGACCTCAGGATCCCTCTATCCTTGAAACAGTGTTCTTGGGGTTTCTCTGGAGTGCCATTTAGGAAATCAAGGCTCCTTTCATGTGTGATGTGCAAGACGGAATTGCTCTGCACGCAGTACAGGGGAATCGGGCCTCATCTCGCATCGAGGGGGAAGTCTCATGTTTTTTCTCGAGTTGCGGCGGGAACCTGGGGTATATTCTCGAGTTACGACGGGGATGGCCCTTCCACCCACGTGTTTCTTCAGCGACGTCAGGACTCCTGCCTAGTTGCGAGGGACAACTCGGGATTCTCCTCGAGGCTTGGCAGGGCAATTGGGACGCCTCTCCAGCTGAGACGGGAGACCAAGGGTCCCTTTCCACGTGTCACAGGAATCCTGGGTCTCCTATCAAGTTTCACGAGGAGTCAGGCATCGTCTCCTTTGGAGGCACTGATCTCCGCGTACCTCTGGAGTTTTCAAAGGATTTGAGGCCTCCTGTCGCGATGAGGTGGGGAACTAGGTCTTTCTCTGTGGTCTCCACAGGGGATTCAGACACCCTTTCGTCTTTGGAGATGCAAGACGAGCCTGCATTCCAGTCACTGCAGGGATATCCGGCCTTATTTCGAGTCAGGGCATCGCGGTGTCCATTCCACTTGAGGCCGCAAACTCAGGGTCCCTCTCACATACCTAGAGCTGAGAGAAGCCTCCTCTTGAGGTGCTTGTGGTAAGGTGGTATTCCTCTGGAGTCGAAGCCAGGGACTAACCTCTCATCTCGAGTTGATTTTTGGCCCACGGAGCTCTTTCGTGTTGCTACAGTGACCTCAGGATCCCTCTAGCCTTGAAACAGTGTTCTTGGGGTTTCTCTGGAGTGCCATCAAGGAAATCAAGGCTCCTTTCATGTGTGATCTGCAACACAGAATTGCTCTGCACGCAGTGCAGGGGAATCGGGCCTCATCTCGCGGCGAGGGGAAGTCTCATGGTTTTTCTCGAGTTGCGGCGGGAACCTGGGGTATATTCTCGAGTTACGACGGTGATGGCCCTTCCACACACGTGTTTGTTCAGCCACGTCAGGACTCTTGCCTAGTTGCGAGACACAACTCGGGATTCTCCTCGAGGCTTGGAAAGGCAATTGGGACGCCTCTCCAGCTGAGGGGGGAGACCAAGTGTCCCTTTCCACGTGCCACAGGAATCCTGGGACTCCTATCAAGTTTCACGAGGAGTCAGGCATCGTCTCCTTTGGAGGCACTGATCTCCGCGTACCTCTGGAGTTTTCAAAGGACGTGAGGCTATCGGTCGCGATGAGGTGGGGAACTAAGTCTTTCTCTGTGCTTTCCACAGGGGATTCAGACATCCTTTCGTCCTGGGAGATGCAAGACGAGCCTGCATTGAAGTCACTGCAGGGATATCCGGCCTTATTTCGAGTCAGGGCATCGCGGTGTCCATTCCACTTGAGGCCGCAAACTCAGGATCCCTCTCACATACCTAGAGCTGAGAGAAGCCTCCTCTTGAGGTGCTTGTGGTAAGGTGGTATTCCTCAGGAGTCGAAGCTAGGGACTAACCTCTCATCTCGTGTTGATTCTTGGTCCCAGGAGCTCTTTGGTGTTGCTACAGTGACCTCAGGATCCCTCTAGCCTTGAAACAGTGTTCTTGGGGTTTCTCTGGAGTGCCATCAAGGAAATCAAGGCTCCTTTCATGTGTGATGTGCAACACGGAATTGCTCTGCACGCAGTGCAGGGGAATCGGGCCTCATCTCGCGGCGAGGGGGAAGTCTCATGGTTTTTCTCGAGTTGCGGCGGGAACCTGGGGTATATTCTCGAGTTACGACGGGGATGGCCCTTCCACCCACGTGTTTCTTCAGCGACGTCAGGACTCCTGCCTAGTTGCGAGGGACAACTCGGGATTCTCCTCGAGGCTTGGCAGGGCAATTGGGACGCCTCTCCAGCTGAGACGGGAGACCAAGGGTCCCTTTCCACGTGCCACGGGAATCCTGGGTCTCCTATCAAGTTTCACGAGGAGTCAGGCATCGTCTCCTTTGGAGGCACTGATCTCCGCATACCTCTGGAGTTTTCAAAGGATTTGAGGCCTCCTGTCGCGATGAGGTGGGGAACTAGGTCTTTCTCTGTGGTCTCCACAGGGGATTCAGACATCCTTTCGTCTTGGGAGATGCAAGACGAGCCTGCATTCCAGTCACTGCAGGGATATCCGGCCTTATTTCGAGTCAGGGCATCGCGGTGTCCATTCCACTTGAGGCCACAAACTCAGGGTCCCTCTCACATACCTAGAGCTGAGAGAAGCCTCCTCTTGAGGTGCTTGTGGTAAGGTGGTATTCCTCTGGAGTCGAAGCCAGGGACTAACCTCTCATCTCGAGTTGATTTTTGGTCCACGGAGCTCTTTCGTGTTGCTACAGTGACCTCAGGATCCCTCTATCCTTGAAACAGTGTTCTTGGGGTTTCTCTGGAGTGCCATCAAGGAAATCAAGGCTCCTTTCATGTGTGATGTGCAACACAGAATTGCTCTGCACGCAGTGCAGGGGAATCGGGCCTCATCTCGCGGCGAGGGGGAAGTCTCATGGTTTTTCTCGAGTTGCGGCGGGAACCTGGGGTATATTCTCGAGTTACGACGGGGATGGCCCTTCCACACACGTGTTTGTTCAGCCACGTCAGGACTCTTGCCTAGTTGCGAGACACAACTCGGGATTCTCTTCGAGGCTTGGCAAGGCAATTGGGACGCCTCTCCAGCTGAGGCGGGAGACCAAGGGTCCCTTTCCACGTGCCACAGGAATCCTGGGACTCCTATCAAGTTTCACGAGGAGTCAGGCATCGTCTCCTTTGGAGGCACTGATCTCCGCGTACCTCTGGAGTTTTCAAAGGATGTGAGGCCTCCGGTCGCGATGAGGTGGGGAACTAGGTCTTTCTCTGTGGTCTCCACAGGGGATTCAGACATCCTTTCATCTTGGGAGATGCAAGATGAGCCTGCATTCAAGTCACTGCAGGGATATCCAGCCTTATTTCGCGTCAGGGCATCGCGGTGTCCATTCCACTTGAGGCCGCAAACTCAGGGTCCCTCTCACATCCCTAGAGCTGAGAGAAGCCTCCTCTTGAGGTGCTTGTAGTAAGGTGGTATTCCTCAGGAGTCGAAGCCAGGGACTAACCTCTCATCTCGAGTTGATTTTTGGCCCACGGAGCTCTTTCGTGTTGCTACAGTGACCTCAGGATCCCTCTAGCCTTGAATCAGTGTTCTTGGGGTTTCTCTGGAGTGCCATCAAGGAAATCAAGGCTCCTTTCATGTGTGATGTGCAACACGGAATTGCTCTGCACGCAGTGCAGGGGAATCAGGCCTCATCTCGCAGCGAGGGGGAAGTCTCATGGTTTTTCTCGAGTTGCGGCGGGAACCTGGGGTATATTCTCCAGTTACGACGGGGATGGCCCTTCCACCCACGTGTTTCTTCAGCGACGTCAGGACTCCTGCCTAGTTGCGAGGGACAACTCGGGATTCTCCTCGAGGCTTGGCAGGGCAATTGGGACGCCTCTCCAGCTGAGGCGGGAGACCAAGTGTCCCTTTCCAAGTGCCACAGGAATCCTGGGACTCCTATCAAGTTTCACGAGAAGTCAGGCATCGTCTCCTTTGGAGGCACTGATCTCCGCGTACCTCTGGAGTTTTCAAAGGATGTGAGGCTATCGTTCGCGATGAGGTGGGGAACTAAGTCTTTCTCTGTGCTTTCCACAGGGGATTCAGACATCCTTTCGTCCTGGGAGATGCAAGACGAGCCTGCATTGAAGTCACTGCAGGGATATCCGGCCTTATTTCGAGTCAGGGCATCGCGGTGTCCATTCCACTTGAGGCCGCAAACTCAGGATCCCTCTCACATACCTAGAGCTGAGAGAAGCCTCCTCTTGAGGTGCTTGTGGTAAGGTGGTATTCCTTAGGAGTCGAAGCCAGGGACTAACCTCTCATCTCGTGTTGATTCTTGGTCCCCGGAGCTCTTTCGTTTTGCTACAGTGACCTCAGGATCCCTCTAGCCTTGAAACAGTGTTCTTGGGGTTTCTCTGGAGTGCCATCAAGGAAATCAAGGCTCCTTTCATGTGTGATGTGCAACACGGAATTGCTCTGCACGCAGTGCAGGGGAATCGGGCCTCATCTCGCGGCGAGGGGGAAGTCTCATGGTTTTTCTCGAGTTGCGGCGGGAACCTGGGGTATATTCTCGAGTTACGACGGGGATGGCCCTTCCACCCACGTGTTTCTTCAGCGACGCCAGGACTCCTGCCTAGTAGCGACGGACAACTCGGGATTCTCCTCGAGGCTTTGCAGGGCAATTGGGACGCCTCTCCAGCTGAGACGGGAGACCAAGGGTCCCTTTCCACGTGCCACGGGAATCCTGGGTCTCCTATCAAGTTTCACGAGGAGTCAGGCATCGTCTCCTTTGGAGGCACTGATCTCCGCATACCTCTGGAGTTTTCAAAGGATTTGAGGCATCCTGTCGCGATGAGGTGGGGAACTAGGTCTTTCTCTGTGGTCTCCACAGGGGATTCAGACAGCCTTTCGTCTTGGGAGATGCAAGACGAGCCTGCATTCAAGTCACTGCAGGGATATCCGGCCTGATTTCGAGTCAGGGCATCGCGGTGTCCATTCCACTTGAGGCCACAAACTCAGGGTCCCTCTCACATACCTAGAGCTGAGAGAAGCCTCCTCTTGAGGTGCTTGTGGTAAGGTGGTATTCCTCTGGAGTCGAAGCCAGGGACTAACCTCTCATCTCGAGTTGATTTTTTGTCCACGGAGCTCTTTCGTGTTGCTACAGTGACCTCAGGATCCCTCTAGCCTTGAAACAGTGTTCTTGGGGTTTCTCTGGAGTGCCATCAAGGAAATCAAGGCTCCTTTCATGTGTGATGTGCAACACAGAATTGCTCTGCACGCAGTGCAGGGGAATCGGGCCTCATCTCGCGGCGAGGGGGAAGTCTCATGGTTTTTCTCGAGTTGCGGCGGGAACCTGGGGTATATTCTCGAGTTACGACGGGGATGGCCCTTCCACACACGTGTTTGTTCAGCCACGTCAGGACTCTTGCCTAGTTGCGAGACACAACTCGGGATTCTCATCGAGGCTTGGCAAGGCAATTGGGACGCCTCTCCAGCTGAGGCGGGAGACCAAGGGTCCCTTTCCACGTGCCACAGGAATCCTGGGACTCCTATCAAGTTTCACGAGGAGTCAGGCATCGTCTCCTTTGGAGGCACTGATCTCCGCGTACCTCTGGAGTTTTCAAAGGATGTGAGGCCTCCGGTCGCGATGAGGTGGGGAACTAGGTCTTTCTCTGTGGTCTCCACAGGGGATTCAGACATCCTTTCATCTTGGGAGATGCAAGACGAGCCTGCATTCAAGTCACTGCAGGGATATCCAGCCTTATTTCGCGTCAGGGCATCGCGGTGTCCATTCCACTTGAGGCCGCAAACTCAGGGTCCCTCTCACATACCTAGAGCTGAGAGAAGCCTCCTCTTGAGGTGCTTGTAGTAAGGTGGTATTCCTCAGGAGTCGAGGCCAGGGACTAACCTCTCATCTCGTGTTGATTTTTGGCCCATGGAGCTCTTTCGTGTTGCTACAGTGACCTCAGGATCCCTCTAGCCTTGAAACAGTGTTCTTGGGGTTTCTCTGGAGTGCCATCAAGGAAATCAAGGCTCCTTTCATGTGTGATGTGCAACACGGAATTGCTCTGCACGCAGTGCAGGGGAATCGGGCGTCATCTCGCAGCGAGGGGGAAGTCTCATGGTTTTTCTCGAGTTGCGGCGGGAACCTGGGGTATATTCTCCAGTTACGACGGTGATGGCCCTTCCACCCACGTGTTTCTTCAGCGACGTCAGGACTCCTGCCTAGTTGCGAGGGACAACTCGGGATTCTCCTCGAGGCTTGGCAGGGCAATTGGGACGCCTCTCCAGCTGAGGCGGGAGACCAAGTGTCCCTTTCCAAGTGCCACAGGAATCCTGGGACTCCTATCAAGTTTCACGAGAAGTCAGGCATCGTCTCCTTTGGAGGCACTGATCTCCGCGTACCTCTGGAGTTTTCAAAGGATGTGAGGCTATCGGTCGCGATGAGGTGGGGAACTAAGTCTTTCTCTGTGCTTTCCACAGGGGATTCAGACATCCTTTCGTCCTGGGAGATGCAAGACGAGCCTGCATTGAAGTCACTGCAGGGATATCCGGCCTTATTTCGAGACAGGGCATCGCGGTGTCCATTCCACTTGAGGCCGCAAACTCAGGATCCCTCTCACATACCTAGAGCTGAGAGAAGCCTCCTCTTGAGGTGCTTGTGGTAAGGTGGTATTCCTCTGGAGACGAATCCAGGGACTAACCTCTCTTTTCGAGTTGATTTTTGGTCCACAGAGTTCTTTCGTGTTGCTACAGTGACCTCAGGATCCCTCTAGCCTTGAAACAGTGTTCTTGGGGTTTCTCTGGAGTGCCATCAATGAAATCAAGGCTCCTTTCATGTGTGATGTGCAAGACGGAATTGCTCTGCACGCAGTACAGGGGAATCGGGCCTCATCTCGCGGCGAGGGGGAAGTCTCATGGTTTTTCTCGAGTTGCGGCGGGAACCTTGGGTATATTCTCGAGTTACGACGGTAATGGCCCTTTCACCCACGTGTTTGTTCAGCCACGTCAGGACTCCTGCCTAGTTGCGAGGGACAACTCGGGATTCTCCTCGAGGCTTGGCAGGGCAATTGGAACGCCTCTCCAGCTGAGGCGGGAGACCAAGGGTCCCTTTCCACGTGCCACAAGAATCCTGGGACTCCTATTAAGTTTCACGAGGAGTCAGGCATCGTCTCCTTTGGAGGCACTGATCTCCGCGTACATCCGGAGTTTTCAAAGGATGTGAGGCCTCCGGTCGCGATGAGGTGGGGAACTAGGTCTTTCTCTGTGGTCTCCACAGGGGATTCAGACATCCTTTCATCTTGGGAGATGCAAGACGAGCCTGCATTCAAGTCACTGCAGGGATATCCAGCCTTATTTCGCGTCAGGGCATCGCGGTGTCCATTCCACTTGAGGCCGCAAACTCAGGGTCCCTCTCACATACCTAGAGCTGAGAGAAGCCTCCTCTTGAGGTGCTTGTGGTAACGTGGTATTCCTCTGGAGTCGAAGCCAGGAACTAACCTCTCATCTCGAGTTGATTTTTGGCCCACGGAGCTCTTTCGTGTTGCTACAGTGACCTCAGGATCCCTCTAGCCTTGAAACAGTGTTCTTGGGGTTTCTCTGGAGTGCCATCAAGGAAATCAAGGCTCCTTTCATGTGTGATGTGCAACACGGAATTGCTCTGCACACAGTGCAGGGGAATCGGGCCTCATCTCGCGGCGAGGGGGAAGTCTCATGGTTTTTCTCGAGTTGCGGCGGGAACCTGGGGTATATTCTCGAGTTACGACGGGGATGGCCCTTCCACCCACGTGTTTCTTCAGCCACGTCAGGACTCCTGCCTAGTTGCGAGGGACAACTCGGGATTCTCCTCGAGGCTTGGCAGGGCAATTGGGACGCCTCTCCAGCTGAGGCGGGAGACCAAGTGTCCCTTTCCAAGTGCCACAGGAATCCTGGGACTCCTATCAAGTTTCACGAGAAGTCAGGCATCGTCTCCTTTGGAGGCACTGATCTCCGCGTACCTCTGGAATTTTCAAATGATGTGAGGCTCTCGGTCGCGATGAGGTGGGGAACTAAGTCTTTCTCTGTGCTTTCCACAGGGGATTCAGACATCCTTTCGTCCTGGGAGATGCAAGACGAGCCTGCATTGAAGTCACTGCAGGGATATCCGGCCTTATTTCGAGTCAGGGCATCGCGATGTCCATTCCACTTGAGGCCGCAAGCTCAGGATCCCTCTCACATACCTAGAGCTGAGAGAAGCCTCCTCTTGAGGTGCTTGTGGTAAGGTGGTATTCCTCAGGAGTCGAAGCCAGGGACTAACCTCTCATCTCATGTTGATTTTTGGTCCACGGAGCTCTTTCGTGTTGCTACAGTGACCTCAGGATCCCTCTAGCCTTGAAACAGTGTTCTTGGGGTTTCTCTGGAGTGCCATCAAGGAAATCAAGGCTCCTTTCATGTGTGATGTGCAACACGGAATTGCTCTGCACGCAGTGCAGGGGAATCGGGCCTCATCTCGCGGCGAGGGGGAAGTCTCATGGTTTTTCTCGAGTTGCGGCGGGCACCTGAGGTATATTCTCGAGTTACGACGGGGATGGCCCTTCCACACACGTGTTTGTTCAGCCACGTCAGGACTCTTGCCTAGTTGCGAGACACAACTCGGCATTCTCCTCGAGGCTTGGCAAGGCAATTGGGACGCCTCTCCAGCTCAGGCGGGAGACCAAGGGTCCCTTTCCACGTGCCACAGGAATCCTGGGACTCCTATCAAGTTTCACAAGGAGTCAGGCATCGTCTCCTTTGGAGGCACTGATCTCCGCATACCTCTGGAGTTTTCAAAGGATTTGAGGCCTCCTGTCGCGATGAGGTGGGGAACTAGGTCTTTCTCTGTGGTCTCCACAGGGGATTCAGACACCCTTTCGTCTTGGGAGATGCAAGACGAGGCTGCATTCCAGTCACTGCAGGGATGTCCGGCCTTATTTCGAGTCAGGGCATCGCGGTGTCCATTCCACTTGAGGCCGCAAACTCAGGGTCCCTCTCACATACCTAGAGCTGAGAGAAGCCTCCTCTTGAGGTGCTTGTGGTAAGGTGGTTTTCCTCTGGAGTCGAAGCCAGGGACTAACCTCTCATCTCGAGTTGATTTTTGGTCCACGGAGCTCTTTCGTGTTGCTACAGTGACCTCAGGATCCCTCTAGCCTTGAAACAGTGTTCTTGGGGTTTCTCTGGAGTGCCATGAAAGAAATCAAGGCTCCTTTCATGTGTGATGTGCAACACAGAATTGCTCTGCACGCAGTGCAGGGGAATCAGGCCTCATCTCGCGGCGAGGGGAAGTCTCATGGTTTTTCTTGAGTTGCGGCGGGAACCTGGGGTATATTCTAGAGTTACGACGGGGATGGCCCTTCCACCCACGTGTTTCTTCAGCGACGTCAGGACTCCTGCCTAGTTGCGAGGGACAACTCTGGATTCTCCTCGAGGCTTGGCAGGGCAATTGGGACGCCTCTCCAGCTGAGGTGGGAGACCAAGTGTCCCTTTCCAAGTGCCACAGGAATCCTGGGACTCCTATCAAGTTTCACGAGGAGTCAGGCATCGTCTCCTTTGGAGGCACTGATCTCCGCGTACCTCTGGAGTTTTCAAAGGATGTGAGGCTATCGGTCGCGATGAGGTGGGGAACTAAGTCTTTCTCTGTGCTTTCCACAGGGGATTCAGACATCCTTTCGTCCTGGGAGATGCAAGACGAGCCTGCATTGAAGTCACTGCAGGGATATCTGGCCTTATTTCGAGTCAGGGCATCGCGGTGTCCATTCCACTTGAGGCCGCAAACTCAGGGTCCCTCTCACATACCTAGAGCTGAGAGAAGCCTCCTCTTGAGGTGCTTGTGGTAAGGTGTTATTCCTCTGGAGACGAATCCAGGGACTAACCCCTCTTTTCGAGTTGATTTTTGGTCCACAGAGTTCTTTCGTGTTGCTACAGTGACCTCAGGATCCCTCTATCCTTGAAACAGTGTTCTTGGGGTTTCTCTGGAGTGCCATCAAGGAAATCAAGGCTCCTTTCATGTGTGATGTGCAAGACGGAATTGCTCTGCACGCAGTACAGGGGAATCGGGCCTCATCTCGCAGCGAGGGGGAAGTCTCATGGTTTTTCTCGAGTTGCGGCGGGAACCTGGGGTATATTCTCGAGTTACGACGGGGATGGCCCTTCCACCCACGTGTTTGTTCAGCCACGTCAGGACTCCTGCCTAGTTGCGAGGGACAACTCGGGATTCTCCTTGAGGCTTGGCAGGGCAATTGGAACGCCTCTCCAGCTGAGGCGGGAGACCAAGGGTCCCTTTCCACGTGCCACAAGAATCCTGGGACTCCTATCAAGTTTCACGAGGAGTCAGGCATCGTCTCCTTTGGAGGCACTGATCTCCGCGTACCTCTGGAGTTTTCAAAGGATGTGAGGCCTCCGGTCGCGATGAGGTGGGGAACTAGGTGTTTCTCTGTGGTCTCCACAGGGGATTCAGACATCCTTTCTTCTTGGGAGATGCAAGACGAGCCTGCATTCAAGTCACTGCAGGGATATCCGGCCTTATTTCGAGTCAGGGCATCGCGGTGTCCATTCCACTTGAGGCCGCAAACTCAGGATCCCTCTCACATACCTAGAGCTGAGAGAAGCCTCCTCTTGAGGTGCTTGTGGTAAGGTGGTATTCCTCAGGAGTCGAAGCCAGGGACTAACCTCTCATCTCGTGTTGATTCTTGGTCCACGGAGCTCTTTCGTGTTGCTACAGTGACCTCAGGATCCCTCTAGCCTTGAAACAGTGTTCTTGGGGTTTCTCTGGAGTGCCATGAAGGAAATCAAGGCTCCTTTCATGTGTGATGTGCAACACGGAATTGCTCTGCACGCAGTGCAGGGGAATCGGGCCTCATCTCGCGGCGAGGGGGAAGTCTCATGGTTTTTCTCGAGTTGCGGCGGGAACCTGGGTATATTCTCGAGTTACGACGGGGATGGCCCTTCCACACACGTGTTTGTTCAGCCACGTCAGGACTCTTGCCTAGTTGCGAGACACAACTCGGGATTCTCATCGAGGCTTGGCAAGGCAATTGGGACGCCTCTCCAGCTGAAGCGGGGAGACCAAGGGTCCCTTTCCAAGTGCCACAGGAATCCTGGGACTCCTATCAAGTTTCACGAGGAGTCAGGCATCGTCTCCTTTGGAGGCACTGATCTCCGCGTACCTCTGGAGTTTTCAAAGGATGTGAGGCCTCCGGTCGCGATGAGGTTGGGAACTAGGTCTTTCTCTGTGGTCTCCACAGGGGATTCAGACATCCTTTCATCTTGGGAGATGCAAGACGAGCCTGCATTCAAGTCACTGCAGGGATATCCAGCCTTATTTTCGCGTCAGGGCATCGCGGGTGTCCATTCCACTTGAGGCCGCAATCTCAGGGTCCCTCTCACATCCCTAGAGCTGAGAGAAGCCTCCTCTTGAGGTGCTTGTGGTAAGGTGGTATTCCTCTGGAGTCGAAGCCAGGGACTAACCTCTCATCTCGAGTTGATTTTTGGCCCACGGAGCTCTTTCGTGTTGCTACAGTGACCTCAGGATCCCTCTAGCCTTGAAACAGTGTTCTTGGGGTTTCTCTGGAGTGCCATCAAGGAAATCAAGGCTCCTTTCATGTGTGATGTGCAACACGGAATTGCTCTGCACGCAGTGCAGGGGAATCGCGCCTCATCTCGTGGCGAGGGGGAAGTCTCATGGTTTTTCTCGAGTTGCGGCGGGAACCTGGGGTATATTCTCGAGTTACGACGGGGATGGCCCTTCCACCCACGTGTTTCTTCAGCGACGTCAGGACTCCTGCCTAGTTGCGATGGACGACTCTGGATTCTCCTCGAGGCTTGGCAGGGCAATTGGGACGCCTCTCCAGCTGAGGCGGGAGACCAAGGGTCCCTTTCCAAGTGCCACAGGAATCCTGGGACTCCTATCAAGTTTCACGAGGAGTCAGGCATCGTCTCCTTTGGAGGCACTGATCTCCGCGTACCTCTGGAGTTTTCAAAGGATGTGAGGCTATCGGTCGCGATGAAGTGGGGGAACTAAGTCTTTCTCTGTGCTTTCCACAGGGGATTCAGACATCCTTTCGTCCTGGGAGATGCAAGACAAGCCTGCATTGAAGTCACTGCAGGGATATCCGGCCTTATTTCGAGTCAGGGCATCGCGGTGTCCATTCCACTTGAGGCCGCAAACTCAGGGTCCCTCTCACATACCTAGAGCTGAGAGAAGCCTCCTCTTGAGGTGCTTGTGGTAAGGTGGTATTCCTCAGGAGTCGAAGCCAGGGACTAACCTCTCATCTCGTGTTGATTCTTGGTCCACGGAGCTCTTTCTTGTTGCTACAGTGACCTCAGGATCCCTCTAGCCTTGAAACAGTGTTCTTGGGGTTTCTCTGGAGTGCCATGAAGGAAATCAAGGCTCCTTTCATGTGTGATGTGCAACACAGAATTGCTCTGCACGCAGTGCAGGGGAATCGGGCCTCATCTCGCGGCGAGGGGGAAGTCTCATGGTTTTTCTCGAGTTGCGGCGGGAACCTGGGATATATTCTCGAGTTACGACGGGGATGGCCCTTCCACCCACGTGTTTGTTGAGCCACGTCAGGACTCTTGCCTAGTTGCGAGACACAACTCGGGATTCTCCTCGAGGCTTGGCAAGGCAATTGGGACGCCTCTCCAGCTGAGGCGGGAGACCAAGGGTCCCTTTCCACGTGCCACAGGAATCCTGGGACTCCTATCAAGTTTCACGAGGAGTCAGGCATCGTCTCCTTTGGAGGCACTGATCTCCGCGTACCTCTGGAGTTTTCAAAGGATGTGAGGCCTCCTGTCGCGATGAGGTGGGGAACTAGGTCTTTCTCTGTGGTCTCCACAGGGGATTCAGACATCCTTTCATCTTGGGAGATGCAAGACGAGCCTGCATTGAAGTCACTGCAGGGATATCCGGCCTTATTTCGAGTCAGGGCATCGCGGTGTCCATTCCACTTGAGGCCGCAAACTCAGGGTCCCTCTCACATACCTAGAGCTGAGAGAAGCCTCCTCTTGAGGTGCTTGTGGTAAGGTGGTATTCCTCTGGAGACGAATCCAGGGACTAACCTCTCTTTTCGAGTTGATTTTGGGTCCACAGAGTTCTTTCGTGTTGCTACAGTGACCTCAGGATCCCTCTATCCTTGAAACAGTGTTCTTGGGGTTTCTCTGGAGTGCCATCAAGGAAATCAAGGCTCCTTTCATGTTTGATGTGCAAGACGGAATTGCTCTGCACGCAGTACAGGGGAATCGGGCCTCATCTCGCATCGAGGGGGAAGTCTCATGGTTTTTCTCGAGTTGCGGCGGGAACCTGGGGTATATTCTCGAGTTACGACCGGGATGGTCCTTCCACACACGTGTTTGTTCAGCCACGTCAGGACTCCTGCCTAGTTGCGAGGGACAACTCGGGATTCTCCTCGAGGCTTGGCAGGGCAATTGGAACGCCTCTCCAGCTGAGGCGGGAGACCAAGGGTCCCTTTCCACGTGCTACAAGAATCCTGGGACTCCTATCAAGTTTCACGAGGAGTCAGGCATCGTCTCCTTTGGAGGCACTGATCTCCGCGTACCTCTGGAGTTTTCAAAGGATGTGAGGCCTCCGGTCGCGATGAGGTGGGGAACTAGGTGTTTCTCTGTGGTCTCCACAGGGGTTTCAGACATCCTTTCTTCCTGGGAGATGCAAGACGAGCCTGCATTCAAGTCACTGCAGGGATATCCGGCCTTATTTCGAGTCAGGGCATCGCGGTGTCCATTCCACTTGAGGCCGCAAAATCAGGATCCCTCTCACATACCTAGAGCTGAGAGAAGCCTCCTCTTGAGGTGCTTGTGGTAAGGTGGTATTCCTCGGGAGTCGAAGCCAGGGACTAACCTCTCATCTCGTGTTGATTCTTGGTTCACGGAGCTCTTTCGTGTTGCTACAGTGACCTCAGGATCCCTCTATCCTTGAAACAGTGTTCTTGGGGTTTCTCTGGAGTGCCATCAAGGAAATCAAGGCTCCTTTCATGTGTGATATGCAAGACGGAATTGCTCTGCACGCAGTACAGGGGAATCGGGCCTCATCTCGCATCGAGGGGGAAGTCTCATGGTTTTTCTCGAGTTGCGGCGGGAACCTGGGGTATATTCTCGAGTTACGACGGGGATGGCCCTTCCACACACATGTTTGTTCAGCCACGTCAGGACTCCTGCCTAGTTGCGAGGGACAACTCGGGATTCTCCTCGAGGCTTGGCAGGGCAATTGGAACACCTCTCCAGCTGAGGCGGGAGACCAAGGGTCCCTTTCCACGTGCCACAAGAATCCTGGGACTCCTATCAAGTTTGACGAGGAGTCAGGCATCGTCTCCTTTGGAGGCACTGATCTCCGCGTACCTCTGGAGTTTTCAAAGGATGTGAGGCCTCCGGTCGCGATGAGGTGGGGAACTAGGTTTTTCTGTGTGGTCTCCACAGGGGATTCAGACATCCTTTTTTCTTGGGAGATGCAAGACGAGCCTGCATTCAAGTCACTGCAGGGATATCCGGCCTTATTTCGAGTCAGGGCATCGCGGTGTCCATTCCACTTGAGGCCGCAAACTCAGGATCCCTCTCACATACCTAGAGCTGAGAGAAGCCTCCTCTTGAGGTGCTTGTGGTAAGGTGGTATTCCTCTGGAGTTGAAGCCAGGGACTAACCTCTCATCTCGAGTTGATTTTTGGCCCACGGAGCTCTTTCGTGTTGCTACAGTGACCTCAGGATCCCTCTAGCCTTGAAACAGTGTTCTTGGGGTTTCTCTGGAGTGCCATCAAGGAAATCAAGGCTCCTTTCATGTGTGATGTGCAACACGGAATTGCTCTGCACGCAGTGCAGGGGAATCGGGCCTCATCTCACGGCGAGGGGGAAATCTCATGGTTTTTCTCGAGTTGCGGCGGGAACCTGGGGTATATTCTCGAGTTACGACGGGGATGGCCCTCCCACCCACGTGTTTCTTCAGCGACGTCAGGACTCCTGCCTAGTTGCGAGGGACAACTCTGGATTCTCCTCGAGGCTTGGCAGGGCAATTGTGACGCCTCTCCAGCTGAGGCGGGAGACCAAGTGTCCCTTTCCAAGTGCCACAGGAATCCTGGGACTCCTATCAAGTTTCACGAGGAGTCAGGCATCGTCTCCTTTGGAGGAACTGATCTCCGCGTACCTCTGGAGTTTTCAAAGGATGTGAGGCCTCCGGTCGCGATGAGGTGGGGAACTAGGTCTTTCTCTGTGGTCTCCACAGGGGATTCAGACATCCTTTCATCTTGGGAGATGCAAGACGAGCCTGCATTCAAGTCACTGCAGGGAAATCCAGCCTTATTTAGCGTCAGGGCATCGCGGTGTCCATTCCACTTGAGGCCGCAAACTCAGGGTCCCTCTCACATACCTAGAGCTGAGAGAAGCCTCCTCTTGAGGTGCTTGTGGTAAGGTGGTATTCCTCTGGAGTCGAAGCCAGGGACTAACCTCTCATCTCGAGTTGATTTTTGGTCCACGGAGCTCTTTCGCGTTGCTACAGTGACCTCAGGATCCCTCTAGCCTTGAAACAGTGTTCTTGGGGTTTCTCTGGAGTGCCATCAAGGAAATCAAGGCTCCTTTCATGTGTGATGTGCAACACGGAATTGCTCTGCATGCAGTGCAGGGGAATCGGGCCTCATCTCGCGGCGAGGGGGAAGTCTCATGGTTTTTCTCGAGTTGCGGCGGGAACCTGGGGTATATTCTCGAGTTACGACGGGGATGGCCCTTCCACACACGTGTGTGTTCAGCCATGTCTGGACTCCTGCCTAGTTGCGAGGGACCACTCGGGATTCTCCTCGAGGCTTTGCAGGCAATTGGGACGCCTCTCCAGCTGAGACGGGAGACCAAGGGTCCCTTTCCACGTGCCACAGGAATCCTGGGTCTCCTATCAAGTTTCACGAGGAGTCAGGCATCGTCTCCTTTGGAGGCACTGATCTCCGCATACCTCTGGAGATTTCAAAGGATTTGAGGCCTCCTGTCGCGATGAGGTGGGGAACTAGGTGTTTCTCTGTGGTCTCCACAGGGGATTCAGACACCCTTTCGTCTTGGGAGATGCAAGACGATCCTGCATTCCAGTCACTGCAGGGATATCCGGCCTTATTTCGAGTCAGGGCATCGCGGTGTCCATTCCACTTGAGGCCGCAAACTCAGGGTCCCTCTCACATACCTAGAGCTGAGAGAAGCCTCCTCTTGAGGTGCTTGTGGTAAGGTGGTATTCCTCTGGAGTCGAAGCCAGGGACTAACCTCTCATCTCGAGTTGATTTTTGGTCCACGGAGCTCTTTCGTGTTGCTACAGTGACCTCAGGATCCCTCTAGCCTTGAAACAGTGTTCTTGGGGTTTCTCTGGAGTGCCATGAAGGAAATCAAGGCTCCTTTCATGTGTGATGTGCAACACGGAATTGCTCTGCACGCAGTGCAGGGGAATCGGGCCTCATCTCGCGGCGAGGGGGAAGTCTCATGGTTTTTCTCGAGTTGCGGCAGGAACCTGGGGTATATTCTCGAGTTACGACGGGGATGGCCCTTCCACACACGTGTTTCTTCAGCGACGTCAGGACTCCTGCCTACTTGCGAGGGACAACTCGGGATTCTCCTCGAGGCTTTGCAGGGCAATTGGGACGCCTCTCCAGCTGAGACGGGAGACCAAGTGTCCCTTTCCACGTGCCACAGGAATCCTGGGTCTCCTATCAAGTTTCACGAGGAGTCAGGCATCGTCTCCTTTGGAGGCACTGATCTCCGCATACCTCTGGAGTTTTCAAAGGATTTGAGGCCTCCTGTCGCGATGAGGTGGGAAACTAGGTCTTTCTCTGTGGTCTCCACAGGGGATTCAGACACCCTTTCGTCTTGGGAGATGCAAGACAAGCCTGCATTCCAGTCACTGCAGGGATATCCGGCCTTATTTCGAGTCAGGGCATCGCGGTGTCCATTCCACTTGAGGCCACAAACTCAGGGTCCCTCTAACATACCTAGAGCTGAGAGAAGCCTCCTCTTGAGGTGCTTGTGGTAAGGTGGTATTCCTCTGGAGTCGAAGCCAGGGACTAACCTCTCATCTCGAGTTGATTTTTGGTCCACGGAGCTCTTTCGTGTTGCTACAGTGACCTCAGGATCCCTCTAGCCTTGAAACAGTGTTCTTGGGGTTTCTCTGGAGTGCCATGAAGGAAATCAAGGCTCCTTTCATGTGTGATGTGCAACACAGAATTGCTCTGCACGCAGTGCAGGGGAATCGGGCCTCATCTCGCGGCGAGGGGGAAGTCTCATGGTTTTTCTCGAGTTGCGGCGGGCACCTGAGGTATATTCTCGAGTTACGACGGGGATGGCCCTTCCACACACGTGTTTGTTCAGCCACGTCAGGACTCTTGCCTAGTTGCGAGACACAACTCGGCATTCTCCTCGAGGCTTGGCAAGGCAATTGGGACGCCTCTCCAGCTCAGGCGGGAGACCAAGGGTCCCTTTCCACGTGCCACAGGAATCCTGGGACTCCTATCAAGTTTCACAAGGAGTCAGGCATCGTCTCCTTTGGAGGCACTGATCTCCGCATACCTCTGGAGTTTTCAAAGGATTTGAGGCCTCCTGTCGCGATGAGGTGGGGAACTAGGTCTTTCTCTGTGGTCTCCACAGGGGATTCAGACACCCTTTCGTCTTGGGAGATGCAAGACGAGGCTGCATTCCAGTCACTGCAGGGATATCCGGCCTTATTTCGAGTCAGGGCATCGCGGTGTCCATTCCACTTGAGGCCGCAAACTCAGGGTCCCTCTCACATACCTAGAGCTGAGAGAAGCCTCCTCTTGAGGTGCTTGTGGTAAGGTGGTTTTCCTCTGGAGTCGAAGCCAGGGACTAACCTCTCATCTCGAGTTGATTTTTGGTCCACGGAGCTCTTTCGTGTTGCTACAGTGACCTCAGGATCCCTCTAGCCTTGAAACAGTGTTCTTGGGGTTTCTCTGGAGTGCCATGAAGGAAATCAAGGCTCCTTTCATGTGTGATGTGCAACACGGAATTGCTCTGCACGCAGTGCAGGGGAATCAGGCCTCATCTCGCGGCGAGGGGAAGTCTCATGGTTTTTCTTGAGTTGCGGCGGGAACCTGGGGTATATTCTAGAGTTACGACGGGGATGGCCCTTCCACCCACGTGTTTCTTCAGCGACGTCAGGACTCCTGCCTAGTTGCGAGGGACAACTCTGGATTCTCCTCGAGGCTTGGCAGGGCAATTGGGACGCCTCTCCAGCTGAGGTGGGAGACCAAGTGTCCCTTTCCAAGTGCCACAGGAATCCTGGGACTCCTATCAAGTTTCACGAGGAGTCAGGCATCGTCTCCTTTGGAGGCACTGATCTCCGCGTACCTCTGGAGTTTTCAAAGGATGTGAGGCTATCGGTCGCGATGAGGTGGGGAACTAAGTCTTTCTCTGTGCTTTCCACAGGGGATTCAGACATCCTTTCGTCCTGGGAGATGCAAGACGAGCCTGCATTGAAGTCACTGCAGGGATATCTGGCCTTATTTCGAGTCAGGGCATCGCGGTGTCCATTCCACTTGAGGCCGCAAACTCAGGGTCCCTCTCACATACCTAGAGCTGAGAGAAGCCTCCTCTTGAGGTGCTTGTGGTAAGGTGTTATTCCTCTGGAGACGAATCCAGGGACTAACCCCTCTTTTCGAGTTGATTTTTGGTCCACAGAGTTCTTTCGTGTTGCTACAGTGACCTCAGGATCCCTCTATCCTTGAAACAGTGTTCTTGGGGTTTCTCTGGAGTGCCATCAAGGAAATCAAGGCTCCTTTCATGTGTGATGTGCAACACGGAATTGCTCTGCACGCAGTGCAGGGGAATCGGGCCTCATCTCGCGGCGAGGGGGAAGTCTCATGGTTTTTCTCGAGTTGCGGCGGGAACCTGGGGTATATTCTCGAGTTACGACGGGGATGGCCCTTCCACACACGTGTTTGTTCAGCCACGTCAGGACTCTTGCCTAGTTGCGAGACACAACTCGGGATTCTCCTCGAGGCTTGGCAAGGCAATTGGGACGCCTCTCCAGCTGAGGCGGGAGACCAAGGGTCCCTTTCCACGTGCCACAGGAATCCTGGGACTCCTATCAAGTTTCACGAGGAGTCAGGCATCGTCTCCTTTGGAGGCACTGATCTCCGCGTACCTCTGGAGTTTTCAAAGGATGTGAGGCCTCCGGTCGCGATGAGGTGGGGAACTAGGTCTTTCTCTGTGGTCTCCACAGGGGATTCAGACATCCTTTCATCTTGGGAGATGCAAGACGAGCCTGCATTGAAGTCACTGCAGGGATATCCGGCCTTATTTCGAGTCAGGGCATCGCGGTGTCCATTCCACTTGAGGCCGCAAACTCAGGGTCCCTCTCACATACCTAGAGCTGAGAGAAGCCTCCTCTTGAGGTGCTTGTGGTAAGGTGGTATTCCTCTGGAGACGAATCCAGGGACTAACCTCTCTTTTCGAGTTGATTTTGGGTCCACAGAGTTCTTTCGTGTTGCTACAGTGACCTCAGGATCCCTCTATCCTTGAAACAGTGTTCTTGGGGTTTCTCTGGAGTGCCATCAAGGAAATCAAGGCTCCTTTCATGTGTGATGTGCAAGACGGAATTGCTCTGCACGCAGTACAGGGGAATCGGGCCTCATCTCGCATCGAGGGGGAAGTCTCATGGTTTTTCTCGAGTTGCGGCGGGAACCTGGGGTATACTCTCGAGTTACGACGGGGATGGTCCTTCCACACACGTGTTTGTTCAGCCACGTCAGGACTCCTGCCTAGTTGCGAGGGACAACTCGGGATTCTCCTCGAGGCTTGGCAGGGCAATTGGAACGCCTCTCCAGCTGAGGCGGGAGACCAAGGGTCCCTTTCCACGTGCTACAAGAATCCTGGGACTCCTATCAAGTTTCACGAGGAGTCAGGCATCGTCTCCTTTGGAGGCACTGATCTCCGCGTACCTCTGGAGTTTTCAAAGGATGTGAGGCCTCCGGTCGCGATGAGGTGGGGAACTAGGTGTTTCTCTGTGGTCTCCACAGGGGTTTCAGACATCCTTTCTTCCTGGGAGATGCAAGACGAGCCTGCATTCAAGTCACTGCAGGGATATCCGGCCTTATTTCGAGTCAGGGCATCGCGGTGTCCATTCCACTTGAGGCCGCAAAATCAGGATCCCTCTCACATACCTAGAGCTGAGAGAAGCCTCCTCTTGAGGTGCTTGTGGTAAGGTGGTATTCCTCGGGAGTCGAAGCCAGGGACTAACCTCTCATCTCGTGTTGATTCTTGGTTCACGGAGCTCTTTCGTGTTGCTACAGTGACCTCAGGATCCCTCTATCCTTGAAACAGTGTTCTTGGGGTTTCTCTGGAGTGCCATCAAGGAAATCAAGGCTCCTTTCATGTGTGATATGCAAGACGGAATTGCTCTGCACGCAGTACAGGGGAATCGGGCCTCATCTCGCATCGAGGGGGAAGTCTCATGGTTTTTCTCGAGTTGCGGCGGGAACCTGGGGTATATTCTCGAGTTACGACGGGGATGGCCCTTCCACACACATGTTTGTTCAGCCACGTCAGGACTCCTGCCTAGTTGCGAGGGACAACTCGGGATTCTCCTCGAGGCTTGGCAGGGCAATTGGAACACCTCTCCAGCTGAGGCGGGAGACCAAGGGTCCCTTTCCACGTGCCACAAGAATCCTGGGACTCCTATCAAGTTTGACGAGGAGTCAGGCATCGTCTCCTTTGGAGGCACTGATCTCCGCGTACCTCTGGAGTTTTCAAAGGATGTGAGGCCTCCGGTCGCGATGAGGTGGGGAACTAGGTTTTTCTGTGTGGTCTCCACAGGGGATTCAGACATCCTTTTTTCTTGGGAGATGCAAGACGAGCCTGCATTCAAGTCACTGCAGGGATATCCGGCCTTATTTCGAGTCAGGGCATCGCGGTGTCCATTCCACTTGAGGCCGCAAACTCAGGATCCCTCTCACATACCTAGAGCTGAGAGAAGCCTCCTCTTGAGGTGCTTGTGGTAAGGTGGTATTCCTCTGGAGTTGAAGCCAGGGACTAACCTCTCATCTCGAGTTGATTTTTGGCCCACGGAGCTCTTTCGTGTTGCTACAGTGACCTCAGGATCCCTCTAGCCTTGAAACAGAGTTCTTGGGGTTTCTCTGGAGTGCCATCAA
The DNA here is from genome assembly GCF_910594005.1 of Cervus elaphus. Lineage (NCBI taxonomy): Eukaryota > Metazoa > Chordata > Mammalia > Artiodactyla > Cervidae > Cervus > Cervus elaphus. Next base: position 5,226,832 of record NW_025316779.1, read on the forward strand.
GGAAATCAAGGCTCCTTTCATGTGTGATGTGCAACACGGAATTGCTCTGCACGCAGTGCAGGGGAATCGGGCCTCATCTCACGGCGAGGGGGAAATCTCATGGTTTTTCTCGAGTTGCGGCGGGAACCTGGGGTATATTCTCGAGTTACGACGGGGATGGCCCTCCCACCCACGTGTTTCTTCAGCGACGTCAGGACTCCTGCCTAGTTGCGAGGGACAACTCTGGATTCTCCTCGAGGCTTGGCAGGGCAATTGTGACGCCTCTCCAGCTGAGGCGGGAGACCAAGTGTCCCTTTCCAAGTGCCACAGGAATCCTGGGACTCCTATCAAGTTTCACGAGGAGTCAGGCATCGTCTCCTTTGGAGGCACTGATCTCCGCGTACCTCTGGAGTTTTCAAAGGATGTGAGGCCTCCGGTCGCGATGAGGTGGGGAACTAGGTCTTTCTCTGTGGTCTCCACAGGGGATTCAGACATCCTTTCATCTTGGGAGATGCAAGACGAGCCTGCATTCAAGTCACTGCAGGGATATCCAGCCTTATTTAGCGTCAGGGCATCGCGGTGTCCATTCCACTTGAGGCCGCAAACTCAGGGTCCCTCTCACATACCTAGAGCTGAGAGAAGCCTCCTCTTGAGGTGCTTGTGGTAAGGTGGTATTCCTCTGGAGTCGAAGCCAGGGACTAACCTCTCATCTCGAGTTGATTTTTGGTCCACGGAGCTCTTTCGTGTTGCTACAGTGACCTCAGGATCCCTCTAGCCTTGAAACAGTGTTCTTGGGGTTTCTCTGGAGTGCCATGAAGGAAATCAAGGCTCCTTTCATGTGTGATGTGCAACACGGAATTGCTCTGCATGCAGTGCAGGGGAATCGGGCCTCATCTCGCGGCGAGGGGGAAGTCTCATGGTTTTTCTCGAGTTGCGGCGGGAACCTGGGGTATATTCTCGAGTTACGACGGGGATGGCCCTTCCACACACGTGTGTGTTCAGCCATGTCAGGACTCCTGCCTAGTTGCGAGGGACCACTCGGGATTCTCCTCGAGGCTTTGCAGGCAATTGGGACGCCTCTCCAGCTGAGACGGGAGACCAAGGGTCCCTTTCCACGTGCCACAGGAATCCTGGGTCTCCTATCAAGTTTCACGAGGAGTCAGGCATCGTCTCCTTTGGAGGCACTGATCTCCGCATACCTATGGAGATTTCAAAGGATTTGAGGCCTCCTGTCGCGATGAGGTGGGGAACTAGGTCTTTCTCTGTGGTCTCCACAGGGGATTCAGACACCCTTTCGTCTTGGGAGATGCAAGACGATCCTGCATTCCAGTCACTGCAGGGATATCCGGCCTTATTTCGAGTCAGGGCATCGCGGTGTCCATTCCACTTGAGGCCGCAAACTCAGGGTCCCTCTCACATACCTAGAGCTGAGAGAAGCCTCCTCTTGAGGTGCTTGTGGTAAGGTGGTATTCCTCTGGAGTCGAAGCCAGGGACTAACCTCTCATCTCGAGTTGATTTTTGGTCCACGGAGCTCTTTCGTGTTGCTACAGTGACCTCAGGATCCCTCTAGCCTTGAAACAGTGTTCTTGGGGTTTCTCTGGAGTGCCATGAAGGAAATCAAGGCTCCTTTCATGTGTGATGTGCAACACGGAATTGCTCTGCACGCAGTGCAGGGGAATCGGGCCTCATCTCGCGGCGAGGGGGAAGTCTCATGGTTTTTCTCGAGTTGCGGCAGGAACCTGGGGTATATTCTCGAGTTACGACGGGGATGGCCCTTCCACACACGTGTTTGTTCAGCCACGTCAGGACTCTTGCCTAGTTGCGAGACACAACTCGGGATTCTCCTCGAGGCTTGGCAAGGCAATTGGGACGCCTCTCCAGCTGAGGCGGGAGACCAAGGGTCCCTTTCCACGTGCCACAGGTATCCTGGGACTCCTATCAAGTTTCACGAGGAGTCAGGCATCGTCTCCTTTGGAGGCACTGATCTCCGCGTACCTCTGGAGTTTTCAAAGGATGTGAGGCCTCCGGTCGCGATGAGGTGGGAAACTAGGTGTTTCTCTGTGGTCTCCACAGGGGATTCAGACATCCTTTCATCTTGGGAGATGCAAGACGAGCCTGCATTCAAGTCACTGCAGGGATATCCAGCCTTATTTCGCGTCAGGGCATCGCGGTGTCCATTCCACTTGAGGCCGCAAACTCAGGGTCCCTCTCACATACCTAGAGCTGAGAGAAGCCTCCTCTTGAGGTGCTTGTGGTAAGGTGGTATTCCTCTGGAGTCGAAGCCAGGGACTAACCTCTCATCTCGAGTTGATTTTTGGCCCACGGAGCTCTTTCGTGTTGCTACAGTGACCTCAGGATCCCTCTAGCCTTGAAACAGTGTTCTTGGGGTTTCTCTGGAGTGCCATCAAGGAAATCAAGGCTCCTTTCATGTGTGAACACGGAATTGCTCTGCACGCAGTGCAGGGGAATCGGGCCTCATCTCGCGGCGAGGGGGAAGTCTCATGGTTTTTCTCGAGTTGCGGCGGGAACCTGGGGTATATTCTCGAGTTACGACGGGGACGGCCCTTCCACACACGTGTTTGTTCAGCCACGTCAGGACTCTTGCCTAGTTGCGAGACACAACTCGGGATTCTCCTCGAGGCTTGACAAGGCAATTGGGACGCCTCTCCAGCTGAGGCGGGAGACCAAGGGTCCCTTTCCACGTGCCACAGGAATCCTGGGACTCCTATCAACTTTCACGAGGAGTCAGGCATCGTCTCCTTTGGAGGCACTGATCTCCGCGTACCTCTGGAGTTTTCAAAGGATGTGAGGCCTCCGGTCGCGATGAGGTGGGGAACTAGGTCTTTCTCTGTGGTCTCCATAGGGGATTCAGACATCCTTTCATCTTGGGAGATGCAAGACGAGCCTGCATTGAAGTCACTGCAGGGATATCCAGCCTTATTTCGCGTCAGGGCATCGCGGTGTCCATTCCACTTGAGGCCGCAAACTCAGGGTCCCTCTCACATACCTAGAGCTGAGAGAAGCCTCCTCTTGAGGTGCTTGTGGTAAGGTGGTATTCCTCTGGAGTCGAAGCCAGGGACTAACCTCTCATCTCGTGTTGATTCTTGGTCCACGGAGCTCTTTCGTGTTGCTACAGTGACCTCAGGATCCCTCTAGCCTTGAAACAGTGTTCTTGGGGTTTCTCTGGAGTGCCATCAAGGAAATCAAGGCTCCTTTCATGTGTGATGTGCAACACGGAATTGCTCTGCACGCAATTCAGGGGAATCGGGCCTCATCTCGCGGCGAGGGGGAAGTCTCATGGTTTTTCTCGAGTTGCGGCGGGAACCTGGGGTATATTCTCGAGTTACGACGGGGATGGCCCTTCCACACACGTGTGTGATCAGCCATGTCAGGACTCCTGCCTAGTTGTGAGGGACAACTCGGGATTCTCCTCGAGGCTTTGCAGGGCAATTGGGACGCCTCTCCAGCTGAGACGGGAGACCAAGGGTCCCTTTCCACGTGCCACAGAAATCCTGGGTCTCCTATCAAGTTTCACGAGGAGTCAGGCATCGTCTCCTTTGGAGGCACTGATCTCCGCATACCTCTGGAGTTTTCAAAGGATTTGAGGCCTCCTGTCGCGATGAGGTGGGGAACTAGGTCTTTCTCTGTGGTCTCCACAGGGGATTCAGACACCCTTTCGTCTTGGGAGATGCAAGACGAGCCTGCATTCCAGTCACTGCAGGGATATCCGGCCTTATTTCAAGTCAGGGCATCGTGGTGTCCATTCCACTTGAGGCCGCAAACTCAGGGTCCCTCTCACATACCTAGAGCTGAGAGAAGCCTCCTCTTGAGGTGCTTGTGGTAAGGTGGTATTCCTCTGGAGTCGAAGCCAGGGACTAACCTCTCATCTCGAGTTGATTTTTGGTCCACGGAGCTCTTTCGTGTTGCTACAGTGACCTCAGGATCCCTCTAGCCTTGAAACAGTGTTCTTGGGGTTTCTCTGGAGTGCCATCAAGGAAATCAAGGCTCCTTTCATGTGTGATGTGCAAGACGGAATTGCTCTACACGCAGAACAGGGGAATCGGGCCTCATCTCACATTGAGGGGGAAGTCTCATGGTTTTTCTCGAGTTGCGGCGGGAACCTGGGGTATATTCTCGAGTTACGACGGGGATGGCCCTTTCACCCAAGTGTTTGTTCAGCCACGTCAGGACTCCTGCCTAGTTGCGAGGGAAAACTCGGGATTCTCCTCGAGGCTTGGCAGGGCAATTGGAACGCCTCTCCAGCTGAGGCGGGAGACCAAGGGTCCCTTTCCACGTGCCACAAGAATCCTGGGACTCCTATCAAGTTTCACGAGGAGTCAGGCATCGTCTCCTTTGGAGGCACTGATCTCCGCGTACCTCTGGAGTTTTCAAAGGATGTGAGGCCTCCGGTCGCGATGAGGTGGGGAACTCGGTCTTTCTCTGTGGTCTCCACAGGGGATTCAGACATCCTTTCTTCTTAGGAGATGCAAGACGAGCCTGCATTCCAGTCACTGCAGGGATATCCGGCCTTATTTCGAGTCAGGGCATCGCGGTGTCCATTCCACTTGAGGCCGCAAACTCAGGGTCCCTCTCACATACCTAGAGCTGAGAGAAGCCTCCTCTTGAGGTGCTTGTAGTAAGGTGGTATTCCTCAGGAGTCGAAGCCAGGGACTAACCTCTCATCTCGAGTTGATTTTTGGCCCACGGAGCTCTTTCGTGTTGCTACAGTGACCTCAGGATCCCTCTAGCCTTGAAACAGTGTTCTTGGGGTTTCTCTGGAGTGCCATCAAGGAAATCAAGGCTCCTTTCATGTGTGATGTGCAACACGGAATTGCTCTGCACGCAGTGCAGGGGAATCGGGCCTCATCTCGCGGCGAGGGGGAAGTCTCATGGTTTTTCTCGAGTTGCGGCGGGAACCTGGGGTATATTCTCGAGTTACGACGGGGATGGCCCTTCCACCCACGTGTTTCTTCAGCGACGTCAGGACTCCTGCCTAGTTGCGAGGGACAACTCTGGATTCACCTCGAGGCTTGGCAGGGAAATTGGGACGCCTCTCCAGCTGAGGCGGGAGACCAAGTGGCCCTTTCCAAGTGCCACAGGAATCCTGGGACTCCTATCAAGTTTCACGAGGAGTCAGGCATCGTCTCCTTTGGAGGCACTGATCTCCGCGTACCTCTGGAGTTTTCAAAGGATTTGAGGCCTCCTGTCGCGATGAGGTGGGGAACTAGGTCTTTCTCTGTGGTCTCCACAGGGGATTCAGACACCCTTTCGTCTTGGGAGATGCAAGACGAGCCTGCATTCCAGTCACTGCAGGGATATCCGGCCTTATTTCAAGTCAGGGCATTTCGGTGTCCATTGCACTTGAGGCCGCAAACTCAGGGTCCCTCTCACATACCTAGAGCTGAGAGAAGCCTCCTCTTGAGGTGTTTGTGGTAAGGTGGTATTCCTCTGGAGTCGAAGCCAGGGACTAACCTCTCATCTCGAGTTGATTTTTGGTCCACGGAGCTCTTTCGTGTTGCTACAGTGACCTCAGGATCCCTCTAGCCTTGAAACAGTGTTCTTGGGGTTTCTCTGGAGTGCCATCAAGGAAATCAAGGCTCCTTTCATGTGTGATGTGCAACACAGAATTGCTCTGCACGCAGTACAGGGGAATCGGGCCTCATCTCGCGGCGAGGGGGAAGTCTCATGGTTTTTCTCGAGTTGCGGCTGGAATTGGGGTATATTCTCGAGATACGACGGGGATGGCCCTTCCACTCACGTGTTTGTTCAGCCACGTCAGGACTCTTGCCTAGTTGCGAGACACAACTCGGGATTCTCCTCGAGGCTTGGCAAGGCAATTGGGACGCCTCTCCAGCTGAGGCGGGAGACCAAGAGTCCCGTTCCACGTGCCACAGGTATCCTGGGACTCCTATCAAGTTTCACGAGGAGTCAGGCATCGTCTCCTTTGGAGGCACTGATCTCCGCGTACCTCTGGAGTTTTCAAAGGATGTGAGGCCTCCGGTCGCGATGAGGTGGGGAACTAGGTCTTTCTCTGTGGTCTCCACAGGGGATTCAGACATCCTTTCATCTTGGGAGATGCAAGACGAGCCTGCATTCAAGTCACTGCAGGGATATCCAGCCTTATTTCGCGTCAGGGCATCGCGGTGTCCATTCCACTTGAGGCCGCAAACTCAGGGTCCCTCTCACATACCTAGAGCTGAGAGAAGCCTCCTCTTGAGGTGCTTGTGGTAAGGTGGTATTCCTCTGGAGTCGAAGCCAGGGAATAACCTCTCATCTCGTGTTGATTCTTGGTCCACGGAGCTCTTTCGTGTTGCTACAGTGACCTCAGGATCCCTCTAGCCTTGAAACAGTGTTCTTGGGGTTTCTCTGGAGTGCCATCAAGGAAATCAAGGCTCCTTTCATGTGTGATGTGCAACACGGAATTGCTCTGCACGCAATTCAGGGGAATCGGGCCTCATCTCGCGGCGAGGGGGAAGTCTCATGGTTTTTCTCGAGTTGCGGCGGGAACCTGGGGTATATTCTCGAGTTACGACGGGGATGGCCCTTCCACACACGTGTGTGATCAGCCATGTCAGGACTCCTGCCTAGTTGTGAGGGACAACTCGGGATTCTCCTCGAGGCTTTGCAGGGCAATTGGGACGCCTCTCCAGCTGAGACGGGAGACCAAGGGTCCCTTTCCACGTGCCACAGAAATCCTGGGTCTCCTATCAAGTTTCACGAGGAGTCAGGCATCGTCTCCTTTGGAGGCACTGATCTCCGCATACCTCTGGAGATTTCAAAGGATTTGAGGCCTCCTGTCGCGATGAGGTGGGGAACTAGGTCTTTCTCTGTGGTCTCCACAGGGGATTCAGACACCCTTTCGTCTTGGGAGATGCAAGACGAGCCTGCATTCCAGTCACTGCAGGGATATCCGGCCTTATTTCAAGTCAGGGCATCGTGGTGTCCATTCCACTTGAGGCCGCAAACTCAGGGTCCCTCTCACATACCTAGAGCTGAGAGAAGCCTCCTCTTGAGGTGCTTGTGGTAAGGTGGTATTCCTCTGGAGTCGAAGCCAGGGACTAACCTCTCATCTCGAGTTGATTTTTGGTCCACGGAGCTCTTTCGTGTTGCTACAGTGACCTCAGGATCCCTCTAGCCTTGAAACAGTGTTCTTGGGGTTTCTCTGGAGTGCCATCAAGGAAATCAAGGCTCCTTTCATGTGTGATGTGCAAGACGGAATTGCTCTACACGCAGAACAGGGGAATCGGGCCTCATCTCACATTGCGGGGGAAGTCTCATGGTTTTTCTCGAGTTGCGGCGGGAACCTGGGGTATATTCTCGAGTTACGACGGGGATGGCCCTTTCACCCACGTGTTTGTTCAGCCACGTCAGGACTCCTGCCTAGTTGCGAGGGAAAACTCGGGATTCTCCTCGAGGCTTGGCAGGGCAATTGGAACGCCTCTCCAGCTGAGGCGGGAGACCAAGGGTCCCTTTCCACGTGCCACAAGAATCCTGGGACTCCTATCAAGTTTCACGAGGAGTCAGGCATCGTCTCCTTTGGAGGCACTGATCTCCGCGTACCTCTGGAGTTTTCAAAGGATGTGAGGCCTCCGGTCGCGATGAGGTGGGGAACTCGGTCTTTCTCTGTGGTCTCCACAGGGGATTCAGACATCCTTTCTTCTTAGGAGATGCAAGACGAGCCTGCATTCCAGTCACTGCAGGGATATCCGGCCTTATTTCGAGTCAGGGCATCGCGGTGTCCATTCCACTTGAGGCCGCAAACTCAGGGTCCCTCTCACATACCTAGAGCTGAGAGAAGCCTCCTCTTGAGGTGCTTGTAGTAAGGTGGTATTCCTCAGGAGTCGAAGCCAGGGACTAACCTCTCATCTCGAGTTGATTTTTGGTCCACGGAGCTCTTTCGTGTTGCTACAGTGACCTCAGGATCCCTCTAGCCTTGAAACAGTGTTCTTGGGGTTTCTCTGGAGTGCCATGAAGGAAATCAAGGCTCCTTTCATGTGTGATGTGCAACACAGAATTGCTCTGCACGCAGTACAGGGGAATCGGGCCTCATCTTGCGGCGAGGGGGAAGTCTCATGGTTTTTCTCGAGTTGCGGTGGGAGCCTGGGGTATATTCTCGAGTTACGACGGGGATGGCCCTTCCACACTCGTGTTTGTTCAGCGACGTCAGGACTCTTGCCTAGTTGCGAGACACAACTCGGGATTCTCCTCGAGGCTTGGCAAGGCAATTGGGACGCCTCTCCAGCTGAGGCGGGAGACCAAGGGTCCCTTTCCACGTGCCACAGGAATCCTGGGACTCCTATCAAGTTTCACGAGGAGTCAGGCATCGTCTCCTTTGGAGGCACTGATCTCTGCGTAACTCTGGAGTTTTCAAAGGATGTAAGGCCTCCGGTCGCGCTGAGGTGGGGAACTCGGTCTTTCTCTGTGGTCTCCACAGGGGATTCAGACATCCTTTTATCTTGGGAGATGCAAGACGAGCCTGCATTCAAGTCAGTGCAGGGATATCCAGCCTTATTTCGCGTCAGGGCATCGCGGTGTCCATTCCACTTGAGGCCGCAAACTCAGGGTCCCTCTCACATACCTAGAGCTGAGAGAAGCCTCCTCTTGAGGTGCTTGTGGTAAGGTGGTATTCCTCTGGAGTCGAAGCCAGGGACTAACCTCTCATCTCGAGTTGATTTTTGGCCCACGGAGCTCTTTCGTGTTGCTACAGTGACCTCAGGATCCCTCTATCCTTGAAACAGTGTTCTTGGGGTTTCTCTGGAGTGCCATCAAGGAAATCAAGGCTCCTTTCATGTGATGTGCAACACGGAATTGCTGTGCACGCAGTGCAGGGGAATCGGGCCTCATCTCGCGGCGAGGGGGAAGTCTCATGGTTTTTCTCGAGTTGCGGCGGGAACCTGGGGTATATTCTCGAGTTACGACGGGGATGGCCCTTCCACCCACGTGTTTCTTCAGCGACGTCAGGACTCCTGCCTAGTTGCGAGGGACAACTCTGGATTCTCCTCGATGTTTGGCAGGGCAATTGGGACGCCTCTCCAGCTGAGGCGGGAGACCAAGTGTCCCTTTCCAAGTGCCACAGGAATCCTGGGACTCCTATCAAGTTTCACGAGGAGTCAGGCATCATCTCCTTCGGAGGCACTGATCTCCGCGTACCTCTGGAGTTTTCAAAGGATGTGAGGCTATCGGTCGCGATGAGGTGGGGAACTAAGTCTTTCTCTGTGCTTTCCACAGGGGATTCAGACATCCTTTCGTCCTGGGAGATGCAAGACGAGCCTGCATTGAAGTCACTGCACGGATATCCGGCCTTATTTCGAGTCAGGGCATCGCGGTGTCCATTCCACTTGAGGCCGCAAACTCAGGGTCCCTCTCACATACCTAGAGCTGAGAGAAGCCTCCTCTTGAGGTGCTTGTGGTAAGGTGGTATTCCTCTGGAGACGAATCCAGGGACTAACCTCTCTTTTCGAGTTGATTTTTGGTCCACAGAGTTCTTTCGTGTTGCTACAGTGACCTCAGGATCCCTCTATCCTTGAAACAGTGTTCTTGGGGTTTCTCTGGAGTGCCATCAAGGAAATCAAGGCTCCTTTCATGTGTGATGTGCAAGACGGAATTGCTCTGCACGCAGTACAGGGGAATCGGGCCTCATCTCGCATCGAGGGGGAAGTCTCATGGTTTTTCTCGAGTTGCGGCGGGAACCTGGGGTATATTCTCGAGTTACGACGGAGATGGCCCTTCTACCCACGTGTTTGTTCAGCCACGTCAGGACTCCTGCCTAGTTGCGAGGGACAACTCGGGATTCTCCTCGAGGCTTGGCAGGGCAATTGGAACGCCTCTCCAGCTGAGGCGGGAGACCAAGGTTCCCTTTCCACGTGCCACAAGAATCCTGGGACTCCTATCAAGTTTCACGAGGAGTCAGACATCGTCTCCTTTGGAGGCACTGATCTCCGCGTACCTCTGGAGTTTTCAAAGGATGTGAGGCCTCCGGTCCCGATGAGGTGGGGAACTAGGTCTTTCTCTGTGGTCTCCACAGGGGATTCAGACATCCATTCATCTTGCGAGATGCAAGACGAGCCTGCATTCAAGTCACTGCAGGGATATCCAGCCTTATTTCGCGTCAGGGCATCTCGGTGTCCATTCCACTTGAGGCCGGAAACTCAGGGTACCTCTCACATACCTAGAGCTGAGAGAAGCCTCCTCTTGAGGTGCTTGTGGTAAGGTTGTATTCCTCTGGAGTCGAAGCCAGGGACTAACCTCTCATCTCGAGTTGATTTTTGGTCCACGGAGCTCTTTCGTGTTGCTACAGTGACCTCAGGATCCCTCTAGCCTTGAAACAGTGTTCTTGGGGTTTCTCTGGAGTGCCATCAAGGAAATCAAGGCTCCTTTCATGTGTGATGTGCAACACGGAATTGCTCTGCACGCAGTGCAGGGGAATCGGGCCTCATCTTGCGGCGAGGGGGAAGTCTCATGGTTTTTCTCGAGTTGCGGCGGGAACCTGGGGTATATTCTCGAGTTACGACGGGGATGGCCCTTCCAACCACGTGTTTCTTCAGCGACGTCAGGACTCCTGCCTAGTTGCGAGGGACAACTCTGGATTCACCTCGAGGCTTGGCAGGGAAATTGGGACGCCTCTCCAGCTGAGGCGGGAGACCAAGTGGCCCTTTCCAAGTGCCACAGGAATCCTGGGACTCCTATCAAGTTTCACGAGGAGTCAGGCATCGTCTCCTTTGGAGGCACTGATCTCCGCGTACCTCTGGAGTTTTCAAAGGATATGAGGCTATCGGTCGCGATGAGGTGGGGAACTAAGTCTTTCTCTGTGCTTTCCACAGGGGATTCAGACATCCTTTCGTCCTGGGAGATGCAAGACGAGCCTGCATTGAAGTCACTGCAGGGATATCCGGCCTTATTTCGAGTCAGGGCATCGCGGTGTCCATTCCACTTGAGGCCGCAAACTCAGGGTCCCTCTCACATACCTAGAGCTGAGAGAAGCCTCCTCTTGAGGTGCTTGTGGTAAGGTGGTATTCCTCTGGAGACGAATCCAGGGACTAACCTCTCTTTTCGAGTTGATTTTTGGTCCACAGAGTTCTTTCGTGTTGCTACAGTGACCTCAGGATCCCTCTAGCCTTGAAACAGTGTTCTTGGGGTTTCTCTGGAGTGCCATGAAGGAAATCAAGGCTCCTTTCATGTGTGATGTGCAACACAGAATTGCTCTGCACGCAGTTCAGGGGAATCGGGCCTCATCTCGCATCGAGGGGGAAGTCTCATGGTTTTTCTCGAGTTGCGGCGGGAACCTGGGGTATATTCTCGAGTTACGACGGGGATGGCCCTTCCTCACACGTGTTTGTTCAGCGACGTCAGGACTCTTGCCTAGTTGCGAGACACAACTCGGGATTCTCCTCGAGGCTTGGCAAGGCAATTGGGACGCCTCTCCAGCTGAGGCGGGAGACCAAGGGTCCCTTTCCACGTGCCACAGGAATCCTGGGACTCCTATCAAGTTTCACGAGAAGTCAGGCATCGTCTCCTTTGGAGGCACTGATCTCCGCGTACCTCTGGAGTTTTCAAAGGATGTGAGGCCTCCGGTCGCGATGAGGTGGGGAACTAGGTCTTTCTCTGTGGTCTCCACAGGGGATTCAGACATCCTTTTATCTTGGGAGATGCAAGACGAGCCTGCATTCAAGTCACTGCAGGGATATCCAGCCTTATTTCGCGTCAGGGCATCGCGGTGTCCATTCCACTTGAGGCCGCAAACTCAGGGTCCCTCTCACATACCTAGAGCTGAGAGAAGCCTCCTCTTGAGGTGCTTGTGGTAAGGTGGTATTCCTCTGGAGTCGAAGCCAGGGACTAACCTCTCATCTCGAGTTGATTTTTGGCCCACGGAGCTCTTTCGTGTTGCTACAGTGACCTCAGGATCCCTCTATCCTTGAAACAGTGTTCTTGGGGTTTCTCTGGAGTGCCATCAAGGAAATCAAGGCTCCTTTCATGTGTGATGTGCAACACGGAATTGCTCTGCACGCAGTGCAGGGGAATCGGGCCTCATCTCGCGGCGAGGGGGAAGTCTCATGGTTTTTCTCGAGTTGCGGCGGGAACCTGGGGTATATTCTCGAGTTACGACGGGGATGGCCCTTCCACCCACGTGTTTCTTCAGCGACGTCAGGACTCCTGCCTAGTTGCGAGGGACAACTCTGGATTCACCTCGAGGCTTGGCAGGGAAATTGGGACGCCTCTCCAGCTGAGGCGGGAGACCAAGTGGCCCTTTCCAAGTGCCACAGGAATCCTGGGACTCCTATCAAGTTTCACGAGGAGTCAGGCATCGTCTCCTTTGGAGGCACTGATCTCCGCGTACCTCTGGAGTTTTCAAAGGATATGAGGCTATCGGTCGCGATGAGGTGGGGAACTAAGTCTTTCTCTGTGCTTTCCACAGGGGATTCAGACATCCTTTCGTCCTGGGAGATGCAAGACGAGCCTGCATTGAAGTCACTGCAGGGATATCCGGCCTTATTTCGAGTCAGGGCATCGCGGTGTCCATTCCACTTGAGGCCGCAAACTCAGGGTCCCTCTCACATACCTAGAGCTGAGAGAAGCCTCCTCTTGAGGTGCTTGTGGTAAGGTGGTATTCCTCTGGAGACGAATCCAGGGACTAACCTCTCTTTTCGAGTTGATTTTTGGTCCACAGAGTTCTTTCGTGTTGCTACAGTGACCTCAGGATCCCTCTAGCCTTGAAACAGTGTTCTTGGGGTTTCTCTGGAGTGCCATGAAGGAAATCAAGGCTCCTTTCATGTGTGATGTGCAACACAGAATTGCTCTGCACGCAGTTCAGGGGAATCGGGCCTCATCTCGCATCGAGGGGGAAGTCTCATGGTTTTTCTCGAGTTGCGGCGGGAACCTGGGGTATATTCTCGAGTTACGACGGGGATGGCCCTTCCACACACGTGTTTGTTCAGCGACGTCAGGACTCTTGCCTAGTTGCGAGACACAACTCGGGATTCTCCTCGAGGCTTGGCAAGGCAATTGGGACGCCTCTCCAGCTGAGGCGGGAGACCAAGGGTCCCTTTCCACGTGCCACAGGAATCCTGGGACTCCTATCAAGTTTCACGAGAAGTCAGGCATCGTCTCCTTTGGAGGCACTGATCTCCGCGTACCTCTGGAGTTTTCAAAGGATGTGAGGCCTCCGGTCCCGATGAGGTGGGGAACTAGGTCTTTCTCTGTGGTCTCCACAGGGGATTCAGACATCCTTTCATCTTGCGAGATGCAAGACGAGCCTGCATTCAAGTCACTGCAGGGATATCCAGCCTTATTTCGCGTCAGGGCATCTCGGTGTCCATTCCACTTGAGGCCGGAAACTCAGGGTACCTCTCACATACCTAGAGCTGAGAGAAGCCTCCTCTTGAGGTGCTTGTGGTAAGGTTGTATTCCTCTGGAGTCGAAGCCAGGGACTAACCTCTCATCTCGAGTTGATTTTTGGCCCACGGAGCTCTTTCGTGTTGCTACAGTGACCTCAGGATCCCTCTAGCCTTGAAACAGTGTTCTTGGGGTTTCTCTGGAGTGCCATCAAGGAAATCAAGGCTCCTTTCATGTGTGATGTGCAACACGGAATTGCTCTGCACGCACTGCAGGGGAATCGGGCCTCATCTCGCGGCGAGGGGGAAGTCTCATGGTTTTTCTCGAGTTGCGGCGGGAACCTGGGGTATATTCTCGAGTTACGACGGGGATGGCCCTTCCAACCACGTGTTTCTTCAGCGACGTCAGGACTCCTGCCTAGTTGCGAGGGACAACTCTGGATTCACCTCGAGGCTTGGCAGGGCAATTGGGACGCCTCTCCAGCTGAGGCGGGAGACCAAGTGTCCCTTTCCAAGTGCCACAGGAATCCTGGGACTCCTATCAGGTTTCACGAGGAGTCAGGCATCGTCTCCTTTGGAGGCACTGATCTCCGCGTACCTCTGGAGTTTTCAAAGGATATGAGGCTATCGGTCGCGATGAGGTGGGGAACTAAGTCTTTCTCTGTGCTTTCCACAGGGGATTCAGACATCCTTTCGTCCTGGGAGATGCAAGACGAGCCTGCATTGAAGTCACTGCAGGGATATCCGGCCTTATTTCGAGTCAGGGCATCGCGGTGTCCATTCCACTTGAGGCCGCAAACTCAGGGTCCCTCTCACATACCTAGAGCTGAGAGAAGCCTCCTCTTGAGGTGCTTGTGGTAAGGTGGTATTCCTCTGGAGACGAATCCAGGGACTAACCTCTCTTTTCGAGTTGATTTTTGGTCCACAGAGTTCTTTCGTGTTGCTACAGTGACCTCAGGATCCCTCTAGCCTTGAAACAGTGTTCTTGGGGTTTCTCTGGAGTGCCATGAAGGAAATCAAGGCTCCTTTCATGTGTGATGTGCAACACAGAATTGCTCTGCACGCAGTTCAGGGGAATCGGGCCTCATCTCGCATCGAGGGGGAAGTCTCATGGTTTTTCTCGAGTTGCGGCGGGAACCTGGGGTATATTCTCGAGTTACGACGGGGATGGCCCTTCCACACACGTGTTTGTTCAGCGACGTCAGGACTCTTGCCTAGTTGCGAGACACAACTCGGGATTCTCCTCGAGGCTTGGCAAGGCAATTGGGACGCCTCTCCAGCTGAGGCGGGAGACCAAGGGTCCCTTTCCACGTGCCACAGGAATCCTGGGACTCCTATCAAGTTTCACGAGAAGTCAGGCATCGTCTCCTTTGGAGGCACTGATCTCCGCGTACCTCTGGAGTTTTCAAAGGATGTGAGGCCTCCGGTCGCGATGAGGTGGGGAACTAGGTCTTTCTCTGTGGTCTCCACAGGGGATTCAGACATCCTTTTATCTTGGGAGATGCAAGACGAGCCTGCATTCAAGTCACTGCAGGGATATCCAGCCTTATTTCGCGTCAGGGCATCGCGGTGTCCATTCCACTTGAGGCCGCAAACTCAGGGTCCCTCTCACATACCTAGAGCTGAGAGAAGCCTCCTCTTGAGGTGCTTGTGGTAAGGTGGTATTCCTCTGGAGTCGAAGCCAGGGACTAACCTCTCATCTCGAGTTGATTTTTGGCCCACGGAGCTCTTTCGTGTTGCTACAGTGACCTCAGGATCCCTCTATCCTTGAAACAGTGTTCTTGGGGTTTCTCTGGAGTGCCATCAAGGAAATCAAGGCTCCTTTCATGTGATGTGCAACACGGAATTGCTGTGCACGCAGTGCAGGGGAATCGGGCCTCATCTCGCGGCGAGGGGGAAGTCTCATGGTTTTTCTCGAGTTGCGGCGGGAACCTGGGGTATATTCTCGAGTTACGACGGGGATGGCCCTTCCACCCACGTGTTTCTTCAGCGACGTCAGGACTCCTGCCTAGTTGCGAGGGACAACTCTGGATTCTCCTCGATGTTTGGAAGGGCAATTGGGACGCCTCTCCAGCTGAGGCGGGAGACCAAGTGTCCCTTTCCAAGTGCCACAGGAATCCTGGGACTCCTATCAAGTTTCACGAGGAGTCAGGCATCATCTCCTTCGGAGGCACTGATCTCCGCGTACCTCTGGAGTTTTCAAAGGATGTGAGGCTATCGGTCGCGATGAGGTGGGGAACTAAGTCTTTCTCTGTGCTTTCCACAGGGGATTCAGACATCCTTTCGTCCTGGGAGATGCAAGACGAGACTGCATTGAAGTCACTGCACGGATATCCGGCCTTATTTCGAGTCAGGGCATCGCGGTGTCCATTCCACTTGAGGCCGCAAACTCAGGGTCCCTCTCACATACCTAGAGCTGAGAGAAGCCTCCTCTTGAGGTGCTTGTGGTAAGGTGGTATTCCTCTGGAGACGAATCCAGGGACTAACCTCTCTTTTCGAGTTGATTTTTGGTCCACAGAGTTCTTTCGTGTTGCTACAGTGACCTCAGGATCCCTCTATCCTTGAAACAGTGTTCTTGGGGTTTCTCTGGAGTGCCATCAAGGAAATCAAGGCTCCTTTCATGTGTGATGTGCAAGACGGAATTGCTCTGCACGCAGTACAGGGGAATCGGGCCTCATCTCGCATCGAGGGGGAAGTCTCATGGTTTTTCTCGAGTTGCGGCGGGAACCTGGGGTATATACTCGAGTTACGACGGAGATGGCCCTTCCACCCACGTGTTTGTTCAGCCACGTCAGGACTCCTGCCTAGTTGCGAGGGACAACTCGGGATTCTCCTCGAGGCTTGGCAGGGCAATTGGAACGCCTCTCCAGCTGAGGCGGGAGACCAAGGTTCCCTTTCCACGTGCCACAAGAATCCTGGGACTCCTATCAAGTTTCACGAGGAGTCAGACATCGTCTCCTTGGGAGGCACTGATCTCCGCGTACCTCTGGAGTTTTCAAAGGATGTGAGGCCTCCGGTCCCGATGAGGTGGGGAACTAGGTCTTTCTCTGTGGTCTCCACAGGGGATTCAGACATCCTTTCATCTTGCGAGATGCAAGACGAGCCTGCATTCAAGTCACTGCAGGGATATCCAGCCTTATTTCGCGTCAGGGCATCTCGGTGTCCATTCCACTTGAGGCCGGAAACTCAGGGTACCTCTCACATACCTAGAGCTGAGGGAAGCCTCCTCTTGAGGTGCTTGTGGTAAGGTTGTATTCCTCTGGAGTCGAAGCCAGGGACTAACCTCTCATCTCGAGTTGATTTTTGGCCCACGGAGCTCTTTCGTGTTGCTACAGTGACCTCAGGATCCCTCTAGCCTTGAAACAGTGTTCTTGGGGTTTCTCTGGAGTGCCATCAAGGAAATCAAGGCTCCTTTCATGTGTGATGTGCAACACGGAATTGCTCTGCACGCAGTGCAGGGGAATCGGGCCTCATCTCGCGGCGAGGGGGAAGTCTCATGGTTTTTCTCGAGTTGCGGCGGGAACCTGGGGTATATTCTCGAGTTACGACGGGGATGGCCCTTCCACCCACGTGTTTCTTCAGCGACGTCAGGACTCCTGCCTAGTTGCGAGGGACAACTCTGGATTCACCTCGAGGCTTGGCAGGGCAATTGGGACGCCTCTCCAGCTGAGGCGGGAGACCAAGTGGCCCTTTCCAAGTGCCACAGGAATCCTGGGACTCCTATCAAGTTTCACGAGGAGTCAGGCATCGTCTCCTTTGGAGGCACTGATCTCCGCGTACCTCTGGAGTTTTCAAAGGATGTGAGGCTATCGGTCGCGATGAGGTGGGGAACTAAGTCTTTCTCTGTGCTTTCCACAGGGGATTCAGACATCCTTTCGTCCTGGGAGATGCAAGACGAGCCTGCATTGAAGTCACTGCAGGGATATCCGGCCTTATTTCGAGTCAGGGCATCGCGGTGTCCATTCCACTTGAGGCCGCAAACTCAGGGTCCCTCTCACATACCTAGAGCTGAGAGAAGCTTCCTCTTGAGGTGCTTGTGGTAAGGTGGTATTCCTCTGGAGACGAATCCAGGGACTAACCTCTCTTTTCGAGTTGATTTTTGGTCCACAGAGT
This sequence comes from Cervus elaphus, assembly GCF_910594005.1. NCBI lineage: Eukaryota > Metazoa > Chordata > Mammalia > Artiodactyla > Cervidae > Cervus > Cervus elaphus. The sequence continues at coordinate 5,244,252 of NW_025316779.1, forward strand.
TCTTTCGTGTTGCTACAGTGACCTCAGGATCCCTCTATCCTTGAAACAGTGTTCTTGGGGTTTCTCTGGAGTGCCATCAAGGAAATCAAGGCTCCTTTCATGTGTGATGTGCAAGACGGAATTGCTCTGCACGCAGTACAGGGGAATCGGGCCTCATCTCTCATCGAGGGGGAAGTCTCATGGTTTTTCTCGAGTTGCGGCGGGAACCTGGGGTATATTCTCGAGTTACGACGGGGATGGCCCTTCCACCCACGTGTTTGTTCAGCCACGTCAGGACTCCTGCCTAGTTGCGAGGGACAACTCGGGATTCTCCTCGAGGCTTGGCAGGGCAATTGGAACGCCTCTCCAGCTGAGGCGGGAGACCAAGGGTCCCTTTCCACGTGCCACAAGAATCCTGGGACTCCTATCAAGTTTCACGAGGAGTCAGGCATCGTCTCCTTTGGAGGCACTGATCTCCGCGTACCTCTGGAGTTTTCAAAGAATGTGAGGCCTCCGGTCGCGATGAGGTGGGGAACTAGGTCTTTCTCTGTGGTCTCCACAGGGGATTCAGACATCCTTTCTTCTTGGGAGAAGCAAGAAGAGCCTGCATTCAAGTCACTGCAGGGATATCCGGCCTTATTTCGAGTCAGGGCATCGCGGTGTCCATTCCACTTGAGGCCGCAAACTCAGGATCCCTCTCACATACCTAGAGCTGAGAGAAGCCTCCTCTTGAGGTGCTTGTAGTAAGGTGGTATTCCTCTGGAGTCGAAGCCAGGGACTAACCTCTCATCTCGTGTTGATTCTTGGTCCACAGAGCTCTTTCCTGTTGCTACAGTGACCTCAGGATCCCTCTAGCCTTGAAACAGTGTTCTTGGGGTTTCTCTGGAGTGCCATGAAGGAAATCAAGGCTCCTTTCATGTGTGATGTGCAACACAGAATTGCTCTGCACGCAGTGCAGGGGAATCGGGCCTCATCTCGCGGCGAGGGGGAAGTCTCATGGTTTTTCTCGAGTTGCGGCGGGAACCTGGGGTATATTCTCGAGTTACGACGGGGATGGCCCTTCCACACACGTGTTTGTTCAGCCACGTCAGGACTCCTGCCTAGTTGCGAGGGACAACTCGGGATTCTCCTCGAGGCTTTGCAGGGCAATTGGGACGCCTCTCCAGCTGAGACGGGAGACCAAGGGTCCCTTTCCACGTGCCACAGGAATCCTGGGACTCCTATCAAGTCTCACGAGGAGTCAGGCATCGTCTCCTTTGGAGGCACTGATCTCAGCGTACCTCTGGAGTTTTCAAAGGATGTGAGGCATCCGGTCGCGATGAGGTGGGGAACTAGGTCTTTCTCTGTGGTCTCCACAGGGGATTCAGACATCCTTTCATCTTGGGAGATGCAAGACGAGCCTGCATTCAAGTCACTGCAGGGATATCCAGCCTTATTTCGCGTCAGGGCATCGCGGTGTCCATTCCACTTGAGGCCGCAAACTCAGGGTCCCTCTCACATACCTAGAGCTGAGAGAAGCCTCCTCTTGAGGTGCTTGTGGTAAGGTGGTATTCCTCTGGAGTCGAAGCCAGGGACTAACCTCTCATCTCGAGTTGATTTTTGGCCCACGGAGCTCTTTCGTGTTGCTACAGTGACCTCAGGATCCCTCTAGCCTTGAAACAGTGTTCTTGGGGTTTCTCTGGAGTGCCATCAAGGAAATCAAGGCTCCTTTCATGTGTGATGTGCAACACGGAATTGCTCTGCACGCAGTGCAGGGGAATCGGGCCTCATCTCGCGGCGAGGGGGAAGTCTCATGGTTTTTCTCGAGTTGCGGCGGGAACCTGGGGTATATACTCGAGTTACGACGGGGATGGCCCTTCCACCCACGTGTTTGTTCAGCCACGTCAGGACTCCTGCCTAGTTAAGAGGGACAACTCGGGATTCTCCTCGAGGCTTGGCAGGGCAATTGGAACGCCTCTCCAGCTGAGGCGGGAGACCAAGGGTCTCTTTCCATGTGCCACAAGAATCCTGGGACTCCTATCAAGTTTCACGAGGAGTCAGGCATCGTCTCCTTTGGAGGCACTGATCTCCGCGTACCTCTGGAGTTTTCAAAGGATGTGAGGCCTCCGGTCGCGATGAGGTGGGGAACTAGGTGTTTCTCTGTGGTCTCCACAGGGGATTCAGACATCCTTTCTTCTTGGGAGATGCAAGACGAGCCTGCATTCAAGTCACTGCAGGGATATCCGGCCTTATTTCGAGTCAGGGCATCGCGGTGTCCATTCCACTTGAGGCCGCAAACTCAGGATCCCTCTCACATACCTAGAGCTGAGAGAAGCCTCCTCTTGAGGTGCTTGTGGTAAAGTGGTATTCCTCTGGAGTCGAAGCCAGGGACTAACCTCTCATCTCGTGTTGATTCTTGGTCCACGGAGCTCTTTCGTGTTGCTACAGTGACCTCAGGATCCCTCTAGCCTTGAAACAGTGTTCTTGGGGTTTCTCTGGAGTGCCATCAAGGAAATCAAGGCTCCTTCAAGTGTGATGTGCAACACGGAATTGCTCTGCACGCAGTGCAGGGGAATCGGGCCTCATCACGCGGCGAGGGGGAAGACTCATGGTTTTTCTCGAGTTGCGGCGGGAACCTGGGGTATATTCTCGAGTTGCGACGCGGATGGCCCTTCCACACACGTGTTTCTTCAGCGACGTCAGGACTCCTGCCTAGTTGCGAGGGACAACTCGGGATTCTCCTCGAGGCTTTGCAGGGCAATTGGGACGCCTCTCCAGCTGAGACGGGAGACCAAGGGTCCCTTTCCACGTGCCACAGGAATCCTGGGTCTCCTATCAAGTTTCACGAGGAGTCAGGCATCGTCTCCTTTGGAGGCACTGATCTCCGCATACCTCTGGAGTTTTCAAAGGATTTGAGGCCTCCTGTCGCGATGAGGTGGGGAACTAGGTCTTTCTCTGTGGTCTCCAAGGGGATTCAGACACCCTTTCGTCTTGGTAGATGCAAGACGAGCCTGCATTCCAGTCACTGCAGGGATATCCGGCCTTATTTCGAGTCAGGGCATCGCGGTGTCCATTCCACTTGAGGCCGCAAACTCAGGGTCCCTCTCACATACCTAGAGCTGAGAGAAGCCTCCTCTTGAGGTGCTTGTGGTAAGGTGGTATTCCTCTGGAGTCGAAGCCAGGGACTAACCTCTCATCTCGAGTTGATTTTTGGTCCACGGAGCTCTTTCGTGTTGCTACAGTGACCTCAGGATCCCTCTAGCCTTGAAACAGTGTTCTTGGGGTTTCTCTGGAGTGCCATGAAGGAAATCAAGGCTCCTTTCATGTGTGATCTGCAACACAGAATTGCTCTGCACGCAGTGCAGGGGAATCGGGACTCATCTCGCGGCGAGGGGGAAGTCTCATGGTTTTTCTCGAGTTGCGGCGGGAACCTGGGGTATATTCGCGAGTTACGACGGGGATGGCCGTTCCACACACGTGTGTGTTCAGCCATGTCAGGACTCTTGCCTAGTTGCGAGACACAACTCGGGATTCTCCTCGAGGCTTGGCAAGGCAATTGGGACGCCTCTCCAGCTGAGGCGGGAGACCAAGTGTCCCTTTCCAAGTGCCACAGGTATCCTGGGACTCCTATCAAGTTTCACGAGGTGTCAGGCATCGTCTCCTTTGGAGGCACTGATCTCCACGTACCTCTGGAGTTTTCAAAGGATGTGAGGCTATCGGTCGTGATGAGGTGGGGAACTAAGTCTTTCTCTGTGCTTTCCACAGGGGATTCAGACATCCTTTCGTCCTGGGAGATGCAAGACGAGCCTGCATTGAAGTCACTGCAGGGATATCCGGCCTTATTTCGAGTCAGGGCATCGCGGTGTCCATTCCACTTGAGGCCGCAAACTCAGGGTCCCTCTCACATACCTAGAGCTGAGAGAAGCCTCCTCTTGAGGTGCTTGTGGTAAGGTGGTATTCCTCTGGAGACGAATCCAGGGACTAACCTCTCTTTTCGAGTTGATTTTTGGTCCACAGAGTTCTTTCGTGTTGCTACAGTGACCTCAGGATCCCTCTAGCCTTGAAACAGTGTTCTTGGGGTTTCTCTGGAGTGCCATCAAGGAAATCAAGGCTCCTTTCATGTGTGATGTGCAAGAGGGAATTGCTCTGCACGCAGTACAGGGGAATCGGGCCTCATCTCGCATCGAGGGGGAAGTCTCATGGTTTTTCTCGAGTTGCGGCGGGAACCTGGGGTATATTCTCGAGTTACGACGGGGATGGCCCTTCCACCCACGTGTTTGTTCAGCCACGTCAGGACTCCTGCCTAGTTGCGAGGGACAACTCGGGATTCTCCTCGAGGCTTGGCAGGGCAATTGGAACGCCTCTCCAGCTGAGGCGGGAGACCAAGGGTCCCTTTCCACGTGCCACAGGAATCCTGGGACTCCTATCAAGTTTCACGAGGAGTCAGGCATCGTCTCCTTTGGAGGCACTGATCTCCGCGTACCTCTGGATTTTTCAAAGGATGTGAGGCCTCCGGTCGCGATGAGGTGGGGAACTAGGTGTTTCTCTGTGGTCTCCACAGGGGATTCAGACATCCTTTCTTCTTGGGAGATGCAAGACGAGCCTGCATTCAAGTCACTGCAGGGATATCCGGCCTTATTTCGAGTCAGGGCATCGCGGTGTCCATTCCACTTGAGGCCGCAAACTCAGGGTCCCTCTCACATACCTAGAGCTGAGAGAAGCCTCCTCTTGAGGTGCTTGTGGTAAGGTGGTATTCCTCTGGAGTCGAAGCCAGGGACTACCCTCTCATTTCGAGTTGATTTTTGGCCCACGGAGCTCTTTCGTGTTGCTACAGTGACCTCAGGATCCCTCTATCCTTGAAACAGTGTTCTTGGGGTTTCTCTGGAGTGCCATCAAGGAAATCAAGGCTCCTTTCATGTGTGATGTGCAACACGGCATTGCTCTGCACGCAGTGTAGGGGAATCGGGCCTCATCTCGCGGCGAGGGGGAAGTCTCATGGTTTTTCTCGAGTTGCGGCGGGAACCTGGGGTATATTCTCGAGTTACGACGGGGATGGCCCTTCCACCCACGTGTTTCTTCAGCGACGTCAGGACTCCTGCCTAGTTGCGAGACACAACTCAGGATTCTCCTCGAGGCTTGGCAGGGCAATTGGGACGCCTCTCCAGCTGAGGCGGGAGACCAAGTGTCCCTTTCCAAGTGCCACAGGTATCCTGGGACTCCTATCAAGTTTCACGAGGTGTCAGGCATCGTATCCTTTGGAGGCACTGATCTCCGCGTACCTCTGGAGTTTTCAAAGGATGTGAGGCTATCGGTCGCGATGAGGTGGGGAACTAAGTCTTTCTCTGTGCTTTCCACAGGGGATTCAGACATCCTTTCGTCCTGGGAGATGCAAGACGAGCCTGCATTGAAGTCACTGCAGGGATATCCGGCCTTATTTCGAGTCAGGGCATCGCGGTGTCCATTCCACTTGAGGCCGCAAACTCAGGGTCCCTCTCACATACCTAGAGCTGAGAGAAGCCTCCTCTTGAGGTGCTTGTGGTAAGGTGGTATTCCTCTGGAGACGAATCCAGAGACTAACCTCTCTTTTCGAGTTGATTTTTGGTCCACAGAGTTCTTTCATGTTGCTACAGTGACCTCAGGATCCCTCTAGCCTTGAAACAGTGTTCTTGGGGTTTCTCTGGAGTGCCATGAAGGAAATCAAGGCTCCTTTCATGTGTGATGTGCAACACAGAATTGCTCTGCACGCAGTGCAGGGGAATCGGGCCTCATCTCGCGGCGAGGGGGAAGTCTCATGGTTTTTCTCGAGTTGCGGCGGGAACATGGGGTATATTCTCGAGTTACGACGGGGATGGCCCTTCCACACACGTGTTTGTTCAGCCACGTCAGGACTCTTGCCTAGTTGCGAGGGACAACTCGGGATTCTCCTCGAGGCTTGGCAAGGCAATTGGGACGCCTCTCCAGCTGAGGCGGGAGACCAAGGGTCCCTTTCCACGTGCCACAGGAATCCTGGGACTCCTATCAAGTTTCACGAGGAGTCAGGCATCGTCTCCTTTGGAGGCACTGATCTCCGCGTACCTCTGGAGTTTTCAAAGGATGTGAGGCCTCCGGTCGCGATGAGGTGGGGAACTAGGTCTTTCTCTGTGGTCTCCACAGGGGATTCAGACATCCTTTCATCTTGGGAGATGCAAGACGAGCCTGCATTCAAGTCACTGCAGGGATATCCAGCCTTATTTCGCGTCAGGGCATCGCGGTGTCCATTCCACTTGAGGCCGCAAACTCAGGGTCCCTCTCACATACCTAGAGCTGAGAGAAGCCTCCTCTTGAGGTGCTTGTGGTAAGGTGGTATTCCTCTGGAGTCGAAGCCAGGGACTAACCTCTCATCTCGAGTTGATTTTTGGCCCACGGAGCTCTTTCGTGTTGCTACAGTGACCTCAGGATCCCTCTAGCCTTGAAACAGTGTTCTTGGGGTTTCTCTGGAGTGCCATCAAGGAAATCAAGGCTCCTTTCATGTGTGATGTGCAAGACGGAATTGCTCTGCACGCAGTACAGGGGAATCGGGCCTCATCTCGCGGCGAGGGGGAAGTCTCATGGTTTTTCTCGAGTTGCGGCGGGAACCTGGGGTATATTCTCGAGTTACGACGGGGATGGCCCTTCCACCCACGTGTTTCTTCAGCGACGTCAGGACTCCTGCCTAGTTGCGAGGGACAACTCTGGATTCTCCTCGAGGCTTGGCAGGGCAATTGGGACGCCTCTCCAGCTGAGGGGGGAGACCAAGTGTCCCTTTCCAAGTGCCACAGGAATCCTGGGACTCCTATCAAGTTTCACGAGGAGTCAGGCATCGTCTCCTTTGGAGGCACTGATCTCCGCGTACCTCTGGAGTTTTCAAAGGACGTGAGGCTATCGGTCGCGATGAGGTGGGGTACTAAGTCTTTCTCTGTGCTTTCCACAGGGGATTCAGACATCCTTTCGTCCTGGGAGATGCAAGACGAGCCTGCATTGAAGTCACTGCAGGGATATCCGGCCTTATTTCGAGTCAGGGCATCGCGGTGTCCATTCCACTTGAGGCCGCAAACTCAGGGTCCCTCTCACATACCTAGAGCTGAGAGAAGCCTCCTCTTGAGGTGCTTGTGGTAAGGTGGTATTCCTCTGGAGACGAATCCAGGGACTAACCTCTCTTTTCGAGTTGATTTTTGGTCCACAGAGTTCTTTCGTGTTGCTACAGTGACCTCAGGATCCCTCTATCCTTGAAACAGTGTTCTTGGGGTTTCTCTGGAGTGCCATCAAGGAAATCAAGGCCTCTTTCATGTGTGATGTGCAAGACGGAATTGCTCTGCACGCAGTGCAGGGGAATCGGGCCTCATCTCGCGGCGAGGGGGAAGTCTCATGGTTTTTCTCGAGTTGCGGCGGGAACCTGGGGTATATTCTCGAGTTACGACGGGGATGGCCCTTCCACACACGTTTTTGTTCAGCCACGTCAGGACTCTTGCCTAGTTGCGAGACACAACTCGGGATTCTCCTCGAGGCTTGGCAAGGCAATTGGGACGCCTCTCCAGCTGAGGCGGGAGACCAAGGGTCCCTTTCCACGTGCCACAGGAATCCTGGGACTCCTATCAAGTTTCACGAGGAGTCAGGCATCGTCTCCTTTGGAGGCACTGATCTCCGCGTACCTCTGGAGTTTTCAAAGGATGTGAGGCCTCCGGTCGCGATGAGGTGGGGAACTAGGCCTTTCTCTGTGGTCTCCACAGGGGATTCAGACATCCTTTCATCTTGGGAGATGCAAGACGAGCCTGCATTCATGTCACTGCAGGGATATCCAGCCTTATTTCGCGTCAGGGCATCGCGGTGTTCATTCCACTTGAGTCCGAAAACTCAGGGCCCCTCTCACGTACCTAGAGCTGAGAGAAGCCTCCTCTTGAGGTGCTTGTGGTAAGGTGGTATTCCTCTGGAGTCGAAGCCAGGGACAAACCTCTCATCTCGAGTTGATTTTTGGCCCACGGAGCTCTTTCGTGTTGCTACAGTGACCTCAGGATCCCTCTAGCCTTGAAACAGTGTTCTTGGGGTTTCTCTGGAGTGCCATCAAGGAAATCAAGGCTCCTTTCATGTGTGATGTGCAACACGGAATTGCTCTGCACGCAGTGCAGGGGAATCGGGCCTCATCTCGCGGCGAGGGGGAAGTCTCATGGTTTTTCTCGAGTTGCGGCGGGAACCTGGGGTATATTCTCGAGTTACGACGGGGATGGCCCTTCCACCCACGTGTTTCTTCAGCGACGTCAGGACTCCTGCCTAGTTGCGAGGGACAACTCTGGATTCTCCTCGAGGCTTGGCAGGGCAATTGGGACGCCTCTCCAGCTGAGGTGGGAGACCAAGTGTCCCTTTCCAAGTGCCACAGGAATCCTGGGACTCCTATCAAGTTTCACGAGGAGTCAGGCATCGTCTCCTTTGGAGGCACTGATCTCCGCGTACCTCTGGAGTTTTCAAAGGATGTGAGGCTATCGGTCGCGATGAGGTGGGGAACTAAGTCTTTCTCTGTGCTTTCCACAGGGGATTCAGACATCCTTTCGTCCTGGGAGATGCAAGACGAGCCTGCATTGAAGTCACTGCAGGGATATCCGGCCTTATTTCGAGTCAGGGCATCGCGGTGTCCATTCCACTTGAGGCCGCAAACTCAGGGTCCCTCTCACATACCTAGAGCTGAGAGAAGCCTCCTCTTGAGGTGCTTGTGGTAAGGTGGTATTCCTCTGGAGACGAATCCAGGGACTAACCTCTCTTTTCGAGTTGATTTTTGGTCCACAGAGTTCTTTCGTGTTGCTACAGTGACCTCAGGATCCCTCTATCCTTGAAACAGTGTTCTTGGGGTTTTTCTGGAGTGCCATCAAGGAAATCAAGGCTCCTTTCATGTGTGATGTGCAAGATGGAATTGTTCTGCACGCAGTACAGGGGAATCGGGCCTCATCTCTCATCGAGGGGGAAGTCTCATGGTTTTTCTCGAGTTGCGGCGGGAACCTGGGGTATATTCTCGAGTTACGACGGGGATGGCCCTTCCACACACATGTTTGTTCAGCCACGTCAGGACTCCTGCCTAGTTGCGAGGGACAACTCGGGATTCTCCTCGAGGCTTGGCAGGGCAATTGGAACGCCTCTCCAGCTGAGGCGGGAGACCAAGGGTCCCTTTCCACGTGCCACAAGAATCCTGGGACTCCTATCAAGTTTCACGAGGAGTCAGGCATCGTCTCCTTTGGAGGCACTGATCTCCGCATACCTCTGGAGTTTTCAAAGGATGTGAGGCCTCCGGTCGCGATGAGTTGGGGAACTAGGTCTTTCTCTGTGGTCTCCACAGGCGATTCAGACATCCTTTCTTCTTGGGAGATGCAAGACGAGCCTGCATTCAAGTCACTGCAGGGATATCCGGCCTTATTTCGAGTCAGGGCATCGCGGTGTCCATTTCACTTGAGGCCGCAAACTCAGGATCCCTCTCACATACCTAGAGCTGAGAGAAGCCTCCTCTTGAGGGGCTTGTGGTAAGGTGGTATTCCTCAGGAGTCGAAGCCAGGGACTAACCTCTCATCTCGTGTTGATTCTTCGTCCACGGAGCTCTTTTGTGTTGCTACAGTGACCTCAGGATCCCTCTATCCTTGAAACAGTGTTCTTGGGTTTTCTCTGGAGTGCCATCAAGGAAATCAAGGCTCCTTTCATGTGTGATGTGCAAGACGGAATTGCTCTGCACGCAGTGCAGGGGAATCGGGCCTCATCTCGCGGCGAGGGGGAAGTCTCATGGTTTTTCTCGAGTTGCGGCGGGAACCTGGGGTATATTCTCGAGTTACGACGGGGATGGCCCTTCCACACACGTGTGTGTTCAGCCATGTCAGGACTCCTGCCTAGTTGCGAGGGACAACTCGGGATTCTCCTCGAGGCTTTGCAGGGCAATTGGGACGCCTCTCCAGCTGAGACGGGAGACCAAGGGTCCCTTTCCACGTGCCACAGGAATCCTGGGTCTCCTATCAAGTTTCACGAGGAGTCAGGCATCGTCTCCTTTGGAGGCACTGATCTCCGCATACCTCTGGAGTTTTCAAAGGATTTGAGGCCTCCTGTCGCGATGAGGTGGGGAACTAGGTCTTTCTCTGTGGTCTCCACAGGGGATTCAGACACCCTTTCGTCTTGGGAGATGCAAGACTAGCCTGCATTCCAGTCACTGCAGGGATATCGGGGCTTATTTTGAGTCAGGGCATCGCGGTGTCCATTCCACTTGAGGCCGCAAACTCAGGGTCCCTCTCACATACCTAGAGCTGAGAGAAGCCTCCTCTTGAGGTGCTTGTGGTAAGGTGGTATTCCTCAGGATTCGAAGCCAGGGACTAACCTCTCATCTCGAGTTGATTTTTGGTCCACGGAGCTCTTTCGTGTTGCTACAGTGACCTCAGGATCCCTCTAGCCTTGAAACAGTGTTCTTGGGGTTTCTCTGGAGTGCCATGAAGGAAATCAAGGCTCCTTTCATGTGTGATGTGCAACACAGAATTGCTCTGCACGCAGTGCAGGGGAATCGGGCCTCATCTCGCGGCGAGGGGGAAGTCTCATGGTTTTTCTCGAGTTGCGGCGGGAACCTGGGGTATATTCTCGAGTTACGACGGGGATGGCCCTTCCACACACGTGTTTGTTCAGCCACGTCAGGACTCTTGCCTAGTTGCGAGACACAACTCGGGATTCTCCTCGAGGCTTGGCAAGGCAATTGGGACGCCTCTCCAGCTGAGGCGGGAGACCAACGGTCCCTTTCCACGTGCCACAGGAATCCTGGGACTCCTATCAAGTTTCACGAGGAGTCAGGCATCGTCTCCTTTGGAGGCACTGATCTCCGCGTACCTCTGGAGTTTTCAAAGGATGTGAGGCCTCCGGTCGCGATGAGGTGGGGAACTAGGTCTTTCTCTGTGGTCTCCACAGGGGATTCAGACACCCTTTCTTCTTGGGAGATGCAAGACGAGCCTGCATTCATGTCACTGCAGGGATATCCAGCCTTATTTCGCGTCAGGGCATCGCGGTGTCCATTCCACTTGAGGCCGCAAACTCAGGGTCCCTCTCACATACCTAGAGCTGAGAGAAGCCTCCTCTTGAGGTGCTTGTGGTAAGGTGGTATTCCTCTGGAGTCGAAGCCAGGGACTAACCTCTCATCTCGAGTTGATTTTTGGCCCACGGAGCTCTTTCGTGTTGCTACAGTGAACTCAGGATCCCTCTAGCCTTGAAACAGTGTTCTTGGGGTTTCTCTGGAGTGCCATGAAGGAAATCAAGGCTCCTTTCATGTGTGATGTGCAACACGGAATTGCTCTGCACGCAGTGCAGGGGAATCGGGCCTCATCTCGCGGCGAGGGGGAAGTCTCATGGTTTTTCTCGAGTTGCGGCGGGAACCTGGGGTATATTCTCGAGTTACGACGGGGATGGCCCTTCCACCCACGTGTTTCTTCAGCGACGTCAGGACTCCTGCCTAGTTGTGAGGGACAACTCTGGATTCTCCTCGAGGCTTGGCAGGGCAATTGGGACGCCTCTCCAGCTGAGGGGGGAGACCAAGTGTCCCTTTCCAAGTGCCACAGGAATCCTGGGACTCCTATCAAGTTTCACGAGGAGTCAGGCATCGTCTCCTTTGGAGGCACTGATCTCCGCGTACTTCTGGAGTTTTCAAAGGATGTGAGGCTATTGGTCGCGATGAGGTGGGGAACTAAGTCTTTCTCTGTGCTTTCCACAGGGGATTCAGACATCCTTTCGTCCTGGGAGATGCAAGACGAGCCTGCATTGAAGTCACTGCAGGGATATCCGGCCTTATTTCGAGTCAGGGCATCGCGGTGTCCATTCCACTTGAGGCCGCAAGCTCAGGATTCCTCTCACATACCTAGAGCTGAGAGAAGCCTCCTCTTGAGGTGCTTGTGGTAAGGTGGTATTCCTCAGGAGTCGAAGCCAGGGACTAACCTCTCATCTCGTGTTGATTCTTGGTCCACAGAGCTCTTTCGTGTTGCTACAGTGACCTCAGGATCCCTCTAGCCTTGAAACAGTGTTCTTGGGGTTTCTCTGGAGTGCCATCAAGGAAATCAAGGCTCCTTTCATGTGTGATGTGCAACACGGAATTGCTCTGCACGCAGTGCAGGGGAATCGGGCCTCATCTCGCGGCGAGGGGGAAGTCTCATGGTTTTTCTCGAGTTGCGGCGGGAACCTGGGGTATATTCTCGAGTTACGACGGGGATGGCCCTTCCACACACGTGTTTGTTCAGCCACCTCAGGACTCTTGCCTAGTTGCGAGACACAACTCGGGATTCTCCTCGAGGCTTGGCAAGGCAATTGGGACGCCTCTCCAGCTGAGGCGGGAGACCAAGGGTCCCTTTCCACGTGCCACAGGAATCCTGGGACTCCTATCAAGTTTCACGAGGAGTCAGGCATCGTCTCCTTTGGAGGCACTGATCTTCGCATACCTCTGGAGTTTTCAAAGGATTTGAGGCCTCCTGTCGCAATGAGGTCGGGAACTAGGTCTTTCTCTGTGGTCTCCACAGGGGATTCAGACACCCTTTCGTCTTGGGAGATGCAAGACGAGCCTGCATTCCAGTCACTGCAGGGATATCCGGCCTTATTTCGAGTCAGGGCATCGCGGTGTCCATTCCACTTGAGGCCGCAAACTCAGGGTCCCTCTCACATACCTAGAGCTGAGAGAAGCCTCCTCTTGAGGTGCTTGTGGTAAGGTGATATTCCTCTGGAGTCGAAGCCAGGGACTAACCTCTCATCTCGAGTTGATTTTTGGTCCACGGAGCTCTTTCGTGTTGCTACAGTGACCTCAGGATCCCTCTAGCCTTGAAACAGTGTTCTTGGGGTTTCTCTGGAGTGCCATGAAGGAAATCAAGGCTCCTTTCATGTGTGATGTGCAACACGGAATTGCTCTGCACGCAGTGCAGGGGAATCGGGCCTCATCTCGCGGCGAGGGGGAAGTCTCATGGTTTTTCTCGAGTTGCGGCGGGAACCTGGGGTATATTCTCGAGTTACGACGGGGATGGCCCTTCCACCCACGTGTTTCTTCAGCGACGTCAGGACTCCTGCCTAGTTGCGAGGGACAACTCTGGATTATCCTCGAGGCTTGGCAGGGAAATTGGGACGCCTCTCCAGCTGAGGCGGGAGACCAAGTGTCCCTTTCCAAGTGCCACTGGAATCCTGGGTCTCCTATCAAGTTTCACGAGGAGTCAGGCATCGTCTCCTTTGGAGGCACTGATCTCCGCATACCTCTGGAGTTTTCAAAGGATGTGAGGCTATCGGTCGCGATGAGGTGGGGAACTAAGTCTTTCTCTGTGCTTTCCACAGGGGATTCAGACATCCTTTCGTCCTGGGAGATGCAAGACGAGCCTGCATTGAAGTCACTGCAGGGATATCCGGCCTTATTTCGAGTCAGGGCATCGCGGTGTCCATTCCACTTGAGGCCGCAAACTCAGGGTCCCTCTCACATACCTAGAGCTGAGAGAAGCCTCCTCTTGAGGTGCTTGTGGTAAGGTGGTATTCCTCTGGAGACGAATCCAGGGACTAACCTCTCTTTTCGAGTTGATTTTTGGTCCACAGAGTTCTTTCGTGTTGCTACAGTGACCTCAGGATCCCTCTATCCTTGAAACAGTGTTCTTGGGGTTTCTCTGGAGTGCCATCAAGGAAATCAAGGCTGCTTTCATGTGTGATGTGCAAGACGGAATTGCTCTGCACGCAGTACAGGGGAATCGGGCCTCATCTCGTATCGAGGGGGAAGTCTCATGGTTTTTCTCGAGTTGCGGCGGGAACCTGGGGTATATTCTCGAGTTATGACGGGGATGGCCCTTCCACCCACGTGTTTGTTCAGCCACGTCAGGACTCCTGCCTAGTTGCGAGGGACAACTCGGGATTCTCCTCGAGGCTTGGCAGGGCAATTGGAACGCCTCTCCAGCTGAGGCGGGAGACCAAGGGTCCCTTTCCACGTGCCACAAGAATCCTGGGACTCCTATCAAGTTTCACGAGGAGTCAGGCATCGTCTCCTTTGGAGGCACTGATCTCCGCGTACCTCTGGAGTTTTCAAAGGATGTGAGGCCTCCGGTCGCGATGAGGTGGGGAACTAGGTCTTTCTCTGTGGTCTCCACAGCTGATTCAGACATCCTTTCTTCTTGGGAGATGCAAGACGAGCCTGCATTCAAGTCACTGCAGGGATATCCGGCCTTATTTCGAGTCAGGGCATCGCGGTGTCCATTCCACTTGAGGCCGCAAACTCAGGATCCCTCTCACATACCTAGAATTGAGAGAAGCCTCCTCTTGAGGTGCTTGTGGTAAGGTGGTATTCCTCAGGAGTCGAAGCCAGGGACTAACCTCTCATCTCGTGTTGATTCTTGGTCCACGGAGCTCTTTCGTGTTGCTACAGTGACCTCAGGATCCCTCTAGCCTTGAAACAGTGTTCTTGGGGTTTCTCTGGAGTGCCATCAAGGAAATCAAGGCTCCTTTCATGTGTGATGTGCAACACGGAATTGCTCTGCACGCAGTGCAGGGGAATCGGGCCTCATCTCGCGGCGAGGGGGAAGTCTCATGGTTTTTCTCGAGTTGCGGCGGGAACCTGGGGTATATTCTCGAGTTACGACGGGGATGGCCGTTCCACACACGTGTGTGTTCAGCCATGTCAGGACTCCTGCCTAGTTGCGAGGGACAACTCGGGATTCTCCTCGAGGCTTTGCAGGGCAATTGGGACGCCTCTCCAGCTGAGACGGGAGACCAAGGGTTCCTTTCCACGTGCCACAGGAATCCTGGGTCTCCTATCAAGTTTCACGAGGAGTCAGGCATCGTCTCCTTTGGAGGCACTGATCTCCGCATACCTCTGGAGTTTTCAAAGGATTTGAGGCCTCCTGTCGCGATGAGGTGGGGAACTAGGTCTTTCTCTGTGGTCTCCACAGGGGATTCAGACACCCTTTCGTTTTGGGAGATGCAAGACGAGCCTGCATTCCAGTCACTGCAGGGATATCCGGCCTTATTTCGAGTCAGGGCATCGCGGTGTCCATTCCACTTTAGGCCGCAAACTCAGGGTTCCTCTCACATACCTAGAGCTGAGAGAAGCCTCCTCTTGAGGTGCTTGTGGTAAGGTGGTATTCCTCTGGAGTCGAAGCCAGGGACTAACCTCTCATCTCGAGTTGATTTTTGGTCCACGGAGCTCTTTCGTGTTGCTACAGTGACCTCAGGATCCCTCTATCCTTGAAACAGTGTTCTTGGGGTTTCTCTGGAGTGCCATCAAGGAAATCAAGGCTCCTTTCATGTGTGATGTGCAAGACGGAATTGCTCTGCACGCAGTACAGGGGAATCGGGCCTCATCTCGCGGCGAGGGGGAAGTCTCATGGTTTTTCTCGAGTTGCGGCGGGAACCTGGGGTATATTCTCGAGTTACGACGGGGATGGCCCTTCCACACACGTGTTTGTTCAGCCACGTCAGGACTCCTGCCTAGTTGCGAGACAGAACTCGGGATTCTCCTCGAGGCTTGGCAAGGCAATTGGGATGCCTCTCCAGCTGAGGCCGGAGACCAAGTGTCCCTTTCCAAGTGCCACAGGCATCCTGGGACTCCTATCAAGTTTCACGAGGAGTCAGGCATCGTCTCCTTTGGAGGCACTGATCTCCGCGTACCTCTGGAATTTTCAAAGGATGTGAGGCCTCCGGTCGCGATGAGGTGGGGAACTAGGTCTTTCTCTGTGGTCTCCACAGGGGATTCAGACATCCTTTCATCTTGGGAGATGCAAGACGAGCCTGCATTCAAGTCACTGCAGGGATATCCAGCCTTATTTCGCGTCAGGGCATCGGGGTGTCCATTCCACTTGAGGCCGCAAATTCAGGGTCCCTCTCACATACCTAGAGCTGAGAGAAGCCTCCTCTTGAGGTGCTTGTGGTAAGGTGGAATTCCTCTGGAGTCGAAGCCAGGGACTAACCTCTCATCTCGAGTTGATTTTTGGCCCACGGAGCTCTTTCGTGTTGCTACAGTGACCTCAGGATCCCTCTAGCCTTGAAACAGTGGTCTTGGGGTTTCTCTGGAGGGCCATCAAGGAAATCAAGGCTCCTTTCATGTGTGATGTGCAACACGGAATTGCTCTGCACGCAGTACAGGGGAATCGGGCTTCATCTCGCTTTGAGGGGGAAGTCTCATGGTTTTTCTCGAGTTGCGGCGGGAACCTGGGGTATATTCTCGAGTTACGACGGGGATGGCCCTTCCACCCACGTGTTTGTTCAGCCACGTCAGGACTCCTGCCTAGTTAAGAGGGACAACTCGGGATTCTCCTCGAGGCTTGGCAGGGCAATTGGAACGCCTCTCCAGCTGAGGCGGGAGACCAAGGGTCCCTTTTCACGTGCCACAAGAATCCTGGGACTCCTATCAAGTTTCACGAGGAGTCAGGCATCGTCTCCTTTGGAGGCACTGATCTCCGCGTACCTCTGGAGTTTTCAAAGGATGTGAGGCCTCCGGTCGCGATGAGGTGGGGAACTAGGTGTTTCCCTGTTGTCTCCACAGGGGATTCAGACATCCTTTCTTCTTGGGAGATGCAAGACGAGCCTGCATTCCAGTCACTGCAGAGATATCCGGCCTTATTTCGAGTCAGGGCATCGCGGTGTCCATTCCACTTGAGGCCGCAAACTCAGGATCCCTCTCACATACCTAGAGCTGAGAGAAGCCTCCTCTTGAGGTGCTTGTGGTAAGGTGGTATTCCTCAGGAGTCGAAGCCAGGGACTAACCTCTCATCTCGTGTTGATTCTTGGTCCACGGAGCTCTTTTGTGTTGCTACAGTGACCTCAGGATCCCTCTAGCCTTGAAACAGTGTTCCTGGGGTTTCTCTGGAGTGCCATCAAGGAAATCAAGGCTCCTTTCATGTGTGATGTGCAACACGGAATTGCTCTGCACGCAGTGCAGGGGAATCGGGCCTCATCTCGCGGCGAGGGGGAAGTCTCATGGTTTTTCTCGAGTTGCGGCGGGAACCTGGGGTATATTCTCGAGTTACGACGGGGATGGCCCTTCCACCCACGTTTTTGTTCAGCCACGTCAGGACTCTTGCCTAGTTGCGAGACACAACTCGGGATTCTCCTCGAGGCTTGGCAAGGCAATTGGGACGCCTCTCCAGCTGAGGCGGGAGACCAAGGGTCCCTTTCCACGTGCCACAGGAATCCTGGGACTCCTATCAAGTTTCACGAGGAGTCAGGCATCGTCTCCTTTGGAGGCACTGATCTCCGCGTACCTCTGGAGTTTTCAAAGGATGTGAGGCCTCCGGTCGCGATGAGGTGGGGAACTAGGTCTTTCTCTGTGGTCTCCACAGGGGATTCAGAGACCCTTTCTTCTTGGGAGATGCAAGACGAGCCTGCATTCATGTCACTGCAGGGATATCCAGCCTTATTTCGCGTCAGGGCATCGCGGTGTCCATTCCACTTGAGGCCGCAAACTCAGGGTCCCTCTCACATACCTAGAGCTGAGAGAAGCCTCCTCTTGAGGTGCTTGTGGTAAGGTGGTATTCCTCTGGAGTCGAAGCCAGGGACTAACCTCTCATCTCGAGTTGATTTTTGGCCCACGGAGCTCTTTCGTGTTGCTACAGTGAACTCAGGATCCCTCTAGCCTTGAAACAGTGTTCTTGGGGTTTCTCTGGAGTGCCATCAAGGAAATCAAGGCTCCTTTCATGTGTGATGTGCAACACGGAATTGCTCTGCACGCAGTGCAGGGGAATCGGGCCTCATCTCGCGGCGAGGGGGAAGTCTCATGGTTTTTCTCGAGTTGCGGCGGGAACCTGGGGTATATTCTCGAGTTACGACGGGGATGGCCCTTCCACCCACGTGTTTCTTCAGCGACGTCAGGACTCCTGCCTAGTTGCGAGGGACAACTCTGGATTCTCCTCAAGGCTTGGCAGGGCAATTGGGACGCCTCTCCAGCTGAGGCGGGAGACCAAGGGTCCCTTTCCACGTGCCACAGGAATCCTCGGACTCCTATCAAGTTTCACGAGGAGTCAGGCATCGTCTCCTTTGGAGGCACTGATCTCCGCGTACCTCTGGAGTTTTCAAAGGATGTGAGGCTATCGGTCGCGATGAGGTGGGGAACTAAGTCTTTCTCTGTGCTTTCCACAGGGGATTCAGACATCCTTTCGTTCTGGGAGATGCAAGACGAGCCTGCATTGAAGTCACTGCAGGGATATCCGGCCTTATTTCGAGTCAGGGCATCGTGGTGTCCATTCCACTTGAGGCCGCAAACTCAGGGTCCCTCTCACATACCTAGAGCTGAGAGAAGCCTCCTCTTGAGGTGCTTGTGGTAAGGTGGTATTCCTCTGGAGTCGAAGCCAGGGACTAACCTCTCATCTCTAGTTGATTTTTGGACCACGGAGCTCTTTCGTGTTGCTACAGTGACCTCAGGATCCCTCGAGCCTTGAAACAGTGTTCTTGGGGTTTCTCTGGAGTGCCATCAAGGAAATCAAGGCTCCTTTCATGTGTGATGTGCAACACGGAATTGCTCTGCACGCAGTGCAGGGGAATCGGGCCTCATCTCGCGGCGAGGGGGAAGTCTCATGGTTTTTCTCGAGTTGCGGCAGGAACCTGGGGTACATTCTCGAGTTACAACGGGGATGGCCCTTCCACCCACGTGTTTCTTCAGCGACGTCAGGACTCCTGCCTAGTTGCGAGGGACAACTCTGGATTCTCCTCGAGGCTTGGCAGGGCAATTGGGACGCCTCTCCAGCTGAGGCGGGAGACCAAGTGTCCCTTTCCAAGTGCCACAGGAATCCTGGGACTCCTATCAAGTTTCACGAGGAGTCAGGCATCGTCTCCTTTGGAGGCACTGATCTCCGCGTACCTCTGGAGTTTTCAAAGGATGTGAGGCTATCGGTCGCGATGAGGTGGGGAACTAAGTCTTTCTCTGTGCTTTCCACAGGGGATTCAGACATCCTTTCGTCCTGGGAGATGCAGGACGAGCCTGCATTGAAGTCACTGCAGGGATATCCGGCCTTATTTCGAGTCAGGGCATCGCGGTGTCCATTCCACTTGAGGCCGCAAATTCAGGGTCCCTCTCACATACCTAGAGCTGAGAGAAGCCTCCTCTTGAGGTGCTTGTGGTAAGGTGGTATTCCTCAGGAGACGAATCCAGGGACTAACCTCTCTTTTCGAGTTGATTTTTGTCCACAGAGTTCTTTCGTGTTGCTACAGTGACCTCAGGATCCCTCTATCCTTGAAACAGTGTTCTTGGGGTTTCTCTGGAGTGCCATCAAGGAAATCAAGGCTCCTTTCATGTGTGATGTGCAAGACGGAATTGCTCTGCACGCAGTACAGGGGAATCGGGCCTCATCTCGCATCGAGGGGGAAGTCTCATGGTTTTTCTCGAGTTGCGGCGGGAACCTGGGGTATATTCTCGAGTTACGACGGGGATGGCCCTTCCACCCACGTGTTTGTTCAGCCACGTCAGGACTCCTGCCTAGTTGCGAGGGACAACTCGGGATTCTCCTCGAGGCTTTGCAGGGCAATTGGGACGCCTCTCCAGCTGAGACGGGAGACCAAGGGTCCCTTACCACGTGCCACCGGAATCCTGGGTCTCCTATCAAGTTTCACGAGGAGTCAGGCATCGTCTCCTTTGGAGGCACTGATCGCCACATACCTCTGGAGTTTTCAAAGGATTTGAGGCCTCCTGTCGCGTGAGGTGGGGAACTAGGTCTTTCTCTGTGGTCTCCACAGGCGATTCAGACACCCTTTCGTCTTGGGAGATGCAAGACGAGCCTGCATTCCAGTCACTGCAGGGATATCCGGCCTTATTTCGAGTCAGGGCATCGCGGTGTCCATTCCACTTGAGGCCGCAAACTCAGGGTCCCTCTCACATACCTAGAGCTGAGAGAAGCCTCCTCTTGAGGTGCTTGTGGTAAGGTGGTATTCCTCTGGAGTCGAAGCCAGGGACTAACCTCTCATCTCGAGTTGATTTTTGGTCCCCGGAGCTCTTTCGTGTTGCTACAGTGACCTCAGGATCCCTCTAGCCTTGAAACAGTGTTCTTGGGGTTTCTCTGGAGTGCCATGAAGGAAATCAAGGCTCCATTCATGTGTGATGTGCAACACAGAATTGCTCTGCACGCAGTGCAGGGGAATCGGGCCTCATCTCGCGGCGAGGGGGAAGTCTCATGGTTTTTCTCGAGTTGCGGCGGGAACCTGGGGTATATTCTCGAGTTACGACGGGGATGGCCCTTCCACACACGTGTTTGTTCAGCCACGTCAGGACTCCTGCCTAGTTGCGAGACACAACTCAAGATTCTCCTCGAGGCTTGGCAAGGCAATTGGGACGCCTCTCCAGCTGAGGCGGGAGACCAAGGGTCCCTTTCCACGTGCCACAGGAATCCTGGGACTCCTATCAAGTTTCACGAGGAGTCAGGCATCGTCTCCTTTGGAGGCACTGATCTCCGCATACCTCTGGAGTTTTCAAAGATGTGAGGCGTCCGGTCGCGATGACGTGGGAAAATAGGTCTTTCTCTGTGGTCTCCACAGGGGATTCAGACATCCTTTCATCTTGGGAGATGCAAGACGAGCCTGCATTCATGTCACTGCAGGGATATCCAGCCTTATTTCGCGTCAGGGCATCGCGGTGTTCATTCCACTTGAGGCCGCAAACTCAGGGTCCCTCTCACATACCTAGAGCTGAGAGAAGCCTCCTCTTGAGGTGCTTGTGGTAAGGTGGTATTCCTCTGGAGTCGAAGCCAGGGACTAACCTCTCATCTCGAGTTGATTTTTGGCCCACGGGGCTCTTTCGTGTTGCTACAGTGACCTCAGAATCCCTCTAGCCTTGAAACAGTGTTCTTGGGGTTTCTCTGGAGTGCCATCAAGGAAATCAAGGCTCCTTTCATGTGTGATGTGCAACACGGAATTGCTCTGCACGCAGTGCAGGGGAATCGGGCCTCATCTCGCGGCGAGGGGGAAGTCTCATGGTTTTTCTCGAGTTGCGGCGGGAACCTGGGGTATATTCTCGAGTTACGACGGGGATGGCCCTTCCACACACGTGTTTCTTCAGCGACGTCAGGACTCCTGCCTAGTTGCGAGGGACAACTCTGGATTCTCCTCGAGGCTTGGCAGGGCAATTGGGACGCCTCTCCAGCTGAGGCGGGAGACCAAGTGTCCCTTTCCAAGTGCCACAGGAATCCTGGGACTCCTATCAAGTTTCACGAGGAGTCAGGCATCGTCTCCTTTGGAGGCACTGATCTCCGCGTACCTCTGGAGTTTTCAAAGGATGTGAGGCTATCGGTCGCGATGAGGTGGGGAACTAAGTCTTTCTCTGTGCTTTCGACAGGGGATTCAGACATCCTTTCGTCCTGGGAGATGCAAGACGAGCCTGCATTGAAGTCACTGCAGGGATATCCGGCCTTATTTCGAGTCAGGGCATCGCGGTGTCCATTCCACTTGAGGCCGCAAGCTCAGGATTCCTCTCACATACCTAGAGCTGAGAGAAGCCTCCTCTTGAGGTGCTTGTGGTAAGGTGGTATTCCTCAGGAGTCGAAGCCAGGGATTAACCTCTCATCTCGTGTTGATTCTTGGTCCACAGAGCTCTTTCGTGTTGCTACAGTGACCTCAGGATCCCTCTAGCCTTGAAACAGTGTTCTTGGGGTTTCTCTGGAGTGCCATCAAGGAAATCAAGGCTCCTTTCATGTGTGATGTGCAACACGGAATTGCTCTGCACGCAGTGCAGGGGAATCGGGCCTCATCTCGCGGCGAGGGGGAAGTCTCATGGTTTTTCTCGAGTTGCGGCGGGAACCTGGGGTATATTCTCGAGTTACGACGGGGATGGCCCTTCCACACACGTGTTTGTTCAGCCACCTCAGGACTCTTGCCTAGTTGCGAGACACAACTCTGGATTCTCCTCGAGGCTTGGCAAGGTAATTGGGACGCCTCTCCAGCTGAGGCGGGAGACCAAGGGTCCCTTTCCACGTGCCACAGGAATCCTGGGACTCCTATCAAGTTTCTCGAGGAGTCAGGCATCGTCTCCTTTGGAGGCACTGATCTCCGCATACCTCTGGAGTTTTCAAGGGATTTGAGGCCTCCTGTCGCGATGAGGTCGGGAACTAGGTCTTTCTCTGTGGTCTCCACAGGGGATTCAGACACCCTTTCGTCTTGGGAGATGCAAGACGAGCCTGCATTCCAGTCACTGCAGGGATATCCGGCCTTATTTCGAGTCAGGGCATCGCGGTGTCCATTCCACTTGAGGCCGCAAACTCAGGGTCCCTCTCACATACCTAGAGCTGAGAGAAGCCTCCTCTTGAGGTGCTTGTGGTAAGGTGGTATTCCTCTGGAGTCGAAGCCAGGGACTAACCTCTCATCTCGAGTTGATTTTTGGTCCACGGAGCTCTTTCGTGTTGCTACAGTGACCTCAGGATCCCTCTAGACTTGAAACAGTGTTCTTGGGGTGTCTCTGGAGTGCCATGAAGGAAATCAAGGCTCCTTTCATGTGTGATGTGCAACACAGAATTGCTCTGCACGCAGTGCAGGGGAATCGGGCCTCATCTCGCGGCGAGGGGGAAGTCTCATGGTTTTTCTCGAGTTGCGGCGGGAACCTGGGGTATATTCTCGAGTTACGACGGGGATGGCCCTTCCACCCACGTGTTTCTTCAGCGACGTCAGGACTCCTGCCTAGTTGCGAGGGACAACTCTGGATTCTCCTCGAGGCTTGGCAGGGCAATTGGGACGCCTCTCCAGCTGAGGCGGGAGACCAAGTGTCCCTTTCCAAGTGCCACTGGAATCCTGGGTCTCCTATCAAGTTTCACGAGGAGTCAGGCATCGTCTCCTTTGGAGGCACTGATCTCCGCATACCTCTGGAGTTTTCAAAGGATGTGAGGCTATCGGTCGCGATGAGGTGGGGAACTAAGTCTTTCTCTGTGCTTTCCACAGGGGATTCAGACATCCTTTCGTCCTGGGAGATGCAAGACGAGCCTGCATTGAAGTCACTGCAGGGATATCCGGCCTTATTTCGAGTCAGGGCATCGCGGTGTCCATTCCACTTGAGGCCGCAAACTCAGGGTCCCTCTCACATACCTAGAGCTGAGAGAAGCCTCCTCTTGAGGTGCTTGTGGTAAGGTGGTATTCCTCTGGAGACGAATCCAGGGACTAACCTCTCTTTTCGAGTTGATTTTTGGTCCACAGAGTTCTTTCGTGTTGCTACAGTGACCTCAGGATCCCTCTATCCTTGAGACAGTGTTCTTGGGGTTTCTCTGGAGTGCCATCAAGGAAATCAAGGCTGCTTTCATGTGTGATGTGCAGGACGGAATTGCTCTGCACGCAGTACAGGGGAATCGGGCCTCATCTCGTATCGAGGGGGAAGTCTCATGGTTTTTCTCGAGTTGCGGCGGGAACCTTGGGTATATTTTCGAGTTATGACGGGGATGGCCCTTCCACCCACGTGTTTGTTCAGCCACGTCAGGACTCCTGCCTAGTTGCGAGGGACAACTCGGGATTCTCCTCGAGGCTTGGCAGGGCAATTGGAACGCCTCTCCAGCTGAGGCGGGAGACCAAGGGTCCCTTTCCACGTGCCACAAGAATCCTGGGACTCCTATCAAGTTTCACGAGGAGTCAGGCATCGTCTCCTTTGGAGGCACTGATCTCCGCGTACCTCTGGAGTTTTCAAAGGATGTGAGGCCTCCGGTCGCGATGAGGTGGGGCACTAGGTCTTTCTCTGTGGTCTCCAAAGCTGATTCAGACATCCTTTCTTCTTGGGAGATGCAAGACGAGCCTGCATTCAAGTCACTGCAGGGATATCCGGCCTTATTTCGAGTCAGGGCATCGCGGTGTCCATTCCACTTGAGGCCGCAAACTCAGGATCCCTCTCACATACCTAGAGCTGAGAGAAGCCTCCTCTTGAGGTGCTTGTGGTAAGGTGGTATTCCTCAGGAGTCGAAGCCAGGGACTAACCTCTCATCTCGTGTTGATTCTTGGTCCACGGAGCTCTTTCGTGTTCCTACAGTGACCTCAGGATCCCTCTAGCCTTGAAACAGTGTTCTTGGGGTTTCTCTGGAGTGCCATCAAGGAAATCAAGGCTCCTTTCATGTGTGATGTGCAACACGGAATTGCTCTGCACGCAGTGCAGGGGAATCGGGCCTCATCTCGCGGCGAGGGGGAAGTCTCATGGTTTTTCTCGAGTTGCGGCGGGAACCTGGGGTATATTCTCGAGTTACGACGGGGATGGCCCTTCCACACACGTGTGTGTTCAGCCATGTCAGGACTCCTGCCTAGTTGCGAGGGACAACTCGGGATTCTCCTCGAGGCTTTGCAGGGCAATTGGGACGCCTCTCCAGCTGAGACGGGAGACCAAGGGTCCCTTTCCACGTGCCACAGGAATCCTGGGTCTCCTATCAAGTTTCACGAGGAGTCAGGCATCGTCTCCTTTGGAGGCACTGATCTCCGCATACCTCTGGAGTTTTCAAAGGATTTGAGGCCTCCTGTCGCGATGAGGTGGGGAACTAGGTCTTTCTCTGTGGTCTCCACAGGGGATTCAGACACCCTTTCGTTTTGGGAGATGCAAGACGAGCCTGCATTCCAGTCACTGCAGGGATATCCGGCCTTATTTCGAGTCAGGGCATCGCGGTGTCCATTCCACTTTAGGCCGCAAACTCAGGGTTCCTCTCACATACCTAGAGCTGAGAGAAGCCTCCTCTTGAGGTGCTTGTGGTAAGGTGGTATTCCTCAGGAGTCGAAGCCAGGGACTAACCTCTCATCTTGTGTTGATTCTTGGTCCACGGAGCTCTTTCGTGTTGCTACAGTGACCTCAGGATCCCTCTAGCCTTGAAACAGTGTTCTTGGGGTTTCTCTGGAGTGCCATCAAGGAAATCAAGGCTCCTTTCATGTGTGATGTGCAACACGGAATTGCTCTGCATGCAGTGCAGGGGAATCGGGCCTCATCTCGAGGTGAGGGGGAAGTCTCATGGTTTTTCTCGAGTTGCGGCGGGAACCTGGGGTATATTCTCGAGTTACGACGGGGATGGCCCTTCCACACACGTGTTTGTTCAGCCACGTCAGGACTCTTGCCTAGTTGCGAGACACAACTCGGGATTCTCCTCGAGGCTTGGCAAGGCAATTGGGACGCCTCTCCAGCTGAGGCGGGAGACCAAGGGTCCCTTTCCACGTGCCACAGGAATCCTGGGACTCCTATCAAGTTTCACGAGGAGTCAGGCATCGTCTCCTTTGGAGGCACTGATCTCCGCGTACCTCTGGAGTTTTCAAAGGATGTGAGGCCTCCGGTCGCGATGAGGTGGGGAACTGGTTCTTTCTCTGTGGTCTCCACAGGGGATTCAGACATCCTTTCATCTTGGGAGATGCAAGACGAGCCTGCATTCAAGTCACTGCAGGGATATCCAGCCTTATTTCGCGTCAGGGCATCGCGGTGTCCATTCCACTTGAGGCCGCAAACTCAGGGTCCCTCTCACATACCTAGAGCTGAGAGAAGCCTCCTCTTGAGGTGCTTGTGGTAAGGTGGTATTCCTCTGGAGACGAATCCAGGGACTAACCTCTCTTTTCGAGTTGATTTTTGGTCCACAGAGTTCTTTCGTGTTGCTACAGTGACCTCAGGATCCCTCTATCCTTGAAACAGTGTTCTTGGGGTTTCTCTGGAGTGCCATCAAGGAAATCAAGGCTCCTTTCATGTGTGATGTGCAAGAGGGAATTGCTCTGCACGCAGTACAGGGGAATCGGGCCTCATCTCGAATCGAGGGGGAAGTCTCATGGTTTTTCTCGAGTTGCGGCGGGAACCTGGGGTATATTCTCGAGTTACGACGGGGATGGCCCTTCCACCCACGTGTTTGTTCAGCCACGTCAGGACTCCTGCCTAGTTGCGAGGGACAACTCGGGATTCTCCTCGAGGCTTGGCAGGGCAATTGGAACGCCTCTCCAGCTGAGGCGGGAGACCAAGGGTCCCTTTCCACGTGCCACAAGAATCCTGGGACTCCTATCAAGTTTCACGAGGAGTCAGGCATCGTCTCCTTTGGAGGCACTGATCTCCGCGTACCTCTGGAGTTTTCAAAGGATGTGAGGCCTCCGGTCTCGATGAGGTGGGGAACTAGGTGTTTCTCTGTGGTCTCCACAGGGGATTCAGACATCCTTTCTTCTTGGGAGATGCAAGACGAGCCTGCATTCAAGTCACTGCAGGGATATCCGGCCTTATTTCGAGTCAGGGGATCGCGGTGTCCATTCCACTTGAGGCCGCAAACTCAGGATCCCTCTCACATACCTAGAGCTGAGAGAAGCCTCCTCTTGAGGTGCTTGTGGTAAGGTGGTATTCCTCAGGAGTCGAAGCCAGGGACTAACCTCTCATCTCGTGTTGATTCTTGGTCCACAGAGCTCTTTCGTGTTGCTACAGTGACCTCAGGATCCCTCTAGCCTTGAAACAGTGTTCTTGGGGTTTCTCTGGAGTGCCATCAAGGAAATCAAGGCTCCTTTCATGTGTGATGTGCAACACGGAATTGCTCTGCACGCAGTGCAGGGGAATCGGGCCTCATCTCGCGGCGAGGGGGAAGTCTCATGGTTTTTCTCGAGTTGCGGCGGGAACCTGGGGTATATTCTCGAGTTACGACGGGGATGGCCCTTCCACACACGTGTTTGTTCAGCCACCTCAGGACTCTTGCCTAGTTGCGAGACACAACTCTGGATTCTCCTCGAGGCTTGGCAAGGCAATTGGGACGCCTCTCCAGCTGAGGCGGGAGACCAAGGGTCCCTTTCCACGTGCCACAGGAATCCTGGGACTCCTATCAAGTTTCTCGAGGAGTCAGGCATCGTCTCCTTTGGAGGCACTGATGTCCGCATACCTCTGGAGTTTTCAAGGGATTTGAGGCCTCCTGTCGCGATGAGGTCGGGAACTAGGTCTTTCTCTGTGGTCTCCACAGGGGATTCAGACACCCTTTCGTCTTGGGAGATGCAAGACGAGCCTGCATTCCAGTCACTGCAGGGATATCCGGCCTTATTTCGAGTCAGGGCATCGCGGTGTCCATTCCACTTGAGGCCGCAAACTCAGGGTCCCTCTCACATACCTAGAGCTGAGAGAAGCCTCCTCTTGAGGTGCTTGTGGTAAGGTGATATTCCTCTGGAGTCGAAGCCAGGGACTAACCTCTCATCTCGAGTTGATTTTTGGTCCACGGAGCTCTTTCGTGTTGCTACAGTGAACTCAGGATCCCTCTAGACTTGAAACAGTGTTCTTGGGGTGTCTCTGGAGTGCCATGAAGGAAATCAAGGCTCCTTTCATGTGTGATGTGCAACACAGAATTGCTCTGCACGCAGTGCAGGGGAATCGGGCCTCATCTCGCGGCGAGGGGGAAGTCTCATGGTTTTTCTCGAGTTGCGGCGGGAACCTGGGGTATATTCTCGAGTTACGACGGGGATGGCCCTTCCACCCACGTGTTTCTTCAGCGACGTCAGGACTCCTGCCTAGTTGCGAGGGACAACTCTGGATTCTCCTCGAGGCTTGGCAGGGCAATTGGGACGCCTCTCCAGCTGAGGCGGGAGACCAAGTGTCCCTTTCCAAGTGCCACTGGAATCCTGGGTCTCCTATCAAGTTTCACGAGGAGTCAGGCATCGTCTCCTTTGGAGGCACTGATCTCCGCATACCTCTGGAGTTTTCAAAGGATGTGAGGCTATCGGTCGCGATGAGGTGGGGAACTAAGTCTTTCTCTATGCTTTCCACAGGGGATTCAGACATCCTTTCGTCCTGGGAGATGCAAGACGAGCCTGCATTGAAGTCACTGCAGGGATATCCGGCCTTATTTCGAGTCAGGGCATCGCGGTGTCCATTCCACTTGAGGCCGCAAACTCAGGGTCCCTCTCACATACCTAGAGCTGAGAGAAGCCTCCTCTTGAGGTGCTTGTGGTAAGGTGGTATTCCTCTGGAGACGAATCCAGGGACTAACCTCTCTATTCGAGTTGATTTTTGGTCCACAGAGTTCTTTCGTGTTGCTACAGTGACCTCAGGATCCCTCTATCCTTGAAACAGTGTTCTTGGGGTTTCTCTGGAGTGCCATCAAGGAAATCAAGGCTGCTTTCATGTGTGATGTGCAAGACGGAATTGCTCTGCACGCAGTACTGGGGAATCGGGCCTCATCTCGTATCGAGGGGGAAGTCTCATGGTTTTTCTCGAGTTGCGGCGGGAACCTGGGGTATATTCTCGAGTTATGACGGGGATGGCCCTTCCACCCACGTGTTTGTTCAGCCACGTCAGGACTCCTGCCTAGTTGCGAGGGACAACTCGGGATTCTCCTCGAGGCTTGGCAGGGCAATTGGAACGCCTCTCCAGCTGAGGCGGGAGACCAAGGGTCCCTTTCCACGTGCCACAAGAATCCTGGGACTCCTATCAAGTTTCACGAGGAGTCAGGCATCGTCTCCTTTGGAGGCACTGATCTCCGCGTACCTCTGGAGTTTTCAAAGGATGTGAGGCCTCCGGTCGCGATGAGGTGGGGCACTAGGTCTTTCTCTGTGGTCTCCACAGCTGATTCAGACATCCTTTCTTCTTGGGAGATGCAAGACGAGCCTGCATTCAAGTCACTGCAGGGATATCCGGCCTTATTTCGAGTCAGGGCATCGCGGTGTCCATTCCACTTGAGGCCGCAAACTCAGGATCCCTCTCACATACCTAGAGCTGAGAGAAGCCTCCTCTTGAGGTTCTTGTGGTAAGGTGGTATTCCTCAGGAGTCGAAGCCAGGGACTAACCTCTCATCTCGTGTTGATTCTTGGTCCACGGAGCTCTTTCGTGTTGCTACAGTGACCTCAGGATCCCTCTAGCCTTGAAACAGTGTTCTTGGGGTTTCTCTGGAGTGCCATGAAGGAAATCAAGGCTCCTTTCATGTGTGATGTGCAACACGGAATTGCTCTGCACGCAGTGCAGGGGAATCGGGCCTCATCTCGCGGCGAGGGGGAAGTCTCATGGTTTTTCTCGAGTTGCGGCGGGAACCTGGGGTATATTCTCGAGTTACGACGGGGATGGCCCTTCCACACACGTGTGTGTTCAGCCATGTCAGGACTCCTGCCTAGTTGCGAGGGACAACTCGGGATTCTCCTCGAGGCTTTGCAGGGCAATTGGGACGCCTCTCCAGCTGAGACGGGAGACCAAGGGTCCCTTTCCACGTGCCACAGGAATCCTGGGTCTCCTATCAAGTTTCACGAGGAGTCAGGCATCGTCTCCTTTGGAGGCACTGATCTCCGCATACCTCTGGAGTTTTCAAAGGATTTGAGGCCTCCTGTCGCGATGAGGTGGGGAACTAGGTCTTTCTCTGTGGTCTCCACAGGGGATTCAGACACCCTTTCGTTTTGGGAGATGCAAGACGAGCCTGCATTCCAGTCACTGCAGGGATATCCGGCCTTATTTCGAGTCAGGGCATCGCGGTGTCCATTCCACTTTAGGCCGCAAACTCAGGGTTCCTCTCACATACCTAGAGCTGAGAGAAGCCTCCTCTTGAGTTGCTTGTGGTAAGGTGGTATTCCTCAGGAGTCGAAGCCAGGGACTAACCTCTCATCTTGTGTTGATTCTTGGTCCACGGAGCTCTTTCGTGTTGCTACAGTGACCTCAGGATCCCTCTAGCCTTGAAACAGTGTTCTTGGGGTTTCTCTGGAGTGCCATCAAGGAAATCAAGGCTCCTTTCATGTGTGATGTGCAACACGGAATTGCTCTGCATGCAGTGCAGGGGAATCGGGCCTCATCTCGAGGTGAGGGGGAAGTCTCATGGTTTTTCTCGAGTTGCGGCGGGAACCTGGGGTATATTCTCGAGTTACGACGGGGATGGCCCTTCCACACACGTGTTTGTTCAGCCACGTCAGGACTCTTGCCTAGTTGCGAGACACAACTCGGGATTCTCCTCGAGGCTTGGCAAGGCAATTGGGACGCCTCTCCAGCTGAGGCGGGAGACCAAGGGTCCCTTTCCACGTGCCACAGGAATCCTGGGACTCCTATCAAGTTTCACGAGGAGTCAGGCATCGTCTCCTTTGGAGGCACTGATCTCCGCGTACCTCTGGAGTTTTCAAAGGATGTGAGGCCTCCGGTCGCGATGAGGTGGGGAACTGGTTCTTTCTCTGTGGTCTCCACAGGGGATTCAGACATCCTTTCATCTTGGGAGATGCAAGACGAGCCTGCATTCAAGTCACTGCAGGGATATCCAGCCTTATTTCGCGTCAGGGCATCGCGGTGTCCATTCCACTTGAGGCCGCAAACTCAGGGTCCCTCTCACATACCTAGAGCTGAGAGAAGCCTCCTCTTGAGGTGCTTGTGGTAAGGTGGTATTCCTCTGGAGACGAATCCAGGGACTAACCTCTCTTTTCGAGTTGATTTTTGGTCCACAGAGTTCTTTCGTGTTGCTACAGTGACCTCAGGATCCCTCTATCCTTGAAACAGTGTTCTTGGGGTTTCTCTGGAGTGCCATCAAGGAAATCAAGGCTCCTTTCATGTGTGATGTGCAAGAGGGAATTGCTCTGCACGCAGTACAGGGGAATCGGGCCTCATCTCGAATCGAGGGGGAAGTCTCATGGTTTTTCTCGAGTTGCGGCGGGAACCTGGGGTATATTCTCGAGTTACGACGGGGATGGCCCTTCCACCCACGTGTTTGTTCAGCCACGTCAGGACTCCTGCCTAGTTGCGAGGGACAACTCGGGATTCTCCTCGAGGCTTGGCAGGGCAATTGGAACGCCTCTCCAGCTGAGGCGGGAGACCAAGGGTCCCTTTCCACGTGCCACAAGAATCCTGGGACTCCTATCAAGTTTCACGAGGAGTCAGGCATCGTCTCCTTTGGAGGCACTGATCTCCGCGTACCTCTGGAGTTTTCAAAGGATGTGAGGCCTCCGGTCGCGATGAGGTGGGGAACTAGGTGTTTCTCTGTGGTCTCCACAGGGGATTCAGACATCCTTTCTTCTTGGGAGATGCAAGACGAGCCTGCATTCAAGTCACTGCAGGGATATCCGGCCTTATTTCGAGTCAGGGGATCGCGGTGTCCATTCCACTTGAGGCCGCAAACTCAGGATCCCTCTCACATACCTAGAGCTGAGAGAAGCCTCCTCTTGAGGTGCTTGTGGTAAGGTGGTATTCCTCAGGAGTCGAAGCCAGGGACTAACCTCTCATCTCGTGTTGATTCTTGGTCCACGGCGCTCCTTCGTGTTGCTACAGTGACCTCAGGATCCCTCTAGCCTTGAAACAGTGTTCTTGGGGTTTCTCTGAAGTGCCATCAAGAAAATCAAGGCTCCTTTCATGTGTGATGTGCAACACAGAATTGCTCTGCACGCAGTGCAGGGGAATCGGGCCTCATCTCGCGGCGAGGGGGAAGTCTCATGGTTTTTCTCGAGTTGCGGCGGGAACCTGGGGTATATTCTCGAGTTACGACGGGGATGGCCCTTCCACACACGTGTGTGTTCAGCCATGTCAGGACTCCTGCCTAGTTGCGAGGGATAACTCGGGATTCTCCTCGAGCCTTTGCAGGGCAATTGGGACGCCTCTCCAGCTGAGACGGGAGACCAAGGGTCCCTTTCCACGTGCCACAGGAATCCTGGGTCTCCTATCAAGTTTCACGAGGAGTCAGGCATCGTCTCCTTTGGAGGCACTCATCTCCGCATACCTCTGGAGTTTTCAAAGGATTTGAGGCCTCCTGTCGCGATGAGGTGGGGAACTAGGTCTTTCTCTGTGGTCTCCACAGGGGATTCAGACACCCTTTCGTCTTGGGAGATGCAAGACGAGCCTGCATTCAAGTCACTGCAGGGATATCCGGCCTTATTTCGAGTCAGGGCATCGCGGTGTCCATTCCACTTGAGGCCGCAAACTCAGGGTCCCTCTCACATAACTAGAGCTGAGAGAAGCCTCCTCTTGAGGTGCTTGTGGTAAGGTGGTATTCCTCTGGAGTCGAAGCCAGGGACTAACCTCTCATCTCGAGTTGATTTTTGGTCCACGGAGCTCTTTCTTGTTGCTACAGTGACCTCAGGATCCCTCTAGCCTTGAAACAGTGTTTTTGGGGTTTCTCTGGAGTGCCATGAAGGAAATCAAGGCTCCTTTCATGTGTGATGTGCAACACAGAATTGCTCTGCACGCAATGCAGGGGAATCGGGCCTCATCTCGCGGTGAGGGGGAAGTCTCATGGTTTTTCTCGAGTTGCGGCGGGAACCTGGGGTATATTCTCGAGTTACGACGGGGATGGCCCTTCCACACACGTGTTTGTTCAGCCACGTCAGGACTCTTGCCTAGTTGCGAGACACAACTCGGGATTCTCCTCGAGGCTTGGCAAGGCAATTGGGACGCCTCTCAAGCTGAGGCGGGAGACCAAGGGTCCCTTTCCACGTGCCACAGGAATCCTGGGACTCCTATCAAGTTTCACGAGGAGTCAGGCATCGTCTCCTTTGGAGGCACTGATCTCCGCGTACCTCTGGAGTTTTCAAAGGATGTGAGGCCTCCGGTCGCGATGAGGTGGGGAACTGGTTCTTTCTCTATGGTCTCCACAGGGGATTCAGACATCCTTTCATCTTGGGAGATGCAAGACGAGCCTGCATTCAAGTCACTGCAGGGATATCCAGCCTTATTTCGCGTCAGGGCATCGCGGTGTCCATTCCACTTGAGGCCGCAAACTCAGGGTCCCTCTCACATACCTAGAGCTGAGAGAAGCCTCCTCTTGAGGTGCTTGTGGTAAGGTGGTATTCCCCTGGAGTCGAAGCCAGGGACTAACCTCTCATCTCGAGTTGATTTTTGGCCCACGGAGCTCTTTCGTGTTGCTACAGTTACCTCAGGATCCCTCTAGCCTTGAAACAGTGTTCTTGGGGTTTCTCTGGAGTGCCATCAAGGAAATCAAGGCTCCTTTCATGTGTGATGTGCAACACGGAATTGCTCTGCACGCAGTGCAGGGGAATCGGGCCTCATCTCGCGGCGAGGGGGAAGTCTCATGGTTTTTCTCGAGTTGCGGCGGGAACCTGGGGTATATTCTCGAGTTACGACGGGGATGGCCCTTCCACCCACGTGTTTCTTCAGCGACGTCAGGACTCCTGCCTAGTTGCGAGGGACAACTCTGGATTCTCCTCGAGGCTTGGCAGGGCGATTGGGACGCCTCTCCAGCTGAGGCGGGAGACCAAGTGTCCCTTTCCAAGTGCCACAGGAATCCTGGGACTCCTATCAAGTTTCACGAGGAGTCAGGCATCGTCTCCTTTGGAGGCACTGATCTCCGCGTACCTCTGGAGTTTTCAAAGAATGTGAGGCTATTGGTCGCGATGAGGTGGGGAAGTAAGTCTTTCTCTGTGCTTTCCACAGGGGATTCAGACATCCTTTCGTCCTGGGAGATGCAAGACGAGCCTGCATTGAAGTCACTGCAGGGATATCCGGCCTTATTTCGAGTCAGGGCATCGCGGTGTCCATTCCACTTGAGGCCGCAAACTCAGGGTCCCTCTCACATACCTAGAGCTGAGAGAAGCCTCCTCTTGAGGTGCTTGTGGTAAGGTGGTATTCCTTTGGAGACGAATCCAGGGACTAACCTCTCTTTTCGAGTTGATTTTTGGTCCACAGAGTTCTTTCCTGTTGCTTCAGTGACCTCAGGATCCCTCTATCCTTGAAACAGTGTTCTTGGGGTTTCTCTGGAGTGCCATCAAGGAAATCAAGGCTCCTTTCATGTGTGATGTGCAAGAGGGAATTGCTCTGCACGCAGTACAGGGGAATCGGGCCTCATCTCGCATCGAGGGGGAAGTCTCATGGTTTTTCTCGAGTTGCGGCGGGAACCTGGGGTATATTCTCGAGTTACGACGGGGATGGCCCTTCCACCCACGTGTTTGTTCAGCCACGTCAGGACTCCTGCCTAGTTGCGAGGGACAACTCGGGATTCTCCTCGAGGCTTGGCAGGGCAATTGGAACGCCTCTCCAGCTGAGGCGGGAGACCAAGGGTCCCTTTCCACATGCCACAAGAATCCTGGGACTCCTATCAAGTTTCACGAGGAGTCAGGCATCGTCTCCTTTGGAGGCACTGATCTCCGCGTACCTCTGGAGTTTTCAAAGGATGTGAGGCCTCCGGTCGCGATGAGGTGGGGAACTAGGTGTTTCTCTGTGGTCTCCACAGGGGATTCAGACATCCTTTCTTCTTGGGAGATGCAAGACGAGCCTGCATTCAAGTCACTGCAGGGATATCCGGCCTTATTTCGAGTCAGGGCATCGCGGTGTCCATTCCACTTGAGGCCTCAAACTCAGGATCCCTCTCACATACCTAGAGCTGAGAGAAGCCTCCTCTTGAGGTGCTTGTGGTAAGGTGGTATTCCTCAGGAGTCGAAGCCAGGGACTAACCTCTCATCTCGTGTTGATTCTTGGTCCACGGAGCTCTTTCGTGTTCCTACAGTGACCTCAGGATCCCTCTAGCCTTGAAACAGTGTTCTTGGGGATTCTCTGGAGTGCCATCAAGGAAATCAAGGCTCCTTTCATGTGTGATGTGCAACACGGAATTGCTCTACACGCAGTGCAGGGGAATCGGGCCTCATCTCGCGGCGAGGGGGAAGTCTCATCGTTTTTCTCGAGTTGCGGCGGGAACCTGGGGTATACTCTCGAGTTACGACGGGGATGGCCCTTCCACCCACGTGTTTCTTCAGCGACGTCAGGACTCCTGCCTAGTTGCGAGGGACAACTCTGGATTCTCCTCGAGGCTTTGCAGGGCAATTGGGACGCCTCTCCAGCTGAGACGGGAGACCAAGGGTCCCTTTCCACGTGCCACAGGAATCCTGGGTCTCCTATCAAGTTTCACGAGGAGTCAGGCATCGTCTCCTTTGGAGGCACTGATCTCCGCATACCTCTGGAGTTTTCAAAGGATTTGAGGCCTCCTGTCGCGATGAGGTGGGGAACTAGGTCTTTCTCTGTGGTCTCCACAGGGGATTCAGACACCCTTTCGTCTTGGGAGATGCAAGACGAGCCTGCATTCCAGTCACTGCAGGGATATCCGGCCTTATTTCGAGTCAGGGCATCGCGGTGTCCATTCCACTTGAGGCCGCAAACTCAGGGTCCCTCTCACATACCTAGAGCTGAGAGAAGCCTCCTCTTGAGGTGCTTGTGGTAAGGTGGTATTCCTCTGGAGTCGAAGCCAGGGACTAACCTCTCATCTCGAGTTGATTTTTGGTCCACGGAGCTCTTTCGTGTTGTTACAGTGACCTCAGGATCCCTCTAGCCTTGAAACAGTGTTCTTGGGGATTCTCTGGAGTGCCATGAAGGAAATCAAGGCTCCTTTCATGTGTGATGTGCAACACAGAATTGCTCTGCAAGCAGTGCAGGGGAATCGGGCCTCATCTCGCGGCGAGGGGGAAGTCTCATGGTTTTTCTCGAGTTGCGGCGGGAACCTGGGGTATATTCTCGAGTTACGACGGGGATGGCCCTTCCACACACGTGGTTGTTCAGCCACGTCAGGACTCTTGCCTAGTTGCGAGACACAACTCGGGATTCTCCTCGAGGCTTGGCAAGGCAATTGGGACGCCTCTCCAGCTGAGGCGGGAGACCAAGGGTCCCTTTCCACGTGCCACAGGAATCCTGGGACTCTTATCAAGTTTCACGAGGAGTCAGGCATCGTCTCCTTTGGAGGCACTGATCTCCGCGTACCTCTGGAGTTTTCAAAGGATGTGAGGCCTCCGGTCGCGATGAGGTGGGGAACTAGGTCTTTCTCTGTGGTCTCCACAGGGGATTCAGACATCCTTTCATCTTGGGAGATGCAAGACGAGCCTGCATTCAAGTCACTGCAGGGATATCCAGCCTTATTTCGCGTCAGGGCATCGCGGTGTCCATTCCACTTGAGGCCGCAAACTCAGGGTCCCTCTCACATACCTAGAGCTGAGAGAAGCCTCCTCTTGAGGTGCTTGTGGTAAGGTGGTATTCCTCTGGAGTCGAAGCCAGGGACTAACCTCTCATCTCGAGTTGATTTTTGGCCCACGGAGCTCTTTCGTGTTGCTACAGTGACCTCAGGATCCCTCTAGCCTTGAAACAGTGTTCTTGGGGTTTCTCTGGAGTGCCATCAAGGAAATCAAGGCTCCTTTCATGTCTGATGTGCAACACGGAATTGCTCTGCACGCAGTGCAGGGGAATCGGGCCTCATCTCGCGGCGAGGGGGAAGTCTCATGGTTTTTCTCGAGTTGCGGCGGGAACCTGGGGTATATTCTCGAGTTACGACGGGGATGGCCCTTCCACCCACGTGTTTCTTCAGCGACGTCAGGACTCCTGCCTACTTGCGAGGGACAACTCTGGATTCTCCTCGAGGCTTGGCAGGGCAATTGGGACGCCTCTCCAGCTGAGGCGGGAGACCAAGGGTCGCTTTCCAAGTGCCACAGGAATCCTGGGACTCCTATCAAGTTTCACGAGGAGTCAGGCATCGTCTCCTTTGGAGGCACTGATCTCCGCGTACCTCTGGAGTTTTCAAAGGATGTGAGGCTATCGGTCGCAATGAGGTGGGGAACTAAGTCTTTCTCTGTGCTTTCCACAGGGGATTCAGACATCCTTTCGTCCTGGCAGATGCAAGACGAGCCTGCATTGAAGTCACTGCAGGGATATCCGGCCTTATTTCGAGTCAGGGCATCGCGGTGTCCATTCCACTTGAGGCCGCAAACTCAGGGTCCCTCTCACATACCTAGAGCTGAGAGAAGCCTCCTCTTGAGGTGCTTGTGGTAAGGTGGTATTCCTCTGGAGACGAATCCAGGGACTAACCTCTCTTTTCGAGTTGATTTTTAGTCCACAGAGTTCTTTCGTGTTGCTACAGTGACCTCAGGATCCCTCTAGCCTTGAAACAGTGTTCTTGGGCTTTCTCTGGAGTGCCATCAAGGAAATCAAGGCTCCTTTCATGTGTGATGTGCAAGACGGAATTGCTCTGCACGCAGTACAGGGGAATCGGGCCTCATCTCGCATCGAGGGGGAAGTCTCATGGTTTTTCTCGAGTTGCGGCGGGAACCTGGGGTATATTCTCGAGTTACGACGGGGATGGCCCTTCCACCCACGTGTTTGTTCAGCCACGTCAGGACTCCT
The DNA here is from genome assembly GCF_910594005.1 of Cervus elaphus. Lineage (NCBI taxonomy): Eukaryota > Metazoa > Chordata > Mammalia > Artiodactyla > Cervidae > Cervus > Cervus elaphus. The sequence continues at coordinate 5,281,144 of NW_025316779.1, forward strand.
GCCTAGTTGCGAGGGACAACTCGGGATTCTCCTCGAGGCTTGGCAGGGCAATTGGAATGCCTCTCCAGCTGAGGCGGGAGACCAAGGGTCCCTTTCCACGTGCCACAGGAATCCTGGGACTCCTATCAAGTTTCAGGAGGAGTCAGGCATCGTCTCCTTTGGAGGCACTGATCTCCGCATACCTCTGGAGTTTTCAAAGGATGTGAGGCCTCCGGTCGCGATGAGGTGGGGAACTAGGTGTTTCTCTGTGGTCTACACCGGGGATTCAGACATCCTTTCTTCTTGGGAGATGCAAGACGAGCCTGCATTCCAGTCACTGCAGGGATATCCAGCCTTATCTCGCGTCAGGGCATCGCGGTGTCCATTCCACTTGAGGCCGCAAACTCAGGGTCCCTCTCACATACCTAGAGCTGAGAGAAGCCTCCTCTTGAGGTGCTTGTGGTAAGGTGGTATTCCTCAGGAGTCGAAGCCAGGGAATAACCTCTCATCTCGAGTTGATTATTGGCCCACGGAGCTCTTTCGTGTTGCTACAGTGACCTCAGGATCCCTCTAGCCTTGAAACAGTGTTCTTGGGGTTTCTCTGGAGTGCCATCAAGGAAATCAAGGCTCCTTTCATGTGTGATGTGCAACACGGAATTGCTCTGCACGCAGTGCAGGGGAATCGGGCCTCATCTCGCGGCGAGGGGGAAGTCTCATGGTTTTTCTCGAGTTGCGGCGGGAACCTGGGGTATATTCTCCAGTTACGACGGGGATGGCCCTTCCACACACGTGTTTGTTCAGCCACGTCAGGACTCTTGCCTAGTTGCGAGACACAACTCGGGATTCTCCTCGAGGCTTGGCAAGGCAATTGGGACGCCTCTCCAACTGAGGCGGGAGACCAAGGGTCCCTTTCCACGTGCCACAGGAATCCTGGGTCTCCTATCAAGTTTCACGAGGAGTCATGCATCGTCTCCTTTGGAGGCACTGATCTCCGCATACCTCTGGAGTGTTCAAAGGATTTGAGGCCTCCTGTCGCGATGAGGTGGGGAACTAGGTCTTTCTCTGTGGTCTCCACAGGGGATTCAGTCACCCTTTCGTCTTGGGAGATGCAAGACGAGCCTGCATTCCAGTCACTGCAGGGATATCCGGCCTTATTTCGAGTCAGGGCATCGCGGTGTCCATTCCACTTGAGGCCGCAAACTCAGGGTCCCTCTCACATACCTAGAGCTGAGAGAAGCCTCCTCTTGAGGTGCTTGTGGTAAGGTGGTATTCCTCTGGAGTCGAAGTCAGGGACTAACCTCTCATCTCGAGTTGATTTTTGGTCCACGGAGCTCTTTCGTGTTGCTACAGTGACCTCAGGATCCCTCTAGCCTTGAAACAGTGTTCTTGGGGTTTCTCTGGTGTGCCATGAAGGAAATCAAGGCTCCTTTCATGTGTGATGTGCAACACAGAATTGCTCTGCACGCAGTGCAGGGGAATCGGGCCTCATCTCGCGGCGAGGGGGAAGTCTCATGGTTTTTCTCGAGTTGCGGCGGGAACCTGGGGTATATTCTCGAGTTACGACGGGGATGGCCCTTCCACCCACGTGTTTGTTCAGCCATGTCAGGACTCTTGCCAGGTTGCGAGACACAACTCGGGATTCTCCTCGAGGCTTGGCAAGGCAATTGGGACGCCTCTCCACCTGAGACGGGAGACCAAGGGTCCCTTTCCACGTGCCACAGGAATCTTGGGACTCCTATCAAGTTTCACGAGGAGTCAGGCATCGTCTCCTTTGGAGGCACTGATCTCCGCGTACCTCTGGAGTTTTCAAAGGATGTGAGGCCTCCGGTCGCGATGAGGTGGGGAACTAGGTCTTTCTCTGTGGTCTCCACAGTGGTTTCAGACATCCTTTCATCCTGGGAGATGCAAGACGAGCCTGCATTGAAGTCACTGCAGGGATATCCGGCCTTATTTCGAGTCAGGGCATTGCGGTGTCCATTCCACTTGAGGCCGCAAACTCAGGGTCCCTCTCACATACCTAGAGCTGAGAGAAGCCTCCTCTTGAGGTGCTTGTGGTAAGGTGGTATTCCTCTGGAGACGAATCCAGGGACTAACCTCTCTTTTCGAGTTGATTATTGGTCCACAGAGTTCTTTCGTGTTGCTACAGTGACCTCAGGATCCCTCTAGCCTTGAAACAGTGTTCTTGGGGTTTCTCTGGAGTGCCATCAAGGAAATCAAGGCTCCTTTCATGTGTGATGTGCAAGACGGAATTGCTCTGCACGCAGTACAGGGGAATCGGGCCTCATCTCGCATCGAGGGGGAAGTCTCATGGTTTTTCTCGAGTTGCGGCGGGAACCTGGGGTATATTCTCGAGTTACGACGGGGATGGCCCTTCCACCCACGTGTTTGTTCAGCCACGTCAGGACTCCTGCCTAGTTGCGAGGGACAACTCGGGATTCTCCTCGAGGCTTGGCAGGGCAATTGGAACGCCTCTCCAGCTGAGGCGGGAGACCAAGTGTCCCTTTTCACGTGCAACAAGAATCCTGGGACTCCTATCAAGTTTCACGAGGAGTCAGGCATTGTCTCCTTTGGAGGCACTGATCTCCGCGTACCTCTGGAGTTTTCAAATGATGTGAGGCCTCCGGTCGCGTTGAGGTGGGGAACTAGTTGTTTCTCTGTGGTCTCCACAGGGGATTCAGACATCCTTTCTTCTTGGGAGATGCAAGACGAGCCTGCATTCAAGTCACTGCAGGGATATCCGGCCTTATTTCGAGTCAGGGCATCGCGGTGTCCATTCCACTTGAGGCCGCAAACTCAGGATCCCTCTCACATACCTAGAGCTGAGAGAAGCCTCCTCTTGAGGTTCTTGTGGTAAGGTGGTATTCCTCAGGAGTCGAAGCCAGGGACTAACCTCTCATCTCGTGTTGATTCTTGGTCCACGGAGCTCTTTCGTGTTGCTACAGTGACCTCAGGATCCCTCTAGCCTTGAAACATTGTTCTTGGGGTTTCTCTGGAGTGCCATCAAGGAAATCAAGGCTCCTTTCATGTGTGATGTGCAACACGAAATTGCTCTGCACGCAGTGCAGGGGAATCGGGCCTCATCTCGAGGTGAGGGGGAAGTCTCATGGTTTTTCTCGAGTTGCGGCGGGAACCTGGGGTATATTCTCGAGTTACGACGGGGATGGCCCTTCCACACACGTGTTTGTTCAGCCACGTCAGGACTCTTGCGTAGTTGCGAGACACAACTCGGGATTCTCCTCGAGGCTTGGCAAGGCAATTGGGACGCCTCTCCAGCTGAGGCGGGAGACCAAGGGTCCCTTTCCACGTGCCACAGGAATCCTGGGACTCCTATCAAGTTTCACGAGGAGTCAGGCATCGTCTCCTTTGGAGGCACTGATCTCCGCGTACCTCTGGAGTTTTCAAAGGATGTGAGGCCTCCGGTCGCGATGAGGTGGGGAACTGGTTCTTTCCCTGTGGTCTCCACAGGGGATTCAGACATCCTTTCATCTTGGGAGATGCAAGACGAGCCTGCATTCAAGTCACTGCAGGGATATCCAGCCTTATTTCGCGTCAGGGCATCGCGGTGTCCATTCCACTTGAGGCCGCAAACTCAGGGTCCCTCTCACATACCTAGAGCTGAGAGAAGCCTCCTCTTGAGGTGCTTGTGGTAAGGTGGTATTCCCCTGGAGTCGAAGCCAGGGACTAACCTCTCATCTCGAGTTGATTTTTGGCCCACGGAGCTCTTTCGTGTTGCTACAGTGACCTCAGGATCCCTCTAGCCTTGAAACAGTGTTCTTGGGGTTTCTCTGGAGTGCCATCAAGGAAATCAAGGCTCCTTTCATGTGTGATGTGCAACACGGAATTGCCCTGCACGCAGTGCAGGGGAATCGGGCCTCATCTCGCGGCGAGGGGGAAGTCTCATGGTTTTTCTCGAGTTGCGGCGGGAACCTGGGGTATATTCTCGAGTTACGACGGGGATGGCCCTTCCACCCACGTGTTTCTTCAGCGACGTCAGGACTCCTGCCTAGTTGCGAGGGACAACTCTGGATTCTCCTCGAGGCTTGGCAGGGCAATTGGGACGCCTCTCCAGCTAAGGCGGGAGACCAAGTGTCCCTTTCCAAGTGCCACAGGAATCCTGGGACTCCTATCAAGTTTCACGAGGAGTCAGGCATCGTCTCCTTTGGAGGCACTGATCTCCGCGTACCTCTGGAGTTTTCAAAGAATGTGAGGCTATTGGTCGCGATGAGGTGGGGAACTAAGTCTTTCTCTGTGCTTTCCACAGGGGATTCAGACATCCTTTCGTCCTGGGAGATGCAAGACGAGCCTGCATTGAAGTCACTGCAGGGATATCCGGCCTTATTTCGAGTCAGGGCATCGCGGTGTCCATTCCACTTGAGGCCGCAAACTCAGGGTCCCTCTCACATACCTAGAGCTGAGAGAAGCCTCCTCTTGAGGTGCTTGTGGTAAGGTGGTATTCCTCAAGAGTCGAAGCCAGGGAATAACCTCTCATCTCGAGTTGATTATTGGCCCACGGAGCTCTTTCGTGTTGCTACAGTGACCTCAGGATCCCTCTAGCCTTGAAACAGTGTTCTTGGGGTTTCTCTGGAGTGCCATCAAGGAAATCAAGGCTCCTTTCATGTGTGATGTGCAACACGGAATTGCTCTGCACGCAGTGCAGGGGAATCGGGCCTCATCTCGCGGCGAGGGGGAAGTCTCATGGTTTTTCTCGAGTTGCGGCGGGAACCTGGGGTATATTCTCCAGTTACGACGGGGATGGCCCTTCCACACACGTGTTTGTTCAGCCACGTCAGGACTCTTGCCTAGTTGCGAGACACAACTCGGGATTCTCCTCGAGGCTTGGCAAGGCAATTGGGACGCCTCTCCAACTGAGGCGGGAGACCAAGGGTCCCTTTCCACGTGCCACAGGAATCCTGGGTCTCCTATCAAGTTTCACGAGGAGTCAGGCATCGTCTCCTTTGGAGGCACTGATCTCCGCATACCTCTGGAGTGTTCAAAGGATTTGAGGCCTCCTGTCGCGATGAGGTGGGGAACTAGGTCTTTCTCTGTGGTCTCCACAGGGGATTCAGACACCCTTTCGTCTTGGGAGATGCAAGACGAGCCTGCATTCCAGTCACTGCAGGGATATCCAGCCTTATTTCGAGTCAGGGCATCGCGGTGTCCATTCCACTTGAGGCCGCAAACTCAGGGTCCCTCTCACATACCTAGAGCTGAGAGAAGCCTCCTCTTGAGGTGCTTGTGGTAAGGTGGTATTCCTCTGGAGTCGAAGCCAGGGACTAACCTCTCATCTCGAGTTGATTTTTGGTCCACGGAGCTCTTTCGTGTTGCTACAGTGACCTCAGGATCCCTCTAGCCTTGAAACAGTGTTCTTGGGGTTTCTCTGGTGTGCCATGAAGGAAATCAAGGCTCCTTTCATGTGTGATGTGCAACACAGAATTGCTCTGCACGCAGTGCAGGGGAATCGGGCCTCATCTCGCGGCGAGGGGGAAGTCTCATGGTTTTTCTCGAGTTGCGGCGGGAACCTGGGGTATATTCTCGAGTTACGACGGGGATGGCCCTTCCACCCACGTGTTTGTTCAGCCATGTCAGGACCCTTGCCTAGTTGCGAGACACAACTCGGGATTCTCCTCGAGGCTTGGCAAGGCAATTGGGACGCCTCTCCACCTGAGACGGGAGACCAAGGGTCCCTTTCCACGTGCCACAGGAATCTTGGGACTCCTATCAAGTTTCACGAGGAGTCAGGCATCGTCTCCTTTGGAGGCACTGATCTCCGCGTACCTCTGGAGTTTTCAAAGGATGTGAGGCCTCCGGTCGCGATGAGGTGGGGAACTAGGTCTTTCTCTGTGGTCTCCACAGTGGTTTCAGACATCCTTTCGTCCTGGGAGATGCAAGACGAGCCTGCATTGAAGTCACTGCAGGGATATCCGGCCTTATTTCGAGTCAGGGCATTGCGGTGTCCATTCCACTTGAGGCCGCAAACTCAGGGTCCCTCTCACATACCTAGAGCTGAGAGAAGCCTCCTCTTGAGGTGCTTGTGGTAAGGTGGTATTCCTCTGGAGACGAATCCAGGGACTAACCTCTCTTTTCGAGTTGATTATTGGTCCACAGAGTTCTTTCGTGTTGCTACATGACCTCAGGATCCCTCTAGCCTTGAAACAGTGTTCTTGGGGTTTCTCTGGAGTGCCATCAAGGAAATCAAGGCTCCTTTCATGTGTGATGTGCAAGACGGAATTGCTCTGCACGCAGTACAGGGGAATCGGGCCTCATCTCGCATCGAGGGGGAAGTCTCATGGTTTTTCTCGAGTTGCGGCGGGAACCTGGGGTATATTCTCGAGTTACGACGGGGATGGCCCTTCCACCCACGTGTTTGTTCAGCCACGTCAGGACTCCTGCCTAGTTGCGAGGGACAACTCGGGATTCTCCTCGAGGCTTGGCAGGGCAATTGGAACGCCTCTCCAGCTGAGGCGGGAGACCAAGTGTCCCTTTTCACGTGCAACAAGAATCCTGGGACTCCTATCAAGTTTCACGAGGAGTCAGGCATCGTCTCCTTTGGAGGCACTGATCTCCGCGTACCTCTGGAGTTTTCAAATGATGTGAGGCCTCCGGTCACGTTGAGGTGGGGAACTAGTTGTTTCTCTGTGGTCTCCACAGGGGATTCAGACATCCTTTCTTCTTGGGAGATGCAAGACGAGCCTGCATTCATGTCACTGCAGGGATATCCGGCCTTATTTCGAGTCAGGGCATCGCGGTGTCCATTCCACTTGAGGCCGCAAACTCAGGATCCCTCTCACATACCTAGAGCTGAGAGAAGCCTCCTCTTGAGGTTCTTGTGGTAAGGTGGTATTCCTCAGGAGTCGAAGCCAGGGACTAACCTCTCATCTCGTGTTGATTCTTGGTCCACGGAGCTCTTTCGTGTTGCTACAGTGACCTCAGGATCCCTCTAGCCTTGAAACAGTGTTCTTGGGGTTTCTCTGGAGTGCCATCAAGGAAATCAAGGCTCCTTTCATGTGTGATGTGCAAGAGGGAATTGCTCTGCACGCAGTACAGGGGAATCGGGCCTCATCTCGCATCGAGGGGGAAGTCTCATGGTTTTTCTCGAGTTGCGGCGGGAACCTGGGGTATATTCTCGAGTTACGACGGGGATGGCCCTTCCACCCACGTGTTTGTTCAGCCACGTCAGGACTCCTGCCTAGTTGCGAGGGACAACTCGGGATTCTCCTCGAGGCTTGGCAGGGCAATTGGAACGTCTCTCCAGCTGAGGCGGGAGACCAAGGGTCCCTTTCCACGTGCCACAAGAATCCTGGGACTCCTATCAAGTTTCACGAGGAGTCAGGCATCGTCTCCTTTGGAGGCACTGATCTCCGCGTACCTCTGGAGTTTTCAAAGGATGTGAGGCCTCCGGTCTCGATGAGGTGGGGAACTAGGTGTTTCTCTGTGGTCTCCACAGGGGATTCAGACATCCTTTCTTCTTGGGAGATGCAAGACGAGCCTGCATTCAAGTCACTGCAGGGATATCCGGCCTTATTTCGAGTCAGGGGATCGCGGTGTCCATTCCACTTGAGGCCGCAAACTCAGGATCCCTCTCACATACCTAGAGCTGAGAGAAGCCTCCTCTTGAGGTGCTTGTGGTAAGGTGGTATTCCTCAGGAGTCGAAGCCAGGGACTAACCTCTCATCTCGTGTTGATTCTTGGTCCACGGAGCTCCTTCGTGTTGCTACAGTGACCTCAGGATCCCTCTAGCCTTGAAACAGTGTTCTTGTGGTTTCTCTGAAGTGCCATCAAGAAAATCAAGGCTCCTTTCATGTGTGATGTGCAACACAGAATTGCTCTGCACGCAGTGCAGGGGAATCGGGCCTCATCTCGCGGCGAGGGGGAAGTCTCATGGTTTTTCTCGAGTTGCGGCGGGAACCTGGGGTATATTCTCGAGTTACGACGGGGATGGCCCTTCCACTCACGTGTGTGTTCAGCAATGTCAGGACTCCTGCCTAGTTGCGAGGGACAACTCGGGATTCTCCTCGAGGCTTTGCAGGGCAATTGGGACGCCTCTCCAGCTGAGACGGGAAACCAAGGGTCCCTTTCCACGTGCCACAGGAATCCTGGGTCTCCTATCAAGTTTCACGAGGAGTCATGCATCGTCTCCTTTGGAGGCACTCATCTCCGCATACCTCTGGAGTTTTCAAAGGATTTGAGGCCTCCTGTCGCGATGAGGTGGGGAACTAGGTCTTTCTCTGTGGTCTCCACAGGGGATTCAGACACCCTTTCGTCTTGGGAGATGCAAGACGAGCCTGCATTCAAGTCACTGCAGGGATATCCGGCCTTATTTCGAGTCAGGGCATCGCGGTGTCCATTCCACTTGAGGCCGCAAACTCAGGGTCCCTCTCACATAACTAGAGCTGAGAGAAGCCTCCTCTTGAGGTGCTTGTGGTAAGGTGGTATTCCTCTGGAGTCGAAGCCAGGGACTAACCTCTCATCTCGAGTTGATTTTTGGTCCACGGAGCTCTTTCTTGTTGCTACAGTGACCTCAGGATCCCTCTAGCCTTGAAACAGTGTTTTTGGGGTTTCTCTGGAGTTCCATGAAGGAAATCAAGGCTCCTTTCATGTGTGATGTGCAACACAGAATTGCTCTGCACGCAATGCAGGGGAATCGGGCCTCATCTCGCGGTGAGGGGGAAGTCTCATGGTTTTTCTCGAGTTGCGGCGGGAACCTGGGGTATATTCTCGAGTTACGACGGGGATGGCCCTTCCACACACGTGTTTGTTCAGCCACGTCAGGACTCTTGCCTAGTTGCGAGACACAACTCGGGATTCTCCTCGAGGCTTGGCAAGGCAACTGGGACGCCTCTCCAGCTGAGGCGGGAGACCAAGGGTCCCTTTCCACGTGCCACAGGAATCCTGGGACTCCTATCAAGTTTCACGAGGAGTCAGGCATCGTCTCCTTTGGAGGCACTGATCTCCGCGTACCTCTGGAGTTTTCAAAGGATGTGAGGCTATCGGTCGCGATGAGGTGGGGAACTGGTTCTTTCTCTATGGTCTCCACAGGGGATTCAGACATCCTTTCATCTTGGGAGATGCAAGACGAGCCTGCATTCAAGTCACTGCAGGGATATCCAGCCTTATTTCGCGTCAGGGCATCGCGGTGTCCATTCCACTTGAGGCCGCAAACTCAGGGTCCCTCTCACATACCTAGAGCTGAGAGAAGCCTCCTCTTGAGGTGCTTGTGGTAAGGTGGTATTCCCCTGGAGTCGAAGCCAGGGACTAACCTCTCATCTCGAGTTGATTTTTGGCCCACGGAGCTCTTTCGTGTTGCTACAGTGACCTCAGGATCCCTCTAGCCTTGAAACAGTGTTCTTGGGGTTTCTCTGGAGTGCCATCAAGGAAATCAAGGCTCCTTTCATGTGTGATGTGCAACACGGAATTGCTCTGCACGCAGTGCAGGGGAATCGGGCCTCATCTCGCGGCGAGGGGGAAGTCTCATGGTTTTTCTCGAGTTGCGGCGGGAGCCTGGGGTATATTCTCGAGTTACGACGGGGATGGCCCTTCCACCCACGTGTTTCTTCAGCGACGTCAGGACTCCTGCCTAGTTGCGAGGGACAACTCTGGATTCTCCTCGAGGCTTGGCAGGGCAATTGGGACGCCTCTCCAGCTGAGGCGGGAGACCAAGTGTCCCTTTCCAAGTGCCACAGGAATCCTGGGACTCCTATCAAGTTTCACGAGGAGTCAGGCATCGTCTCCTTTGGAGGCACTGATCTCCGCGTACCTCTGGAGTTTTCAAAGAATGTGAGGCTATTGGTCGCGATGAGGTGGGGAACTAAGTCTTTCTCTGTGCTTTCCACAGGGGATTCAGACATCCTTTCGTCCTGGGAGATGCAAGACGAGCCTGCATTGAAGTCACTGCAGGGATATCCGGCCTTATTTCGAGTCAGGGCATCGCGGTGTCCATTCCACTTGAGGCCGCAAACTCAGGGTCCCTCTCACATACCTAGAGCTGAGAGAAGCCTCCTCTTGAGGTGCTTGTGGTAAGGTGGTATTCCTCTGGAGACGAATCCAGGGACTAACCTCTCTTTTCGAGTTGATTTTTGGTCCACAGAGTTCTTTCGTGTTGCTACAGTGACCTCAGGATCCCTCTATCCTTGAAACAGTGTTCTTGGGGTTTCTCTGGAGTGCCATCAAGGAAATCAAGGCTCCTTTCATGTGTGATGTGCAAGAGGGAATTGCTCTGCACGCAGTACAGGGGAATCGGGCCTCATCTCGCATCGAGGGGGAAGTCTCATGGTTTTTCTCGAGTTGCGGCGGGAACCTGGGGTATATTCTCGAGTTACGACGGGGATGGCCCTTCCACCCACGTGTTTGTTCAGCCACGTCAGGACTCCTGCCTAGTTGCGAGGGACAACTCGGGATTCTCCTCGAGGCTTGGCAGGGCAATTGGAACGCCTCTCCAGCTGAGGCGGGAGACCAAGGGTCCCTTTCCACGTGCCACAAGAATCCTGGGACTCCTATCAAGTTTCACGAGGAGTCAGGCATCGTCTCCTTTGGAGGCACTGATCTCCGCGTACCTCTGGAGTTTTCAAAGGATGTGAGGCCTCCGGTCGCGATGAGGTGGGGAACTAGGTGTTTCTCTGTGGTCTCCACAGGGGATTCAGACATCCTTTCTTCTTGGGAGATGCAAGACGAGCCTGCATTCAAGTCACTGCAGGGATATCCGGCCTTATTTCGAGTCAGGGCATCGCGGTGTCCATTCCACTTGAGGCCGCAAACTCAGGATCCCTCTCACATACCTAGAGCTGAGAGAAGCCTCCTCTTGAGGTGCTTGTGGTAAGGTGGTATTCCTCAGGAGTCGAAGCCAGGGACTAACCTCTCATCTCGTGTTGATTCTTGGTCCACGGAGCTCTTTCGTGTTGCTACAGTGACCTCAGGATCCCTCTAGCCTTGAAACAGTGTTCTTGGGGTTTCTCTGGAGTGCCATCAAGGAAATCAAGGCTCCTTTCATGTGTGATGTGCAACACGGAATTGCTCTGCACGCAGTGCAGGGGAATCGGGCCTCATCTCGAGGCGAGGGGTAAGTCTCATGGTTTTTCTCGAGTTGCGGCGGGAACCTGGGGTATATTCTCGAGTTACGACGGGGATGGCCCTTCCACACACGTGTGTGTTCAGCCACGTCAGGACTCTTGCCTAGTTGCGAGACACAACTCGGGATTCTCCTCGAGGCTTGGCAGGGCAATTGGGACGCCTCTCCAGCTGAGGCGGGAGACCAAGTGTCCCTTTCCACGTGCCACAGGAATCCTGGGACTCCTATCAAGTTTCACGAGGAGTCAGGCATCGTCTCCTTTGGAGGCACTGATCTCCGCGTACCTCTGGAGTTTTCAAAGGATGTGAGGCCTCCGGTCGCGATGAGGTGGGGAACTGGTTCTTTCTCTGTGGTCTCCACAGGGGATTCAGACATCCTTTCATCTTGGGAGATGCAAGACGAGCCTGCATTCAAGTCACTGCAGGGATATCCAGCCTTATTTCGCGTCAGGGCATCGCGGTGTCCATTCCACTTGAGGCCGCAAACTCAGGGTCCCTCTCACATACCTAGAGCTGAGAGAAGCCTCCTCTTGAGGTGCTTGTGGTAAGGTGGTATTCCCCTGGAGTCGAAGCCAGGGACTAACCTCTCATCTCGAGTTGATTTTTGGCCCACGGAGCTCTTTCGTGTTGCTACAGTGACCTCAGGATCCCTCTAGCCTTGAAACAGTGTTCTTGGGGTTTCTCTGGAGTGCCATCAAGGAAATCAAGGCTCCTTTCATGTGTGATGTGCAACACGGAATTGCTCTGCACGCAGTGCAGGGGAATCGGGCCTCATCTCGCGGCGAGGGGGAAGTCTCATGGTTTTTCTCGAGTTGCGGCGGGAACCTGGGGTATATTCTCGAGTTACGACGGGGATGGCCCTTCCACCCACGTGTTTCTTCAGCGACGTCAGGACTCCTGCCTAGTTGCGAGGGACAACTCTGGATTCTCCTCGAGGCTTGGCAGGGCAATTGGGACGCCTCTCCAGCTGAGGCGGGAGACCAAGTGTCCCTTTCCAAGTGCCACAGGAATCCTGGGACTCCTATCAAGTTTCACGAGGAGTCAGGCATCGTCTCCTTTGGAGGCACTGATCTCCGCGTACCTCTGGAGTTTTCAAAGAATGTGAGGCTATTGGTCGCGATGAGGTGGGGAACTAAGTCTTTCTCTGTGCTTTCCACAGGGGATTCAGACATCCTTTCGTCCTGGGAGATGCAAGACGAGCCTGCATTGAAGTCACTGCAGGGATATCCGGCCTTATTTCGAGTCAGGGCATCGCGGTGTCCATTCCACTTGAGGCCGCAAACTCAGGGTCCCTCTCACATACCTAGAGCTGAGAGAAGCCTCCTCTTGAGGTGCTTGTGGTAAGGTGGTATTCCTCTGGAGACGAATCCAGGGACTAACCTCTCTTTTCGAGTTGATTTTTGGTCCACAGAGTTCTTTCGTGTTGCTACAGTGACCTCAGGATCCCTCTATCCTTGAAACAGTGTTCTTGGGGTTTCTCTGGAGTGCCATCAAGGAAATCAAGGCTCCTTTCATGTGTGATGTGCAAGAGGGAATTGCTCTGCACGCAGTACAGGGGAATCGGGCCTCATCTAGCATCGAGGGGGAAGTCTCATGGTTTTTCTCGAGTTGCGGCGGGAACCTGGGGTATATTCTCGAGTTACGACGGGGATGGCCCTTCCACCCACGTGTTTGTTCAGCCACGTCAGGACTCCTGCCTAGTTGCGAGGGACAACTCGGGATTCTCCTCGAGGCTTGGCAGGGCAATTGGAACGCCTCTCCAGCTGAGGCGGGAGACCAAGGGTCCCTTTCCACGTGCCACAAGAATCCTGGGACTCCTATCAAGTTTCACGAGGAGTCAGGCATCGTCTCCTTTGGAGGCACTGATCTCCGCGTACCTCTGGAGTTTTCAAAGGATGTGAGGCCTCCGGTCGCGATGAGGTGGGGAACTAGGTGTTTCTCTGTGGTCTCCACAGGGGATTCAGACATCCTTTCTTCTTGGGAGATGCAAGACGAGCCTGCATTCAAGTCACTGCAGGGATATCCGGCCTTATTTCGAGTCAGGGCATCGCGGTGTCCATTCCACTTGAGGCCGCAAACTCAGGATCCCTCTCACATACCTAGAGCTGAGAGAAGCCTCCTCTTGAGGTTCTTGTGGTAAGGTGGTATTCCTCAGGAGTCGAAGCCAGGGACTAACCTCTCATCTCGTGTTGATTCTTGGTCCACGGAGCTCTTTCGTGTTGCTACAGTGACCTCAGGATCCCTCTAGCCTTGAAACAGTGTTCTTGGGGTTTCTCTGGAGTGCCATCAAGGAAATCAAGGCTCCTTTCATGTGTGATGTGCAACACGGAATTGCTCTGCACGCAGTGCAGGGGAATCGGGCCTCATCTCGAGGCGAGGGGTAAGTCTCATGGTTTTTCTCGAGTTGCGGCGGGAACCTGGGGTATATTCTCGAGTTACGACGGGGATGGCCCTTCCACACACGTGTGTGTTCAGCCACGTCAGGACTCTTGCCTAGTTGCGAGACACAACTCGGGATTCTCCTCGAGGCTTGGCAGGGCAATTGGGACGCCTCTCCAGCTGAGGCGGGAGACCAAGTGTCCCTTTCCACGTGCCACAGGAATCCTGGGACTCCTATCAAGTTTCACGAGGAGTCAGGCATCGTCTCCTTTGGAGGCACTGATCTCCGCGTACCTCTGGAGTTTTCAAAGGATGTGAGGCCTCCGGTCGCGATGAGGTGGGGAACTGGTTCTTTCTCTGTGGTCTCCACAGGGGATTCAGACATCCTTTCATCTTGGGAGATGCAAGACGAGCCTGCATTCAAGTCACTGCAGGGATATCCAGCCTTATTTCGCGTCAGGGCATCGCGGTGTCCATTCCACTTGAGGCCGCAAACTCAGGGTCCCTCTCACATACCTAGAGCTGAGAGAAGCCTCCTCTTGAGGTGCTTGTGGTAAGGTGGTATTCCCCTGGAGTCGAAGCCAGGGACTAACCTCTCATCTCGAGTTGATTTTTGGCCCACGGAGCTCTTTCGTGTTGCTACAGTGACCTCAGGATCCCTCTAGCCTTGAAACAGTGTTCTTGGGGTTTCTCTGGAGTGCCATCAAGGAAATCAAGGCTCCTTTCATGTGTGATGTGCAACACGGAATTGCTCTGCACGCAGTGCAGGGGAATCGGGCCTCATCTCGCGGCGAGGGGGAAGTCTCATGGTTTTTCTTGAGTTGCGGCGGGAACCTGGGGTATATTCTCGAGTTACGACGGGGATGGCCCTTCCACCCACGTGTTTCTTCAGCGACGTCAGGACTCCTGCCTAGTTGCGAGGGACAACTCTGGATTCTCCTCGAGGCTTGGCAGGGCAATTGGGACGCCTCTCCAGCTAAGGCGGGAGACCAAGTGTCCCTTTCCAAGTGCCACAGGAATCCTGGGACTCCTATCAAGTTTCACGAGGAGTCAGGCATCGTCTCCTTTGGAGGCACTGATCTCCGCGTACCTCTGGAGTTTTCAAAGAATGTGAGGCTAATGGTCGCGATGAGGTGGGGAACTAAGTCTTTCTCTGTGCTTTCCACAGGGGATTCAGACATCCTTTCGTCCTGGGAGATGCAAGACGAGCCTGCATTGAAGTCACTGCAGGGATATCCGGCCTTATTTCGAGTCAGGGCATCGCGGTGTCCATTCCACTTGAGGCCGCAAACTCAGGGTCCCTCTCACATAACTAGAGCTGAGAGAAGCCTCCTCTTGAGGTGCTTGTGGTAAGGTGGTATTCCTCTGGAGACGAATCCAGGGACTAACCTCTCTTTTCGAGTTGATTTTTGGTCCACAGAGTTCTTTCTTGTTGCTACAGTGACCTCAGGATCCCTCTAGCCTTGAAACAGTGTTCTTGGGGTTTCTCTGGAGTGCCATCAAGGAAATCAAGGCTCCTTTCATGTGTGATGTGCAAGAGGGAATTGCTCTGCACGCAGTACAGGGGAATCGGGCCTCATCTCGCATCGAGGGGGAAGTCTCATGGTTTTTCTCGAGTTGCGGCGGGAACCTGGGGTATATTCTCGAGTTACGACGGGGATGGCCCTTCCACCCACGTGTTTGTTCAGCCACGTCAGGACTCCTGCCTAGTTGCGAGGGACAACTCGGGATTCTCCTCGAGGCTTGGCAGGGCAATTGGAACGCCTCTCCAGCTGAGGCGGGAGACCAAGGGTCCCTTTCCACGTGCCACAAGAATCCTGGGACTCCTATCAAGTTTCACGAGGAGTCAGGCATCGTCTCCTTTGGAGGCACTGATCTCCGCGTACCTCTGGAGTTTTCAAAGGATGTGAGGCCTCCGGTCTCGATGAGGTGGGGAACTAGGTGTTTCTCTGTGGTCTCCACAGGGGATTCAGACATCCTTTCTTCTTGGGAGATGCAAGACGACCCTGCATTCAAGTCACTGCAGGGATATCTGGCCTTATTTCGAGTCAGGGGATCGCGGTGTCCATTCCACTTGAGGCCGCAAACTCAGGATCCCTCTCACATACCTAGAGCTGAGAGAAGCCTCCTCTTGAGGTGCTTGTGGTAAGGTGGTATTCCTCAGGAGTCGAAGCCAGGGACTAACCTCTCATCTCGTGTTGATTCTTGGTCCACGGAGCTCCTTCGTGTTGCTACAGTGACCTCAGGATCCCTCTACCCTTGAAACAGTGTTCTTGGGGTTTCTCTGAAGTGCCATCAAGAAAATCAAGGCTCCTTTCTTGTGTGATGTGCAACACAGAATTTCTCTGCACGCAGTGCAGGGGAATCGGGCCTCATCTCGCGGCGAGGGGGAAGTCTCATGGTTTTTCTCGAGTTGCGGCGGGAACCTGGGGTATATTCTCGAGTTACAACGGGGATGGCCCTTCCACACACGTGTGTGTTCAGCCATGTCAGGACTCCTGCCTAGTTGCGAGGGACAACTCGGGATTCTCCTCGAGGCTTTGCAGGGCAATTGGGACGCCTCTCCAGCTGAGACGGGAGACCAAGGGTCCCTTTCCACGTGCCACAGGAATCCTGGGTCTCCTATCAAGTTTCACGAGGAGTCAGGCATCGTCTCCTTTGGAGGCACTCATCTCCGCATACCTCTGGAGTTTTCAAAGGATGTGAGGCCTCCGGTCGCGATGAGGTGGGGAAGTAGGTGTTTCTCTGTGGTCTCCACGGGGGATTCAGACATCCTTTCTTCTTGGGAGATGCAAGACGAGCCTGCATTCAAGTCACTGCAGGGATATCCGGCCTTATTTCGAGTCAGGGCATCGCGGTGTCCATTCCACTTGAGGCCGCAAACTCAGGATCCCTCTCACATACCTAGAGCTGAGAGAAGCCTCCTCTTGAGGTGCTTGTGGTAAGGTGGTATTCCTCAGGAGTCGAAGCCAGGGACTAACCTCTCATCTCGTGTTGATTCTTGGTCAACGGAGCTCTTTCGTGTTGCTACAGTGACCTCAGGATCCCTCTAGCCTTGAAACAGTGTTCTTGTGGTTTCTCTGGAGTGCCATCAAGGAAATCAAGGCTCCTTTCATATTTGATGTGCAACATGGAATTGCTCTGCACGCAGTGCAGGGGAATCGGGCCTCATCTCGCGGCGAGGGGGAAGTCTCATGGTTTTTCTCGAGTTGCGGAGGGAACCTGGGGTATATTCTCGAGTTACGACGGGGATGGCCCTTCCACCCACGTGTTTCTTCAGCGACGTCAGGACTCCTGCCTAGTTGCGAGGGACAACTCGGGATTCTCCTCGAGGCTTGGCAGGGCAATTGGAACGCCTCTCCAGCTGAGGCGGGAGACCAAGGGTCCCTTTCCACGTGCCACAAGAATCCTGGGACTCCTATCAAGTTTCACGAGGAGTCAGGCATCGTCTCCTTTGGAGGCACTGATCTCCGCGTACCTCTGGAGTTTTCAAAGGATGTGAGGCCTCCGGTCGCGATGAGGTGGGGAACTGGTTCTTTCTCTATGGTCTCCACAGGGGATTCAGACATCCTTTCATCTTGGGAGATGCAAGACGAGCCTGCATTCAAGTCACTGCAGGGATATCCAGCCTTATTTCGCGTCAGGGCATCGCGGTGTCCATTCCACTTGAGGCCGCAAACTCAGGGTCCCTCTCACATACCTAGAGCTGAGAGAAGCCTCCTCTTGAGGTGCTTGTGGTAAGGTGGTATTCCCCTGGAGTCGAAGCCAGGGACTAACCTCTCATCTCGAGTTGATTTTTGGCCCACGGAGCTCTTTCGTGTTGCTACAGTGACCTCAGGATCCCTCTAGCCTTGAAACAGTGTTCTTGGGGTTTCTCTGGAGTGCCATCAAGGAAATCAAGGCTCCTTTCATGTGTGATGTGCAACACGGAATTGCTCTGCACGCAGTGCAGGGGAATCGGGCCTCATCTCGCGGCGAGGGGGAAGTCTCATGGTTTTTCTCGAGTTGCGGCGGGAACCTGGGGTATATTCTCGAGTTACGACGGGGATGGCCCTTCCACCCACGTGTTTCTTCAGCGACGTCAGGACTCCTGCCTAGTTGCGAGGGACAACTCTGGATTCTCCTCGAGGCTTGGCAGGGCAATTGGGACGCCTCTCCAGCTGAGGCGGGAGACCAAGTGTCCCTTTCCAAGTGCCACAGGAATCCTGGGACTCCTATCAAGTTTCACGAGGAGTCAGGCATCGTCTCCTTTGGAGGCACTGATCTCCGCGTACCTCTGGAGTTTTCAAAGAATGTGAGGCTATTGGTCGCGATGAGGTGGGGAACTAAGTCTTTCTCTGTGCTTTCCACAGGGGATTCAGACATCCTTTCGTCCTGGGAGATGCAAGACGAGCCTGCATTGAAGTCACTGCAGGGATATCCGGCCTTATTTCGAGTCAGGGCATCGCGGTGTCCATTCCACTTGAGGCCGCAAACTCAGGGTCCCTCTCACATACCTAGAGCTGAGAGAAGCCTCCTCTTGAGGTGCTTGTGGTAAGGTGGTATTCCTCTGGAGACGAATCCAGGGACTAACCTCTCTTTTCGAGTTCATTTTTGGTCCACAGAGTTCTTTCGTGTTGCTACAGTGACCTCAGGATCCCTCTATCCTTGAAACAGTGTTCTTGGGGTTTCTCTGGAGTGCCATCAAGGAAATCAAGGCTCCTTTCATGTGTGATGTGCAAGACGGAATTGCTCTGCACGCAGTACAGGGGAATCGGGCCTCATCTCGCGGTGAGGGGGAAGTCTCATGGTTTTTCTCGAGTTGCGGCGGGAACCTGGGGTATATTCTCGAGTTACGACGGGGATGGCCCTTCCACCCACGTGTTTGTTCAGCCACGTCAGGACTCCTGCCTAGTTGCGAGGGACAACTCGGGATTCTCCTCGAGGCTTGGCAGGGCAATTGGAACGCCTCTCCAGCTGAGGCGGGAGACCAAGGGTCCCTTTCCACGTGCCACAGGAATCCTGGGACTCCTATCAAGTTTCACGAGGAGTCAGGCATCGTCTCCTTTGGAGGCACTGATCTCCGGGTACCTCTGGAGTTTTCAAAGGATGTGAGGCCTCCGGTCGCGATGAGGTGGGGAACTAGGTGTTTCTCTGTGGTCTCCACAGGGGATTCAGACATCCTTTCTTCTTGGGAGATGCAAGACGAGCCTGCATTCAAGTCACTGCAGGGATATCCGGCCTTATTTCGAGTCAGGGCATCGCGGTGTCCATTCCACTTGAGGCCGCAAACTCAGGATCCCTCTCACATACCTAGAGCTGAGAGAAGCCTCCTCTTGAGGTGCTTGTGGTAAGGTGGTATTCCTCAGGAGTCGAAGCCAGGGACTAACCTCTCATCTCGTGTTGATTCTTGGTCAACGGAGCTCTTTCGTGTTGCTACAGTGACCTCAGGATCCCTCTAGCCTTGAAACAGTGTTCTTGTGGTTTCTCTGGAGTGCCATCAAGGAAATCAAGGCTCCTTTCATGTTTGATGTGCAACATGGAATTGCTCTGCACGCAGTGCAGGGGAATCGGGCCTCATCTCGCGGCGAGGGGGAAGTCTCATGGTTTTTCTCGAGTTGCGGCGGGAACCTGGGGTATATTCTCGAGTTACGACGGGGATGGCCCTTCCACCCACGTGTTTCTTCAGCGACGTCAGGACTCCTGCCTACTTGCGAGGAACAACTCGGGATTCTCCTCGAGGCTTGGCAGGGCAATTGGGACGCCTCTCCAGCTGAGACGGGAGACCAAGGGTCCCTTTCCAAGTGCCACAGGAATCCTGGGTCTCCTATCAAGTTTCACGAGGAGTCAGGCATCGTCTCCTTTGGATTCACTGATCTCCGCGTACCTCTGGAGTTTTCAAAGGATGTGAGGCCTCCTGTCGCGATGAGGTGGGGAACTAGGTCTTTCTCTGTGGTCTCCACAGGGGATTCAGACACCCTTTCGTCTTGGGAGATGCAAGACGAGCCTGCATTCCAGTCACTGCAGGGATATCCGGCCTTATTTCGAGTCAGTGCATCGCGGTGTCCATTCCACTTGAGGCCGCAAACTCAGGGTCCCTCTCACATACCTAGAGCTGAGAGAAGCCTCCTCTTGAGGTGCTTGTGGTAAGGTGGTATTCCTCTGGAATCGAAGCCAGGGACTAACCTCTCATCTCGAGTTGATTTTTGGTCCACGGAGCTCTTTCGTGTTGCTACAGTGACCTCAGGATCCCTCTAGCCTTGAAACAGTGTTCTTGGGGTTTCTCTGGAGTGCCATGAAGGAAATCAAGGCTCCTTTCATGTGTGATGTGCAACACAGAATTGCTCTGCACGCAGTGCAGGGGAATCGGGCCTCATCTCGCGGCGAGGGGGAAGTCTCATGTTTTTTCTCGAGTTGCGGCGGGAACCTGGGGTATATTCTCGAGTTACGACGTGGATGGCCCTTCCACACACGTGTTTGTTCAGCCACGTCAGGACTCTTGCCTAGTTGCGAGACACAACTCGGGATTCTCCTCGAGGCTTGGCAAGGCAATTGGGACGCCTCTCCAGCTGAGACGGGAGACCAAGGGTCCCTTTCCACGTGCCACAGGAATCCTGGGACTCCTATCAAGTTTCACGAGGAGTCAGGCATCGTCTCCTTTGGAGGCACTGATCTCCGCGTACCTCTGGAGTTTTCAAAGGATGTGAGGCCTCCGGTCGCGATGAGATGGGGAACTAGGTCTTTCTCTGTGGTCTCCACAGGGGATTCAGACATCCTTTCATCTTGGGAGATGCAAGACGAGCCTGCATTCAAGTCACTGCAGGGATATCCAGCCTTATTTCGCGTCAGGGCATCGCGGTGTCCATTCCACTTGAGGCCGCAAACTCAGGGTCCCTCTCACATACCTAGAGCTGAGAGAAGCCTCCTCTTGAGGTGCTTGTGGTAAGGTGGTATTCCTCTGGAGTCGAAGCCAGGAACTAACCTCTCATCTCGAGTTGATTTTTGGCCCACGGAGCTCTTTCGTGTTGCTACAGTGACCTCAGGATCCCTCTAGCCTTGAAACAGTGTTCTTGGGGTTTCTCTGGAGTGCCATCAAGGAAATCAAGGCTCCTTTCATGTGTGATGTGCAACACGGAATTGCTCTGCACGCAGTGTAGGGGAATCGGGCCTCATCTCGCGGCGAGGGGGATGTCTCATGGTTTTTCTCGAGTTGCGGCGGGAACCTGGGGTATATTCTCGAGTTACGACGGGGATGGCCCTTCCACCCACGTGTTTCTTCAGCGACGTTAGGACTCCTGCCTACTTGCGAGGGACAAATCTGGATTCTCCTCGAGGCTTGGCAGGGCAATTGGGACGCCTCTCCAGCTGAGGCGGGAGACCAAGTGTCCCTTTCCAAGTGCCACAGGAATCCTGGGACTCCTATCAAGTTTCACGAGGAGTCAGGCATCGTCTCCTTTGGAGGCACTGATCTCCGCGTACCTCTGGAGTTTTCAAAGGATGTGAGGCTATCGGTCGCGATGAGGTGGGGAACTAAGTCTTTCTCTGTGCTTTCCACAGGGGATTCAGACATCCTTTCGTCCTGGGAGATGCAAGACGAGCCTGCATTGAAGTCACTGCAGGGATATCCGGCCTTATTTCGCGTCAGGGCATCGCGGTGTCCATTCCACTTGAGGCCGCAAACTCAGGGTCCCTCTCACATACCTAGAGCTGAGAGAAGCCTCCTCTTGAGGTGCTTGTGGTAAGGTGGTATTCCCCTGGAGTCGAAGCCAGGGACTAACCTCTCATCTCGAGTTGATTTTTGGCCCACGGAGCTCTTTCGTGTTGCTACAGTGACCTCAGGATCCCTCTAGCCTTGAAACAGTGTTCTTGGGGTTTCTCTGGAGTGCCATCAAGGAAATCAAGGCTCCTTTCATGTGTGATGTGCAACACGGAATTGCTCTGCACGCAGTGCAGGGGAATCGGGCCTCATCTCGCGGCGAGGGGGAAGTCTCATGGTTTTTCTCGAGTTGCGGCGGGAACCTGGGGTATATTCTCGAGTTACGACGGGGATGGCCCTTCCACCCACGTGTTTCTTCAGCGACGTCAGGACTCCTGCCTAGTTGCGAGGGACAACTCTGGATTCTCTTCGAGGCTTGGCAGGGCAATTGGGACGCCTCTCCAGCTGAGGCGGGAGACCAAGTGTCCCTTTCCAAGTGCCACAGGAATCCTGGGACTCCTATCAAGTTTCACGAGGAGTCAGGCATCGTCTCCTTTGGAGGCACTGATCTCCGCGTACCTCTGGAGTTTTCAAAGAATGTGAGGCTATTGGTCGCGATGAGGTGGGGAACTAAGTCTTTCTCTGTGCTTTCCACAGGGGATTCAGACATCCTTTCGTCCTGGGAGATGCAAGACGAGCCTGCATTGAAGTCACTGCAGGGATATCCGGCCTTATTTCGAGTCAGGGCATCGCGGTGTCCATTCCACTTGAGGCCGCAAACTCAGGGTCCCTCTCACATACCTAGAGCTGAGAGAAGCCTCCTCTTGAGGTGCTTGTGGTAAGGTGGTATTCCTCTGGAGACGAATCCAGGGACTAACCTCTCTTTTCGAGTTGATTTTTGGTCCACAGAGTTCTTTCTTGTTGCTACAGTGACCTCAGGATCCCTCTATCCTTGAAACAGTGTTCTTGGGGTTTCTCTGGAGTGCCATCAAGGAAATCAAGGCTCCTTTCATGTGTGATGTGCAAGAGGGAATTGCTCTGCACGCAGTACAGGGGAATCGGGCCTCATCTCGCGGTGAGGGGGAAGTCTCATGGTTTTTCTCGAGTTGCGGCGGGAACCTGGGGTATATTCTCGAGTTACGACGGGGATGGCCCTTCCACCCACGTGTTTGTTCAGCCACGTCAGGACTCCTGCCTAGTTGCGAGGGACAACTCGGGATTCTCCTCGAGGCTTGGCAGGGCAATTGGAACGCCTCTCCAGCTGAGGCGGGAGACCAAGGGTCCCTTTCCACGTACCACAGGAATCCTGGGACTCCTATCAAGTTTCACGAGGAGTCAGGCATCGTCTCCTTTGGAGGCACTGATCTCCGGGTACCTCTGGAGTTTTCAAAGGATGTGAGGCCTCCGGTCGCGATGAGGTGGGGAACTAGGTGTTTCTCTGTGGTCTCCACAGGGGATTCAGACATCCTTTCTTCTTGGGAGATGCAAGACGAGCCTGCATTCAAGTCACTGCAGGGATATCCGGCCTTATTTCGAGTCAGGGCATCGCGGTGTCCATTCCACTTGAGGCCGCAAACTCAGGATCCCTCTCACATACCTAGAGCTGAGAGAAGCCTCCTCTTGAGGTGCTTGTGGTAAGGTGGTATTCCTCAGGAGTCGAAGCCAGGGACTAACCTCTCATCTCGTGTTGATTCTTGGTCAACGGAGCTCTTTCGTGTTGCTACAGTGACCTCAGGATCCCTCTAGCCTTGAAACAGTGTTCTTGTGGTTTCTCTGGAGTGCCATCAAGGAAATCAAGGCTCCTTTCATGTTTGATGTGCAACATGGAATTGCTCTGCACGCAGTGCAGGGGAATCGGGCCTCATCTCGCGGCGAGGGGGAAGTCTCATGGTTTTTCTCGAGTTGCGGCGGGAACCTGGGGTATATTCTCGAGTTACGACGGGGATGGCCCTTCCACCCACGTGTTTCTTCAGCGACGTCAGGACTCCTGCCTACTTGCGAGGAACAACTCGGGATTCTCCTCGAGGCTTGGCAGGGCAATTGGGACGCCTCTCCAGCTGAGACGGGAGACCAAGGGTCCCTTTCCAAGTGCCACAGGAATCCTGGGTCTCCTATCAAGTTTCACGAGGAGTCAGGCATCGTCTCCTTTGGAGGCACTGATCTCCGCGTACCTCTGGAGTTTTCAAAGGATGTGAGGCCTCCTGTCGCGATGAGGTGGGGAACTAGGTCTTTCTCTGTGGTCTCCACAGGGGATTCAGACACCCTTTCGTCTTGGGAGATGCAAGACGAGCCTGCATTCCAGTCACTGCAGGGATATCCGGCCTTATTTCGAGTCAGGGCATCGCGGTGTCCATTCCACTTGAGGCCGCAAACTCAGGGTCCCTCTCACATACCTAGAGCTGAGAGAAGCCTCCTCTTGAGGTGCTTGTGGTAAGGTGGTATTCCTCTGGAATCGAAGCCAGGGACTAACCTCTCATCTCGAGTTGATTTTTGGTCCACGGAGCTCTTTCGTGTTGCTACAGTGACCTCAGGATCCCTCTAGCCTTGAAACAGTGTTCTTGGGGTTTCTCTGGAGTGCCATGAAGGAAATCAAGGCTCCTTTCATGTGTGATGTGCAACACAGAATTGCTCTGCACGCAGTGCAGGGGAATCGGGCCTCATCTCGCGGCGAGGGGGAAGTCTCATGTTTTTTCTCGAGTTGCGGTGGGAACCTGGGGTATATTCTCGAGTTACGACGTGGATGGCCCTTCCACACACGTGTTTGTTCAGCCACGTCAGGACTCTTGCCTAGTTGCGAGACACAACTCGGGATTCTCCTCGAGGCTTGGCAAGGCAATTGGGACGCCTCTCCAGCTGAGACGGGAGACCAAGGGTCCCTTTCCACGTGCCACAGGAATCCTGGGACTCCTATCAAGTTTCACGAGGAGTCAGGCATCGTCTCCTTTGGAGGCACTGATCTCCGCGTACCTCTGGAGTTTTCAAAGGATGTGAGGCCTCCGGTCGCGATGAGATGGGGAACTAGGTCTTTCTCTGTGGTCTCCACAGGGGATTCAGACATCCTTTCATCTTGGGAGATGCAAGACGAGCCTGCATTCAAGTCACTGCAGGGATATCCAGCCTTATTTCGCGTCAGGGCATCGCGGTGTCCATTCCACTTGAGGCCGCAAACTCAGGGTCCCTCTCACATACCTAGAGCTGAGAGAAGCCTCCTCTTGAGGTGCTTGTGGTAAGGTGGTATTCCTCTGGAGTCGAAGCCAGGAACTAACCTCTCATCTCGAGTTGATTTTTGGCCCACGGAGCTCTTTCGTGTTGCTACAGTGACCTCAGGATCCCTCTAGCCTTGAAACAGTGTTCTTGGGGTTTCTCTGGAGTGCCATCAAGGAAATCAAGGCTCCTTTCATGTGTGATGTGCAACACGGAATTGCTCTGCATGCAGTGCAGGGGAATCGGGCCTCATCTCGCGGCGAGGGGGAAGTCTCATGGTTTTTCTCGAGTTGCGGCGGGAACCTGGGGTATATTCTCGAGTTACGACGGGGATGGCCCTTCCACCCACGTGTTTCTTCAGCGACGTCAGGACTCCTGCCTAGTTGCGAGGGACAACTCTGGATTCTCCTCGTGGCTTGGCAGGGCAATTGGGACGCCTCTCCAGCTGAGGCGGGAGACCAAGTGTCCCTTTGCAAGTGCCACAGGAATCCTGGGACTCCTATCAAGTTTCACGAGGAGTCAGGCATCGTCTCCTTTGGAGGCACTGATCTCCGCGTACCTCTGGAGTTTTCAAAGAATGTGAGGCTATTGGTCGCGATGAGGTGGGGAACTAAGTCTTTCTCTGTGCTTTCCACAGGGGATTCAGACATCCTTTCGTCCTGGGAGATGCAAGACGAGCCTGCATTGAAGTCCCTGCAGGGATATCCGGCCTTATTTCGAGTCAGGGCATCGCGGTGTCCATTCCACTTGAGGCCGCAAACTCAGGGTCCCTCTCACATACCTAGAGCTGAGAGAAGCCTCCTCTTGAGGTGCTTGTGGTAAGGTGGTATTCCTCTGGAGACGAATCCAGGGACTAACCTCTCTTTTCGAGTTGATTTTTGGTCCACAGAGTTCTTTCGTGTTGCTACAGTGACCTCAGGATCCCTCTATCCTTGAAACAGTGTTCTTGGGGTTTCTCTGGAGTGCCATCAAGGAAATCAAGGCTCCTTTCATGTGTGATGTGCAAGAGGGAATTGCTCTGCACGCAGTACAGGGGAATCGGGCCTCATCTCGCGGTGAGGGGGAAGTCTCATGGTTTTTCTCGATTTGCGGCGGGAACCTGGGGTATATTCTCGAGTTACGACGGGGATGGCCCTTCCACCCACGTGTTTGTTCAGCCACGTCAGGACTCCTGCCTAGTTGCGAGGGACAACTCGGGATTCTCCTCGAGGCTTGGCAGGGCAATTGGAACGCCTCTCCAGCTGAGGCGGGAGACCAAGGGTCCCTTTCCACGTGCCACAAGAATCCTGGGACTCCTATCAAGTTTCACGAGGAGTCAGGCATCGTCTCCTTTGGAGGCACTGATCTCCGCGTACCTCTGGAGTTTTCAAAGGATGTGAGGCCTCCGGTCGCGATGAGGTGGGGAACTAGGTGTTTCTCTGTGGTCTCCACAGGGGATTCAGACATCCTTTCTTCTTGGGAGATGCAAGACGAGCCTGCATTCAAGTCACTGCAGGGATATCCGGCCTTATTTCGAGTCAGGGCATCGCGGTGTCCATTCCACTTGAGGCCGCAAACTCAGGATCCCTCTCACATACCTAGAGCTGAGAGAAGCCTCCTCTTGAGGTGCTTGTGGTAAGGTGGTATTCCTCAGGAGTCGAAGCCAGGGACTAACCTCTCATCTCGTGTTGATTCTTGGTCAACGGAGCTCTTTCGTGTTGCTACAGTGACCTCAGGATCCCTCTAGCCTTGAAACAGTGTTCTTGTGGTTTCTCTGGAGTGCCATCAAGGAAATCAAGGCTCCTTTCATGTTTGATGTGCAACATGGAATTGCTCTGCACGCAGTGCAGGGGAATCGGGCCTCATCTCGCGGCGAGGGGGAAGTCTCATGGTTTTTCTCGAGTTGCGGCGGGAACCTGGGGTATATTCTCGAGTTACGACGGGGATGGCCCTTCCACCCACGTGTTTCTTCAGCGACGTCAGGACTCCTGCCTACTTGCGAGGGACAACTCGGGATTCTCCTCGAGGCTTGGCAGGGCAATTGGGACGCCTCTCCAGCTGAGACGGGAGACCAAGGGTCCCTTTCCAAGTGCCACAGGAATCCTGGGTCTCCTATCAAGTTTCACGAGGAGTCAGGCATCGTCTCCTTTGGAGGCACTGATCTCCGCATACCTCTGGAGTTTTCAAAGGATGTGAGGCCTCCTGTCGCGATGAGGTGGGGAACTAGGTCTTTCTCTGTGGTCTCCACAGGGGATTCAGACACCCTTTCGTCTTGGGAGATGCAAGACGAGCCTGCATTCCAGTCACTGCAGGGATATCCGGCCTTATTTCGAGTCAGGGCATCGCGGTGTCCATTCCACTTGAGGCCGCAAACTCAGGATCCCTCTCACATACCTAGAGCTGAGAGAAGCCTCCTCTTGAGGTGCTTGTGGTAAGGTGGTATTCCTCAGGAGTCGAAGCCAGGGACTAACCTCTCATCTCGTGTTGATTCTTGGTCAACGGAGCTCTTTCGTGTTGCTACAGTGACCTCAGGATCCCTCTAGCCTTGAAACAGTGTTCTTGTGGTTTCTCTGGAGTGCCATCAAGGAAATCAAGGCTCCTTTCATGTGTGATGTGCAACATGGAATTGCTCTGCACGCAGTGCAGGGGAATCGGGCCTCATCTCGCGGCGAGGGGGAAGTCTCATGGTTTTTCTCGAGTTGCGGCGGGAACCTGGGGTATATTCTCGAAGTACGACGGGGATGGCCCTTCCACCCACGTGTTTCTTCAGCGACGTCAGGACTCCTGCCTACTTGCGAGGGACAACTCGGGATTCTCCTCGAGGCTTGGCAGGGCAATTGGGACGCCTCTCCATCTGAGACGGGAGACCAAGGGTCCCTTTCCAAGTGCCACAGGAATCCTGGGTCTCCTATCAAGTTTCAGGAGGAGTCAGGCATCGTCTCCTTTGGAGGCACTGATCTCCGCGTACCTCTGGAGTTTTCAAAGGATGTGAGGCCTCCTGTCGCGATGAGGTGGGGAACTAGGTCTTTCTCTGTGGTCTCCACAGGGGATTCAGACACCCTTTCGTCTTGGGAGATGCAAGACGAGCCTGCATTCCAGTCACTGCAGGGATATCCGGCCTTATTTCGAGTCAGGGCATCGCGGTGTCCATTCCACTTGAGGCCGCAAACTCAGGGTCCCTCTCACATACCTAGAGCTGAGAGAAGCCTCCTCTTGAGGTGCTTGTGGTAAGGTGGTATTCCTCTGGAATCGAAGCCAGGGACTAACCTCTCATCTCGAGTTGATTTTTGGTCCACGGAGCTCTTTCGTGTTGCTACAGTGACCTCAGGATCCCTCTAGCCTTGAAACAGTGTTCTTGGGGTTTCTCTGGAGTGCCATGAAGGAAATCAAGGCTCCTTTCATGTGTGATGTGCAACACAGAATTGATCTGCACGCAGTGCAGGGGAATCGGGCCTCATCTCGCGGCGAGCGGGAAGTCTCATGTTTTTTCTCGAGTTGCGGCGGGAACCTGGGTTATATTCTCGAGTTACGACGGGGATGGCCCTTCCACCCACGTGTTTCTTCAGCGACGTTAGGACTCCTGCCTACTTGCGAGGGACAAATCTGGATTCTCCTCGAGGCTTGGCAGGGCAATTCGGACGCCTCTCCAGCTGAGGCGGGAGACCAAGGGTCCCTTTCCAAGTGCCACAGGAATCCTGGGTCTCCTATCAAGTTTCACGAGGAGTCAGGCATCGTCTCCTTTGGAGGCACTGATCTCCGCGTACCTCTGGAGTTTTCAAAGGATGTGAGGCTATCGGTCGCGATGAGGTGGGGAACTAAGTCTTTCTCTGTGCTTTCCACAGGGGATTCAGACATCCTTTCGTCCTGGGAGATGCAAGACGAGCCTGCATTGAAGTCACTGCAGGGATATCCGGCCTTATTTCGAGTCGGGACATCGCGGTGTCCATTCCATTTGAGGCCGCAAACTCAGGGTCCCTCTCACATACCTAGAGCTGAGAGAAGCCTCCTCTTGAGGTGCTTGTGGCAAGTTGGTATTCCTCTGGAGACGAATCCAGGGACTAACCTCTCTTTTCGAGTTGATTTTTGGTCCACAGAGTTCTTCCGTGTTGCTACAGTGACCTCAGGATCCCTCTATCCTTGAAACAGTGTTCTTGGGTTTTCTCTGGAGTGCCATCAAGGAAATCAAGGCTCCTTTCATGTGTGATGTGCAAGACGGAATTGCTCTGCACGCAGTACAGGGGAATCGGGCCTCATCTCGCATCGAGGGGGAAGTCTCATGGTTTTTCTCGAGTTGCGGCGGGAACCTGGGGTATATTCTCGAGTTACGACGGGGATGGCCCTTCCACCCACGTGTTTGTTCAGCCACGTCAGGACTCCTGCCTAGTTGCGAGGGACAACTCGGGATTCTCCTCGAGGCTTGACAGGGCAATTGGAACGCCTCTCCAGCTGAGGCGGGAGACCAAGGGTCCCTTTCCACGTGCCACAAGAATCCTGGGACTCCTATCAAGTTTCACGAGGAGTCAGGCATCGTCTCCTTTGGAGGCACTGATCTCCGCGTACCTCTGGAGTTTTCAAAGGATGTGAGGCCTCCGGTCGCGATGAGATGGGGAACTAGGTCTTTCTCTGTGGTCTCCACAGGGGATTCAGACATCCTTTCATCTTGGGAGATGCAAGACGAGCCTGCATTCAAGTCACTGCAGGGATATCCAGCCTTATTTCGCGTCAGGGCATCGCGGTGTCCATTCCACTTGAGCCCGCAAACTCAGGGTCCCTCTCACATACCTAGAGCTGAGAGAAGCCTCCTCTTGAGGTGCTTGTGGTAAGGTGGCATTCCTCAGGAGTCGAAGCCAGGGACTAACCTCTCATCTCGTGTTGATTCTTGGTCCACGGAGCTCTTTCGTGTTGCTACAGTGACCTCAGGATCTCTCTAGCCTTGAAACAGTGTTCTTGGGGTTTCTCTGGAGTGCCATCAAGGAAATCAAGGCTCCTTTCATGTGTGATGTGCAACACGGAATTGCTCTGCACGCAGTGCAGGGGAATCGGGCCTCATCTCGCGGCGAGGGGGAAGTCTCATGGTTTTTCTCGAGTTGCGGCGGGAACCTGGGGTATATTCTCGAGTTACGACGGGGATGGCCCTTCCACACACGTGTTTGTTCAGCCACGTCAGGACTCTTGCCTAGTTGCGAGACACAATTCGGGATTCTCCTCGAGGCTTGGCAAGGCAATTGGGACGCCTCTCCAGCTGAGGCGGGAGACCAAGTGTCCCTTTCCACGTGCCACAGGAATCCTGGGACTCCTATCAAGTTTCACGAGGAGTCAGGCATCGTCTCCTTTGGAGGCACTGATCTCCGCGTACCTCTGGAGTTTTCAAAGGATGTGAGGCCTCCGGTCGCGATGAGGTGGGGAACTAGGTCTTTCTCTGTGGTCTCCACAGGGGATTCAGACATCCTTTCATCTTGGGAGATGCAAGACGAGCCTGCATTCAAGTCACTGCAGGGATATCCAGCCTTATTTCGCGTCAGGGCATCGCGGTGTCCATTCCACTTGAGGCCGCAAACTCAGGGTCCCTCTCACATACCTAGAGCTGAGAGAAGCCTCCTCTTGAGGTGCTTGTGGTAAGGTGGTATTCCTCTGGAGTCGAAGCCAGGGACTAACCTCTCATCTCGAGTTGATTTTTCGCCCACGGAGCTCTTTCGTGTTGCTACAGTGACCTCAGGATCCCTCTAGCCTTGAAACAGTGTTCTTGGGGTTTCTCTGGAGTGCCATCAAGGAAATCAAGGATCCTTTCATGTGTGATGTGCAACACGGAATTGCTCTGCACGCAGTGCAGGGGAATCGGGCCTCATCTCGCGGCGAGGGGGAAGTCTCATGGTTTTTCTCGAGTTGCGGCGGGAACCTGGGGTATATTCTCGAGTTACGACGGGGATGGCCCTTCCACCCACGTGTTTCTTCAGCGACGTCAGGACTCCTGCCTAGTTGCGAGGGACAACTCTGGATTCTCCTCGAGGCTTGGCAGGGCAACTGGGACGCCTCTCCAGCTGAGGCGGGAGACCAAGTGTCCCTTTCCAAGTGCCACAGGAATCCTGGGACTCCTATCAAGTTTCACGAGGAGTCAGGCATCGTCTCCTTTGGAGGCACTGATCTCCGCGTACCTCTGGAGTTTTCAAAGGATGTGAGGCTATCGGTCGCGATGAGGTGGGGAATTAAGTCTTTCTCTGTGCTTTCCACAGGGGATTCAGAGATCCTTTCGTCCTGGGAGATGCAAGACGAGCCTGCATTGAAGTCACTGCAGGGATATCCGGCCTTATTTCGCGTCAGGGCATCGCGGTGTCCATTCCACTTGAGGCCGCAAACTCAGGGTCCCTCTCACATACCTAGAGCTGAGAGAAGCCTCCTCTTGAAGTGCTTGTGGTAAGGTGGTATTCCCCTGGAGTCGAAGCCAGGGACTAACCTCTCATCTCGAGTTGATTTTTGGCCCACGGAGCTCTTTCGTGTTGCTACAGTGACCTCAGGATCCCTCTAGCCTTGAAACAGTGTTCTTGGGGTTTCTCTGGAGTGCCATCAAGGAAATCAAGGCTCCTTTCATGTGTGATGTGCAACACGGAATTGCTCTGCACGCAGTGCAGGGGAATCGGGCCTCATCTCGCGGCGAGGGGGAAGTCTCATGGTTTTTCTCGAGTTGCGGCGGGAACCTGGGGTATATTCTCGAGTTACGACGGGGATGGCCCTTCCACCCACGTGTTTCTTCAGCGACGTCAGGACTCCTGCCTACTTGCGAGGGACAACTCGGGATTCTCCTCGAGGCTTGGCAGGGCAATTGGGACGCCTCTCCAGCTGAGACGGGAGACCAAGGGTCCCTTTCCACGTGCCACAGGAATCCTGGGTCTCCTATCAAGTTTCACGAGGAGTCAGGCATCGTCTCCTTTGGAGGCACTGATCTCCGCGTACCTCTGGAGTTTTCAAAGGATGTGAGGCCTCCTGTCGCGATGAGGTGGGGAACTAGGTCTTTCTCTGTGGTCTCCACAGGGGATTCAGACACCCTTTCGTCTTGGGAGATGCAAGACGAGCCTGCATTCCAGTCACTGCAGGGATATCCGGCCTTATTTCGAGTCAGGGCATCGCGGTGTCCATTCCACTTGAGGCCGCAAACTCAGGATCCCTCTCACATACCTAGAGCTGAGAGAAGCCTCCTCTTGAGGTGCTTGTGGTAAGGTGGTATTCCTCAGGAGTCGAAGCCAGGGACTAACCTCTCATCTCGTGTTGATTCTTGGTCAACGGAGCTCTTTCGTGTTGCTACAGTGACCTCAGGATCCCTCTAGCCTTGAAACAGTGTTCTTGGGGTTTCTCTGGAGTGCCATGAAGGAAATCAAGGCTCCTTTCATGTGTGATGTGCAACACAGAATTGATCTGCACGCAGTGCAGGGGAATCGGGCCTCATCTCGCGGCGAGCGGGAAGTCTCATGTTTTTTCTCGAGTTGCGGCGGGAACCTGGGTTATATTCTCGAGTTACGACGGGGATGGCCCTTCCACCCACGTGTTTCTTCAGCGACGTTAGGACTCCTGCCTACTTGCGAGGGACAAATCTGGATTCTCCTCGAGGCTTGGCAGGGCAATTCGGACGCCTCTCCAGCTGAGGCGGGAGACCAAGGGTCCCTTTCCAAGTGCCACAGGAATCCTGGGTCTCCTATCAAGTTTCACGAGGAGTCAGGCATCGTCTCCTTTGGAGGCACTGATCTCCGCGTACCTCTGGAGTTTTCAAAGGATGTGAGGCTATCGGTCGCGATGAGGTGGGGAACTAAGTCTTTCTCTGTGCTTTCCACAGGGGATTCAGACATCCTTTCGTCCTGGGAGATGCAAGACGAGCCTGCATTGAAGTCACTGCAGGGATATCCGGCCTTATTTCGAGTCGGGACATCGCGGTGTCCATTCCATTTGAGGCCGCAAACTCAGGGTCCCTCTCACATACCTAGAGCTGAGAGAAGCCTCCTCTTGAGGTGCTTGTGGCAAGTTGGTATTCCTCTGGAGACGAATCCAGGGACTAACCTCTCTTTTCGAGTTGATTTTTGGTCCACAGAGTTCTTCCGTGTTGCTACAGTGACCTCAGGATCCCTCTATCCTTGAAACAGTGTTCTTGGGTTTTCTCTGGAGTGCCATCAAGGAAATCAAGGCTCCTTTCATGTGTGATGTGCAAGACGGAATTGCTCTGCACGCAGTACAGGGGAATCGGGCCTCATCTCGCATCGAGGGGGAAGTCTCATGGTTTTTCTCGAGTTGCGGCGGGAACCTGGGGTATATTCTCGAGTTACGACGGGGATGGCCCTTCCACCCACGTGTTTGTTCAGCCACGTCAGGACTCCTGCCTAGTTGCGAGGGACAACTCGGGATTCTCCTCGAGGCTTGACAGGGCAATTGGAACGCCTCTCCAGCTGAGGCGGGAGACCAAGGGTCCCTTTCCACGTGCCACAAGAATCCTGGGACTCCTATCAAGTTTCACGAGGAGTCAGGCATCGTCTCCTTTGGAGGCACTGATCTCCACGTACCTCTGGAGTTTTCAAAGGATGTGAGGCCTCCGGTCGCGATGAGATGGGGAACTAGGTCTTTCTCTGTGGTCTCCACAGGGGATTCAGACATCCTTTCATCTTGGGAGATGCAAGACGAGCCTGCATTCAAGTCACTGCAGGGATATCCAGCCTTATTTCGCGTCAGGGCATCGCGGTGTCCATTCCACTTGAGCCCGCAAACTCAGGGTCCCTCTCACATACCTAGAGCTGAGAGAAGCCTCCTCTTGAGGTGCTTGTGGTAAGGTGGCATTCCTCAGGAGTCGAAGCCAGGGACTAACCTCTCATCTCGTGTTGATTCTTGGTCCACGGAGCTCTTTCGTGTTGCTACAGTGACCTCAGGATCTCTCTAGCCTTGAAACAGTGTTCTTGGGGTTTCTCTGGAGTGCCATCAAGGAAATCAAGGCTCCTTTCATGTGTGATGTGCAACACGGAATTGCTCTGCACGCAGTGCAGGGGAATCGGGTCTCATCTCGCGGCGAGGGGGAAGTCTCATGGTTTTTCTCGAGTTGCGGCGGGAACCTGGGGTATATTCTCGAGTTACGACGGGGATGGCCCTTCCACACACGTGTTTGTTCAGCCACGTCAGGACTCTTGCCTAGTTGCGAGACACAATTCGGGATTCTCCTCGAGGCTTGGCAAGGCAATTGGGACGCCTCTCCAGCTGAGGCGGGAGACCAAGTGTCCCTTTCCACGTGCCACAGGAATCCTGGGACTCCTATCAAGTTTCACGAGGAGTCAGGCATCGTCTCCTTTGGAGGCACTGATCTCCGCGTACCTCTGGAGTTTTCAAAGGATGTGAGGCCTCCGGTCGCGATGAGGTGGGGAACTAGGTCTTTCTCTGTGGTCTCCACAGGGGATTCAGACATCCTTTCATCTTGGGAGATGCAAGACGAGCCTGCATTCAAGTCACTGCAGGGATATCCAGCCTTATTTCGCGTCAGGGCATCGCGGTGTCCATTCCACTTGAGGCCGCAAACTCAGGGTCCCTCTCACATACCTAGAGCTGAGAGAAGCCTCCTCTTGAGGTGCTTGTGGTAAGGTGGTATTCCTCTGGAGTCGAAGCCAGGGACTAACCTCTCATCTCGAGTTGATTTTTCGCCCACGGAGCTCTTTCGTGTTGCTACAGTGACCTCAGGATCCCTCTAGCCTTGAAACAGTGTTCTTGGGGTTTCTCTGGAGTGCCATCAAGGAAATCAAGGATCCTTTCATGTGTGATGTGCAACACGGAATTGCTCTGCACGCAGTGCAGGGGAATCGGGCCTCATCTCGCGGCGAGGGGGAAGTCTCATGGTTTTTCTCGAGTTGCGGCGGGAACCTGGGGTATATTCTCGAGTTACGACGGGGATGGCCCTTCCACCCACGTGTTTCTTCAGCGACGTCAGGACTCCTGCCTACTTGCGAGGGACAACTCGGGATTCTCCTCGAGGCTTGGCAGGGCAATTGGGACGCCTCTCCAGCTGAGACGGGAGACCAAGGGTCCCTTTCCAAGTGCCACAGGAATCCTGGGTCTCCTATCAAGTTTCACGAGGAGTCAGGCATCGTCTCCTTTGGAGGCACTGATCTCCGCGTACCTCTGGAGTTTTCAAAGGATGTGAGGCCTCCTGTCGCGATGAGGTGGGGAACTAGGTCTTTCTCTGTGGTCTCCACAGGGGATTCAGACACCCTTTCGTCTTGGGAGATGCAAGACGAGCCTGCATTCCAGTCACTGCAGGGATATCCGGCCTTATTTCGAGTCAGGGCATCGCGGTGTCCATTCCACTTGAGGCCGCAAACTCAGGATCCCTCTCACATACCTAGAGCTGAGAGAAGCCTCCTCTTGAGGTGCTTGTGGTAAGGTGGTATTCCTCAGGAGTCGAAGCCAGGGACTAACCTCTCATCTCGTGTTGATTCTTGGTCAACGGAGCTCTTTCGTGTTGCTACAGTGACCTCAGGATCCCTCTAGCCTTGAAACAGTGTTCTTGGGGTTTCTCTGGAGTGCCATGAAGGAAATCAAGGCTCCTTTCATGTGTGATGTGCAACACAGAATTGATCTGCACGCAGTGCAGGGGAATCGGGCCTCATCTCGCGGCGAGGGGGAAGTCTCATGTTTTTTCTCGAGTTGCGGCGGGAACCTGGGGTATATTCTCGAGTTACGACGTGGATGGCCCTTCCACACACGTGTTTGTTCAGCCACGTCAGGACTCTTGCCTAGTTGCGAGACACAACTCGGGATTCTCCTCGAGGCTTGGCAAGGCAATTGGGACGCCTCTCCAGCTGAGACGGGAGACCAAGGGTCCCTTTCCACGTGCCACAGGAATCCTGGGACTCCTATCAAGTTTCACGAGGAGTCAGGCATCGTCTCCTTTGGAGGCACTGATCTCCGCGTACCTCTGGAGTTTTCAAAGGATGTGAGGCCTCCGGTCGCGATGAGATGGGGAACTAGGTCTTTCTCTGTGGTCTCCACAGGGGATTCAGACATCCTTTCATCTTGGGAGATGCAAGACGAGCCTGCATTCAAGTCACTGCAGGGATATCCAGCCTTATTTCGCGTCAGGGCATCGCGGTGTCCATTCCACTTGAGGCCGCAAACTCAGGGTCCCTCTCACATACCTAGAGCTGAGAGAAGCCTCCTCTTGAGGTGCTTGTGGTAAGGTGGTATTCCTCTGGAGTCGAAGCCAGGAACTAACCTCACATCTCGAGTTGATTTTTGGCCCACGGAGCTCTTTCGTGTTGCTACAGTGACCTCAGGATCCCTCTAGCCTTGAAACAGTGTTCTTGGGGTTTCTCTGGAGTGCCATCAAGGAAATCAAGGCTCCTTTCATGTGTGATGTGCAACACGGAATTGCTCTGCACGCAGTGTAGGGGAATCGGGCCTCATCTCGCGGCGAGGGGGAAGTCTCATGGTTTTTCTCGAGTTGCGGCGGGAACCTGGGGTATATTCTCGAGTTACGACGGGGATGGCCCTTCCACCCACGTGTTTCTTCAGCGACGTTAGGACTCCTGCCTACTTGCGAGGGACAAATCTGGATTCTCCTCGAGGCTTGGCAGGGCAATTGGGACGCCTCTCCAGCTGAGGCGGGAGACCAAGGGTCCCTTTCCAAGTGCCACAGGAATCCTGGGTCTCCTATCAAGTTTCACGAGGAGTCAGGCATCGTCTCCTTTGAAGGCACTGATCTCCGCGTACCTCTGGAGTTTTCAAAGGATGTGAGGCTATCGGTCGCGATGAGGTGGGGAACTAAGTCTTTCTCTGTGCTTTCCACAGGGGATTCAGACATCCTTTCGTCCTGGGAGATGCAAGACGAGCCTGCATTGAAGTCACTGCAGGGATATCCGGCCTTATTTCGAGTCGGGGCATCGCGGTGTCCATTCCATTTGAGGCCGCAAACTCAGGGTCCCTCTCACATACCTAGAGCTGAGAGAAGCCTCCTCTTGAGGTGCTTGTGGTAAGTTGGTATTCCTCTGGAGACGAATCCAGGGACTAACCTCTCTTTTCGAGTTGATTTTTGGTCCACAGAGTTCTTCCGTGTTGCTACAGTGACCTCAGGATCCCTCTATCCTTGAAACAGTGTTCTTGGGTTTTCTCTGGAGTGCCATCAAGGAAAAAAAGGCTCCTTTCATGTGTGATGTGCAAGACGGAATTGCTCTGCACGCAGTACAGGGGAATCGGGCCTCATCTCGCATCGAGGGGGAAGTCTCATGGTTTTTCTCGAGTTGCGGCGGGAACCTGGGGTATA
Source organism: Cervus elaphus (assembly GCF_910594005.1). Taxonomy (NCBI): domain Eukaryota; kingdom Metazoa; phylum Chordata; class Mammalia; order Artiodactyla; family Cervidae; genus Cervus; species Cervus elaphus. The sequence goes on from NW_025316779.1 coordinate 5,317,695, forward strand.
TTCTCGAGTTACGACGGGGATGGCCCTTCCACCCACGTGTTTGTTCAGCCACGTCAGGACTCCTGCCTAGTTGCGAGGGACAACTCGGGATTCTCCTCGAGGCTTGGCAGGGCAATTGGAACGCCTCTCCAGCTGAGGCGGGAGACCAAGGGTCCCTTTCCACGTGCCACAAGAATCCTGGGACTCCTATCAAGTTTCACGAGGAGTCAGGCATCGTCTCCTTTGGAGGCACTGATCTCCGCGTACCTCTGGAATTTTCAAAGGATGTGAGGCCTCCGGTCGCGATGAGATGGGGAACTAGGTGTTTCTCTGTGGTCTCCACAGGGGATTCAGACATCCTTTCATCTTGGGAGATGCAAGACGAGCCTGCATTCAAGTCACTGCAGGGATATCCAGCCTTATTTCGCGTCAGGGCATCGCGGTGTCCATTCCACTTGAGGCCGCAAACTCAGGGTCCCTCTCACATACCTAGAGCTGAGAGAAGCCTCCTCTTGAGGTGCTTGTGGTAAGGTGGCATTCCTCAGGAGTCGAAGCCAGGGACTAACCTCTCATCTCGTGTTGATTCTTGGTCCACGGAGCTCTTTCGTGTTGCTACAGTGACCTCAGGATCCCTCTAGCCTTGAAACAGTGTTCTTGGGGTTTCTCTGGAGTGCCATCAAGGAAATCAAGGCTCCTTTCATGTGTGATGTGCAACACGGAATTGCTCTGCACGCAGTGCAGGGGAATCGGGCCTCATCTCGCGGCGAGGGGGAAGTCTCATGGTTTTTCTCGAGTTGCGGCGGGAACCTGGGGTATATTCTCGAGTTACGACGGGGATGGCCCTTCCACACACGTGTTTGTTCAGCCACGTCAGGACTCTTGCCTAGTTGCGAGACACAATTCGGGATTCTCCTCGAGGCTTGGCAAGGCAATTGGGACGCCTCTCCAGCTGAGGCGGGAGACCAAGGGTCCCTTTCCACGTGCCACAGGAATCCTGGGACTCCTATCAAGTTTCACGAGGAGTCAGGCATCGTCTCCTTTGGAGGCACTGATCTCCGCGTACCTCTGGAGTTTTCAAAGTATGTGAGGCCTCCGGTCGCGATGAGGTGGGGAACTAGGTCTTTCTCTGTGGTCTCCACAGGGGATTCAGACATCCTTTCATCTTGGGAGATGCAAGACGAGCCTGCATTCAAGTCACTGCAGGGATATCCAGCCTTATTTCGCGTCAGGGCATCGCGGTGTCCATTCCACTTGAGGCCGCAAACTCAGGGTCCCTCTCACATACCTAGAGCTGAGAGAAGCCTCCTCTTGAGGTGCTTGTGGTAAGGTGGTATTCCTCTGGAGTCGAAGCCAGGGACTAACCTCTCATCTCGAGTTGATTTTTGGCCCACGGAGCTCTTTCGTGTTGCTACAGTGACCTCAGGATCCCTCTAGCCTTGAAACAGTGTTCTTGGGGTTTCTCTGGAGTGCCATCAAGGAAATCAAGGCTCCTTTCATGTGTGATGTGCAACACGGAATTGCTCTGCACGCAGTGCAGGGGAATCGGGCCTCATCTCGCGGCGAGGGGGAAGTCTCATGGTTTTTCTCGAGTTGCGGCGGGAACCTGGGATATATTCTCGAGTTACGACGGGGATGGCCCTTCCACCCACGTGTTTCTTCAGCGACGTCAGGACTCCTGCCTAGTTGCGAGGGACAACTCTGGATTCTCCTCGAGGCTTGGCAGGGCAACTAGGACGCCTCTCCAGCTGAGGCGGGAGACCAAGTGTCCCTTTCCAAGTGCCACAGGAATCCTGGGACTCCTATCAAGTTTCACGAGGAGTCAGGCATCGTCTCCTTTGGAGGCACTGATCTCCGCGTACCTCTGGAGTTTTCAAAGGATGTGAGGCTATCGGTCGCGATGAGGTGGGGAACTAAGTCTTTCTCTGTGCTTTCCACAGGGGATTCAGAGATCCTTTCGTCCTGGGAGATGCAAGACGAGCCTGCATTGAAGTCACTGCAGGGATATCCGGCCTTATTTCGAGTCAGGGCATCGCGGTGTCCATTCCACTTGAGGCCGCAAACTCAGGGTCCCTCTCACATACCTAGAGCTGAGAGAAGCCTCCTCTTGAGGTGCTTGTGGTAAGGTGGTATTCCTCTGGAGACGAATCCAGGGACTAACCTCTCTTTTCGAGTTGATTTTTGGTCCACAGAATTCTTTTGTCTTGCTACAGTGACCTCAGGATCCCTCTATCCTTGAAACAGTGTTCTTGGGGTTTCTCTGGAGTGCCATCAAGGAAATCAAGGCTCCTTTCATGTGTGATGTGCAAGACGGAATTGCTCTGCACGCAGTGCAGGGGAATCGGGCCTCATCTCTCATCGAGGGGGAAGTCTCATGGTTTTTCTCGAGTTGCGGCGGGAACCTGGGGTATATTCTCGAGTTACGACGGGGATGGCCCTTCCACCCACGTGTTTCTTCAGCCACGTCAGGACTCCTGCCTAGTTGCGAGGGACAACTCGGGATTCTCCACGAGGCTTGGCAGGGCAATTGGAACGCCTCTCCAGCTGAGGCGGGAGACCAAGAGTCCCTTTCCACGTGCCACAGGAATCCTGGGACTCCTATCAAGTTTCACGAGGAGTCAGGCATCGTCTCCTTTGGAGGCACTGATCTCCGCGTACCTCTGGAGTTTTCAAAGGATGTGAGGCCTCCGGTCGCGATGAGGTGGGGAACTAGGTGTTTCTCTGTGGTCTCCACAGGGGATTCAGACATCCTTTCTTCTTGGGAGATGCAAGACGAGCCTGCATTCAAGTCACTGCAGGGATATCCGGCCTTTTTTCGAGTCAGGGCATCACGGTGTCCATTCCACTTGAGGCCGCAAACTCAGGATCCCTCTCACATACCTAGAGCTGAGAGAAGCCTCCTCTTGAGGTGCTTGTGGTAAGGTGGCATTCCTCAGGAGTCGAAGCCAGGGACTAACCTCTCATCTCGTGTTGATTCTTGGTCAACGGAGCTCTTTCGTGTTGCTACAGTGACCTCAGGATCCCTCTAGCCTTGAAACAGTGTTCTTGGGGTTTCTCTGGAGTGCCATCAAGGAAATCAAGGCTCCTTTCATGTGTGATGTGCAACACGGAATTGCTCTGCACGCAGTGCAGGGGAATCGGGCCTCATCTCGCGGCGAGGGGGAAGTCTCATGGTTTTTCTCGAGTTGCGGCGGGAACCTGGGGTATATTCTCGAGTTACGACGGGGATGGCCCTTCCACACACGTGTTTGTTCAGCCACCTCAGGACTCTTGCCTAGTTGCGAGACACAACTCGGGATTCTCCTCGAGGCTTGGCAAGGCAATTGGGACGCCTCTCCAGCTGAGGCGGGAGACCAAGGGTCCCTTTCCACGTGCCACAGGAATCCTGGGACTCCTATCAAGTTTCACGAGGAGTCAGGCATCGTCTCCTTTGGAGGCACTGATCTCCGCATACCTCTGGAGTTTTCAAAGGATGTGAGGCCTCCGGTCGCGATGAGGTTGGGAACTAGGTCTTTCTCTGTGGTCTCCACAGGGGACTCAGACATCCTTTCTTCTTGGGAGATGCAAGACGAGCCTGCATTCCAGTCACTGCAGGGATATCCAGCCTTATTTCGCGTCAGGGCATCGCGGTGTCCACTCCACTTGAGGCCGCAAACTCAGGGTCCCTCTCACATACCTAGAGCTGAGAGAAGCCTCCTCTTGAGGTGCTTGTGGTAAGGTGGTATTCCTCTGGAGTCGAAGCCAGGGACTAACCTCTCATCTCGAGTTGATTTTTGGCCCACGGAGCTCTTTCGTGTTGCTACAGTGACCTCAGGATCCCTCTAGCCTTGAAACAGTGTTCTTGGGGTTTCTCTGTAGTGCCATCAAGGAAATCAAGGCTCCTTTCATGTGTGATGTGCAACACGGAATTGCTCTGCACGCAGTGCAGGGGAATCGGGCCTCATCTCTCGGCGAGGGGGAAGTCTCATGGTTTTTCTCGAGTTGCGGCGGGAACCTGGGGTATATTCTCGAGTTACGACGGGGATGGCCCTTCCACACACGTGTTTGTTCAGCCACGTCAGGACTCTTGCCTAGTTGCGAGACACAACTCGGGATTCTCCTCGAGGCTTGGCAAGGCAATTGGGACGCCTCTCAAGCTGAGGCGGGAGACCAAGGGTCCCTTTCCACGTGCCACAGGAATCCTGGGACTCCTATCAAGTTTCACGAGGAGTCAGGCATCGTCTCCTTTGGAGGCACTGATCTTCGCGTACCTCTGGAGTTTTCAAAGGATGTGAGGCCTCCGGTCGCGATGAGGTGGAGAACTAGGTGTTTCTCTGTGGTTTCCACAGGGGATACAGACATCCTTTCATCTTGGGAGATGCAAGACGAGCCTGCATTCATGTCACTGCAGGGATATCCAGCCTTATTTCGCGTCAGGGCATCGCGGTGTCCATTCCACTTGAGGCCGCAAACTCAGGGTCCCTCTCACATACCTAGAGCTGAGAGAAGCCTCCTCTTGAGGTGCTTGTGGTAAGGTGGTATTCCTCTGGAGTCGAAGCCAGGGACTAACCTCTCATCTCGAGTTGATTTTTGGCCCACGGAGATTTTTCGTGTTGCTACAGTGATCTCAGGATCCCTCTAGCCTTGAAACAGTGTTCTTGGGGTTTCTCTGGAGTGCCATCAAGGAAATCAAGGCTCCTTTCATGTGTGATGTGCAACACGGAATTGCTCTGCACGCAGTTCAGGGGAATCGGGCCTCATCTCGCGGCGAGGGGGAAGTCTCATGGTTTTTCTCGAGTTGCGGCGGGAACCTGGGGTATATTCTCGAGTTACGACGGGGATGGCCCTTCCACCCACGTGTTTCTTCAGCGACGTCAGGACTCCTGCCTAGTTGCGAGGGACAACTCTGGATTCTCCTCGAGGCTTGGCAGGGCAGTTGGGACGCCTCTCCAGCTGAGGCGGGAGACCAAGTGTCCCTTTCCAAGTGCCACAGGAATCCTGGGACTCCTATCAAGTTTCACGAGGAGTCAGGCATCGTCTCCTTTGGAGGCACTGATCTCCGCGTACCTCTGGAGTTTTCAAAGGATGTGAGGCTATCGGTCGCGATGAGGTGGGGAACTAGGTGTTTCTCTGTGGTCTCCACAGGGGATTCAGACATCCTTTCTTCTTGGGAGATGCAAGACGAGCCTGCATTCAAGTCACTGCAGGGATATCCGGCCTTATTTCGCGTCAGGGCATCGCGGTGTCCATTCCACTTGAGGCCGCAAACTCAGGATCCCTCTCACATTCCTAGAGCTGAGAGAAGCCTCCTCTTGAGGTGCTTGTGGTAAGGTGCTATTCCTCAGGAGTGGAAGCCAGGGACTAACCTCTCATCTCGTGTTGATTCTTGGTCCACGGAGCTCTTTCGTGTTGCTACAGTGACCTCAGGATCCCTCTAGCCTTGAAACAGTGTTCTTGGGGATTCTCTGGAGTGCCATCAAGGAAATCAAGGCTCCTTTCATGTGTGATGTGCAACACGGAATTGCTCTGCACGCAGTACAGGGGAATCGGGCCTCATCTCGCATCGAGGGGGAAGTCTCATGGTTTTTCTCGAGTTGCGGCGGGAACCTGGGGTATATTCTCGAGTTACGACGGTGATGGCCCATCCACACACGTGTGTGTTCAGCCATGTCAGGACTCCTGCCTAGTTGCGAGGGCCAACTCAGGATTCTCCTCGAGGCTTTGCAGGGCAATTGGGACGCCTCTCCAGCTGAGACGGGAGACCAAGGGTCCCTTTCCACGTGCCACAGGAATCCTGGGTCTCCTATCAAGTTTCACGAGGAGTCAGGCATCGTCTCCTTTGGAGGCACTGATCTCCGCATACCTCTGGAGTTTTCAAAGGATTTGAGGCCTCCTGTCGCGATGAGGTGGGGAACTAGGTGTTTCTCTGTGGTCTCCACAGGGGATTCAGACATCCTTTCGTCTTGGGAGATGCAAGACGAGCCTGCATTCCAGTCACTGCAGGGATATCTGGCCTTATTTCGAGTCAGGGCATCGCGGTGTCCATTCCACTTGAGGCCGCAATCTCAGGGTCCCTCTCACATACCTAGAGCTGAGAGAAGCCTCCTCTTGAGGTGCTTGTGGTAAGGTGGTATTCCTCTGGAGTCGAAGCCAGGGACTAACCTCTCATCTCGAGTTGATTTTGGGTCCACGGAGCTCTTTTGTGTTGCTACAGTGACCTCAGGATCCCTCTAGCCTTGAAACAGTGTTCTTGGGGTTTCTCTGGAGTGCCATGAAGGAAATCTAGGCTCCTTTCATGTGTGATGTGCAACACAGAATTGCTCTGCACGCAGTGCAGGGGAATCGGGCCTCATCTCGCGGCGAGGGGGAAGTCTCATGGTTTTTCTCGAGTTGCGGCGGGAACCTGGGGTATATTCTCGAGTTACGACGGGTAAGGCCCTTCCACACACGTGTTTGTTCAGCCACGTCAGGACTCTTGCCTAGTTGCGAGACACAACTCGGGATTCTCCTCGAGGCTTGGCAAGGCAATTGGGATGCCTCTCAAGCTGAGGCGGCAGACCAAGGGTCCCTTTCCACGTGCCACAGGAATCCTGGGACTCCTATCAAGTTTCATGAGAAGTCAGGCATCGTCTCCTTTGGAGGCACTGATCTCCGCGTACCTCTGGAATTTTCAAAGGATGTGAGGCTATTGGTCGCGATGAGGTGGGGAACTAAGTCTTTCTCTGTGCTTTCCACAGGGGATTCAGACATCCTTTCGTCTTGGGAGATGCAAGACGAGCCTGCTTTGAAGTCACTGCAGGGATATCCGGCCTTATTTCGAGTCAGGGCATCGCGGTGTCCATTCCACTTGAGGCCGCAAACTCAGGGTCCCTCTCACATACCTAGAGCTGAGAGAAGCCTCCTCTTGAGGTGCTTCTGGTAAGGTGGTATTCCTCTGGAGACGAATCCAGGGACTAACCTCTCTTTTCGAGTTGATTTTTGGTCCACAGAGTTCTTTCGTGTTGCTACAGTGACCTCAGGATCCCTCTATCCTTGAAACAGTGTTCTTGGGGTTTCTCTGGAGTGCCATCAAGGAAATCAAGGCTCCTTTCATGTGTGATGTGCAACACGGAATTGCTCTGCACGCAGTGCAGGGAAATCGGGCCTCATCTCGCGGCGAGGGGGAAGTCTCATGGTTTTTCTCGAGTTGCGGCGGGAACCTGGGATATATTCTCGAGTTACGACGGGGATGGCCCTTCCACCCACGTGTTTTTTCAGCGACGTCAGGACTCCTGCCTAGTTGCGAGGGACAACTCTGGATTCTCCTCGAGGCTTGGCAGGGCAATTGGAACGCCTCTCCAGCTGACGCGGGAGACCAAGGGTCCCTTTCCACGTGCCACAAGAATCCTGGGACTCCTATCAAGTTTCACGAGGAGTCAGGCATCGTCTCCTTTGGAGGCACTGATCTCCGCGTACCTCTGGAGTTTTCAAAGGATGTGAGGCCTCCGGTCGCGATGAGGTGGGGAACTAGGTCTTTCTCTGTGGTCTCCACAGGGGATTCAGACATCCTTTCATCTTGGGAGATGCAAGACGAGCCTGCATTGAAGTCACTGCAGGGATATCCGGCCTTATTTCGAGTCAGGGCATCGCGGTGTCCATTCCACTTGAGGCCGCAAACTCAGGGTCCCTCTCACATACCTAGAGCTGAGAGAAGCCTCCTCTTGAGGTGCTTGTGGTAAGGTGGTATTCCTCTGGAGTCGAAGCCAGGGACTAACCTCTCATCTCGTGTTGATTCTTGGTCCACGGAGCTCTTTCGTGTTGCTACAGTGACCTCAGGATCCCTCTAGCCTTGAAACAGTGTTCTTTGGGTCTCTCTGGAGTGCCATGAAGGAAATCAAGGCTCCTTTCAAGTGTGACGTGCAACACGGAATTGCTCTGCACGCAGTGCAGGGGAATCGGGCCTCATCTTGCGGCGAGGGGGAAGTCTCATGGTTTTTCTCGAGTTGCGGCGGGAACCTGGGGTATATTCTCAAGTTACGACGGGGATGGCCCTTCCACACACGTGTGTGTTCAGCCATGTCAGGACTCCTGCCTAGTTGCGAGGGACAACTCAGGATTCTCCTCGAGGCTTTACAGGGCAATTGGGACGCCTCTCCAGCTGAGACGGGAGACCAAGGGTCCCTTTCCACGTGCCACAGGAATCCAGGGTCTCCTATCAAGTTTCACGAGGAGTCAGGCATCGTCTCCTTTGGAGGCACTGATCTCCGCATACCTCTGGAGTTTTCAAAGGATTTGAGGCCTCCGGTCGCGATGAGGTGGGGAACTAGGTCTTTCTCTGTGGTCTCCACAGGGGATTCAGACACCCTTTCATCTTGGGAGATGCAAGACGAGCCTGCATTCCAGTCACTGCAGGGATATCCGGCCTTATTTCGAGTCAGGGCATCGCGGTGTCCATTCCACTTGAGGCCGCAAACTCAGGGTCCCTCTCACATACCTAGAGCTGAGAGAAGCCTCCTCTTGAGGTGCTTGTGGTAAGGTGGTATTCCTCTGGAGTCGAAGCCAGGGACTAACCTCTCATCTCGAGTTGATTTTTGGTCCACGGAGCTCTTTCGTGTTGCTACAGTGACCTCAGGATCCCTCTAGCCTTGAAACAGTGTTCTTGGGGTTTCTCTGGAGTGCCATCAAGGAAATCAAGGCTCCTTTCATGTGTGATGTGCAACACGGAATTGCTCTGCACGCAGTGCAGGGGAATCGGGCCTCATCTCGCGGCGAGGGGGAAGTCTCATGGTTTTTCTCGAGTTGCGGCGGGAACCTGGGGTATATTCTCGAGTTACGACGGGGATGGCCCTTCCACCCACGTGTTTCTTCAGCGACGTCAGGACTCCTGCCTAGTTGCGAGGGACAGCTCTGGATTCTCCTCGAGGCTTGGCAGGGCAATTGGGACGCCTCTCCAGCTGAGGCGGGAGAGCAAGTGTCCCTTTACAAGTGCCACAAGAATCCTGGGACTCCTATCAAGTTTCACGAGGAGTCAGGCATCGTCTCCTTTGGAGGCACTGATCTCCGCGTACCTCTGGAGTTTTCAAAGGATGTGAGGCTATCGGTCGCGATGAGGTGGGGAACTAAGTCTTTCTCTGTGCTTTCCACAGGGGATTCAGACATCCTTTCGTCCTGGGAGATGCAAGACGAGCCTGCATTGAAGTCACTGCAGGGATATCCGGCCTTATTTCGAGTCAGGGCATCGCGGTGTCCATTCCACTTGAGGCCGCAAACTCAGGGTCCCTCTCACATACCTAAAGCTGAGAGAAGCCTCCTCTTGAGGTGCTTGTGGTAAGGTGGTATTCCTCTGGAGACGAATCCAGGGACTAACCTCTCTTTTCGAGTTGATTTTTGGTCCACAGAGTTCTTTCGTGTTGCTACAGTGACCTCAGGATCCCTCTATCCTTGAAACAGTGTTCTTGGGGTTTCTCTGGAGTGCCATCAAGAAAATCAAGGCTCCATTCATGTGTGATGTGCAAGACGGAATTGCTCTGCACGCAGTACAGGGGAATCGGGCCTCATCTCGCATCGAGGGGGAAGTCTCATGGTTTTTCTCGAGTTGCGGCGGGAACCTGGGGTATATTCTCGAGTTACGACGGGGATGGCCCTTCCACCCACGTGTTTGTTCAGCCACGTCAGGACTCCTGCCTAGTTGCGAGGGACAACTCGGGATTCTCCTCGAGGCTTGGCAGGGCAATTGGAACGCCTCTCCAGCTGAGGCGGGAGACCAAGGGTCCCTTTCCACGTGCCACAAGAATCCTGGGACTCCTATCAAGTTTCACGAGGAGTCAGGCATCGTCTCCTTTGGAGGCACTGATCTCCGCGTACCTCTGGAGTTTTCAAAGGATTTGAGGCCTCCTGTCGCGATGAGCTGGGGAACTAGGTATTTCTCTGTGGTCTCCACAGGGGATTCAGACATCCTTTCTTCTTGGGAGATGCAAGACGAGCCTGCATTCAAGTCACTGCAGGGATATCCGGCCTTATTTCGAGTCAGGGCATCGCGGTGTCCATTCCACTTGAGGCCGCAAACTCAGGATCCCTCTCACATACCTAGAGCTGAGAGAAGCCTCCTCTTGAGGTGCTTGTGGTAATGTGGTATTCCTCAGGAGTCGAAGCCAGGGACTAACCTCTCATCTCGTGTTGATTCTTGGTCCACGGAGCTCTTTCGTGTTGCTACAGTGACCTCAGGATACCTCTAGCCTTGAAACAGTGTTCTTGGGGTTTCTCTGGAGTGCCATCAAGGAAATCAAGGCTCCTTTCATGTGTGATGTGCAACACGGAATTGCTCTGCACGCAGTGCAGGGGAATCGGGCCTCATCTCGCGGCGAGGGGGAAGTCTCATGGTTTTTCTCGAGTTGCGGCGGGAACCTGGGGTATATTCTCGAATTACGACGGGGATGGCCCTTCCACACACGTTTGTGTTCATCCATGTCAGGACTCCTGCCTAGTTGCGAGGGACAACTCGGGATTCTCCTCGAGGCTTTGCAGGGCAATTGGGATGCCTCTCCAGCTGAGACGGGAGACCAAGGGTCCCTTTCCACGTCCCACAGGAATCCTGGGTCTCCTATCAAGTTTCACGAGGAGTCAGGCATCCTCTTCTTTGGAGGCACTGATCTCCGCATACCTCTGGAGTTTTCAAAGGATTTGAGGCCTCCTGTCGCGATGAGGTGGGGAACTAGGTCTTTCTCTGTGGTCTCCACAGGGGATTCAGACACCCTTTCGTCTTGGGAGATGCAAGACGAGCCTGCATTCCAGTCACTGCAGGGATATCCGGCCTTATTTCGAGTCAGGGCATCGCGGTGTCCATTCCACTTGAGGCCGCAAACTCAGGGTTCCTCTCACATACCTAGAGCTGAGAGAAGCCTCCTCTTGAGGTGCTTGTGGTAAGGTGGTATTCCTCTGGAGTCGAAGCCAGGGACTAACCTCTCATCTCGAGTTGATTTTTGGTCCACGGAGCTCTTTCGTGTTGCTACAGTGACCTCAGGATCCCTCTAGCCTTGAAACAGTGTTCTTGGGGATTCTCTGGAGTGCCATCAAGGAAATCAAGGCTCCTTTCATGTGTGATGTGCAACACGGAATTGCTCTGCACGCAGTGCAGGGGAATCGGGCCTCATCTCGCATCGAGGGGGAAGTCTCATGGTTTTTCTCGAGTTGCGGCGGTAACCTGGGGTATATTCTCGAGTTACGACGGGGATGGCCCTTCCACACACGTGTGTGTTCAGCCATGTCAGGACTCCTGCCTAGTTGCGAGGGCCAACTCAGGATTCTCCTCGAGGCTTTGCAGGGCAATTGGGACGCCTCTCCAGCTGAGACGGGAGACCAAGGGTCCCTTTCCACGTGCCACAGGAATCCTGGGTCTCCTATCAAGTTTCACGAGGAGTCAGGCATCGTCTCCTTTGGAGGCACTGATCTCCGCATACCTCTGGAGTTTTCAAAGGATTTGAGGCCTCCGGTCGCGATGAGGTGGGGAACTAGGTCTTTCTCTGTGGTCTCCACAGGGGATTCAGACATCCTTTCATCTTGGGAGATGCAAGACGAGCCTGCATTCAAGTCACTGCAGGGATATCCGGCCTTATTTCGAGTCAGGGCATCGCGGTGTCCATTCCACTTGAAGCCGCAAACTCAGGGTCCTTCTCACATACCTAGAGCTGAGAGAAGCCTCCTCTTGAGGTGCTTGTGGTAAGGTGGTATTCCTCTGGAGTCGAAGCCAGGGACTAACCTCTCATCTCGAGTTGATTTTTGGCCCACGGAGCTCTTTCGTGTTGCTACAGTGACCTCAGGATCCCTCTAGCCTTGAAACAGTGTTCTTGGGGTTTCTCTGGAGTGCCATGAAGGAAATCAAGGCTCCTTTCATGTGTGATGTGCAACACGGAATTGCTCTGCACGCAGTGCAGGGGAATCGGGCCTCATCTCGCGGCGAGGGGGAAGTCTCATGGTTTTTCTCGAGTTGCGGCGGGAACCTGGGTTATATTCTCGAGTTACGACGGGGATGGCCCTTCCACCCACGTGTTTCTTCAGCGACGTCAGGACTCCTGCCTAGGTGCGAGGGACAGCTCTGGATTCTCCTCGAGGCTTGGCAGGGCAATTGGGACGCCTCTCCAGCTGAGGCGGGAGACCAAGTGTCCCTTTCCAAGTGCCACAGGAATCCTGGGACTCCTATCAAGTTTCACGAGGAGTCAGGCATCGTCTCCTTTGGAGGCACTGATCTCCGCGTACCTCTGGAGTTTTCAAAGGATGTGAGGCTATCGGTCGCGATGAGGTGGGGAACTAAGTCTTTCTCTGTGCTTTCCACAGGGGATTCAGACATCCTTTCGTCCTGGGAGATGCAAGACGAGCCTGCATTGAAGTCACTGCAGGGATATCCGGCCTTATTTCGAGTCAGGGCATCGCGGTGTCCATTCCACTTGAGGCCGCAAACTCAGGGTCCCTCTCACATACATAGAGCTGAGAGAAGCCTCCTCTTGAGGTGCTTGTGGTAAGGTGGTATTCCTCTGGAGACGAATACAGGGACTAACCTCTCTTTTCGAGTTGATTTTTGGTCCACAGAGTTCTTTCGTGTTGCTACAGTGACCTCAGGATCCCTCTATCCTTGAAACAGTGTTCTTGGGGTTTCTCTGGAGTGCCATCAAGGAAATCAAGGCTCCTTTCATGTGTGATGTGCAAGACGGAATTGCTCTGCACACAGTACAGGGGAATCGGGCCTCATCTCGCATCGAGGGGGAAGTCTCATGGTTTTTCTCGAGTTGCGGCGGGAACCTGGGGTATATTCTCGAGTTACGACGGGGATGGCCATTCCACCCACGTGTTTGTTCAGCCACGTCAGGACTCCTGCCTAGTTGCGAGGGACAACTCGGGATTCTCCTCGAGGCTTGGCAGGGCAATTGGAACGCCTCTCCAGCTGACGCGGGAGACCAAGGGTCCCTTTCCACGTGCCACAAGAATCCTGGGACTCCTATCAAGTTTCACGAGGAGTCAGGCATCGTCTCCTTTGGAGGCACTGATCTCCGCGTACCTCTGGAGTTTTCAAAGGATTTGAGGCCTCCTGTCGCGATGAGCTGGGGAACTAGGTCTTTCTCTGTGGTCTCCACAGGGGATTCAGACATCCTTTCTTCTTGGGAGATGCAAGACGAGCCTGCATTCAAGTCACTGCAGGGATATCCGGCCTTATTTCGAGTCAGGGCATCGCGGTGTCCATTCCACTTGAGGCCGCAAACTCAGGATCCCTCTCACATACCTAGAGCTGAGAGAAGCCTCCTCTTGAGGTGCTTGTGGTAAGGTGGTATTCCTCAGGAGTCGAAGCCAGGGACTAACCTCTCATCTCGTGTTGATTCTTGGTCCACGGAGCTCTTTCGTGTTGCTACAGTGACCTCAGGATCCCTCCAGCCTTGAAACAGTGTTCATGGGGTTTCTCTGGAGTGCCATCAAGGAAATCAAGGCTCCTTTCATGTGTGATGTGCAACACGGAATTGCTCTGCACGCAGTGCAGGGGAATCGGGCCTCATCTCCCGGCGAGGGGGAAGTCTCATGGTTTTTCTCGAGTTGCGGCGGGAACCTGGGGTATTTTCTCGAATTACGACGGGGATGGCCCACCCACACACGTGTGTGTTCAGCCATGTCAGGACTCCTGCCTAGTTGCGAGGGACAACTCGGGACTCTCCTCGAGGCTTTGCAGGGCAATTGGGATGCCTCTCCAGCTGAGACGGGAGACCAAGTGTCCCTTTCCACGTGCCACAGGAATCCTGGGTCTCCTATCAAGTTTCACGAGGAGTCAGGCATCCTCTCCTTTGGAGGCACTGATCTCCGCATACCTCTGGAGTTTTCAAAGGATTTGAGGCCTCCTGTCGCGATGAGGTGGGGAACTAGGTCTTTCTCTGTGGTCTCCACAGGGGATTCAGACATCCTTTCATCTTGGGAGATGCAAGAGGAGCCTGCATTCAAGTCCCTGCAGGGATATCCGGCCTTATTTCGCGTCAGGGCATCGCGGTGTCCATTCCACTTGAGGCCGCAAACTCAGGGTCCCTCTCACATACCTAGAGCTGAGAGAAGCCTCCTCTTGAGGTGCTTGTGGTATGGTGGTATTCCTCTGGAGTCGAAGCCAGGGACTAACCTCTCATCTCGAGTTGATTTTTCGCCCACGGAGCTCTTTCGTGTTGCTACAGTGACCTCAGGATCCCTCTATCCTTGAAACAGTGTTCTTGGGGTTTCTCTGGAGTGCCATCAAGGAAATCAAGGCTCCTTTCATGTGTGATGTGCAACACGGAATTGCTCTGCACGCAGTGCAGGGGAATCGGGCCTCATCTCGCGGCGAGGGGGAAGTCTCATGGTTTTTCTCGAGTTGCGGCGGGAACCTGGGGTATATTCTCGAGTTACGACGGGGATGGCCCTTCCACCCACGTGTTTCTTCAGCGACGTCAGGACTCCTGCCTAGTTGCGAGGGACAACTCTGGATTCTCCTCGAGGCTTGGCAGGGCAATTGGGACGCCTCTCCAGCTGAGGCGGGAGACTAAGTGTCCCTTTCCAAGTGCAACAGGAATCCTGGGACTCCTATCAAGTTTCACGAGGAGTCAGGCATCGTCTCCTTTGGAGGCACTGATCTCCGCGTACCTCTGGAGTTTTCAAAGGATGTGAGGCTATCGGTCGCGATGAGGTGGGGAACTAAGTCTTTCTCTGTGCTTTCCACAGGGGATTCAGACATCCTTTCGTCTTGGGAGATGCAAGACGAGCCTGCATTCAAGTCACTGCAGGGATATCCAGCCTTATTTCGAGTCAGGGCATCGCGGTGTCCATTCCACTTGAGGCCGCAAACTCAGGGTCCCTCTCACATACCTAGAGCTGAGAGAAGCCTCCTCTTGAGGTGCTTGTGGTAAGGTGGTATTCCTCTGGAGTCGAAGCCAGGGACTAACCTCTCATCTCGAGTTGATTTTTGGTCCACGGAGTTCTTTCGTGTTGCTACAGTGACCTCAGGATCCCTCTAGCCTTGAAACAGTGTTCTTGGGGTTTCTCTGGAGTGCCATCAAGGAAATCAAGGCTCCTTTCATGTGTGATGTGCAACACAGAATTGCTGTGCACGCAGTGCAGGGGAATCGGGCCTCATCTCGCGGCGAGGGGGAAGTCTCATGGTTTTTCTCGAGTTGCGGCGGGAACCTGGGGTATATTCTCGAGTTACGACGGGGATGGCCCTTCCACACACGTGTGTGTTCAGCCACGTCAGGGCTCTTGCCTAGTTGCGAGACACAACTCGGGATTCTCCTCGAGGCTTGGCAAGGCAATTGGGACGCCTCTCCAGCTGAGGCGGGAGACCAAGGGTCCCTTTCCACGTGCCACAGGAATCCTGGGACTCCTATCAAGTTTCACGAGGAGTCAGGCATCGTCTCCTTTGGAGGCACTGATCTCCGCGTACCTCTGGAGTTTTCAAAGGATGTGAGGCCTCCGGTCGCGATGAGGTGGGGAACTAGGTCTTTCTCTGTGGTCTCCACAGGGGATTCAGACATCCTTTCATCTTGGGAGATGCAAGACGAGCCTGCATTCAAGTCACTGCAGGGATATCCAGCCTTATTTCGCATCAGGGCATCGCGGTGTCCATTCCACTTGAGGCCGCAAACTCAGGGTCCCTCTCACATACCTAGAGCTGAGAGAAGCCTCCTCTTGTGGTGCTTGTGGTAAGGTGGTATTCCTCTGGAGTCGAAGCCAGGGACTAACCTCTCATGTCGAGTTGATTTTTGGTCCACGGAGCTCTTTCGTGTTGCTACAGTGACCTCAGGATCCCTCTAGCCTTGAAACAGTGTTCTTGGGGTTTCTCTGGAGTGCCATCAAGGAAATCAAGGCTCCTTTCATGTGTGATGTGCAACACGGAATTGCTCTGCACGCAGTGCAGGGGAATCGGGCCTCATCTCGCGGCGAGGGGGAAGTCTCATGGTTTTTCTCGAGTTGCGGCGGGAACCTGGGGTATATTCTCGAGTTACGACGGGGATGGCCCTTCCACCCACGTGTTTCTTCAGCGACGTCAGGACTCCTGCCTAGTTGCGAGGGACAACTCTGGATTCTCCTCGAGGCTTGGCAGGGCAATTGGGACGCCTCTCCAGCTGAGGCGGGAGACCAAGTGTCCCTTTCCAAGTGCCACAGGAATCCTGGGACTCCTATCAAGTTTCACGAGGAGTCAGGCATCGTCTCCTTTGGAGGCACTGATCTCCGCGTACCTCTGGAGTTTTCAAAGGATGTGAGGCCTCCGGTCGCGATGAGGTGGGGAACTAGGTGTTTCTCTGTGGTCTCCACAGGGGATTCAGACATCCTTTCTTCTTGGGAGATGCAAGACGAGCCTGCATTCAAGTCACTGCAGGGATATCCGGCCTTATTTCGAGTCAGGGCATCGCGGTGTCCATTCCACTTGAGGCCTCAAACTCAGGATCCCTCTCACATACCTAGAGCTGAGAGAAGCCTCCTCTTGAGGTGCTTGTGGTAAGGTGGTATTCCTCAGGAGTCGAAGCCAGGGACTAACCTCTCATCTCGTGTTGATTCTTGGTCCACGGAGCTCTTTCGTGTTCCTACAGTGACCTCAGGATCCCTCTAGCCTTGAAACAGTGTTCTTGGGGTTTCTCTGGAGTGCCATCAAGGAAATCAAGGCTCCTTTCATGTGTGATGTGCAACACGGAATTGCTCTACACGCAGTGCAGGGGAATCGGGCCTCATCTCGCGGCGAGGGGGAAGTCTCATGGTTTTTCTCGAGTTGCGGCGGGAACCTGGGGTATATTCTCGAGTTACGACGGGGATGGCCCTTCCACCCACGTGTTTCTTCAGCGACGTCAGGACTCCTGCCTACTTGCGAGGGACAACTCTGGATTCTCCTCGAGGCTTTGCAGGGCAATTGGGACGCCTCTCCAGCTGAGACGGGAGACCAAGGGTCCCTTTCCACGTGCCACAGGAATCCTGGGTCTCCTATCAAGTTTCACGAGGAGTCAGGCATCGTCTCCTTTGGAGGCACTGATCTCCGCATACCTCTGGAGTTTTCAAAGGATTTGAGGCCTCCTGTCGCGATGAGGTGGGGAACTAGGTCTTTCTCTGTTGTCTCCACAGGGGATTCAGACAACCTTTCGTCTTGGGAGATGCAAGACGAGCCTGCATTCCAGTCACTGCAGGGATATCCGGCCTTATTTCGAGTCAGGGCATCGCGGTGTCCACTCCACTTGAGGCCGCAAACTCAGGGTCCCTCTCACATACCTAGAGCTGAGAGAAGCCTCCTCTTGAGGTGCTTGTGGTAAGGTGGTATTCCTCTGGAGTCGAAGCCAGGGACTAACCTCTCATCTCGAGTTGATTTTTGGTCCACGGAGCTCTTTCGTGTTGTTACAGTGACCTCAGGATCCCTCTAGCCTTGAAACAGTGTTCTTGGGGATTCTCTGGAGTGCCATGAAGGAAATCAAGGCTCCTTTCATGTGTGATGTGCAACACAGAATTGCTCTGCAAGCAGTGCAGGGGAATCGGGCCTCATCTCGCGGCGAGGGGGAAGTCTCATGGTTTTTCTCGAGTTGCGGCGGGAACCTGGGGTATATTCTCGAGTTACGACGGGGATGGCCCTTCCACACACGTGGTTGTTCAGCCTCGTCAGGACTCTTGCCTAGTTGCGAGACACAACTCGGGATTCTCCTCGAGGCTTGGCAAGGCAATTGGGACGCCTCTCCAGCTGAGGCGGGAGACCAAGGGTCCCTTTCCACGTGCCACAGGAATCCTGGGACTCTTATCAAGTTTCACGAGGAGTCAGGCATCGTCTCCTTTGGAGGCACTGATCTCCGCGTACCTCTGGAGTTTTCAAAGGATGTGAGGCCTCCGGTCGCGATGAGGTGGGGAACTAGGTCTTTCTCTGTGGTCTCCACAGGGGATACAGACATCCTTTCATCTTGGGAGATGCAAGACGAGCCTGCATTCCAGTCACTGCAGGGATATCCAGCCTTATTTCGCGTCAGGGCATCGCGGTGTCCATTCCACTTGAGGCCGCAAACTCAGGGTCCCTCTCACATACCTAGAGCTGAGAGAAGCCTCCTCTTGAGGTGCTTGTGGTAAGGTGGTATTCCTCTGGAGTCGAAGCCAGGGACTAACCTCTCATCTCGAGTTGATTTTTGGCCCACGGAGCTCTTTCGTGTTGCTACAGTGACCTCAGGATCCCTCTAGCCTTGAAACAGTGTTCTTGGGGTTTCTCTGGAGTGCCATCAAGGAAATCAAGGCTCCTTTCATGTGTGATGTGCAACACAGAATTGCTCTGCAAGCAGTGCAGGGGAATCGGGCCGCATCTCGCGGCGAGGGGGAAGTCTCATGGTTTTTCTCGAGTTGCGGCGGGAACCTGGGGTATATTCTCGAGTTACGACGGGGATGGCCCTTCCACACACGTGTTTGTTCAGCCACGTCAGGACTCTTGCCTAGTTGCGAGACACAACTCGGGATTCTCCTCGAGGCTTGGCAAGGCAATTGGGACGCCTCTCCAGCTGAGGCGGGAGAGCAAGGGTCCCTTTCCACGTGCCACAGGAATCCTGGGACTCTTATCAAGTTTCACGAGGAGTCAGGCATCGTCTCCTTTGGAGGCACTGATCTCCGCGTACCTCTGGAGTTTTCAAAGGATGTGAGGCCTCCGGTCGCGATGAGGTGGGGAACTAGGTCTTTCTCTGTGGTCTCCACAGGGGATACAGACATCCTTTCATCTTGGGAGATGCAAGACGAGCCTGCATTCAAGTCACTGCAGGGATATCCAGCCTTATTTCGCGTCAGGGCATCGCGGTGTCCATTCCACTTGAGGCCGCAAACTCAGGGTCCCTCTCACATACCTAGAGCTGAGAGAAGCCTCCTCTTGAGGTGCTTGTGGTAAGGTGGTATTCCTCTGGAGTCGAAGCCAGGGACTAACCTCTCATCTCGAGTTGATTTTTGGCCCACGGAGCTCTTTCGTGTTGCTACAGTGACTTCAGGATCCCTCTAGCCTTGAAACAGTGTTCTTGGGGTTTCTCTGGAGTGCCATCAAGGAAATCAAGGCTCCATTCATGTGTGATGTGCAACACAGAATTGCTCTGCACGCAGTGCAGGGGAATCGGGCCTCATCTCGCGGCGAGGGGGAAGTCTCATGGTTTTTCTCGAGTTGCGGCGGGAACCTGGGGTATATTCTCGAGTTACGACGGGGATGGCCCTTCCACCCACGTGTTTCTTCAGCGACGTCAGGACTCCTGCCTACTTGCGAGGGACAACTCTGGATTCCCCTCGAGGCTTGGCAGGGCAATTGGGACGCCTCTCCAGCTGAGGCGGGAGACCAAGGGTCGCTTTCCAAGTGCCACAGGAATCCTGGGTCTCCTATCAAGTTTCACGAGGAGTCAGGCATCGTCTCCTTTGGAGGCACTGATCTCCGCGTACCTCTGGAGTTTTCAAAGGATGTGAGGCTATCGGTCGCGATGAGGTGGGGAACTAAGTCTTTCTCTGTGCTTTCCACAGGGGATTCAGACATCCTTTCGTCCTGGCAGATGCAAGACGAGCCTGCATTGAAGTCACTGCAGGGATATCCGGCCTTATTTCGAGTCAGGGCATCGCGGTGTCCATTCCACTTGAGGCCGCAAACTCAGGGTCCCTCTCACATACCTAGAGCTGAGAGAAGCCTCCTCTTGAGGTGCTTGTGGTAAGGTGGTATTCCTCTGGAGACGAATCCAGGGACTAACCTCTCTTTTCGAGTTGATTTTTGGTCCACAGAGTTCTTTCGTGTTGCTACAGTGACCTCAGGATCCCTCTAGCCTTGAAACAGTGTTCTTGGGCTTTCTCTGGAGTGCCATCAAGGAAATCAAGGCTCCTTTCATGTGTGATGTGCAAGACGGAATTGCTCTGCACGCAGTACAGGGGAATCGGGCCTCATCTCGCATCGAGGGGGAAGTCTCATGGTTTTTCTCGAGTTGCGGCGGGAACCTGGGGTATATTCTCGAGTTACGACGGGGATGGCCCTTCCACCCACGTGTTTGTTCAGCCACGTCAGGACTCCTGCCTAGTTGCGAGGGACAACTCGGGATTCTCCTCGAGGCTTGGCAGGGCAATTGGAATGCCTCTCCAGCTGAGGCGGGAGACCAAGGGTCCCTTTCCACGTGCCACAGGAATCCTGGGACTCCTATCAAGTTTCAGGAGGAGTCAGGCATCGTCTCCTTTGGAGGCACTGATCTCCGCATACCTCTGGAGTTTTCAAAGGATGTGAGGCCTCCGGTCGCGATGAGGTGGGGAACTAGGTGTTTCTCTCTGGTCTACACCGGGGATTCAGACATCCTTTCTTCTTGGGAGATGCAAGACGAGCCTGCATTCCAGTCACTGCAGGGATATCCAGCCTTATCTCGCGTCAGGGCATCGCGGTGTCCATTCCACTTGAGGCCGCAAACTCAGGGTCCCTCTCACATACCTAGAGCTGAGAGAAGCCTCCTCTTGAGGTGCTTGTGGTAAGGTGGTATTCCTCAGGAGTCGAAGCCAGGGAATAACCTCTCATCTCGAGTTGATTATTGGCCCACGGAGCTCTTTCGTGTTGCTACAGTGACCTCAGGATCCCTCTAGCCTTGAAACAGTGTTCTTGGGGTTTCTCTGGAGTGCCATCAAGGAAATCAAGGCTCCTTTCATGTGTGATGTGCAACACGGAATTGCTCTGCACGCAGTGCAGGGGAATCGGGCCTCATCTCGCGGCGAGGGGGAAGTCTCATGGTTTTTCTCGAGTTGCGGCGGGAACCTGGGGTATATTCTCCAGTTACGACGGGGATGGCCCTTCCACACACGTGTTTGTTCAGCCACGTCAGGACTCTTGCCTAGTTGCGAGACACAACTCGGGATTCTCCTCGAGGCTTGGCAAGGCAATTGGGACGCCTCTCCAACTGAGGCGGGAGACCAAGGGTCCCTTTCCACGTGCCACAGGAATCCTGGGTCTCCTATCAAGTTTCACGAGGAGTCAGGCATCGTCTCCTTTGGAGGCACTGATCTCCGCATACCTCTGGAGTGTTCAAAGGATTTGAGGCCTCCTGTCGCGATGAGGTGGGGAACTAGGTCTTTCTCTGTGGTCTCCACAGGGGATTCAGACACCCTTTCGTCTTGGGAGATGCAAGACGAGCCTGCATTCCAGTCACTGCAGGGATATCCAGCCTTATTTCGAGTCAGGGCATCGCGGTGTCCATTCCACTTGAGGCCGCAAACTCAGGGTCCCTCTCACATACCTAGAGCTGAGAGAAGCCTCCTCTTGAGGTGCTTGTGGTAAGGTGGTATTCCTCTGGAGTCGACGCCAGGGACTAACCTCTCATCTCGAGTTGATTTTTGGTCCACGGAGCTCTTTCGTGTTGCTACAGTGACCTCAGGATCCCTCTAGCCTTGAAACAGTGTTCTTGGGGTTTCTCTGGTGTGCCATGAAGGAAATCAAGGCTCCTTTCATGTGTGATGTGCAACACAGAATTGCTCTGCACGCAGTGCAGGGGAATCGGGCCTCATCTCGCGGCGAGGGGGAAGTCTCATGGTTTTTCTCGAGTTGCGGCGGGAACCTGGGGTATATTCTCGAGTTACGACGGGGATGGCCCTTCCACCCACGTGTTTGTTCAGCCAAGTCAGGACTCTTGCCTAGTTGCGAGACACAACTCGGGATTCTCCTCGAGGCTTGGCAAGGCAATTGGGACGCCTCTCCACCTGAGACGGGAGACCAAGGGTCCCTTTCCACGTGCCACAGGAATCTTGGGACTCCTATCAAGTTTCACGAGGAGTCAGGCATCGTCTCCTTTGGAGGCACTGATCTCCGCGTACCTCTGGAGTTTTCAAAGGATGTGAGGCCTCCGGTCGCGATGAGGTGGGGAACTAGGTCTTTCTCTGTGGTCTCCACAGTGGTTTCAGACATCCTTTCGTCCTGGGAGATACAAGACGAGCCTGCATTGAAGTCACTGCAGGGATATCCGGCCTTATTTCGAGTCAGGGCATTGCGGTGTCCATTCCACTTGAGGCCGCAAACTCAGGGTCCCTCTCACATACCTAGAGCTGAGAGAAGCCTCCTCTTGAGGTGCTTGTGGTAAGGTGGTATTCCTCTGGAGACGAATCCAGGGACTAACCTCTCTTTTCGAGTTGATTATTGGTCCACAGAGTTCTTTCGTGTTGCTACAGTGACCTCAGGATCCCTCTAGCCTTGAAACAGTGTTCTTGGGGTTTCTCTGGAGTGCCATCAAGGAAATCAAGGCTCCTTTCATGTGTGATGTGCAAGACGGAATTGCTCTGCATGCAGTACAGGGGAATCGGGCCTCATCTCGCATCGAGGGGGAAGTCTCATGGTTTTTCTCGAGTTGCGGCGGGAACCTGGGGTATATTCTCGAGTTACGACGGGGATGGCCCTTCCACCCACGTGTTTGTTCAGCCACGTCAGGACTCCTGCCTAGTTGCGAGGGACAACTCGGGATTCTCCTCGAGGCTTGGCAGGGCAATTGGAACGCCTCTCCAGCTGAGGCGGGAGACCAAGTGTCCCTTTTCACGTGCAACAAGAATCCTGGGACTCCTATCAAGTTTCACGAGGAGTCAGGCATTGTCTCCTTTGGAGGCACTGATCTCCGCGTACCTCTGGAGTTTTCAAATGATGTGAGGCCTCCGGTCGCGTTGAGGTGGGGAACTAGTTGTTTCTCTGTGGTCTCCACAGGGGATTCAGACATCCTTTCTTCTTGGGAGATGCAAGACGAGCCTGCATTCAAGTCACTGCAGGGATATCCGGCCTTATTTCGAGTCAGGGCATCGCGGTGTCCATTCCACTTGAGGCCGCAAACTCAGGATCCCTCTCACATACCTAGAGCTGAGAGAAGCCTCCTCTTGAGGTTCTTGTGGTAAGGTGGTATTCCTCAGGAGTCGAAGCCAGGGACTAACCTCTCATCTCGTGTTGATTCTTGGTCCACGGAGCTCTTTCGTGTTGCTACAGTGACCTCAGGATCCCTCTAGCCTTGAAACAGTGTTCTTGGGGATTCTCTGGAGTGCCATCAAGGAAATCAAGGCTCCTTTCATGTGTGATGTGCAACACGAAATTGCTCTGCACGCAGTGCAGGGGAATCGGGCCTCATCTCGAGGTGAGGGGGAAGTCTCATGGTTTTTCTCGAGTTGCGGCGGGAACCTGGGGTATATTCTCGAGTTACGACGGGGATGGCCCTTCCACACACGTGTTTGTTCAGCCACGTCAGGACTCTTGCCTAGTTGCGAGACACAACTCGGGATTCTCCTCGAGGCTTGGCAAGGCAATTGGGACGCCTCTCCAGCTGAGGCGGGAGACCAAGGGTCCCTTTCCACGTGCCACAGGAATGCTGGGACTCCTATCAAGTTTCACGAGGAGTCAGGCATCGTCTCCTTTGGAGGCACTGATCTCCGCGTACCTCTGGAGTTTTCAAAGTATGTGAGGCCTCCGGTCGCGATGAGGTGGGGAACTGGTTCTTTCTCTGTGGTCTCCACAGGGGATTCAGACATCCTTTCATCTTGGGAGATGCAAGACGAGCCTGCATTCAAGTCACTGCAGGGATATCCAGCCTTATTTCGCGTCAGGGCATCGCGGTGTCCATTCCACTTGAGGCCGCAAACTCAGGGTCCCTCTCACATACCTAGAGCTGAGAGAAGCCTCCTCTTGAGGTGCTTGTGGTAAGGTGGTATTCCCCTGGAGTCGAAGCCAGGGACTAACCTCTCATCTCGAGTTGATTTTTGGCCCACGGAGCTCTTTCGTGTTGCTACAGTGACCTCAGGATCCCTCTAGCCTTGAAACAGTGTTCTTGGGGTTTCTCTGGAGTGCCATCAAGGAAATCAAGGCTCCTTTCATGTGTGATGTGCAACACGGAATTGCTCTGCACGCAGTGCAGGGGAATCGGGCCTCATCTCGCGGCGAGGGGGAAGTCTCATGGTTTTTCTCGAGTTGCGGCGGGAACCTGGGGTATATTCTCGAGTTACGACGGGGATGGCCCTTCCACACACGTGTTTGTTCAGCCACGTCAGGACTCTTGCCTAGTTGCGAGACACAACTCGGGATTCTCCTCGAGGCTTGGCAAGGCAATTGGGACGCCTCTCCAGCTGAGGCGGGAGACCAAGGGTCCCTTTCCAAGTGCCACAGGAATCCTGGGACTCCTATCAAGTTTCACGAGGAGTCAGGCATCGTCTCCTTTGGAGGCACTGATCTCCGCGTACCTCTGGAGTTTTCAAAGGATGTGAGGCTATCGGTCGCGATGAGGTGGGGAACTGGTTCTTTCTCTATGGTCTCCACAGGGGATTCAGACATCCTTTCATCTTGGAAGATGCAAGACGAGCCTGCATTCAAGTCACTGCAGGGATATCCAGCCTTATTTCGCGTCAGGGCATCGCGGTGTCCATTCCACTTGAGGCCGCAAACTCAGGGTCCCTCTCACATACCTAGAGCTGAGAGAAGCCTCCTCTTGAGGTGCTTGTGGTAAGGTGGTATTCCCCTGGAGTCGAAGCCAGGGACTAACCTCTCATCTCGAGTTGATTTTTGGCCCACGGAGCTCTTTCGTGTTGCTACAGTGACCTCAGGATCCCTCTAGCCTTGAAACAGTGTTCTTGGGGTTTCTCTGGAGTGCCATCAAGGAAATCAAGGCTCCTTTCATGTGTGATGTGCAACACGGAATTGCTCTGCACGCAGTGCAGGGGAATCGGGCCTCATCTCGCGGCGAGGGGGAAGTCTCATGGTTTTTCTCGAGTTGCGGCGGGAACCTGGGGTATATTCTCGAGTTACGACGGGGATGGCCCTTCCACCCACGTGTTTCTTCAGCGACGTCAGGACTCCTGCCTAGTTGCGAGGGACAACTCTGGATTCTCCTCGAGGCTTGGCAGGGCAATTGGGACGCCTCTCCAGCTGAGGCGGGAGACCAAGTGTCCCTTTCCAAGTGCCACAGGAATCCTGGGACTCCTATCAAGTTTCACGAGGAGTCAGGCATCGTCTCCTTTGGAGGCACTGATCTCCGCGTACCTCTGGAGTTTTCAAAGAATGTGAGGCTATTGGTCGCGATGAGGTGGGGAACTAAGTCTTTCTCTGTGCTTTCCACAGGGGATTCAGACATCCTTTCGTCCTGGGAGATGCAAGACGAGCCTGCATTGAAGTCACTGCAGGGATATCCGGCCTTATTTCGAGTCAGGGCATCGCGGTGTCCATTCCACTTGAGGCCGCAAACTCAGGGTCCCTCTCACATACCTAGAGCTGAGAGAAGCCTCCTCTTGAGGTGCTTGTGGTAAGGTGGTATTCCTCTGGAGACGAATCCAGGGACTAACCTCTCTTTTCGAGTTGATTTTTGGTCCACAGAGTTCTTTCGTGTTGCTACAGTGACCTCAGGATCCCTCTATCCTTGAAACAGTGTTCTTGGGGTTTCTCTGGAGTGCCATCAAGGAAATCAAGGCTCCTTTCATGTGTGATGTGCAAGACGGAATTGCTCTGCACGCAGTACAGGGGAATCGGGCCTCATCTCGCGGTGAGGGGGAAGTCTCATGGTTTTTCTCGAGTTGCGGCGGGAACCTGGGGTATATTCTCGAGTTACGACGGGGATGGCCCTTCCACCCACGTGTTTGTTCAGCCACGTCAGGACTCCTGCCTAGTTGCGAGGGACAACTCGGGATTCTCCTCGAGGCTTGGCAGGGCAATTGGAACGCCTCTCCAGCTGAGGCGGGAGACCAAGGGTCCCTTTCCACGTGCCACAAGAATCCTGGGACTCCTATCAAGTTTCACGAGGAGTCAGGCATCGTCTCCTTTGGAGGCACTGATCTCCGCGTACCTCTGGAGTTTTCAAAGGATGTGAGGCCTCCGGTCGCGATGAGGTGGGGAACTAGGTGTTTCTCTGTGGTCTCCACAGGGGATTCAGACATCCTTTCTTCTTGGGAGATGCAAGACGAGCCTGCATTCAAGTCACTGCAGGGATATCCGGCCTTATTTCGAGTCAGGGCATCGCGGTGTCCATTCCACTTGAGGCCGCAAACTCAGGATCCCTCTCACATACCTAGAGCTGAGAGAAGCCTCCTCTTGAGGTTCTTGTGGTAAGGTGGTATTCCTCAGGAGTCGAAGCCAGGGACTAACCTCTCATCTCGTGTTGATTCTTGGTCCACGGAGCTCTTTCGTGTTGCTACAGTGACCTCAGGATCCCTCTATCCTTGAAACAGTGTTCTTGGGGTTTCTCTGGAGTGCCATCAAGGAAATCAAGGCTCCTTTCATGTGTGATGTGCAACACGGAATTGCTCTGCACGCAGTGCAGGGGAATCGGGCCTCATCTCGAGGCGAGGGGTAAGTCTCATGGTTTTTCTCGAGTTGCGGCGGGAACCTGGGGTATATTCTCGAGTTACGACGGGGATGGCCCTTCCACACACGTGTGTGTTCAACCATGTCAGGACTCTTGCCTAGTTGCGAGGGACAACTCGGGATTCTCCTCGAGGCTTTGCAGGGCAATTGGGACGCCTCTCCAGCTGAGACGGGAGACCAAGTGTCCCTTTCCACGTGCCACAGGAATCCTGGGTCTCCTATCAAGTTTCAGGAGGAGTCAGGCATCGTCTCCTTTGGAGGCACTGATCTCCGCATACCTCTGGAGTTTTCAAAGGATTTGAGGCCTCCTGTCGCGATGAGGTGGGGAACTAGGTCTTTCTCTGTGGTCTCCACAGGGGATTCAGACACCCTTTCATCTTGGGAGATGCAAGACGAGCCTGCATTCCAGTCACTGCAGGGATATCCAGCCTTATTTCGAGTCAGGGCATCGCGGTGTCCATTCCACTTGAGGCCGCAAACTCAGGGTCCCTCTCACATACCTAGAGCTGAGAGAAGCCTCCTCTTGAGGTGCTTGTGGTAAGGTGGAATTCCTCTGGAGTCGAAGCCAGGGACTAACCTCTCATCTCGAGTTGATTTTTGGCCCACGGAGCTCTTTCGTGTTGCTACAGTGACCTCAGGATCCCTCTAGCCTTGAAACAGTGGTCTTGGGGTTTCTCTGGAGGGCCATCAAGGAAATCAAGGCTCCTTTCATGTGTGATGTGCAAGACGGAATTGCTCTGCACGCAGTACAGGGGAATCGGGCATCATCTCGCTTTGAGGGGGAAGTCTCATGGTTTTGCTCGAGTTGCGGCGGGAACCTGGGGTATATTCTCGAGTTACGACGGGGATGGCCCTTCCACCCACGTGTTTGTTCAGCCACGTCAGGACTCCTGCCTAGTTGCGAGGGACAACTCGGGATTCACCTCGAGGCTTGGCAGGGCAATTGGAACGCCTCTCCAGCTGAGGCGGGAGACCAAGGGTCCCTTTCCACGTGCCACAAGAATCCTGGGACTCCTATCAATTTTCACGAGGAGTCAGGCATCGTCTCCTTTGGAGGCACTGATCTCCGCGTACCTCTGGAGTTTTCAAAGGATATGAGGCCTCCGGTCGCGATGAGTTGGGGAACTAGGTGTTTCTCTGTGGTCTCCACAGGGGATTCAGACATCCTTTCTTCTTGGGAGATGCAAGACGAGCCTGCATTCCAGTCACTGCAGGAATATCCGGCCTTATTTCGAGTCAGGGCATTGCGGTGTCCATTCCACTTGAGGCCGCAAACTCAGGATCCCTTTCACATACCTAGAGCTGAGAGAAGCCTCCTCTTGAGGTGCTTGTGGTAAGGTGGTATTCCTCAGGAGTCGAAGCCAGGGACTAACCTCTCATCTTGTGTTGATTCTTGGTCCACGGAGCTCTTTCGTGTTGCTACAGTGACCTCAGGATCCCTCTAGCCTTGAAACAGTGTTCTTGGGGTTTCTCTGGAGTGCCATCAAGGAAATCAAGGCTCCTTTCATGTGTGATGTGCAACACGGAATTGCTCTGCACGCAGTGCAGGGGAATCGGGCCTCATCTCGAGGTGAGGGGGAAGTCTCATGGTTTTTCTCGAGTTGCGGCGGGAACCTGGGGTATATTCTCGAGTTACGACGGGGATGGCCCTTCCACACACGTGTTTGTTCAGCCACGTCAGGACTCTTGCCTAGTTGCGAGACACAACTCGGGATTCTCCTCGAGGCTTGGCAAGGCAATTGTGACGCCTCTCCAGCTGAGGCGGGAGACCAAGGGTCCCTTTCCACGTGCCACAGGAATCCTGGGACTCCTATCAAGTTTCACGAGGAGTCAGGCATCGTCTCCTTTGGAGGCACTGATCTCCGCGTACCTCTGGAGTTTTCAAAGAATGTGAGGCTAATGGTCGCGATGAGGTGGGGAACTAAGTCTTTCTCTGTGCTTTCCACAGGGGATTCAGACATCCTTTCGTCCTGGGAGATGCAAGACGAGCCTGCATTGAAGTCACTGCAGGGATATCCGGCCTTATTTCGAGTCAGGGCATCGCGGTGTCCATTCCACTTGAGGCCGCAAACTCAGGGTCCCTCTCACATAACTAGAGCTGAGAGAAGCCTCCTCTTGAGGTGCTTGTGGTAAGGTGGTATTCCTCAGGAGTCGAAGCCAGGGACTAACCTCTCATCTCGTGTTGATTCTTGGTCCACGGAGCTCCTTCGTGTTGCTACAGTGACCTCAGGATCCCTCTAGCCTTGAAACAGTGTTCTTGGGGTTTCTCTGAAGTGCCATCAAGAAAATCAAGGCTCCTTTCTTGTGTGATGTGCAACACAGAATTGCTCTGCACGCAGTGCAGGGGAATCGGGCCTCATCTCGCGGCGAGGGGGAAGTCTCATGGTTTTTCTCGAGTTGCGGCGGGAACCTGGGGTATATTCTCGAGTTACAACGGGGATGGCCCTTCCACACACGTGTGTGTTCAGCCAGGTCATGACTCCTGCCTAGTTGCGAGGGACAACTCGGGATTCTCCTCGAGGCTTTGCAGGGCAATTGGGACGCCTCTCCAGCTGAGACGGGAGACCAAGGGTCCCTTTCCACGTGCCACAGGAATCCTGGGTCTCCTATCAAGTTTCACGAGGAGTCAGGCATCGTCTCCTTTGGAGGCACTCATCTCCGCATACCTCTGGAGTTTTCAAAGGATGTGAGGCCTCCGGTCGCGATGAGATGGGGAACTAGGTCTTTCTCTGTGGTCTCCACAGGGGATTCAGACATCCTTTCATCTTGGGAGATGCAAGACGAGCCTGCATTCAAGTCACTGCAGGGATATCCAGCCTTATTTCGCGTCAGGGCATCGCGGTGTCCATTCCACTTGAGACCGCAAACTCAGGGTCCCTCTCACATACCTAGAGCTGAGAGAAGCCTCCTCTTGAGGTGCTTGTGGTAAGGTGGCATTCCTCAGGAGTCGAAGCCAGGGACTAACCTCTCATCTCGTGTTGATTCTTGGTCCACGGAGCTCTTTCGTGTTGCTACAGTGACCTCAGGATCTCTCTAGCCTTGAAACAGTGTTCTTGGGGTTTCTCTGGAGTGCCATCAAGGAAATCAAGGCTCCTTTCATGTGTGATGTGCAACACGGAATTGCTCTGCACGCAGTGCAGGGGAATCGGGCCTCATCTCGCGGCGAGGGGGAAGTCTCATGGTTTTTCTCGAGTTGCGGCGGGAACCTGGGGTATATTCTCGAGTTACGACGGTGATGGCCCTTCCACACACGTGTTTGTTCAGCCACGTCAGGACTCTTGCCTAGTTGCGAGACACAATTCGGGATTCTCCTCGAGGCTTGGCAAGGCAATTGGGACGCCTCTCCAGCTGAGGCGGGAGACCAAGTGTCCCTTTCCACGTGCCACAGGAATCCTGGGACTCCTATCAAGTTTCACGAGGAGTCAGGCATCGTCTCCTTTGGAGGCACTGATCTCCGCGTACCTCTGGAGTTTTCAAAGGATGTGAGGCCTCCGGTCGCGATGAGGTGGGGAACTAGGTCTTTCTCTGTGGTCTCCACAGGGGATTCAGACATCCTTTCATCTTGGGAGATGCAAGACGAGCCTGCATTCAAGTCACTGCAGGGATATCCAGCCTTATTTCGCGTCAGGGCATCGCGGTGTCCATTCCACTTGAGGCCGCAAACTCAGGGTCCCTCTCACATACCTAGAGCTGAGAGAAGCCTCCTCTTGAGGTGCTTGTGGTAAGGTGGTATTCCTCTGGAGTCGAAGCCAGGGACTAACCTCTCATCTCGAGTTGATTTTTGGCCCACGGAGCTCTTTCGTGTTGCTACAGTGACCTCAGGATCCCTCTAGCCTTGAAACAGTGTTCTTGGGGTTTCTCTGGAGTGCCATCAAGGAAATCAAGGCTCCTTTCATGTGTGATGTGCAACACGGAATTGCTCTGCACGCAGTGCAGGGGAATCGGGCCTCATCTCGCGGCGAGGGGGAAGTCTCATGGTTTTTCTCGAGTTGCGGCGGGAACCTGGGGTATATTCTCGAGTTACGACGGGGATGGCCCTTCCACCCACGTGTTTCTTCAGCGACGTCAGGACCCCTGCCTAGTTGCGAGGGACAACTCTGGATTCTCCTCGAGGCTTGGCAGGGCAACTGGGACGCCTCTCCAGCTGAGGCGGGAGACCAAGTGTCCCTTTCCAAGTGCCACAGGAATCCTGGGACTCCTATCAAGTTTCACGAGGAGTCAGGCATCGTCTCCTTTGGAGGCACTGATCTCCGCGTACCTCTGGAGTTTTCAAAGGATGTGAGGCTATCGGTCGCGATGAGGTGGGGAATTAAGTCTTTCTCTGTGCTTTCCACAGGGGATTCAGAGATCCTTTCGTCCTGGGAGATGCAAGACGAGCCTGCATTGAAGTCACTGCAGGGATATCCGGCCTTATTTCGCGTCAGGGCATCGCGGTGTCCATTCCACTTGAGGCCGCAAACTCAGGGTCCCTCTCACATACCTAGAGCTGAGAGAAGCCTCCTCTTGAGGTGCTTGTGGTAAGGTGGTATTCCCCTGGAGTCGAAGCCAGGGACTAACCTCTCATCTCGAGTTGATTTTTGGCCCACGGAGCTCTTTCGTGTTGCTACAGTGACCTCAGGATCCCTCTAGCCTTGAAACAGTGTTCTTGGGGTTTCTCTGGAGTGCCATCAAGGAAATCAAGGCTCCTTTCATGTGTGATGTGCAACACGGAATTGCTCTGCACGCAGTGCAGGGGAATCGGGCCTCATCTCGCGGCGAGGGGGAAGTCTCATGGTTTTTCTCGAGTTGCGGCGGGAACCTGGGGTATATTCTCGAGTTACGACGGGGATGGCCCTTCCACCCACGTGTTTCTTCAGCGACGTCAGGACTCCTGCCTAGTTGCGAGGGACAACTCTGGATTCTCCTCGAGGCTTGGCAGGGCAATTGGGACGCCTCTCCAGCTGAGGCAGGAGACCAAGTGTCCCTTTCCAAGTGCCACAGGAATCCTGGGACTCCTATCAAGTTTCACGAGGAGTCAGGCATCGTCTCCTTTGGAGGCACTGATCTCCGCGTACCTCTGGAGTTTTCAAAGAATGTGAGGCTATTGGTCGCGATGAGGTGGGGAACTAAGTCTTTCTCTGTGCTTTCCACAGGGGATTCAGACATCCTTTCGTCCTGGGAGATGCAAGACGAGCCTGCATTGAAGTCACTGCAGGGATATCCGGCCTTATTTCGAGTCAGGGCATCGCGGTGTCCATTCCACTTGAGGCCGCAAACTCAGGGTCCCTCTCACATACCTAGAGCTGAGAGAAGCCTCCTCTTGAGGTGCTTGTGGTAAGGTGGTATTCCTCTGGAGACGAATCCAGGGACTAACCTCTCTTTTCGAGTTGATTTTTGGTCCACAGAGTTCTTTCGTGTTGCTACAGTGACCTCAGGATCCCTCTATCCTTGAAACAGTGTTCTTGGGGTTTCTCTGGAGTGCCATCAAGGAAATCAAGGCTCCTTTCATGTGTGATGTGCAAGAGGGAATTGCTCTGCACGCAGTACAGGGGAATCGGGCCTCATCTCGCGGTGAGGGGGAAGTCTCATGGTTTTTCTCGAGTTGCGGCGGGAACCTGGGGTATATTCTCGAGTTACGACGGGGATGGCCCTTCCACCCACGTGTTTGTTCAGCCACGTCAGGACTCCTGCCTAGTTGCGAGGGACAACTCGGGATTCTCCTCGAGGCTTGGCAGGGCAATTGGAACGCCTCTCCAGCTGAGGCGGGAGACCAAGGGTCCCTTTCCACGTGCCACAAGAATCCTGGGACTCCTATCAAGTTTCACGAGGAGTCAGGCATCGTCTCCTTTGGAGGCACTGATCTCCGGGTACCTCTGGAGTTTTCAAAGGATGTGAGGCCTCCGGTCGCGATGAGGTGGGGAACTAGGTGTTTCTCTGTGGTCTCCACAGGGGATTCAGACATCCTTTCTTCTTGGGAGATGCAAGACGAGCCTGCATTCAAGTCACTGCAGGGATATCCGGCCTTATTTCGAGTCAGGGCATCGCGGTGTCCATTCCACTTGAGGCCGCAAACTCAGGATCCCTCTCACATACCTAGAGCTGAGAGAAGCCTCCTCTTGAGGTGCTTGTGTTAAGGTGGTATTCCTCAGGAGTCGAAGCCAGGGACTAACCTCTCATCTCGTGTTGATTCTTGGTCAACGGAGCTCTTTCGTGTTGCTACAGTGACCTCAGGATCCCTCTAGCCTTGAAACAGTGTTCTTGTGGTTTCTCTGGAGTGCCATCAAGGAAATCAAGGCTCCTTTCATGTTTGATGTGCAACATGGAATTGCTCTGCACGCAGTGCAGGGGAATCGGGCCTCATCTCGCGGCGAGGGGGAAGTCTCATGGTTTTTCTCGAGTTGCGGCGGGAACCTGGGGTATATTCTCGAGTTACGACGGGGATGGCCCTTCCACCCACGTGTTTCTTCAGCGACGTCAGGACTCCTGCCTACTTGCGAGGAACAACTCGGGATTCTCCTCGCGGCTTGGCAGGGCAATTGGGACGCCTCTCCAGCTGAGACGGGAGACCAAGGGTCCCTTTCCAAGTGCCACAGGAATCCTGGGTCTCCTATCAAGTTTCACGAGGAGTCAGGCATCGTCTCCTTTGGAGGCACTGATCTCCGCGTACCTCTGGAGTTTTCAAAGGATGTGAGGCCTCCTGTCGCGATGAGGTGGGGAACTAGGTCTTTCTCTGTGGTCTCCACAGGGGATTCAGACACCCTTTCGTCTTGGGAGATGCAAGACGAGCCTGCATTCCAGTCACTGCAGGGATATCCGGCCTTATTTCGAGTCAGGGCATCGCGGTGTCCATTCCACTTGAGGCCGCAAACTCAGGGTCCCTCTCACATACCTAGAGCTGAGAGAAGCCTCCTCTTGAGGTGCTTGTGGTAAGGTGGTATTCCTCTGGAATCGAAGCCAGGGACTAACCTCTCATCTCGAGTTGATTTTTGGTCCACGGAGCTCTTTCGTGTTGCTACAGTGACCTCAGGATCCCTCTAGCCTTGAAACAGTGTTCTTGGGGTTTCTCTGGAGTGCCATGAAGGAAATCAAGGCTCCTTTCATGTGTGATGTGCAACACAGAATTGCTCTGCACGCAGTGCAGGGGAATCGGGCCTCATCTCGCGGCGAGGGGGAAGTCTCATGTTTTTTCTCGAGTTGCGGCGGGAACCTGGGGTATATTCTCGAGTTACGACGTGGATGGCCCTTCCACACACGTGTTTGTTCAGCCACGTCAGGACTCTTGCCTAGTTGCGAGACACAACTCGGGATTCTCCTCGAGGCTTGGCAAGGCAATTGGGACGCCTCTCCAGCTGAGACGGGAGACCAAGGGTCCCTTTCCATGTGCCACAGGAATCCTGGGACTCCTATCAAGTTTCACGAGGAGTCAGGCATCGTCTCCTTTGGAGGCACTGATCTCCGCGTACCTCTGGAGTTTTCAAAGGATGTGAGGCCTCCGGTCGCGATGAGATGTTGAACTAGGTCTTTCTCTGTGGTCTCCACAGGGGATTCAGACATCCTTTCATCTTGGGAGATGCAAGACGAGCCTGCATTCAAGTCACTGCAGGGATATCCAGCCTTATTTCGCGTCAGGGCATCGCGGTGTCCATTCCACTTGAGGCCGCAAACTCAGGGTCCCTCTCACATACCTAGAGCTGAGAGAAGCCTCCTCTTGAGGTGCTTGTGGTAAGGTGGTATTCCTCTGGAGTCGAAGCCAGGAACTAACCTCTCATCTCGAGTTGATTTTTGGCCCACGGAGCTCTTTCGTGTTGCTACAGTGACCTCAGGATCCCTCTAGCCTTGAAACAGTGTTCTTGGGGTTTCTCTGGAGTGCCATCAAGGAAATCAAGGCTCCTTTCATGTGTGATGTGCAACACGGAATTGCTCTGCACGCAGTGTAGGGGAATCGGGCCTCATCTCGCGGCGAGGGGGATGTCTCATGGTTTTTCTCGAGTTGCGGCGGGAACCTGGGGTATATTCTCGAGTTACGACGGGGATGGCCCTTCCACCCACGTGTTTCTTCAGCGACGTTAGGACTCCTGCCTACTTGCGAGGGACAAATCTGGATTCTCCTCGAGGCTTGGCAGGGCAATTGGGACGCCTCTCCAGCTGAGGCGGGAGACCAAGGGTCCCTTTCCAAGTGCCACAGGAATCCTGGGTCTCCTATCAAGTTTCACGAGGAGTCAGGCATCGTCTCCTTTGGAGGCACTGATCTCCGCGTACCTCTGGAGTTTTCAAAGGATGTGAGGCTATCGGTCGCGATGAGGTGGGGAACTAAGTCTTTCTCTGTGCTTTCCACAGGGGATTCAGACATCCTTTCGTCCTGGGAGATGCAAGACGAGCCTGCATTGAAGTCACTGCAGGGATATCCGGCCTTATTTCGAGTCGGGGCATCGCGGTGTCCATTCCATTTGAGGCCGCAAACTCAGGGTCCCTCTCACATACCTAGAGCTGAGAGAAGCCTCCTCTTGAGGTGCTTGTGGCAAGTTGGTATTCCTCTGGAGACGAATCCAGGGACTAACCTCTCTTTTCGAGTTGATTTTTGGTCCACAGAGTTCTTCCGTGTTGCTACAGTGACCTCAGGATCCCTCTATCCTTGAAACAGTGTTCTTGGGTTTTCTCTGGAGTGCCATCAAGGAAATCAAGGCTCCTTTCATGTGTGATGTGCAAGACGGAATTGCTCTGCATGCAGTACAGGGGAATCGGGCCTCATCTCGCATCGAGGGGGAAGTCTCATGGTTTTTCTCGAGTTGCGGCGGGAACCTGGGGTATATTCTCGAGTTACGACGGGGATGGCCCTTCCACCCACGTGTTTGTTCAGCCACGTCAGGACTCCTGCCTAGTTGCGAGGGACAACTCGGGATTCTCCTCGAGGCTTGACAGGGCAATTGGAACGCCTCTCCAGCTGAGGCGGGAGACCAAGGGTCCCTTTCCACGTGCCACAAGAATCCTGGGACTCCTATCAAGTTTCACGAGGAGTCAGGCATCGTCTCCTTTGGAGGCACTGATCTCCGCGTACCTCTGGAGTTTTCAAAGGATGTGAGGCCTCCGGTCGCGATGAGGTGGGGAACTAGGTCTTTCTCTGTGGTCTCCACAGGGGATTCAGACATCCTTTCATCTTGGGAGATGCAAGACGAGCCTGCATTCAAGTCACTGCAGGGATATCCAGCCTTATTTCGCGTCAGGGCATCGCGGTGTCCATTCCACTTGAGACCGCAAACTCAGGGTCCCTCTCACATACCTAGAGCTGAGAGAAGCCTCCTCTTGAGGTGCTTGTGGTAAGGTGGCATTCCTCAGGAGTCGAAGCCAGGGACTAACCTCTCATCTCGTGTTGATTCTTGGTCCACGGAGCTCTTTCGTGTTGCTACAGTGACCTCAGGATCTCTCTAGCCTTGAAACAGTGTTCTTGGGGTTTCTCTGGAGTGCCATCAAGGAAATCAAGGCTCCTTTCATGTGTGATGTGCAACACGGAATTGCTCTGCACGCAGTGCAGGGGAATCGGGCCTCATCTCGCGGCGAGGGGGAAGTCTCATGGTTTTTCTCGAGTTGCGGCGGGAACCTGGGGTATATTCTCGAGTTACGACGGGGATGGCCCTTCCACACACGTGTTTGTTCAGCCACGTCAGGACTCTTGCCTAGTTGCGAGACACAATTCGGGATTCTCCTCGAGGCTTAGCAAGGCAATTGGGACGCCTCTCCAGCTGAGGCGGGAGACCAAGTGTCCCTTTCCACGTGCCACAGGAATCCTGGGACTCCTATCAAGTTTCACGAGGAGTCAGGCATCGTCTCCTTTGGAGGCACTGATCTCCGCGTACCTCTGGAGTTTTCAAAGGATGTGAGGCTATCGGTCGCGATGAGGTGGGGAATTAAGTCTTTCTCTGTGCTTTCCACAGGGGATTCAGAGATCCTTTCGTCCTGGGAGATGCAAGACGAGCCTGCATTGAAGTCACTGCAGGGATATCCGGCCTTATTTCGCGTCAGGGCATCGCGGTGTCCATTCCACTTGAGGCCGCAAACTCAGGGTCCCTCTCACATACCTAGAGCTGAGAGAAGCCTCCTCTTGAGGTGCTTGTGGTAAGGTGGTATTCCCCTGGAGTCGAAGCCAGGGACTAACCTCTCATCTCGAGTTGATTTTTGGCCCACGGAGCTCTTTCGTGTTGCTACAGTGACCTCAGGATCCCTCTAGCCTTGAAACAGTGTTCTTGGGGTTTCTCTGGAGTGCCATGAAGGAAATCAAGGCTCCTTTCATGTGTGATGTGCAACACGGAATTGCTCTGCACGCAGTGCAGGGGAATCGGGCCTCATCTCGCGGCGAGGGGGAAGTCTCATGGTTTTTCTCGAGTTGCGGCGGGAACCTGGGGTATATTCTCGAGTTACGACGGGGATGGCCCTTCCACCCACGTGTTTCTTCAGCGACGTCAGGACTCCTGCCTAGTTGCGAGGGACAACTCTGGATTCTCCTCGAGGCTTGGCAGGGCAATTGGGACGCCTCTCCAGCTGAGGCGGGAGACCAAGTGTCCCTTTCCAAGTGCCACAGGAATCCTGGGACTCCTATCAAGTTTCACGAGGAGTCAGGCATCGTCTCCTTTGGAGGCACTGATCTCCGCGTACCTCTGGAGTTTTCAAAGGATGTGAGGCCTCCGGTCGCGATGAGGTGGGGAACTAAGTCTTTCTCTGTGCTTTCCACAGGGGATTCAGACATCCTTTCGTCCTGGGAGATGCAAGACGAGCCTGCATTGAAGTCCCTGCAGGGATATCCGGCCTTATTTCGAGTCAGGGCATCGCGGTGTCCATTCCACTTGAGGCCGCAAACTCAGGGTCCCTCTCACATACCTAGAGCTGAGAGAAGCCTCCTCTTGAGGTGCTTGTGGTAAGGTGGTATTCCTCTGGAGACGAATCCAGGGACTAACCTCTCTTTTCGAGTTGATTTTTGGTCCACAGAGTTCTTTCGTGTTGCTACAGTGACCTCAGGATCCCTCTATCCTTGAAACAGTGTTCTTGGGGTTTCTCTGGAGTGCCATCAAGGAAATCAAGGCTCCTTTCATGTGTGATGTGCAACACGGAATTGCTCTGCACGCAGTGTAGGGGAATCGGGCCTCATCTCGCGGCGAGGGGGATGTCTCATGGTTTTTCTCGAGTTGCGGCGGGAACCTGGGGTATATTCTCGAGTTACGACGGGGATGGCCCTTCCACCCACGTGTTTCTTCAACGACGTTAGGACTCCTGCCTACTTGCGAGGGACAAATCTGGATTCTCCTCGAGGCTTGGCAGGGCAATTGGGACGCCTCTCCAGCTGAGGCGGGAGACCAAGGGTCCCTTTCCAAGTGCCACAGGAATCCTGGGTCTCCTATCAAGTTTCACGAGGAGTCAGGCATCGTCTCCTTTGGAGGCACTGATCTCCGCGTACCTCTGGAGTTTTCAAAGGATGTGAGGCTATCGGTCGCGATGAGGTGGGGAACTAAGTCTTTCTCTGTGCTTTCCACAGGGGATTCAGACATCCTTTCGTCCTGGGAGATGCAAGACGAGCCTGCATTGAAGTCACTGCAGGGATATCCGGCCTTATTTCGAGTCGGGGCATCGCGGTGTCCATTCCATTTGAGGCCGCAAACTCAGGGTCCCTCTCACATACCTAGAGCTGAGAGAAGCCTCCTCTTGAGGTGCTTGTGGCAAGTTGGTATTCCTCTGGAGACGAATCCAGGGACTAACCTCTCTTTTCGAGTTGATTTTTGGTCCACAGAGTTCTTCCGTGTTGCTACAGTGACCTCAGGATCCCTCTATCCTTGAAACAGTGTTCTTGGGTTTTCTCTGGAGTGCCATCAAGGAAATCAAGGCTCCTTTCATGTGTGATGTGCAAGACGGAATTGCTCTGCATGCAGTACAGGGGAATCGGGCCTCATCTCGCATCGAGGGGGAAGTCTCATGGTTTTTCTCGAGTTGCGGCGGGAACCTGTGGTATATTCTCGAGTTACGACGGGGATGGCCCTTCCACCCACGTGTTTGTTCAGCCACGTCAGGACTCCTGCCTAGTTGCGAGGGACAACTCGGGATTCTCATCGAGGCTTGACAGGGCAATTGGAACGCCTCTCCAGCTGAGGCGGGAGACCAAGGGTCCCTTTCCACGTGCCACAAGAATCCTGGGACTCCTATCAAGTTTCACGAGGAGTCAGGCATCGTCTCCTTTGGAGGCACTGATCTCCGCGTACCTCTGGAGTTTTCAAAGGATGTGAGGCTATCGGTCGCGATGAGGTGGGGAATTAAGTCTTTCTCTGTGCTTTCCACAGGGGATTCAGAGATCCTTTCGTCCTGGGAGATGCAAGACGAGCCTGCATTGAAGTCACTGCAGGGATATCCGGCCTTATTTCGCGTCAGGGCATCGCGGTGTCCATTCCACTTGAGGCCGCAAACTCAGGGTCCCTCTCACATACCTAGAGCTGAGAGAAGCCTCCTCTTGAGGTGCTTGTGGTAAGGTGGTATTCCCCTGGAGTCGAAGCCAGGGACTAACCTCTCATCTCGAGTTGATTTTTGGCCCACGGAGCTCTTTCGTGTTGCTACAGTGACCTCAGGATCCCTCTAGCCTTGAAACAGTGTTCTTGGGGTTTCTCTGGAGTGCCATCAAGGAAATCAAGGCTCCTTTCATGTGTGATGTGCAACACGGAATTGCTCTGCACGCAGTGCAGGGGAATCGGGCCTCATCTCGCGGCGAGGGGGAAGTCTCATGGTTTTTCTCGAGTTGCGGCGGGAACCTGGGGTATATTCTCGAGTTACGACGGGGATGGCCCTTCCACCCACGTGTTTCTTCAGCGACGTCAGGACTCCTGCCTAGTTGCGAGGGACAACTCTGGATTCTCCTCGAGGCTTGGCAGGGCAATTGGGACGCCTCTCCAGCTGAGGCGGGAGACCAAGTGTCCCTTTCCAAGTGCCACAGGAATCCTGGGACTCCTATCAAGTTTCACGAGGAGTCAGGCATCGTCTCCTTTGGAGGCACTGATCTCCGCGTACCTCTGGAGTTTTCAAAGGATGTGAGGCCTCCGGTCGCGATGAGGTGGGGAACTAAGTCTTTCTCTGTGCTTTCCACAGGGGATTCAGACATCCTTTCGTCCTGGGAGATGCAAGACGAGCCTGCATTGAAGTCACTGCAGGGATATCCGGCCTTATTTCGAGTCGGGGCATCGCGGTGTCCATTCCATTTGAGGCCGCAAACTCAGGGTCCCTCTCACATACCTAGAGCTGAGAGAAGCCTCCTCTTGAGGTGCTTGTGGCAAGTTGGTATTCCTCTGGAGACGAATCCAGGGACTAACCTCTCTTTTCGAGTTGATTTTTGGTCCACAGAGTTCTTCCGTGTTGCTACAGTGACCTCAGGATCCCTCTATCCTTGAAACAGTGTTCTTGGGTTTTCTCTGGAGTGCCATCAAGGAAATCAAGGCTCCTTTCATGTGTGATGTGCAAGACGGAATTGCTCTGCACGCAGTACAGGGGAATCGGGCCTCATCTCGCATCGAGGGGGAAGTCTCATGGTTTTTCTCGAGTTGCGGCGGGAACCTGGGGTATATTCCCGAGTTACGACGGGGATGGCCCTTCCACCCACGTGTTTGTTCAGCCACGTCAGGACTCCTGCCTAGTTGCGAGGGACAACTCGGGATTCTCCTCGAGGCTTGACAGGGCAATTGGAACGCCTCTCCAGCTGAGGCGGGAGACCAAGGGTCCCTTTCCACGTGCCACAAGAATCCTGGGACTCCTATCAAGTTTCACGAGGAGTCAGGCATCGTCTCCTTTGGAGGCACTGATCTCCGCGTACCTCTGGAGTTTTCAAAGGATGTGAGGCCTCCGGTCGCGATGAGATGGGGAACTAGGTCTTTCTCTGTGGTCTCCACAGGGGATTCAGACATCCTTTCATCTTGGGAGATGCAAGACGAGCCTGCATTCAAGTCACTGCAGGGATATCCAGCCTTATTTCGCGTCAGGGCATCGCGGTGTCCATTCCACTTGAGACCGCAAACTCAGGGTCCCTCTCACATACCTAGAGCTGAGAGAAGCCTCCTCTTGAGGTGCTTGTGGTAAGGTGGCATTCCTCAGGAGTCGAAGCCAGGGACTAACCTCTCATCTCGTGTTGATTCTTGGTCCACGGAGCTCTTTCGTGTTGCTACAGTGACCTCAGGATCTCTCTAGCTTTGAAACAGTGTTCTTGGGGTTTCTCTGGAGTGCCATCAAGGAAATCAAGGCTCCTTTCATGTGTGATGTGCAACACGGAATTGCTCTGCACGCAGTGCAGGGGAATCGGGCCTCATCTCGCGGCGAGGGGGAAGTCTCATGGTTTTTCTCGAGTTGCGGCGGGAACCTGGGGTATATTCTCGAGTTACGACGGGGATGGCCCTTCCACACACGTGTTTGTTCAGCCACGTCAGGACTCTTGCCTAGTTGCGAGACACAATTCGGGATTCTCCTCGAGGCTTGGCAAGGCAATTGGGACGCCTCTCCAGCTGAGGCGGGAGACCAAGTGTCCCTTTCCACGTGCCACAGGAATCCTGGGACTCCTATCAAGTTTCACGAGGAGTCAGGCATCGTCTCCTTTGGAGGCACTGATCTCCGCGTACCTCTGGAGTTTTCAAAGGATGTGAGGCCTCCGGTCGCGATGAGGTGGGGAACTAGGTCTTTCTCTGTGGTCTCCACAGGGGATTCAGACATCCTTTCATCTTGGGAGATGCAAGACGAGCCTGCATTCAAGTCACTGCAGGGATATCCAGCCTTATTTCGCGTCAGGGCATCGCGGTGTCCATTCCACTTGAGGCCGCAAACTCAGGGTCCCTCTCACATACCTAGAGCTGAGAGAAGCCTCCTCTTGAGGTGCTTGTGGTAAGGTGGTATTCCTCTGGAGTCGAAGCCAGGGACTAACCTCTCATCTCGAGTTGATTTTTGGCCCACGGAGCTCTTTCGTGTTGCTACAGTGACCTCAGGATCCCTCTAGCCTTGAAACAGTGTTCTTGGGGATTCTCTGGAGTGCCATCAAGGAAATCAAGGATCCTTTCATGTGTGATGTGCAACACGGAATTGCTCTGCACGCAGTGCAGGGGAATCGGGCCTCATCTCGCGGCGAGGGGGAAGTCTCATGGTTTTTCTCGAGTTGCGGCGGGAACCTGGGGTATATTCTCGAGTTACGACGGGGATGGCCCTTCCACCCACGTGTTTCTTCAGCGACGTCAGGACTCCTGCCTAGTTGCGAGGGACAACTCTGGATTCTCCTCGAGGCTTGGCAGGGCAACTGGGACGCCTCTCCAGCTGAGGCGGGAGACCAAGTGTCCCTTTCCAAGTGCCACAGGAATCCTGGGACTCCTATCAAGTTTCACGAGGAGTCAGGCATCGTCTCCTTTGGAGGCACTGATCTCCGCGTACCTCTGGAGTTTTCAAAGGATGTGAGGCTATCGGTCGCGATGAGGTGGGGAATTAAGTCTTTCTCTGTGCTTTCCACAGGGGATTCAGAGATCCTTTCGTCCTGGGAGATGCAAGACGAGCCTGCATTGAAGTCACTGCAGGGATATCCGGCCTTATTTCGCGTCAGGGCATCGCGGTGTCCATTCCACTTGAGGCCGCAAACTCAGGGTCCCTCTCACATACCTAGAGCTGAGAGAAGCCTCCTCTTGAGGTGCTTGTGGTAAGGTGGTATTCCCCTGGAGTCGAAGCCAGGGACTAACCTCTCATCTCGAGTTGATTTTTGGCCCACGGAGCTCTTTCGTGTTGCTACAGTGACCTCAGGATCCCTCTAGCCTTGAAACAGTGTTCTTGGGGTTTCTCTGGAGTGCCATCAAGGAAATCAAGGCTCCTTTCATGTGTGATGTGCAACACGGAATTGCTCTGCACGCAGTGCAGGGGAATCGGGCCTCATCTCGCGGCGAGGGGGAAGTCTCATGGTTTTTCTCGAGTTGCGGCGGGAACCTGGGGTATATTCTCGAGTTACGACGGGGATGGCCCTTCCACCCACGTGTTTCTTCAGCGACGTCAGGACTCCTGCCTAGTTGCGAGGGACAACTCTGGATTCTCCTCGAGGCTTGGCAGGGCAATTGGGACGCCTCTCCAGCTGAGGCGGGAGACCAAGTGTCCCTTTCCAAGTGCCACAGGAATCCTGGGACTCCTATCAAGTTTCACGAGGAGTCAGGCATCGTCTCCTTTGGAGGCACTGATCTCCGCGTACCTCTGGAGTTTTCAAAGAATGTGAGGCTATTGGTCACGATGAGGTGGGGAACTAAGTCTTTCTCTGTGCTTTCCACAGGGGATTCAGACATCCTTTCGTCCTGGGAGATGCAAGACGAGCCTGCATTGAAGTCCCTGCAGGGATATCCGGCCTTATTTCGAGTCAGGGCATCGCGGTGTCCATTCCACTTGAGGCCGCAAACTCAGGGTCCCTCTCACATACCTAGAGCTGAGAGAAGCCTCCTCTTGAGGTGCTTGTGGTAAGGTGGTATTCCTCTGGAGACGAATCCAGGGACTAACCTCTCTTTTCGAGTTGATTTTTGGTCCACAGAGTTCTTTCGTGTTGCTACAGTGACCTCAGGATCCCTCTATCCTTGAAACAGTGTTCTTGGGGTTTCTCTGGAGTGCCATCAAGGAAATCAAGGCTCCTTTCATGTGTGATGTGCAAGAGGGAATTGCTCTGCACGCAGTACAGGGGAATCGGGCCTCATCTCACATCGAGGGGGAAGTCTCATGGTTTTTCTCGAGTTGCGGCGGGAACCTGGGGTATATTCTCGAGTTACGACGGGGATGGCCCTTCCACCCACGTGTTTGTTCAGCCACGTCAGGACTCCTGCCTAGTTGCGAGGGACAACTCGGGATTCTCCTCGAGGCTTGGCAGGGCAATTGGAACGCCTCTCCAGCTGAGGCGGGAGACCAAGGGTCCCTTTCCACGTGCCACAAGAATCCTGGGACTCCTATCAAGTTTCACGAGGAGTCAGGCATCGTCTCCTTTGGAGGCACTGATCTCCGCGTACCTCTGGAGTTTTCAAAGGATGTGAGGCCTCCGGTCGCGATGAGGTGGGGAACTAGGTGTTTCTCTGTGGTCTCCACAGGGGATTCAGACATCCTTTCTTCTTGGGAGATGCAAGACGAGCCTGCATTCAAGTCACTGCAGGGATATCCGGCCTTATTTCGAGTCAGGGCATCGCGGTGTCCATTCCACTTGAGGCCGCAAACTCAGGATCCCTCTCACATACCTAGAGCTGAGAGAAGCCTCCTCTTGAGGTGCTTGTGGTAAGGTGGTATTCCTCAGGAGTCGAAGCCAGGGACTAACCTCTCATCTCGTGTTGATTCTTGGTCAACGGAGCTCTTTCGTGTTGCTACAGTGACCTCAGGATCCCTCTAGCCTTGAAACAGTGTTCTTGTGGTTTCTCTGGAGTGCCATCAAGGAAATCAAGGCTCCTTTCATGTTTGATGTGCAACATGGAATTCCTCTGCACGCAGTGCAGGGGAATCGGGCCTCATCTCGCGGCGAGGGGGAAGTCTCATGGTTTTTCTCGAGTTGCGGCGGGAACCTGGGGTATATTCTCGAGTTACGACGGGGATGGCCCTTCCACCCACGTGTTTCTTCAGCGACGTCAGGACTCCTGCCTACTTGCGAGGGACAACTCGGGATTCTCCTCGAGGCTTGGCAGGGCAATTGGGACGCCTCTCCAGCTGAGACGGGAGACCAAGTGTCCCTTTCCAAGTGCCACAGGAATCCTGGGTCTCCTATCAAGTTTCACAAGGAGTCAGGCATCGTCTCCTTTGGAGGCACTGATCTCCGCGTACCTCTGGAGTTTTCAAAGGATGTGAGGCCTCCTGTCGCGATGAGGTGGGGAACTAGGTCTTTCTCTGTGGTCTCCACAGGGGATTCAGACACCCTTTCGTCTTGGGAGATGCAAGACGAGCCTGCATTCCAGTCACTGCAGGGATATCCGGCCTTATTTCGAGTCAGGGCATCGCGGTGTCCATTCCACTTGAGGCCGCAAACTCAGGGTCCCTCTCACATACCTAGAGCTGAGAGAAGCCTCCTCTTGAGGTGCTTGTGGTAAGGTGGTATTCCTCTGGAATCGAAGCCAGGGACTAACCTCTCATCTCGAGTTGATTTTTGGTCCACGGAGCTCTTTCGTGTTGCTACAGTGACCTCAGGATCCCTCTAGCCTTGAAACAGTGTTCTTGGGGTTTCTCTGGAGTGCCATGAAGGAAATCAAGGCTCCTTTCATGTGTGATGTGCAACACAGAATTGCTCTGCACGCAGTGCAGGGGAATCGGGCCTCATCTCGCGGCGAGGGGGAAGTCTCATGTTTTTTCTCGAGTTGCGGCGGGAACCTGGGGTATATTCTCGAGTTACGACGTGGATGGCCCTTCCACACACGTGTTTGTTCAGCCACGTCAGGACTCTTGCCTAGTTGCGAGACACAACTCGGGATTCTCCTTGAGGCTTGGCAAGGCAATTGGGACGCCTCTCCAGCTGAGACGGGAGACCAAGG
This sequence comes from Cervus elaphus, assembly GCF_910594005.1. Lineage (NCBI taxonomy): Eukaryota > Metazoa > Chordata > Mammalia > Artiodactyla > Cervidae > Cervus > Cervus elaphus. Next base: position 5,362,422 of record NW_025316779.1, read on the forward strand.
GTCCCTTTCCACGTGCCACAGGAATCCTGGGACTCCTATCAAGTTTCACGAGGAGTCAGGCATCGTCTCCTTTGGAGGCACTGATCTCCGCGTACCTCTGGAGTTTTCAAAGGATGTGAGGCCTCCGGTCGCGATGAGATGGGGAACTAGGTCTTTCTCTGTGGTCTCCACAGGGGATTCAGACATCCTTTCATCTTGGGAGATGCAAGACGAGCCTGCATTCAAGTCACTGCAGGGATATCCAGCCTTATTTCGCGTCAGGGCATCGCGGTGTCCATTCCACTTGAGGCCGCAAACTCAGGGTCCCTCTCACATACCTAGAGCTGAGAGAAGCCTCCTCTTGAGGTGCTTGTGGTAAGGTGGTATTCCTCTGGAGTCGAAGCCAGGAACTAACCTCACATCTCGAGTTGATTTTTGGCCCACGGAGCTCTTTCGTGTTGCTACAGTGACCTCAGGATCCCTCTAGCCTTGAAACAGTGTTCTTGGGGTTTCTCTGGAGTGCCATCAAGGAAATCAAGGCTCCTTTCATGTGTGATGTGCAACACGGAATTGCTCTGCACGCAGTGTAGGGGAATCGGGCCTCATCTCGCGGCGAGGGGGAAGTCTCATGGTTTTTCTCGAGTTGCGGCGGGAACCTGGGGTATATTCTCGAGTTACGACGGGGATGGCCCTTCCACCCACGTGTTTCTTCAGCGACGTTAGGACTCCTGCCTACTTGCGAGGGACAAATCTGGATTCTCCTCGAGGCTTGGCAGGGCAATTGGGACGCCTCTCCAGCTGAGGCGGGAGACCAAGGGTCCCTTTCCAAGTGCCACAGGAATCCTGGGTCTCCTATCAAGTTTCACGAGGAGTCAGGCATCGTCTCCTTTGGAGGCACTGATCTCCGCGTACCTCTGGAGTTTTCAAAGGATGTGAGGCTATCGGTCGCGATGAGGTGGGGAACTAAGTCTTTCTCTGTGCTTTCCACAGGGGATTCAGACATCCTTTCGTCCTGGGAGATGCAAGACGAGCCTGCATTGAAGTCACTGCAGGGATATCCGGCCTTATTTCGAGTCGGGGCATCGCGGTGTCCATTCCATTTGAGGCCGCAAACTCAGGGTCCCTCTCACATACCTAGAGCTGAGAGAAGCCTCCTCTTGAGGTGCTTGTGGTAAGTTGGTATTCCTCTGGAGACGAATCCAGGGACTAACCTCTCTTTTCGAGTTGATTTTTGGTCCACAGAGTTCTTCCGTGTTGCTACAGTGACCTCAGGATCCCTCTATCCTTGAAACAGTGTTCTTGGGTTTTCTCTGGAGTGCCATCAAGGAAATCAAGGCTCCTTTCATGTGTGATGTGCAAGACGGAATTGCTCTGCACGCAGTACAGGGGAATCGGGCCTCATCTCGCATCGAGGGGGAAGTCTCATGGTTTTTCTCGAGTTGCGGCGGGAACCTGGGGTATATTCTCGAGTTACGACGGGGATGGCCCTTCCACCCACGTGTTTGTTCAGCCACGTCAGGACTCCTGCCTAGTTGCGAGGGACAACTCGGGATTCTCCTCGAGGCTTGACAGGGCAATTGGAACGCCTCTCCAGCTGAGGCGGGAGACCAAGGGTCCCTTTCCACGTGCCACAAGAATCCTGGGACTCCTATCAAGTTTCACGAGGAGTCAGGCATCGTCTCCTTTGGAGGCACTGATCTCCGCGTACCTCTGGAATTTTCAAAGGATGTGAGGCCTCCGGTCGCGATGAGATGGGGAACTAGGTCTTTCTCTGTGGTCTCCACAGGGGATTCAGACATCCTTTCATCTTGGGAGATGCAAGACGAGCCTGCATTCAAGTCACTGCAGGGATATCCAGCCTTATTTCGCGTCAGGGCATCGCGGTGTCCATTCCACTTGAGACCGCAAACTCAGGGTCCCTCTCACATACCTAGAGCTGAGAGAAGCCTCCTCTTGAGGTGCTTGTGGTAAGGTGGCATTCCTCAGGAGTCGAAGCCAGGGACTAACCTCTCATCTCGTGTTGATTCTTGGTCCACGGAGCTCTTTCGTGTTGCTACAGTGACCTCAGGATCCCTCTAGCCTTGAAACAGTGTTCTTGGGGTTTCTCTGGAGTGCCATCAAGGAAATCAAGGCTCCTTTCATGTGTGATGTGCAACACGGAATTGCTCTGCACGCAGTGCAGGGGAATCGGGCCTCATCTCGCGGCGAGGGGGAAGTCTCATGGTTTTTCTCGAGTTGCGGCGGGAACCTGGGGTATATTCTCGAGTTACGACGGGGATGGCCCTTCCACACACGTGTTTGTTCAGCCACGTCAGGACTCTTGCCTAGTTGCGAGACACAATTCGGGATTCTCCTCGAGGCTTGGCAAGGCAATTGGGACGCCTCTCCAGCTGAGGCGGGAGACCAAGAGTCCCTTTCCACGTGCCACAGGAATCCTGGGACTCCTATCAAGTTTCACGAGGAGTCAGGCATCGTCTCCTTTGGAGGCACTGATCTCCGCGTACCTCTGGAGTTTTCAAAGGATGTGAGGCCTCCGGTCGCGATGAGGTGGGGAACTAGGTGTTTCTCTGTGGTCTCCACAGGGGATTCAGACATCCTTTCTTCTTGGGAGATGCAAGACGAGCCTGCATTCAAGTCACTGCAGGGATATCCGGCCTTTTTTCGAGTCAGGGCATCGCGGTGTCCATTCCACTTGAGGCCGCAAACTCAGGATCCCTCTCACATACCTAGAGCTGAGAGAAGCCTCCTCTTGAGGTGCTTGTGGTAAGGTGGCATTCCTCAGGAGTCGAAGCCAGGGACTAACCTCTCATCTCGTGTTGATTCTTGGTCAACGGAGCTCTTTCGTGTTGCTACAGTGACCTCAGGATCCCTCTAGCCTTGAAACAGTGTTCTTGGGGTTTCTCTGGAGTGCCATCAAGGAAATCAAGGCTCCTTTCATGTGTGATGTGCAACACGGAATTGCTCTGCACGCAGTGCAGGGGAATCGGGCCTCATCTCGCGGCGAGGGGGAAGTCTCATGGTTTTTCTCGAGTTGCGGCGGGAACCTGGGGTATATTCTCGAGTTACGACGGGGATGGCCCTTCCACACACGTGTTTGTGCAGCCACCTCAGGACTCTTGCCTAGTTGCGAGACACAACTCGGGATTCTCCTCGAGGCTTGGCAAGGCAATTGGGACGCCTCTCCAGCTGAGGCGGGAGACCAAGGGTCCCTTTCCACGTGCCACAGGAATCCTGGGACTCCTATCAAGTTTCACGAGGAGTCAGGCATCGTCTCCTTTGGAGGCACTGATCTCCGCATACCTCTGGAGTTTTCAAAGGATGTGAGGCCTCCGGTCGCGATGAGGTGGGGAACTAGGTCTTTCTCTGTGGTCTCCACAGGGGATTCAGACATCCTTTCTTCTTGGGAGATGCAAGACGAGCCTGCATTCCAGTCACTGCAGGGATATCCAGCCTTATTTCGCGTCAGGGCATCGCGGTGTCCACTCCACTTGAGGCCGCAAACTCAGGGTCCCTCTCACATACCTAGAGCTGAGAGAAGCCTCCTCTTGAGGTGCTTGTGGTAAGGTGGTATTCCTCTGGAGTCGAAGCCAGGGACTAACCTCTCATCTCGAGTTGATTTTTGGCCCACGGAGCTCTTTCGTGTTGCTACAGTGACCTCAGGATCCCTCTAGCCTTGAAACAGTGTTCTTGGGGTTTCTCTGTAGTGCCATCAAGGAAATCAAGGCTCCTTTCATGTGTGATGTGCAACACGGAATTGCTCTGCACGCAGTGCAGGGGAATCGGGCCTCATCTCTCGGCGAGGGGGAAGTCTCATGGTTTTTCTCGAGTTGCGGCGGGAACCTGGGGTATATTCTCGAGTTACGACGGGGATGGCCCTTCCACACACGTGTTTGTTCAGCCACGTCAGGACTCTTGCCTAGTTGCGAGACACAACTCGGGATTCTCCTCGAGGCTTGGCAAGGCAATTGGGACGCCTCTCAAGCTGAGGCGGGAGACCAAGTGTCCCTTTCCACTTGCCACAGGAATCCTGGGACTCCTATCAAGTTTCACGAGGAGTCAGGCATCGTCTCCTTTGGAGGCACTGATCTTCGCGTACCTCTGGAGTTTTCAAAGGATGTGAGGCCTCCGGTCGCGATGAGGTGGAGAACTAGGTGTTTCTCTGTGGTCTCCACAGGGGATACAGACATCCTTTCATCTTGGGAGATGCAAGACGAGCCTGCATTCATGTCACTGCAGGGATATCCAGCCTTATTTCGCGTCAGGGCATCGCGGTGTCCATTCCACTTGAGGCCGCAAACTCAGGGTCCCTCTCACATACCTAGAGCTGAGAGAAGCCTCCTCTTGAGGTGCTTGTGGTAAGGTGGTATTCCTCTGGAGTCGAAGCCAGGGACTAACCTCTCATCTCGAGTTGATTTTTGGCCCACGGAGCTTTTTCGTGTTGCTACAGTGATCTCAGGATCCCTCTAGCCTTGAAACAGTGTTCTTGGGGTTTCTCTGGAGTGCCATCAAGGAAATCAAGGCTCCTTTCATGTGTGATGTGCAACACGGAATTGCTCTGCACGCAGTGCAGGGGAATCGGGCCTCATCTCGCGGCGAGGGGGAAGTCTCATAGTTTTTCTCGAGTTGCGGCGGGAACCTGGGGTATATTCTCGAGTTACGACGGGGATGGCCCTTCCACCCACGTGTTTCCTCAGCGACGTCAGGACTCCTGCCTAGTTGCGAGGGCCAACTCAGGATTCTCCTCGAGGCTTTGCAGGGCAATTGGGACGCCTCTCCAGCTGAGACGGGAGACCAAGGGTCCCTTTCCACGTGCCACAGGAATCCTGGGTCTCCTATCAAGTTTCACGAGGAGTCAGGCATCGTCTCCTTTGGAGGCACTGATCTCCGCATACCTCTGGAGTTTTCAAAGGATTTGAGGCCTCCTGTCGCGATGAGGTGGGGAACTAGGTGTTTCTCTGTGGTCTCCACAGGGGATTCAGACACCCTTTCGTCTTGGGAGATGCAAGACGAGCCTGCATTCCAGTCACTGCAGGGATATCTGGCCTTATTTCGAGTCAGGGCATCGCGGTGTCCATTCCACTTGAGGCCGCAAACTCAGGGTCCCTCTCACATACCTAGAGCTGAGAGAAGCCTCCTCTTGAGGTGCTTGTGGTAAGGTGGTATTCCTCTGGAGTCGAAGCCAGGGACTAACCTCTCATCTCGAGTTGATTTTGGGTCCCCGGAGCTCTTTTGTGTTGCTACAGTGACCTCAGGATCCCTCTAGCCTTGAAACAGTGTTTTTGGGGTTTCTCTGGAGTGCCATGAAGGAAATCAAGGCTCCTTTCATGTGTGATGTGCAACACAGAATTGCTCTGCACGCAGTGCAGGGGAATCGGGCCTCATCTCGCGGCGAGGGGGAAGTCTCATGGTTTTTCTCGAGTTGCGGCGGGAACCTGGGGTATATTCTCGAGTTACGACGGGTAAGGCCCTTCCACACACGTGTTTGTTCAGCCACGTCAGGACTCTTGCCTAGTTGCGAGACACAATTCGGGATTCTCCTCGAGGCTTGGCAAGGCAATTGGGACGCCTCTTAAGCTGAGGCGGGAGACCAAGGGTCCCTTTCCACGTGCCACAGGAATCCTGGGACTCCTATCAAGTTTCACGAGAAGTCAGGCATCGTCTCCTTTGGAGGCACTGATCTCCGCGTACCTCTGGAGTTTTCAAAGGATGTGAGGCTATTGGTCGCGATGAGGTGGGGAACTAAGTCTTTCTCTGTGCTTTCCACAGGGGATTCAGACATCCTTTCGTCTTGGGAGATGCAAGACGAGCCTGCTTTGAAGTCACTGCAGGGATATCCGGCCTTATTTCGAGTCAGGGCATCGCGGTGTCCATTCCACTTGAGGCCGCAAACTCAGGGTCCCTCTCACATACCTAGAGCTGAGAGAAGCCTCCTCTTGAGGTGCTTCTGGTAAGGTGGTATTCCTCTGGAGACGAATCCAGGGACTAACCTCTCTTTTCGAGTTGATTTTTGGTCCACAGAGTTCTTTCGTGTTGCTACAGTGACCTCAGGATCCCTCTATCCTTGAAACAGTGTTCTTGGGGTTTCTCTGGAGTGCCATGAAGGAAATCAAGGCTCCTTTCATGTGTGATGTGCAACACGGAATTGCTCTGCACGCAGTGCAGGGAAATCGGGCCTCATCTCGCGGCGAGGGGGAAGTCTCATGGTTTTTCTCGAGTTGCGGCGGGAACCTGGGATATATTCTCGAGTTACGACGGGGATGGCCCTTCCACCCACGTGTTTTTTCAGCGACGTCAGGACTCCTGCCTAGTTGCGAGGGACAACTCTGGATTCTCCTCGAGGCTTGGCAGGGCAATTGGAACGCCTCTCCAGCTGAGGCGGGAGACCAAGGGTCCCTTTCCACGTTCCACAAGAATCCTGGGACTCCTATCAAGTTTCACGAGGAGTCAGGCATCGTCTCCTTTGGAGGCACTGATCTCCGCGTACCTCTGGAGTTTTCAAAGGATGTGAGGCCTCCGGTCGCGATGAGGTGGGGAACTAGGTCTTTCTCTGTGGTCTCCACAGGGGATTCAGACATCCTTTCATCTTGGGAGATGCAAGACGATCCTGCATTGAAGTCACTGCAGGGATATCCGGCCTTATTTCGAGTCAGGGCATCGCGGTGTCCATTCCACTTGAGGCCGCAAACTCAGGGTCCCTCTCACATACCTAGAGCTGAGAGAAGCCTCCTCTTGAGGTGCTTGTGGTAAGGTGGTATTCCTCTGGAGTCGAATCCAGGGACTAACCTCTCATCTCGTGTTGATTCTTGGTCCACGGAGCTCTTTCGTGTTGCTACAGTGACCTCAGGATCCCTCTAGCCTTGAAACAGTGTTCTTGGGGTCTCTCTGGAGTGCCTTGAAGGAAATCAAGGCTCCTTTAAAGTGTGACGTGCAACACGGAATTGCTCTGCACGCAGTGCAGGGGAATCGGGCCTCATCTTGCGGCGAGGGGGAAGTCTCATGGTTTTTCTCGAGTTGCGGCGGGAACCTGGGGTATATTCTCGAGTTACGACGGGGATGGCCCTTCCACACACGTGTGTGTTCAGCCATGTCAGGACTCCTGCCTAGTTGCGAGGGACAACTCGGGATTCTCCTCGAGGCTTTACAGGGCAATTGGGACGCCTCTCCAGCTGAGACGGGAGACCAAGGGTCCCTTTCCACGTGCCACAGGAATCCAGGGTCTCCTATCAAGTTTCACGAGGAGTCAGGCATCGTCTCCTTTGGAGGCACTGATCTCCGCATACCTCTGGAGTTTTCAAAGGATTTGAGGCCTCCGGTCGCGATGAGGTGGGGAACTAGGTCTTTCTCTGTGGTCTCCACAGGGGATTCAGACACCCTTTCATCTTGGGAGATGCAAGACGAGCCTGCATTCCAGTCACTGCAGGGATATCCGGCCTTATTTCGAGTCAGGGCATCGCGGTGTCCATTCCACTTGAGGCCGCAAACTCAGGGTCCCTCTCACATACCTAGAGCTGAGAGAAGCCTCCTCTTGAGGTGCTTGTGGTAAGGTGGTATTCCTCTGGAGTCGAAGCCAGGGACTAACCTCTCATCTCGAGTTGATTTTTGGTCCACGGAGCTCTTTCGTGTTGCTACAGTGACCTCAGGATCCCTCTAGCCTTGAAACAGTGTTCTTGGGGTTTCTCTGGAGTGCCATGAAGTAAATCAAGGCTCCTTTCATGTGTGATGTGCAACACGGAATTGCTCTGCACGCAGTGCAGGGGAATCGGGCCTCATCTCGCGGCGAGGGGGAAGTCTCATGGTTTTTCTCGAGTTGCGGCGGGAACCTGGGGTATATTCTCGAGTTACGACCGGGATGGCCCTTCCACCCACGTGTTTCTTCAGCGACGTCAGGACTCCTGCCTAGTTGCGAGGGACAGCTCTGGATTCTCCTTGAGGCTTGGCAGGGCAATTGGGACGCCTCTCCAGCTGAGGCGGGAGACCAAGTGTCCCTTTACAAGTGCCACAAGAATCCTGGGACTCCTATCAAGTTTCACGAGGAGTCAGGCATCGTCTCCTTTGGAGGCACTGATCTCCGCGTACCTCTGGAGTTTTCAAAGGATGTGAGGCTATCGGTCGCGATGAGGTGGGGAACTAAGTCTTTCTCTGTGCTTTCCACAGGGGATTCAGACATCCTTTCGTCCTGGGAGATGCAAGACGAGCCTGCATTGAAGTCACTGCAGGGATATCCGGCCTTATTTCGAGTCAGGGCATCGCGGTGTCCATTCCACTTGAGGCCGCAAACTCAGGGTCCCTCTCACATACCTAAAGCTGAGAGAAGCCTCCTCTTGAGGTGCTTGTGGTAAGGTGGTATTCCTCTGGAGACGAATCCAGGGACTAACCTCTCTTTTCGAGTTGATTTTTGGTCCACAGAGTTCTTTCGTGTTGCTACAGTGACCTCAGGATCCCTCTATCCTTGAAACAGTGTTCTTGGGGTTTCTCTGGAGTGCCATCAAGGAAATCAAGGCTCCATTCATGTGTGATGTGCAAGACGGAATTGCTCTGCACGCAGTACAGGGGAATCGGGCCTCATCTCGCATCGAGGGGGAAGTCTCATGGTTTTTCTCGAGTTGCGGCGGGAACCTGGGGTATATTCTCGAGTTACGACGGGGATGGCCCTTCCACCCACGTGTTTGTTCAGCCACGTCAGGACTCCTGCCTAGTTGCGAGGGACAACTCGGGATTCTCCTCGAGGCTTGGCAGGGCAATTGGAACGCCTCTCCAGCTGAGGCGGGAGACCAAGGGTCCCTTTCCACGTGCCACAAGAATCCTGGGACTCCTATCAAGTTTCACGAGGAGTCAGGCATCGTCTCCTTTGGAGGCACTGATCTCCGCGTACCTCTGGAGTTTTCAAAGGATTTGAGGCCTCCTGTCGCGATGAGCTGGGGAACTAGGTTTTTCTCTGTGGTCTCCACAGGGGATTCAGACATCCTTTCTTCTTGGGAGATGCAAGACGAGCCTGCATTCAAGTCACTGCAGGGATATCCGGCCTTATTTCGAGTCAGGGCATCGCGGTGTCCATTCCACTTGAGGCCGCAAACTCAGGATCCCTCTCACATACCTAGAGCTGAGAGAAGCCTCCTCTTGAGGTGCTTGTGGTAATGTGGTATTCCTCAGGAGTCGAAGCCAGGGACTAACCTCTCATCTCGTGTTGATTCTTGGTCCACGGAGCTCTTTCGTGTTGCTACAGTGACCTCAGGATACCTCTAGCCTTGAAACAGTGTTCTTGGGGTTTCTCTGGAGTGCCATCAAGGAAATCAAGGCTCCTTTCATGTGTGATGTGCAACACGGAATTGCTCTGCATGCAGTGCAGGGGAATCGGGCCTCATCTCGCGGCGAGGGGGAAGTCTCATGGTTTTTCTCGAGTTGCGGCGGGAACCTGGGGTATATTCTCGAATTACGACGGGGATGGCCCTTCCACACACGTTTGTGTTCATCCATGTCAGGACTCCTGCCTAGTTGCGAGGGACAACTCGGGATTCTCCTCGAGGCTTTGCAGGGCAATTGGGATGCCTCTCCAGCTGAGACGGGAGACCAAGGGTCCCTTTCCACGTCCCACAGGAATCCTGGGTCTCCTATCAAGTTTCACGAGGAGTCAGGCATCCTCTTCTTTGGAGGCACTGATCTCCGCATACCTCTGGAGTTTTCAAAGGATTTGAGGCCTCCTGTCGCGATGAGGTGGGGAACTAGGTCTTTCTCTGTGGTCTCCACAGGGGATTCAGACACCCTTTCGTCTTGGGAGATGCAAGACGAGCCTGCATTCCAGTCACTGCAGGGATATCCGGCCTTATTTCGAGTCAGGGCATCGCGGTGTCCATTCCACTTGAGGCCGCAAACTCAGGGTTCCTCTCACATACCTAGAGCTGAGAGAAGCCTCCTCTTGAGGTGCTTGTGGTAAGGTGGTATTCCTCTGGAGTCGAAGCCAGGGACTAACCTCTCATCTCGAGTTGATTTTTGGTCCACGGAGCTCTTTCGTGTTGCTACAGTGACCTCAGGATCCCTCTAGCCTTGAAACAGTGTTCTTGGGGATTCTCTGGAGTGCCATCAAGGAAATCAAGGCTCCTTTCATGTGTGATGTGCAACACGGAATTGCTCTGCACGCAGAGCAGGGGAATCGGGCCTCATCTCGCATCGAGGGGGAAGTCTCATGGTTTTTCTCGAGTTGCGGCGGTAACCTGGGGTATATTCTCGAGTTACGACGGGGATGGCCCTTCCACACACGTGTGTGTTCAGCCATGTCAGGACTCCTGCCTAGTTGCGAGGGCCAACTCAGGATTCTCCTCGAGGCTTTGCAGGGCAATTGGGACGCCTCTCCAGCTGAGACGGGAGACCAAGGGTCCCTTTCCACGTGCCACAGGAATCCTGGGTCTCCTATCAAGTTTCACGAGGAGTCAGGCATCGTCTCCTTTGGAGGCACTGATCTCCGCATACCTCTGGAGTTTTCAAAGGATTTGAGGCCTCCGGTCGCGATGAGGTGGGGAACTAGGTCTTTCTCTGTGGTCTCCACAGGGGATTCAGACATCCTTTCATCTTGGGAGATGCAAGACGAGCCTGCATTCAAGTCACTGCAGGGATATCCGGCCTTATTTCGAGTCAGGGCATCGCGGTGTCCATTCCACTTGAAGCCGCAAACTCAGGGTCCTTCTCACATACCTAGAGCTGAGAGAAGCCTCCTCTTGAGCTGCTTGTGGTAAGGTGGTATTCCTCTGGAGTCGAAGCCAGGGACTAACCTCTCATCTCGAGTTGATTTTTGGCCCACGGAGCTCTTTCGTGTTGCTACAGTGACCTCAGGATCCCTCTAGCCTTGAAACAGTGTTCTTGGGGTTTCTCTGGAGTGCCATCAAGGAAATCAAGGCTCCTTTCATGTGTGATGTGCAACACGGAATTGCTCTGCACGCAGTGCAGGGGAATCGGGCCTCATCTCGCGGCGAGGGGGAAGTCTCATGGTTTTTCTCGAGTTGCGGCGGGAACCTGGGGTATATTCTCGAGTTACGACGGGGATGGCCCTTCCACCCACGTGTTTCTTCAGCGACGTCAGGACTCCTGCCTAGGTGCGAGGGACAGCTCTGGATTCTCCTCGAGGCTTGGCAGGGCAATTGGGACGCCTCTCCAGCTGAGGCGGGAGACCAAGTGTCCCTTTCCAAGTGCCACAGGAATCCTGGGACTCCTATCAAGTTTCACGAGGAGTCAGGCATCGTCTCCTTTGGAGGCACTGATCTCCGCGTACCTCTGGAGTTTTCAAAGGATGTGAGGCTATCGGTCGCGATGAGGTGGGGAACTAAGTCTTTCTCTGTGCTTTCCACAGGGGATTCAGACATCCTTTCGTATTGGGAGATGCAAGACGAGCCTGCATTGAAGTCACTGCAGGGATATCCGGCCTTATTTCGAGTCAGGGCATCGCGGTGTCCATTCCACTTGAGGCCGCAAACTCAGGGTCCCTCTCACATACCTAGAGCTGAGAGAAGCCTCCTCTTGAGGTGCTTGTGGTAAGGTGGTATTCCTCTGGAGACGAATACAGGGACTAACCTCTCTTTTCGAGTTGATTTTTGGTCCACAGAGTTCTTTCGTGTTGCTACAGTGACCTCAGGATCCCTCTATCCTTGAAACAGTGTTCTTGGGGTTTCTCTGGAGTGCCATCAAGGAAATCAAGGCTCCTTTCATGTGTGATGTGCAACACGGAATTGCTCTGCACGCAGTACAGGGGAATCGGGCCTCATCTCGCATCGAGGGGGAAGTCTCATGGTTTTTCTCGAGTTGCGGCGGGAACCTGGGATATATTCTCGAGTTACGACGGGGATGGCCCTTCCACCCACGTGTTTGTTCAGCCACGTCAGGACTCCTGCCTAGTTGCGAGGGACAACTCGGGATTCTCCTCGAGGCTTGGCAGGGCAATTGGAACGCCTCTCCAGCTGAGGCGGGAGACCAAGGGTCCCTTTCCACGTGCCACAAGAATCCTGGGACTCCTATCAAGTTTCACGAGGAGTCAGGCATCGTCTCCTTTGGAGGCACTGATCTCCGCGTACCTCTGGAGTTTTCAAAGGATTTGAGGCCTCCTGTCGCGATGAGCTGGGGAACTAGGTCTTTCTCTGTGGTCTCCACAGGGGATTCAGACATCCTTTCTTCTTGGGAGATGCAAGACGAGCCTGCATTCAAGTCACTGCAGGGATATCCGGCCTTATTTCGAGTCAGGGCATCGCGGTGTCCATTCCACTTGAGGCCGCAAACTCAGGATCCCTCTCACATACCTAGAGCTGAGAGAAGCCTCCTCTTGAGGTGCTTGTGGTAAGGTGGTATTCCTCAGGAGTCGAAGCCAGGGACTAACCTCTCATCTCGTGTTGATTCTTGGTCCACGGAGCTCTTTCGTGTTGCTACAGTGACCTCAGGATCCCTCCAGCCTTGAAACAGTGTTCATGGGGTTTCTCTGGAGTGCCATCAAGGAAATCAAGGCTCCTTTCATGTGTGATGTGCAACACGGAATTGCTCTGCACGCAGTGCAGGGGAATCGGGCCTCATCTCCCGGCGAGGGGGAAGTCTCATGGTTTTTCTCGAGTTGCGGCGGGAACCTGGGATATATTCTCGAATTACGACGGGGATGGCCCTTCCACACACGTGTGTGTTCAGCCATGTCAGGACTCCTGCCTAGTTGCGAGGGACAACTCGGGACTCTCCTCGAGGCTTTGCAGGGCAATTGGGATGCCTCTCCAGCTGAGACGGGAGACCAAGTGTCCCTTTCCACGTGCCACAGGAATCCTGGGTCTCCTATCAAGTTTCACGAGGAGTCAGGCATCCTCTCCTTTGGAGGCACTGATCTCCGCATACCTCTGGAGTTTTCAAAGGATTTGAGGCCTCCTGTCGCGATGAGGTGGGGAACTAGGTCTTTCTCTGTGGTCTCCACAGGGGATTCAGACACCCTTTCGTCTTGGGAGATGCAAGACGAGCCTGCATTCCAGTCACTGCAGGGATATCCGGCCTTATTTCGAGTCAGGGCATCGCGGTGTCCATTCCACTTGAGGCCGCAAACTCAGGGTCCCTCTCACATACCTAGAGCTGAGAGAAGCCTCCTCTTGAGGTGCTTGTGGTAAGGTGGTATTCCTCTGGAGTCGAAGCCAGGGACTAACCTCTCATCTCGAGTTGATTTTTGGTCCATGGAGCTCTTTCGTGTTGTTACAGTGACCTCAGGATCCCTCTAGCCTTGAAACAGTGTTCTTGGGGTTTCTCTGGAGTGCCATGAAGGAAATCAAGGCTCCTTTCATGTGTGATGTGCAACACAGAATTGCTCTGCACGCAGTGCAGGGGAATCGGGCCTCATCTCGCGGCGAGGGGGAAGTCTCATGGTTTTTCTCGAGTTGCGGCGGGAACCTGGGGTATATTCTCGAGTTACGACGGGGATGGCCCTTCCACACACGTGTTTGTTCAGCCACGTCAGGACTCTTGCCTAGTTGCGAGACACAACTCGGGATTCTCCTCGAGGCTTGGCAAGGCAATTGGGACGCCTCTCCAGCTGAGGCGGGAGACCAAGGGTCCCTTTCCACGTGCCACAGGAATCCTGGGACTCTTATCAAGTTTCACGAGGAGTCAGGCATCGTCTCCTTTGGAGGCACTGATCTCCGCGTACCTCTGGAGTTTTCAAAGGATGTGAGGCCTCCGGTCGCGATGAGGTGGGGAACTAGGTCTTTCTCTGTGGTCTCCACAGGGGATTCAGACATCCTTTCATCTTGGGAGATGCAAGACGAGCCTGCATTCAAGTCCCTGCAGGGATATCCAGCCTTATTTCGCGTCAGGGCATCGCGGTGTCCATTCCACTTGAGGCCGCAAACTCAGGTTCCCTCTCACATACCTAGAGCTGAGAGAAGCCTCCTCTTGAGGTGCTTGTGGTAAGGTGGTATTCCTCTGGAGTCGAAGCCAGGGACTAACCTCTCATCTCGAGTTGATTTTTCGCCCACGGAGCTCTTTCGTGTTGCTACAGTGACCTCAGGATCCCTCTATCCTTGAAACAGTGTTCTTGGGGTTTCTCTGGAGTGCCATCAAGGAAATCAAGGCTCCTTTCATGTGTGATGTGCAACACGGAATTGCTCTGCACGCAGTGCAGGGGAATCGGGCCTCATCTCGCGGCGAGGGGGAAGTCTCATGGTTTTTCTCGAGTTGCGGCGGGAACCTGGGGTATATTCTCGAGTTACGACGGGGATGGCCCTTCCACCCACGTGTTTCTTCAGCGACGTCAGGACTCCTGCCTAGTTGCGAGGGACAACTCTGGATTCTCCTCGAGGCTTGGCAGGGCAATTGGGACGCCTCTCCAGCTGAGGCGGGAGACCAAGTGTCCCTTTCCAAGTGCCACAGGAATCCTGGGACTCCTATCAAGTTTCACGAGGAGTCAGGCATCGTCTCCTTTGGAGGCACTGATCTCCGCGTACCTCTGGAGTTTTCAAAGGATGTGAGGCTATCGGTCGCGATGAGGTGGGGAACTAAGTCTTTCTCTGTGCTTTCCACAGGGGATTCAGACATCCTTTCATCGTGGGAGATGCAAGACGAGCCTGCATTGAAGTCACTGCAGGGATATTCGGCCTTATTTCGAGTCAGGGCATCGCGGTGTCCATTCCACTTGAGGCCGCAAACTCAGGGTCCCTCTCACATACCTAGAGCTGAGAGAAGCCTCCTCTTGAGGTGCTTGTGGTAAGGTGGTATTCCTTTGGAGTCGAAGCCAGGGACTAACCTCTCATCTCGAGTTGATTTTTGGTCCACGGAGTTCTTTCGTGTTGCTACAGTGACCTCAGGATCCCTCTAGCCTTGAAACAGTGTTCTTGGGGTTTCTCTGGAGTGCCATGAAGGAAATCAAGGCTCCTTTCATGTGTGATGTGCAACACAGAATTGCTGTGCACGCAGTGCAGGGGAATCGGGCCTCATCTCGCGGCGAGGGGGAAGTCTCATGGTTTTTCTCGAGTTGCGGCGGGAACCTGGGGTATATTCTCGAGTTACGACGGGGATGGCCCTTCCACACACGTGTTTGTTCAGCCACGTCAGGACTCTTGCCTAGTTGCGAGACACAACTCAGGATTCTCCTCGAGGCTTGGCAAGGCAATTGGGACGCCTCTCCAGCTGAGGCGGGAGACCAAGGGTCCCTTTCCACGTGCCACAGGAATCCTGGGACTCCTATCAAGTTTCACGAGGAGTCAGGCATCGTCTTCTTTGGAGGCACTGATCTCCGCGTACCTCTGGAGTTTTCAAAGGATGTGAGGCTTCCGGTCGCGATGATGTGGGGAACTAGGTCTTTCTCTGTGGTCTCCACAGGGGATTCAGACATCCTTTCATCTTGGGAGATGCAAGACGAGCCTGCATTCAAGTCACTGCAGGGATATCCAGCCTTATTTCGCGTCAGGGCATCGCGGTGTCCATTCCACTTGAGGCCGCAAACTCAGGGTCCCTCTCACATACCTAGAGCTGAGAGAAGCCTCCTCTTGTGGTGCTTGTGGTAAGGTGGTATTCCTCTGGAGTCGAAGCCAGGGACTAACCTCTCATCTCGAGTTGATTTTTCGCCCACGGAGCTCTTTCGTGTTGCTACAGTGACCTCAGGATCCCTCTATCCTTGAAACAGTGTTCTTGGGGTTTCTCTGGAGTGCCATCAAGGAAATCAAGGCTCCTTTCATGTGTGATGTGCAACACGGAATTGCTCTGCACGCAGTGCAGGGGAATCGGGCCTCATCTCGCGGCGAGGGGGAAGTCTCATGGTTTTTCTCGTGTTGCGGCGGGAACCTGGGGTATATTCTCGAGTTACGACGGGGATGGCCCTTACACCCACGTGTTTCTTCAGCGACGTCAGGACTCCTGCCTAGTTGCAAGGGACAACTCTGGATTCTCCTCGAGGCTTGGCAGGGCAATTGGGACGCCTCTCCAGCTGAGGCGGGAGACCAAGTGTCCCTTTCCAAGTGCCACAGGAATCCTGGGACTCCTATCAAGTTTCACGAGGAGTCAGGCATCGTCTCCTTTGGAGGCACTGATCTCCGCGTACCTCTGGAGTTTTCAAAGGATGTGAGGCTATCGGTCGCGATGAGGTGGGGAACTAAGTCTTTCTCTGTGCTTTCCACAGGGGATTCAGACATCCTTTCGTCCTGGGAGATGCAAGACGAGCCTGCATTGAAGTCACTGCAGGGATATCCGGCCTTATTTCGAGTCAGGGCATCGCGGTGTCCATTCCACTTGAGGCCGCAAACTCAGGGTCCCTCTCACATACCAAGAGCTGAGAGAAGCCTCCTCTTGAGGTGCTTGTGGTAAGGTGGTATTCCTCTGGAGACGAATCCAGGGACTAACCTCTCTTTTCGAGTTGATTTTTGGTCCACAGAGTTCTTTCGTGTTGCTACAGTGACCTCAGGATCCCTCTATCCTTGAAACAGTGTTCTTGGGGTTTCTCTGGAGTGCCATCAAGGAAATCAAGGCTCCTTTCATGTGTGATGTGCAAGACGGAATTTCTCTGCACGCAGTACAGGGGAATCGGGCCTCATCTCGCATCGAGGGGGAAGTCTCATGGTTTTTCTCGAGTTGCGGCGGGAACCTGGGGTATATTCTCGAGTTACGACGGGGATGGCCCTTCCACCCACGTGTTTGTTCAGCCACGTTAGGACTCCTGCCTAGTTGCGAGGGACAACTCGGGATTCTCCTCGAGGCTTGGCAGGGCAATTGGAACGCCTCTCCAGCTGAGGCGGGAGACCAAGGGTCCCTTTCCACGTGCCACAAGAATCCTGGGACTCCTATCAAGTTTCACGAGGAGTCAGGCATCGTCTCCTTTGGAGGCACTGATCTCCACGTACCTCTGGAGTTTTCAAAGGATGTGAGGCCTCCGGTCGCGATGAGGTGGGGAACTAGGTCTTTCTCTGTGGTCTCCACAGGGGATTCAGACATCCTTTCATCTTGGGAGATGCAAGACAAGCCTGCATTCAAGTCACTGCAGGGATATTCGGCCTTATTTCGAGTCAGGGCATCGCGGTGTCCATTCCACTTGAGGCCGCAAACTCAGGGTCCCTCTCACATACCTAGAGCTGAGAGAAGCCTCCTCTTGAGGTGCTTGTGGTAAGGTGGTATTCCTCTGGAGTCGAAGCCAGGGACTAACCTCTCATCTCGAGTTGATTTTTGGTCCACGGAGTTCTTTCGTGTTGCTACAGTGACCTCAGGATCCCTCTAGCCTTGAAACAGTGTTCTTGGGGTTTCTCTGGAGTGCCATGAAGGAAATCAAGGCTCCTTTCATGTGTGATGTGCAACACAGAATTGCTCTGCACGCAGTGCAGGGGAATCGGGCCTCATCTCGCGGCGAGGGGGAAGTCTCATGGTTTTTCTCGAGTTGCGGCGGGAACCTGGGGTATATTCTCGAGTTACGACGGGGATGGCCCTTACACCCACGTGTTTGTTCAGCCACGTCAGGACTCTTGCCTAGTTGCGAGACACAACTCGGGATTCTCCTCTAGGCTTGGCAAGGCAATTGGGACGCCTCTCCAGCTGAGGCGGGAGACCAAGGGTCCCTTTCCACGTGCCACAGGAATCCTGGGACTCCTATCAAGTTTCACGAGGAGTCAGGCATCGTCTCCTTTGGAGGCACTGATCTCCGCGTACCTCTGGAGTTTTCAAAGGATGTGAGGCCTCCGGTCGCGATGAGGTGGGGAACTAGGTCTTTCTCTGTGGTCTCCACAGGGGATTCAGACATCCTTTCATCTTGGGAGATGCAAGACGAGCCTGCATTCAAGTCACTGCAGGGATATCCAGCCTTATTTCGCGTCAGGGCATCGCGGTGTCCATTCCACTTGAGGCCGCAAACTCAGGGTCCCTCTCACATACCTAGAGCTGAGAGAAGCCTCCTCTTGTGGTGCTTGTGGTAAGGTGGTATTCCTCTGGAGTCGAAGCCAGGGACTAACCTCTCATCTCGAGTTGATTTTTCGCCCACGGAGCTCTTTCGTGTTGCTACAGTGACCTCAGGATCCCTCTATCCTTGAAACAGTGTTCTTGGGGTTTCTCTGGAGTGCCATCAAGGAAATCAAGGCTCCTTTCATGTGTGATGTGCAACACGGAATTGCTCTGCACGCAGTGCAGGGGAATCGGGCCTCATCTCGCGGCGAGGGGGAAGTCTCATGGTTTTTCTCGTGTTGCGGCGGGAACCTGGGGTATATTCTCGAGTTACGACGGGGATGGCCCTTACACCCACGTGTTTCTTCAGCGACGTCAGGACTCCTGCCTAGTTGCAAGGGACAACTCTGGATTCTCCTCGAGGCTTGGCAGGGCAATTGGGACGCCTCTCCAGCTGAGGCGGGAGACCAAGTGTCCCTTTCCAAGTGCCACAGGAATCCTGGGACTCCTATCAAGTTTCACGAGGAGTCAGGCATCGTCTCCTTTGGAGGCACTGATCTCCGCGTACCTCTGGAGTTTTCAAAGGATGTGAGGCTATCGGTCGCGATGAGGTGGGGAACTAAGTCTTTCTCTGTGCTTTCCACAGGGGATTCAGACATCCTTTCGTCCTGGGAGATGCAAGACGAGCCTGCATTGAAGTCACTGCAGGGATATCCGGCCTTATTTCGAGTCAGGGCATCGCGGTGTCCATTCCACTTGAGGCCGCAAACTCAGGGTCCCTCTCACATACCAAGAGCCGAGAGAAGCCTCCTCTTGAGGTGATTGTGGTAAGGTGGTATTCCTCTGGAGACGAATCCAGGGACTAACCTCTCTTTTCGAGTTGATTTTTGGTCCACAGAGTTCTTTCGTGTTGCTACAGTGACCTCAGGATCCCTCTATCCTTGAAACAGTGTTCTTGGGGTTTCTCTGGAGTGCCATCAAGGAAATCAAGGCTCCTTTCATGTGTGATGTGCAAGACGGAATTGCTCTGCACGCAGTACAGGGGAATCGGGCCTCATCTCGCATCGAGGGGGAAGTCTCATGGTTTTTCTCGAGTTGCGGCGGGAACCTGGGGTATATTCTCGAGTTACGACGGGGATGGCCCTTCCACACACGTGTTTGTTCAGCCACGTCAGGACTCCTGCCTAGTTGCGAGGGACAACTCGGGATTCTCCTCGAGGCTTGGCAGGGCAATTGGAACGCCTCTCCAGCTGAGGCGGGAGACCAAGGGTTCCTTTCCACGTGCCACAAGAATCCTGGGACTCCTATCAAGTTTCACGAGGAGTCAGGCATCGTCTCCTTTGGAGGCACTGATCTCCACGTACCTCTGGAGTTTTCAAAGGATGTGAGGCCTCCGGTCGCGATGAGGTGGGGAACTAGGTCTTTCTCTGTGGTCTCCACAGGGGATTCAGACATCCTTTCATCTTGGGAGATGCAAGACGAGCCTGCATTCAAGTCACTGCAGGGATATCCAGCCTTATTTCGCGTCAGGGCATCGCGGTGTCCATTCCACTTGAGGCCGCAAACTCAGGGTCCCTCTCACATACCTAGAGCTGAGAGAAGCCTCCTCTTGAGGTGCTTGTGGTAAGGTGGTATTCCTCTGGAGTCGAAGCCAGGGACTAACCTCTCATCTCGAGTTGATTTTTCGCCCACGGAGCTCTTTCGTGTTGCTACAGTGACCTCAGGATCCCTCTATCCTTGAAACAGTGTTCTTGGGGTTTCTCTGGAGTGCCATCAAGGAAATGAAGGCTCCTTTCATGTGTGATGTGCAACACGGAATTGCTCTGCACGCAGTGCAGGGGAATCGGGCCTCATCTCGCGGCGAGGGGGAAGTCTCATGGTTTTTCTCGTGTTGCGGCGGGAACCTGGGGTATATTCTCGAGTTACGACGGGGATGGCCCTTACACCCACGTGTTTCTTCAGCGACGTCAGGACTCCTGCCTAGTTGCAAGGGACAACTCTGGATTCTCCTCGAGGCTTGGCAGGGCAATTGGGACGCCTCTCCAGCTGAGGCGGGAGACCAAGTGTCCCTTTCCAAGTGCCACAGGAATCCTGGGACTCCTATCAAGTTTCACGAGGAGTCAGGCATCGTCTCCTTTGGAGGCACTGATCTCCGCGTACCTCTGGAGTTTTCAAAGGATGTGAGGCTATCGGTCGCGATGAGGTGGGGAACTAAGTCTTTCTCTGTGCTTTCCACAGGGGATTCAGACATCCTTTCGTCCTGGGAGATGCAAGACGAGCCTGCATTGAAGTCACTGCAGGGATATCCGGCCTTATTTCGAGTCAGGGCATCGCGGTGTCCATTCCACTTGAGGCCGCAAACTCAGGGTCCCTCTCACATACCAAGAGCTGAGAGAAGCCTCCTCTTGAGGTGCTTGTGGTAAGGTGGTATTCCTCTGGAGACGAATCCAGGGACTAACCTCTCTTTTCGAGTTGATTTTTGGTCCACAGAGTTCTTTCGTGTTGCTACAGTGACCTCAGGATCCCTCTATCCTTGAAACAGTGTTCTTGGGGTTTCTCTGGAGTGCCATCAAGGAAATCAAGGCTCCTTTCATGTGTGATGTGCAAGACGGAATTGCTCTGCACGCAGTACAGGGGAATCGGGCCTCATCTCGCATCGAGGGGGAAGTCTCATGGTTTTTCTCGAGTTGCGGCGGGAACCTGGGTATATTCTCGAGTTACGACGGGGATGGCCCTTCCACACACGTGTTTGTTCAGCCACGTCAGGACTCCTGCCTAGTTGTGAGGGACAACTCGGGATTCTCCTCGAGGCTTGGCAGGGCAATTGGAACGCCTCTCCAGCTGAGGCGAGAGACCAAGGGTCCCTTTCCACGTGCCACAAGAATCCTGGGACTCCTATCAAGTTTCACGAGGAGTCAGGCATCGTCTCCTTTGGAGGCACTGATCTCCACGTACCTCTGGAGTTTTCAAAGGATGTGAGGCCTCCGGTCGCGATGAGGTGGGGAACTAGGTCTTTCTCTGTGGTCTCCACAGGGGATTCAGACATCCTTTCATCTTGGGAGATGCAAGACAAGCCTGCATTCAAGTCACTGCAGGGATATTCGGCCTTATTTCGAGTCAGGGCATCGCGGTGTCCATTCCACTTGAGGCCGCAAACTCAGGGTCCCTCTCACATACCTAGAGCTGAGAGAAGCCTCCTCTTGAGGTGCTTGTGGTAAGGTGGTATTCCTCTGGAGTCGAAGCCAGGGACTAACCTCTCATCTCGAGTTGATTTTTGGTCCACGGAGTTCTTTCGTGTTGCTACAGTGACCTCAGGATCCCTCTAGCCTTGAAACAGTGTTCTTGGGGTTTCTCTGGAGTGCCATGAAGGAAATCAAGGCTCCTTTCATGTGTGATGTGCAACACAGAATTGCTCTGCACGCAGTGCAGGGGAATCGGGCCTCATCTCGCGGCGAGGGGGAAGTCTCATGGTTTTTCTCGAGTTGCGGCGGGAACCTGGGGTATATTCTCGAGTTACGACGGGGATGGCCCTTCCACACACGTGTTTGTTCAGCCACGTCAGGACTCTTGCCTAGTTGCGAGACACAACTCGGGATTCTCCTCGAGGCTTGGCAAGGCAATTGGGACGCCTCTCCAGCTGAGGCGGGAGACCAAGGGTCCCTTTCCACGTGCCACAGGAATCCTGGGACTCCTATCAAGTTTCAGGAGGAGTCAGGCATCGTCTCCTTTGGAGGCACTGATCTCCGCGTACCTCTGGAGTTTTCAAAGGATGTGAGGCCTCCGGTCGCGATGAGGTGGGGAACTAGGTCTTTCTCTGTGGTCTCCACAGGGGATTCAGACATCCTTTCATCTTGGGAGATGCAAGACGAGCCTGCATTCAAGTCACTGCAGGGATATCCAGCCTTATTTCGCGTCAGGGCATCGCGGTGTCCATTCCACTTGAGGCCGCAAACTCAGGGTCCCTCTCACATACCTAGAGCTGAGAGAAGCCTCCTCTTGAGGTGCTTGTGGTAAGGTGGTATTCCTCTGGAGTCGAAGCCAGGGACTAACCTCTCATCTCGAGTTGATTTTTCACCCACGGAGCTCTTTCGTTTTGCTACAATGACCTCAGGATCCCTCTATCCTTGAAACAGTGTTCTTGGGGTTTCTCTGGAGTGCCATCAAGGAAATCAAGGCTCCTTTCATGTGTGATGTGCAACACGGAATTGCTCTGCACGCAGTTCAGGGGAATCGGGCCTCATCTCGCGGCGAGGGGGAAGTCTCATGGTTTTTCTCGTGTTGCGGCGGGAACCTGGGGTATATTCTCGAGTTACGACGGGGATGGCCCTTCCACCCACGTGTTTCTTCAGCGACGTCAGGACTCCTGCCTAGTTGCAAGGGACAACTCTGGATTCTCCTCGAGGCTTGGCAGGGCAATTGGGACGCCTCTCCAGCTGAGGCGGGAGACCAAGTGTCCCTTTCCAAGTGCCACAGGAATCCTGGGACTCCTATCAAGTTTCACGAGGAGTCAGGCATCGTCTCCTTTGGAGGCACTGATCTCCGCATACCTCTGGAGTTTTCAAAGGATTTGAGGCTTCCTGTCGCGATGTGGTGGGGAACTAGGTCTTTCTCTGTGGTCTCCACAGGAGATTCAGACACCCTTTCGTCTTGGGAGATGGAAGACGAGCCTGCATTCCAGTCACTGCATTGATATCCGGCCTTATTTCGAGTCAGGGCATCGCGGTGTCCATTCCACTTGAGGCCGCAAACTCAGGGTCCCTCTCACATACCTAGAGCTGAGAGAAGCCTCCTCTTGAGGTGCTTGTGGTAAGGTGGTATTCCTCTGGAGTCGAAGCCAGGGACTAACCTCTCATCTCGAGTTGATTTTTGGTCCACGGAGCGCTTTCGTGTTGCTACAGTGACCTCAGGATCCCTCTAGCCTTGAAACAGTGTTCTTGGGGTTTCTCTGGAGTGCCATGAAGGAAATCAAGGCTCCTTTCATGTGTGATGTGCAACACAGAATTGCTCTGCACGCAGTGCAGGGGAATCGGCCCTCATTTCGCAGCGAGGGGGAAGTCTCATGGTTTTTCTCGAGTTGCGGCGGGAACCTGGGGTATATTCTCGAGTTACGACGGGGATGGCCCTTCCACACACGTGTTTGTTCAGCCACGTCAGGACTCCTGCCTAGTTGCGAGGGACAACTCGGGATTCTCCTCGAGGCTTGGCAGGGCAATTGGAACGCCTCTCCAGCTGAGGCGGGAGACCAAGGGTCCCTTTCCACGTGCCACAAGAATCCTGGGACTCCTATCAAGTTTCACGAGGAGTCAGGCATCGTCTCCTTTGGAGGCACTGATCTCCACGTACCTCTGGAGTTTTCAAAGGATGTGAGGCCTCCGGTCGTGATGAGGTGGGGAACTAGGTCTTTCTCTGTGGTCTCCACAGGGGATTCAGACATCCTTTCATCTTGGGAGATGCAAGACAAGCCTGCATTCAAGTCACTGCAGGGATATCCGGCCTTATTTCGAGTCAGGGCATCGCGGTGTCCATTCCACTTGAGGCCGCAAACTCAGGATCCCTCTCACATACCTAGAGCTGAGAGAAGCCTCTTCTTGAGGTGCTTGTGGTAAGGTGGTATTCCTCAGGAGTCGAAGCCAGGGACTAACCTCTCATCTCGTGTTGATTCTTGGTCCACGGAGCTCTTTCGTGTTGCTACAGTGACCTCAGGATCCCTCTAGCCTTGAAACAGTGTTCTTTGGGTTTCTCTGGAGTGCCATCAAGGAAATCAAGGCTCCTTTCATGTGTGATGTGCAACACGGAATTGCTCTGCACGCAGTGCAGGGGAATCGGGCCTCATCTCGCGGCGAGGGGGAAGTCTCATGGTTTTTCTCGAGTTGCGGCGGGAACCTGGGGTATATTCTCGAGTTACGACGGGGATGGCCCTTCCACACACGTGTGTGTTCAGCCATGTCAGGACTCCTGCCTAGTTGCGAGGGACAACTCGGGATTCTCCCCGAGGCTTTGCAGGGCAATTGGGACGCCTCTCCAGCTGAGACGGGAGACCAAGGGTCCCTTTCCACGTGCCACAGGAATCCTGGGTCTCCTATCAAGTTTCATGAGGAGTCAGGCATCGTCTCCTTTGGAGGCACTGATCTCCGCATACCTCTGGAGTTTTCAAAGGATTTGAGGCTTCCTGTCGCGATGAGGTGGGGAACTAGGTCTTTCTCTGTGGTCTCCACAGGAGATTCAGACACCCTTTCGTCTTGGGAGATGCAAGACGAGCCTGCATTCCAGTCACTGCATTGATATCCGGCCTTATTTCGAGTCAGGGCATCGTGGTGTCCATTCCACTTGAGGCCGCAAACTCAGGGTCCCTCTCACATACCTAGAGCTGAGAGAAGCCTCCTCTTGAGGTGCTTGTGGTAAGGTGGTATTCCTCTGGAGTCGAAGCCAGGGACTAACCTCTCATCTCGAGTTGATTTTTGGTCCACGGAGCGCTTTCGTGTTGCTACAGTGACCTCAGGATCCCTCTAGCCTTGAAACAGTGTTCTTGGGTTTTCTCTGGAGTGCCATGAAGGAAATCAAGACTCCTTTCATGTGTGATGTGCAACACAGAATTGCTCTGTACGCAGTGCAGGGGAATCGGGCCTCATTTCGCAGCGAGGGGGAAGTCTCATGGTTTTTCTCGAGTTGCGGCGGGAACCTGGGGTATATTCTCGAGTTACGACGGGGATGGCCCTTCCACACACGTGTTTGTTCAACGACGTCAGGACTCTTGCCTAGTTGCGAGACACAACTCGGGATTCTCCTCGAGGCTTGGCAAGGCAATTGGGACGCCTCTCCAGCTGAGGCGGGAGACCAAGGGTCCCTTTCCACGTGCCACAGGAATCCTGGGACTCCTATCAAGTTTCACGAGGAGTCAGGCATCGTCTCCTTTGGAGGCACTGATCTCCGCGTACCTCTGGAGTTTTCAAAGGATGGGAGGCCTCCGGTCGCGGTGAGGTGGGGAACTAGGTCTTTCTCTGTGGTCTCCACAGGGGATTCAGACATCCTTTCATCTTGGGAGATGCAAGACGAGCCTGCATTCAAGTCACTGCAGGGATATCCAGCCTTATTTCACGTCAGGGCATCGCGGTGTCCATTCCACTTGAGGCCGCAAACTCAGGGTCCCTCTCACATACCTAGAGCTGAGAGAAGCCTCCTCTTGAGGTGCTTGTGGTAAGGTGGTATTCCTCTGGAGTCGAAGCCAGGGACTAACCTCTCATCTCTTGTTGATTCTTGGTCCACGGAGTTCTTTCGTGTTGCTACAGTGACCTCAGGATCCCTCCATCCTTGAAACAGTGTTCTTGGGGTTTCTCTGGAGTGCCATCAAGGAAATCAAGGCTCCTTTCATGTGTGATGTGCAACACGGAATTGCTCTGCACGCAGTGCAGGGGAATCGGGCCTCATCTCGCGGCGAGGGGGAAGTCTCATCGTTTTTCTCGAGTTGCGGCGGGAACCTGGGGTATATTCTCGAGTTACGACGGGGATGGCCCTTCCACCCACGTGTGTGTTCAGCCATGTCAGGACTCCTGCCTAGTTGCGAGGGACAACTCGGGATTCTCCTCGAGGCTTTGCAGGGCAATTGGGACGCCTCTCCAGCTGAGGCGGGAGACCAAGGGTCCCTTTCCACGTGCCACAGGAATCCTGGGTCTCCTATCAAGTTTCACGAGGAGTCAGGCATCGTCTCCTTTGGAGGCACTGATCTCCGCATACCTCTGGAGTTTTCAAAGGATTTGAGGCCTCCTGTCGCGATGAGGTGGGGAACTAGGTCTTTTTCTGTGGTCTCCACAGGGGATTCAGACACCCTTTCGTCTTGGGAGATGCAAGACGAGCCTGCATTCCAGTCACTGCAGGGATATCCGGCCTTATTTCGAGTCAGGGCATCGCGGTGTCCATTCCACTTGAGGCCGCAAACTCAGGGTCCCTCTCACATACCTAGAGCTGAGAGAAGCCTCCTCTTGAGGTGCTTGTGGTAAGGTGGTATTCCTCTGGATTCGAAGCCAGGGACTAACCTCTCATCTCGTGTTGATTTTTGGTCCACGGAGCTCTTTCGTGCTGCTACAGTGACCTCAGGATCCCTCTAGCCTTGAAACAGTGTTCTTGGGGTTTCTCTGGAGTGCCATGAAGGAAATCAAGGCTCCTTTCATGTGTGATGTGCAACACAGAATTGCTCTGCACGCAGTGCAGGGGAATCGGGCCTCATCTCGCGGCGAGGGGGAAGTCTCAAGGTTTTTCTCGAGTTGCGGCGGGAACCTGGGGTATATTCTCGAGTTACGATGAGGATGTCCCTTCCACACACGTGTTTGTTCAGCCACGTCAGGACTCTTGCCTAGTTACGAGACACAACTCGGGATTCTCCTCGAGGCTTGGCAAGGCAATTGGGAGGCCTCTGAGCTGAGGCGGGAGACCAAGGTTCCCTTTCCATGTGCCACAGGAATCCTGGGACTCCTATCAAGTTTCACGAGGAGTCAGGCATCGTCTCCTTTGGAGGCACTGATCTCCGCGTACCTCTGGAGTTTTCAAAGGATGTGAGGCCTCCGGTCGCGATGAGGTGGGGAACTAGGTCTTTCTCTGTGGTCTCCACAGGGGATTCAGACATCCTTTCATCTTGGGAGATGCAACACGAGCCTGCATTCAAGTCACTGCAGGGATATCCAGCCTTATTTCGCGTCAGGGCATCGCGGTGTCCATTCCACTTGAGGCCGCAAACTCAGGGTCCCTCTCACATACCTAGAGCTGAGAGAAGCCTCCTCTTGAGGTGCTTGTGGTAAGGTGGTATTCCTCTGGAGTCGAAGCCAGGGACTAACCTCTCATCTCGAGTTGATTTTTGGCCCACGGAGCTCTTTCGTGTTGCTACAGTGACCTCAGGATCCCTCTAGCCTTGAAACAGTGTTCTTGGGGTTTCTCTGGAGTGCCATCAAGGAAGTCAAGGATCCTTTCATGTGTGATGTGCAACACGGAATTGCTCTGCACGCAGTGCAGGGGAATCGGGCCTCATCTCGCGGCGAGGGGGAAGTCTCATGGTTTTTCTCGAGTTGTGGCGGGAACCTGGGGTATATTCTCGAGTTACGAGGGGGATGGCCCTTCCACCCACGTGTTTCTTCAGCGACGTCAGGACTCCTGCCTAGTTGCGAGGGACAAATCTGGATTCTCCTCGAGGCTTGGCAGGGCAATTGGGACGCCTCTCCAGCTGAGGCGGGAGACCAAGGGTCACTTTCCAAGTGCCACAGGAATCCTGGGACTCCTATCAAGTTTCACGAGGAGTCAGGCATCGTCTCCTTTGGAGGCACTGATCTCCGCGTACCTCTGGAGTTTTCAAAG
This sequence comes from Cervus elaphus, assembly GCF_910594005.1. Lineage (NCBI taxonomy): Eukaryota > Metazoa > Chordata > Mammalia > Artiodactyla > Cervidae > Cervus > Cervus elaphus. The sequence continues at coordinate 5,389,596 of NW_025316779.1, forward strand.
GATGTGAGGCTATCGGTCGCGATGAGGTGGGGAACTAAGTCTTTCTCTGTGCTTTCCACAGTGGATTCAGCCATCCTTTCGTCCTGGGAGATGCAAGACGAGCCTGCATTGAAGTCACTGCAGGGATATCCGGCCTTATTTCGAGTCAGGGCATCGCGGTGTCCATTCCACTTGAGGCCGCAAACTCAGGGTCCCTCTCACATACCTAGAGCTGAGAGAAGCCTCCTCTTGAGGTGCTTGTGGTAAGGTGGTATTCCTCTGGAGACGAATCCAGGGACTAACCTCTCTTTTCGAGTTGATTTTTGGTCCACAGAGTTCTTTCGTGTTGCTACAGTGACCTCAGGATCCCTCTATCCTTGAAACAGTGTTCTTGGGGTTTCTCTGGAGTGCCATGAAGGAAATCAAGGCTCCTTTCATGTGTGATGTGCAACACGGATTTGCTCTGCACGCAGTACAGGGGAATCGGGCCTCATCTCTCATCGAGGGGGAAGTCTCATGGTTTTTCTCGAGTTGCGACGGGAACCTGGGGTATATTCTCGAGTTACGATGGGGATGGCCCTTCCACCCACGTGTTTGTTCAGCCACGTCAGGACTCCTGCCTAGTTGCGAGGGACAACTCGGGATTCTCCTCGAGGCTTGGCAGGGCAATTGGAACGCCTCTCCAGCTGAGGCGGGAGACCAAGGGTCCCTTTCCACGTGCCACAAGAATCCTCGGACTCCTATCAAGTTTCACGAGGAGTCAGGCATCGTCTCCTTTGGAGGCACTGATCTCCGCGTACCTCTGGAGTTTTCAAAGGATGTGAGGCCTCCGGTCGCGATGAGGTGGGGAACTAGGTCTTTCTCTGTGGTCTCCACAGGGGATTCAGACATCCTTTCTTCTTGGGAGATGCAAGACGAGCCTGCATTCAAGTCACTGCAGGGATATCCGGCCTTATTTCGAGTCAGGGCATCGCGGTGTCCATTCCACTTGAGGCCGCAAACTCAGGATCCCTCTCACATACCTAGAGCTGAGAGAAGCCTCCTCTTGAGGTGCTTGTGGTAAGGTGGTATTCCTCAGGAGTCGAAGCCAGGGACTAACCTCTCATCTCGTGTTGATTCTTGGTCCACGGAGCTCTTTCGTGTTGCTACAGTGACCTCAGGATCCCTATAGCCTTGAAACAGTGTTCTTGGGGTTTCTCTGGAGTGCCATCAAGGAAATCAAGGCTCCTTTCATGTGTGATGTGCAACACGGAATTGCTCTGCACGCAGTGCAGGGGAATCGGGCCTCATCTCGCGGCGAGGGGGAAGTCTCATGGTTTTTCTCGAGTTGCGGCGGGAACCTGGGGTATATTCTCGAGTTACGACGGGGATGGCCCTTCCACACACGTGTGTGTTCAGCCATGTCAGGACTCCTGCCTAGTTATGAGGGACAACTCGGGATTCTCCTCGAGGCTTTGCAGGGCAATTGGGACGCCTCTCCAGCTGAGACGGGAGACCAAGGGTCCCTTTCCACGTGCCACAGGAATCCTGGGTCTCCTATCAAGTTTCACGAGGAGTCAGGCATCGTCTCCTTTGGAGGCACTGATCTCCGCATACCTCTGGAGTTTTCAAAGGATTTGAGGCCTCCTGTCGCGATGAGGTGGGGAACTAGGTCTTTCTCTGTGGTCTCCACAGGGGATTCAGACACCCTTTCGTCTTTGGAGATGCAAGACGAGCCTGCATTCCAGTCACTGCAGGGATATCCGGCCTTATTTCGAGTCAGGGCATCGCGGTGTCCATTCCACTTGAGGCCGCAAACTCAGGGTCCCTCTCACATACCTAGAGCTGAGAGAAGCCTCCTCTTGAGGTGCTTGTGGTAAGGTGGTATTCCTCTGGAGTCGAAGCCAGGGACTAACCTCTCATCTCGAGTTGATTTTTGGTCCACGGAGCTCTTTCGTGTTGCTACAGTGACCTCAGGATCCCTCTAGCCTTGAAACAGTGTTCTTGGGGATTCTCTGGAGTGCCATGAAGGAAATCAAGGCTCCTTTCATGTGTGATGTGCAACACAGAATTGCTCTGCACGTAGTGCAGGGGAATCGGGCCTCATCTCGCGGCGAGGGGGAAGTCTCATGGTTTTTCTCGAGTTGCGGCGGGAACCTGGGGTATATTCTCCAGTTACGACGGGGATGGCCCTTCCACACACGTGTTTGTTCAGCCACGTCAGGACTCTTGCCTAGTTGCGAGACACAACTCGGGATTCTCCTCGAGGCTTGGCAAGGCAATTGGGACGCCTCTCCAGCTGAGGCGGGAGACCAAGGGTCCCTTTCCACGTGCCACAGGAATCCTGGGACTCCTATCAAGTTTCACGAGGAGTCAGGCATCGTCGCCTTTGGAGGCACTGATCTCCGCGTACCTCTGGAGTTTTCAAAGGATGTGAGGCTATCGGTCGCGATGAGGTGGGGAACTAAGTCTTTCTCTGTGCTTTCCACAGGGGATTCAGACATCCTTTCGTCCTGGGAGATGCAAGACGAGCCTGCATTGAAGTCACTGCAGGGATATCCGGCCTTATTTCGAGTCAGGGCATCGCGGTGTCCATTCCACTTGAGGCCGCAAACTCAGGGTCCCTCTCACATACCTAGAGCTGAGAGAAGCCTCCTCTTGAGGTGCTTGTGGTAAGGTGGTATTCCTCTGGAGTCGAAGCCAGGGACTAACCTCTCATCTCGAGTTGATTTTTGGTCCACGGAGCGCTTTCGTGTTGCTACAGTGACCTCAGGATCCCTCTAGCCTTGAAACAGTGTTCTTGGGGTTTCTCTGGAGTGCCATGAAGGAAATCAAGGCTCCTTTCATGTGTGATGTGCAACACAGAATTGCTCTGCACGCAGTGCAGGGGAATCGGCCCTCATTTCGCAGCGAGGGGGAAGTCTCATGGTTTTTCTCGAGTTGCGGCGGGAACCTGGGGTATATTCTCGAGTTACGACGGGGATGGCCCTTCCACACACGTGTTTGTTCAGCCACGTCAGGACTCCTGCCTAGTTGCGAGGGACAACTCGGGATTCTCCTCGAGGCTTGGCAGGGCAATTGGAACGCCTCTCCAGCTGAGGCGGAAGACCAAGGGTCCCTTTCCACGTGCCACAAGAATCCTGGGACTCCTATCAAGTTTCACGAGGAGTCAGGCATCGTCTCCTTTGGAGGCACTGATCTCCACGTACCTCTGGAGTTTTCAAAGGATGTGAGGCCTCCGGTCGTGATGAGGTGGGGAACTAGGTCTTTCTCTGTGGTCTCCACAGGGGATTCAGACATCCTTTCATCTTGGGAGATGCAAGACAAGCCTGCATTCAAGTCACTGCAGGGATATCCGGCCTTATTTCGAGTCAGGGCATCGCGGTGTCCATTCCACTTGAGGCCGCAAACTCAGGATCCCTCTCACATACCTAGAGCTGAGAGAAGCCTCTTCTTGAGGTGCTTGTGGTAAGGTGGTATTCCTCAGGAGTCGAAGCCAGGGACTAACCTCTCATCTCGTGTTAATTCTTGGTCCACGGAGCTCTTTCGTGTTGCTACAGTGACCTCAGGATCCCTCTAGCCTTGAAACAGTGTTCTTTGGGTTTCTCTGGAGTGCCATCAAGGAAATCAAGGCTCCTTTCATGTGTGATGTGCAACACGGAATTGCTCTGCACGCAGTGCAGGGGAATCGGGCCTCATCTCGCGGCGAGGGGGAAGTCTCATGGTTTTTCTCGAGTTGCGGCGGGAACCTGGGGTATATTCTCGAGTTACGACGGGGATGGCCCTTCCACACACGTGTGTGTTCAGCCATGTCAGGACTCCTGCCTAGTTGCGAGGGACAACTCGGGATTCTCCCCGAGGCTTTGCAGGGCAATTGGGACGCCTCTCCAGCTGAGACGGGAGACCAAGGGTCCCTTTCCACGTGCCACAGGAATCCTGGGTCTCCTATCAAGTTTCATGAGGAGTCAGGCATCGTCTCCTTTGGAGGCACTGATCTCCGCATACCTCTGGAGTTTTCAAAGGATTTGAGGCTTCCTGTCGCGATGAGGTGGGGAACTAGGTCTTTCTCTGTGGTCTCCACAGGAGATTCAGACACCCTTTCGTCTTGGGAGATGCAAGACGAGCCTGCATTCCAGTCACTGCATTGATATCCGGCCTTATATCGAGTCAGGGCATCGTGGTGTCCATTCCACTTGAGGCCGCAAACTCAGGGTCCCTCTCACATACCTAGAGCTGAGAGAAGCCTCCTCTTGAGGTGCTTGTGGTAAGGTGGTATTCCTCTGGAGTCGAAGCCAGGGACTAACCTCTCATCTCGAGTTGATTTTTGGTCCACGGAGCGCTTTCGTGTTGCTACAGTGACCTCAGGATCCCTCTAGCCTTGAAACAGTGTTCTTGGGTTTTCTCTGGAGTGCCATGAAGGAAATCAAGACTCCTTTCATGTGTGATGTGCAACACAGAATTGCTCTGTACGCAGTGCAGGGGAATCGGGCCTCATTTCGCAGCGAGGGGGAAGTCTCATGGTTTTTCTCGAGTTGCGGCGGGAACCTGGGGTATATTCTCGAGTTACGACGGGGATGGCCCTTCCACACACGTGTTTGTTCAACGACGTCAGGACTCTTGCCTAGTTGCGAGACACAACTCGGGATTCTCCTCGAGGCTTGGCAAGGCAATTGGGACGCCTCTCCAGCTGAGGCGGGAGACCAAGGGTCCCTTTCCACGTGCCACAGGAATCCTGGGACTCCTATCAAGTTTCACGAGGAGTCAGGCATCGTCTCCTTTGGAGGCACTGATCTCCGCGTACCTCTGGAGTTTTCAAAGGATGGGAGGCCTCCGGTCGCGGTGAGGTGGGGAACTAGGTCTTTCTCTGTGGTCTCCACAGGGGATTCAGACATCCTTTCATCTTGGGAGATGCAAGACGAGCCTGCATTCAAGTCACTGCAGGGATATCCAGCCTTATTTCACGTCAGGGCATCGCGGTGTCCATTCCACTTGAGGCCGCAAACTCAGGGTCCCTCTCACATACCTAGAGCTGAGAGAAGCCTCCTCTTGAGGTGCTTGTGGTAAGGTGGTATTCCTCTGGAGTCGAAGCCAGGGACTAACCTCTCATCTCTTGTTGATTCTTGGTCCACGGAGTTCTTTCGTGTTGCTACAGTGACCTCAGGATCCCTCCATCCTTGAAACAGTGTTCTTGGGGTTTCTCTGGAGTGCCATCAAGGAAATCAAGGCTCCTTTCATGTGTGATGTGCAACACGGAATTGCTCTGCACGCAGTGCAGGGGAATCGGGCCTCATCTCGCGGCGAGGGGGAAGTCTCATCGTTTTTCTCGAGTTGCGGCGGGAACCTGGGGTATATTCTCGAGTTACGACGGGGATGGCCCTTCCACCCACGTGTGTGTTCAGCCATGTCAGGACTCCTGCCTAGTTGCGAGGGACAACTCGGGATTCTCCTCGAGGCTTTGCAGGGCAATTGGGACGCCTCTCCAGCTGAGGCGGGAGACCAAGGGTCCCTTTCCACGTGCCACAGGAATCCTGGGTCTCCTATCAAGTTTCACGAGGAGTCAGGCATCGTCTCCTTTGGAGGCACTGATCTCCGCATACCTCTGGAGTTTTCAAAGGATTTGAGGCCTCCTGTCGCGATGAGGTGGGGAACTAGGTCTTTTTCTGTGGTCTCCACAGGGGATTCAGACACCCTTTCGTCTTGGGAGATGCAAGACGAGCCTGCATTCCAGTCACTGCAGGGATATCCGGCCTTATTTCGAGTCAGGGCATCGCGGTGTCCATTCCACTTGAGGCCGCAAACTCAGGGTCCCTCTCACATACCTAGAGCTGAGAGAAGCCTCCTCTTGAGGTGCTTGTGGTAAGGTGGTATTCCTCTGGATTCGAAGCCAGGGACTAACCTCTCATCTCGTGTTGATTTTTGGTCCACGGAGCTCTTTCGTGCTGCTACAGTGACCTCAGGATCCCTCTAGCCTTGAAACAGTGTTCTTGGGGTTTCTCTGGAGTGCCATGAAGGAAATCAAGGCTCCTTTCATGTGTGATGTGCAACACAGAATTGCTCTGCACGCAGTGCAGGGGAATCGGGCCTCATCTCGCGGCGAGGGGGAAGTCTCAAGGTTTTTCTCGAGTTGCGGCGGGAACCTGGGGTATATTCTCGAGTTACGATGAGGATGTCCCTTCCACACACGTGTTTGTTCAGCCACGTCAGGACTCTTGCCTAGTTACGAGACACAACTCGGGATTCTCCTCGAGGCTTGGCAAGGCAATTGGGAGGCCTCTGAGCTGAGGCGGGAGACCAAGGTTCCCTTTCCACGTGCCACAGGAATCCTGGGACTCCTATCAAGTTTCACGAGGAGTCAGGCATCGTCTCCTTTGGAGGCACTGATCTCCGCGTACCTCTGGAGTTTTCAAAGGATGTGAGGCCTCCGGTCGCGATGAGGTGGGGAACTAGGTCTTTCTCTGTGGTCTCCACAGGGGATTCAGACATCCTTTCATCTTGGGAGATGCAACACGAGCCTGCATTCAAGTCACTGCAGGGATATCCAGCCTTATTTCGCGTCAGGGCATCGCGGTGTCCATTCCACTTGAGGCCGCAAACTCAGGGTCCCTCTCACATACCTAGAGCTGAGAGAAGCCTCCTCTTGAGGTGCTTGTGGTAAGGTGGTATTCCTCTGGAGTCGAAGCCAGGGACTAACCTCTCATCTCGAGTTGATTTTTGGCCCACGGAGCTCTTTCGTGTTGCTACAGTGACCTCAGGATCCCTCTAGCCTTGAAACAGTGTTCTTGGGGTTTCTCTGGAGTGCCATCAAGGAAGTCAAGGATCCTTTCATGTGTGATGTGCAACACGGAATTGCTCTGCACGCAGTGCAGGGGAATCGGGCCTCATCTCGCGGCGAGGGGGAAGTCTCATGGTTTTTCTCGAGTTGTGGCGGGAACCTGGGGTATATTCTCGAGTTACGAGGGGGATGGCCCTTCCACCCACGTGTTTCTTCAGCGACGTCAGGACTCCTGCCTAGTTGCGAGGGACAAATCTGGATTCTCCTCGAGGCTTGGCAGGGCAATTGGGACGCCTCTCCAGCTGAGGCGGGAGACCAAGGGTCACTTTCCAAGTGCCACAGGAATCCTGGGACTCCTATCAAGTTTCACGAGGAGTCAGGCATCGTCTCCTTTGGAGGCACTGATCTCCGCGTACCTCTGGAGTTTTCAAAGGATGTGAGGCTATCGGTCGCGATGAGGTGGGGAACTAAGTCTTTCTCTGTGCTTTCCACAGTGGATTCAGCCATCCTTTCGTCCTGGGAGATGCAAGACGAGCCTGCATTGAAGTCACTGCAGGGATATCCGGCCTTATTTCGAGTCAGGGCATCGCGGTGTCCATTCCACTTGAGGCCGCAAACTCAGGGTCCCTCTCACATACCTAGAGCTGAGAGAAGCCTCCTCTTGAGGTGCTTGTGGTAAGGTGGTATTCCTCTGGAGACGAATCCAGGGACTAACCTCTCTTTTCGAGTTGATTTTTGGTCCACAGAGTTCTTTCGTGTTGCTACAGTGACCTCAGGATCCCTCTATCCTTGAAACAGTGTTCTTTGGGTTTCTCTGGAGTGCCATGAAGGAAATCAAGGCTCCTTTCATGTGTGATGTGCAACACGGATTTGCTCTGCACGCAGTACAGGGGAATCGGGCCTCATCTCTCATCGAGGGGGAAGTCTCATGGTTTTTCTCGAGTTGCGACGGGAACCTGGGGTATATTCTCGAGTTACGATGGGGATGGCCCTTCCACCCACGTGTTTGTTCAGCCACGTCAGGACTCCTGCCTAGTTGCGAGGGACAACTCGGGATTCTCCTCGAGGCTTGGCAGGGCAATTGGAACGCCTCTCCAGCTGAGGCGGGAGACCAAGGGTCCCTTTCCACGTGCCACAAGAATCCTCGGACTCCTATCAAGTTTCACGAGGAGTCAGGCATCGTCTCCTTTGGAGGCACTGATCTCCGCGTACCTCTGGAGTTTTCAAAGGATGTGAGGCCTCCGGTCGCGATGAGGTGGGGAACTAGGTCTTTCTCTGTGGTCTCCACAGGGGATTCAGACATCCTTTCTTCTTGGGAGATGCAAGACGAGCCTGCATTCAAGTCACTGCAGGGATATCCGGCCTTATTTCGAGTCAGGGCATCGCGGTGTCCATTCCACTTGAGGCCGCAAACTCAGGATCCCTCTCACATACCTAGAGCTGAGAGAAGCCTCCTCTTGAGGTGCTTGTGGTAAGGTGGTATTCCTCAGGAGTCGAAGCCAGGGACTAACCTCTCATCTCGTGTTGATTCTTGGTCCACGGAGCTCTTTCGTGTTGCTACAGTGACCTCAGGATCCCTATAGCCTTGAAACAGTGTTCTTGGGGTTTCTCTGGAGTGCCATCAAGGAAATCAAGGCTCCTTTCATGTGTGATGTGCAACACGGAATTGCTCTGCACGCAGTGCAGGGGAATCGGGCCTCATCTCGCGGCGAGGGGGAAGTCTCATGGTTTTTCTCGAGTTGCGGCGGGAACCTGGGGTATATTCTCGAGTTACGACGGGGATGGCCCTTCCACACACGTGTGTGTTCAGCCATGTCAGGACTCCTGCCTAGTTATGAGGGACAACTCGGGATTCTCCTCGAGGCTTTGCAGGGCAATTGGGACGCCTCTCCAGCTGAGACGGGAGACCAAGGGTCCCTTTCCACGTGCCACAGGAATCCTGGGTCTCCTATCAAGTTTCACGAGGAGTCAGGCATCGTCTCCTTTGGAGGCACTGATCTCCGCATACCTCTGGAGTTTTCAAAGGATTTGAGGCCTCCTGTCGCGATGAGGTGGGGAACTAGGTCTTTCTCTGTGGTCTCCACAGGGGATTCAGACACCCTTTCGTCTTTGGAGATGCAAGACGAGCCTGCATTCCAGTCACTGCAGGGATATCCGGCCTTATTTCGAGTCAGGGCATCGCGGTGTCCATTCCACTTGAGGCCGCAAACTCAGGGTCCCTCTCACATACCTAGAGCTGAGAGAAGCCTCCTCTTGAGGTGCTTGTGGTAAGGTGGTATTCCTCTGGAGTCGAAGCCAGGGACTAACCTCTCATCTCGAGTTGATTTTTGGTCCACGGAGCTCTTTCGTTTTGCTACAGTGACCTCAGGATCCCTCTAGCCTTGAAACAGTGTTCTTGGGGATTCTCTGGAGTGCCATGAAGGAAATCAAGGCTCCTTTCATGTGTGATGTGCAACACAGAATTGCTCTGCACGTAGTGCAGGGGAATCGGGCCTCATCTCGCGGCGAGGGGGAAGTCTCATGGTTTTTCTCGAGTTGCGGCGGGAACCTGGGGTATATTCTCCAGTTACGACGGGGATGGCCCTTCCACACACGTGTTTGTTCAGCCACGTCAGGACTCTTGCCTAGTTGCGAGACACAACTCGGGATTCTCCTCGAGGCTTGGCAAGGCAATTGGGACGCCTCTCCAGCTGAGGCGGGAGACCAAGGGTCCCTTTCCACGTGCCACAGGAATCCTGGGACTCCTATCAAGTTTCACGAGGAGTCAGGCATCGTCGCCTTTGGAGGCACTGATCTCCGCGTACCTCTGGAGTTTTCAAAGGATGTGAGGCTATCGGTCGCGATGAGGTGGGGAACTAAGTCTTTCTCTGTGCTTTCCACAGGGGATTCAGACATCCTTTCGTCCTGGGAGATGCAAGACGAGCCTGCATTGAAGTCACTGCAGGGATATCCGGCCTTATTTCGAGTCAGGGCATCGCGGTGTCCATTCCACTTGAGGCCGCAAACTCAGGGTCCCTCTCACATACCTAGAGCTGAGAGAAGCCTCCTCTTGAGGTGCTTGTGGTAAGGTTGTATTCCTCTGGAGACGAATCCAGGGACTAACCTCTCTTTTCGAGTTGATTTTTGGTCCACAGAGTTCTTTCGTGTTGCTACAGTGACCTCAGGATCCCTCTAGCCTTGAAACAGTGTTCTTGGGGTTTCTCTGGAGTGCCATGAAGGAAATCAAGGCTCCTTTCATGTGTGATGTGCAACACGGAATTGCTCTGCACGCAGTGCAGGGGAATCGGGCCTCATCTCGCGGCGAGGGGGAAGTCTCATGGTTTTTCTCGAGTTGCGGCGGGAACCTGGGGTATATTCTCGAGTTACGACGGGGATGGCCCTTCCACACACGTGTGTGTTCAGCCATGTCAGGACTCCTGCCTAGTTGCGAGGGACAACTCGGGATTCTCCTCGAGGCTTTGCAGGGCAATTGGGACGCCTCTCCAGCTGAGACGGGAGACCAAGGGTCCCTTTCCACGTGCCACAGGAATCCTGGTTCTCCAATCAAGTTTCACGAGGAGTCAGGCATCGTCTCCTTTGGAGGCACTGATCTCCGCATACCTCTGGAGTTTTCAAAGGATTTGAGGCCTCCTGTCGCGATGAGGTGGGGAACTAGGTCTTTCTCTGTGGTCTCAACAGGGGATTCAGACACCCTTTCGTCTTGGGAGATGCAAGACGAGCCTGCATTCCAGTCACTGCAGGGATATCCGGCCTTATTTCGAGTCAGGGCATCGCGGTGTCCATTCCACTTGAGGCCGCAAACTCAGGGTCCCTCTCACATACCTAGAGCTGAGAGAAGCCTCCTCTTGAGGTGCTTGTGGTAAGGTGGTATTCCTCTGGAGTCGAAGCCAGGGACTAACCTCTCATCTCGAGTTGATTTTTGGTTCACGGAGCTCTTTCGTGTTGCTACAGGGACCTCAGGATCCCTCTAGCCTTGAAACAGTGTTCTTGGGGATTCTCTGGAGTGCCATGAAGGAAATCAAGGTTCCTTTCATGTGTGATGTGCAACACAGAATTGCTCTGCACGCAGTGCAGGGGAATCGGGCCTCATCTCGCGGCGAGGGGGAAGTCTCATGGTTTTTCTCGAGTTGTGGCAGGAACCTGGGGTATATTCTCGAGTTACGAGGGGGATGGCCCTTCCACCCACGTGTTTCTTCAGCGACGTCAGGACTCCTGCCTAGTTGCGAGGGACAAATCTGGATTCTCCTCGAGGCTTGGCAGGGCAATTGGGACGCCTCTCCAGCTGAGGCGGGAGACCAAGGGTCCCTTTCCAAGTGCCACAGGAATCCTGGGACTCCTATCAAGTTTCACGAGGAGTCAGGCATCGTCTCCTTTGGAGGCACTGATCTCCGCGTACCTCTGGAGTTTTCAAAGGATGTGAGGCTATCGGTCGCGATGAGGTGGGGAACTAAGTCTTTCTCTGTGCTTTCCACAGTGGATTCAGACATCCTTTCGTCCTGGGAGATGCAAGACGAGACTGCATTGAAGTCACTGCAGGGATATCCGGCCTTATTTCGAGTCAGGGCATCGCGGTGTCCATTCCACTTGAGGCCGCAAACTCAGGGTCCCTCTCACATACCTAGAGCTGAGAGAAGCCTCCTCTTGAGGTGCTTGTGGTAAGGTGGTATTCCTCTGGAGACGAATCCAGGGACTAACCTCTCTTTTCGAGTTGATTTTTGGTCCACAGAGTTCTTTCGTGTTGCTACAGTGACCTCAGGATCCCTCTATCCTTGAAACAGTGTTCTTGGGGTTTCTCTGGAGTGCCATGAAGGAAATCAAGGCTCCTTTCATGTGTGATGTGCAACACGGAATTGCTCTGCACGCAGTACAGGGGAATCGGGCCTCATCTCGCATCGAGGGGGAAGTCTCATGGTTTTTCTCGAGTTGCGACGGGAACCTGGGGTATATTCTCGAGTTACGACGGGGATGGCCCTTCCACCCACGTGTTTGTTCAGCCACGTCAGGACTCCTGCCTAGTTGCGAGGGACAACTCGGGATTCTCCTCGAGGCTTGGCAGGGCAATTGGAACGCCTCTCCAGCTGAGGCGGGAGACCCAGGGTCCCTTTCCACGTGCCACAAGAATCCTCGGACTCCTATCAAGTTTCACGAGGAGTCAGGCATCGTCTCCTTTGGAGGCACTGATCTCCGCGTACCTCTGGAGTTTTCAAAGGATGTGAGGCCTCCGATCGCGATGAGGTGGGGAACTAGGTCTTTCTCTGTGGTCTCCACAGGGGATTCAGACATCCTTTCTTCTTGGGAGATGCAAGACGAGCCTGCATTCAAGTCACTGCAGGGATATCCGGCCTTATTTCGAGTCAGGGCATCGCGGTGTCCATTCCACTTGAGGCCGCAAACTCAGGATCCCTCTCACATACCTAGAGCTGAGAGAAGCCTCCTCTTGAGGTGCTTGTGGTAAGGTGGTATTCCTCAGGAGTCGAAGCCAGGGACTAACCTCTAATCTCGTGTTGATTCTTGGTCCACGGAGCACTTTCGTGTTGCTACAGTGACCTCAGGATCCCTCTAGCCTTGAAACAGTGTTCTTGGGGTTTCTCTGGAGTGCCATCAAGGAAATCAAGGCTCCTTTCATGTGTGATGTGCAACACGGAATTGCTCTGCACGCAGTGCAGGGGAATCGGGCCTCATCTCGCGGCGAGGGGGAAGTCTCATGGTTTTTCTCGAGTTGCGGCGGGAACCTGGGTTATATTCTCGAGTTACGACGGGGATGGCCCTTCCACACACGTGTGTGTTCAGCCATGTCAGGACTCCTGCCTAGTTATGAGGGACAACTCGGGATTCTCCTCGAGGCTTTGCAGGGCAATTGGGACGCCTCTCCAGCTGAGACGGGAGACTAAGGGTCCCTTTCCACGTGCCACAGGAATCCTGGGTCTCCTATCAAGTTTCACGAGGAGTCAGGCATCGTCTCCTTTGGAGGCACTGATCTCCGCATACCTCTGGAGTTTTCAAAGGATTTGAGGCCTCCTGTCGCGATGAGGTGGGGAACTAGGTCTTTCTCTGTGGTCTCCACAGGGGATTCAGACACCCTTTCGTCTTGGGAGATGCAAGACGAGCCTGCATTCCAGTCACTGCAGGGATATCCGGCCTTATTTCGAGTCAGGGCATCGCGGTGTCCATTCCACTTGAGGCCGCAAACTCAGGGTTCCTCTCACATACCTAGAGCTGAGAGAAGCCTCCTCTTGAGGTGCTTGTGGTAAGGTGGTATTCCTCTGGAGTCGAAGCCAGGGACTAACCTCTCATCTCGAGTTGATTTTTGGTCCACGGAGCTCTTTCATGTTGCTACAGTGACCTCAGGATCCCTCTAGCCTTGAAACAGTGTTCTTGGGGATTCTCTGGAGTGCCATGAAGGAAATCAAGGCTCCTTTCATGTGTGATGTGCAACACAGAATTGCTCTGCACGTAGTGCAGGGGAATCGGGCCTCATCTCGCGGCGAGGGGGAAGTCTCATGGTTTTTCTCGAGTTGCGGCGGGAACCTGAGGTATATTCTCGAGTTACGACGGGGATGGCCCTTCCACACACGTGTTTGTTCAGCCACGTCAGGACTCTTGCCTAGTTGCGAGACACAACTCGGGATTCTCCTCGAGGCTTGGCAAGGCAATTGGGACGCCTCTCCAGCTGAGGCGGGAGACCAAGGGTCCCTTTCCACGTGCCACAGGAATCCTGGGACTCCTATCAAGTTTCACGAGGAGTCAGGCATCGTCGCCTTTGGAGGCACTGATCTCCGCGTACCTCTGGAGTTTTCAAAGGATGTGAGGCTATCGGTCGCGATGAGGTGGGGAACTAAGTCTTTCTCTGTGCTTTCCACAGGGGATTCAGACATCCTTTCGTCCTGGGAGATGCAAGACGAGCCTGCATTGAAGTCACTGCAGGGATATCCGGCCTTATTTCGAGTCAAGGCATCGCGGTGTCCATTCCACTTGAGGCCGCAAACTCAGGGTCCCTCTCACATACCTAGAGCTGAGAGAAGCCTCCTCTTGAGGTGCTTGTGGTAAGGTGGTATTCCTCTGGAGACGAATCCAGGGACTAACCTCTCTTTTCGAGTTGATTTTTGGTCCACAGAGTTCTTTCGTGTTGCTACAGTGACCTCAGGATCCCTCTAGCCTTGAAACAGTGTTCTTGGGGTTTCTCTGGAGTGCCATCAAGGAAATCAAGGCTCCTTTCATGTGTGATGTGCAACACGGAATTGCTCTGCACGCAGTGCAGGGGAATCGGGCCTCATCTCGCGGCGAGGGGGAAGTCTCATGGTTTTTCTCGAGTTGCGGCGGGAACCTGGGGTATATTCTCGAGTTACGACGGGGATGGCCCTTCCACACACGTGTGTGTTCAGCCATGTCAGGACTCCTGCCTAGTTGCGAGGGACAACTCGGGATTCTCCTCGAGGCTTTGCAGGGCAATTGGGACGCCTCTCCAGCTGAGACGGGAGACCAAGGGTCCCTTTCCACGTGCCACAGGAATCCTGGGTCTCCAATCAAGTTTCACGAGGAGTCAGGCATCGTCTCCTTTGGAGGCACTGATCTCCGCATACCTCTGGAGTTTTCAAAGGATTTGAGGCCTCCTGTCGCGATGAGGTGGGGAACTAGGTCTTTCTCTGTGGTCTCCACAGGGGATTCAGACACCCTTTCGTCTTGGGAGATGCAAGACGAGCCTGCATTCCAGTCACTGCAGGGATATCCGGCCTTATTTCGAGTCAGGGCATCGCGGTGTCCATTCCACTTGAGGCCGCAAACTCAGGTCCCTCTCACATACCTAGAGCTGAGAGAAGCCTCCTCTTGAGGTGCGTGTGGTAAGGTGGTATTCCTCTGGAGTCGAAGCCAGGGACTAACCTCTCATCTCGAGTTGATTTTTGGTCCACGGAGCTCTTTCGTGTTGCTACAGGGACCTGAGGATCCCTCTAGCCTTGAAACAGTGTTCTTGGGGATTCTCTGGAGTGCCATGAAGGAAATCAAGGTTCCTTTCATGTGTGATGTGCAACACAGAATTGCTCTGCACGCAGTGCAGGGGAATCGGGCCTCATCTCGCGGCGAGGGGGAAGTCTCATGGTTTTTCTCGAGTTGCGGCGGGAACCTGGGGTATATTCTCGACTTACGACGGGGATGGCCCTTCCACACACGTGTTTGCTCAGCCATGTCAGGACTCTTGCCTAGTTGCGAGACACAACTCGGGATTCTCCTCGAGGCTTGGCAAGGCAATTGGGACGCCTCTCCAGCTGAGGCGGGAGACCAAGGGTCCCTTTCCACGTGCCACAGGAATCCTGGGACTCCTATCAAGTTTCACGAGGAGTCAGGCATCGTCTCCTTTGGAGGCACTGATCTCCGCGTACCTCTGGAGTTTTCAAAGGATGTGAGGCCTCCGGTCGCGATGAGGTGGGGAACTAGGTCTTTCTCTGTGGTCTCCACAGGGGATTCAGACATCCTTTCATCTTGGGAGATGCAAGACGAGCCTGCATTCAAGTCACTGCAGGGATGTCCAGCCTTATTTCGCGTCAGGGCATCGCGGTGTCCATTCCACTTGAGGCCGCAAACTCAGGGTCCCTCTCACATACCTAGAGCTGAGAGAAGCCTCCTCTTGAGGTGCTTGTGGTAAGGTGGTATTCCTCTGGAGTCGAAGCCAGGGACTAACCTCTCATCTCGAGTTGATTTTTGGCCCACGGAGCTCTTTCGTGTTGCTACAGTGACCTCAGGATCCCTCTAGCCTTGAAACAGTGTTCTTGGGGTTTCTCTGGAGTGCCATCAAGGAAATCAAGGCTCCTTTCATGTGTGATGTGCAACACGGAATTGCTCTGCACGCAGTGCAGGGGAATCGGGCCTCACCTCGCGGCGAGGGGGAAGTCTCATGGTTTTTCTCGAGTTGCGGCGGGAACCTGGGGTATATTCTCGAGTTACGACGGGCATGGCCCTTCCACCCACGTGTTTCTTCAGCGATGTCAGGACTCCTGCCTAGTTGCGAGGGACAACTCGGGATTCTCCTCGAGGCTTGGCAGGGCAATTGGGACGCCTCTCCAGCTGAGGCGGGAGACCAAGGGTCCCTTTCCAAGTGCCACAGGAATCCTGGGACTCCTATCAAGTTTCACGAGGAGTCAGGCATCGTCTCCTTTGGAGGCACTGATCTCCGCGTACCTCTGGAGTTTTCAAAGGATGTGAGGCTATCGGTCGCGATGAGGTGGGGAACTAAGTCTTTCTCTGTGCTTTCCACAGGGGATTCAGACATCCTTTCGTCCTGGGAGATGCAAGACGAGCCTGCATTGAAGTCACTGCAGGGATATCCGGCCTTATTTCGAGTCAGGGCATCGCGGTGTCCATTCCACTTGAGGCCGCAAACTCAGGGTCCCTCTCACATACCTAGAGCTGAGAGAAGCCTCCTCTTGAGGTGCTTGTGGTAAGGTGGTATTCCTCTGGAGAGGAATCCAGGGACTAACCGCTCTTTTCGAGTTGATTTTTGGTCCACAGAGTTCTTTCGTGTTGCTACAGTGACCTCAGGATCCCTCTATCCTTGAAACAGTGTTCTTGGGGTTTCTCTGGAGTGCCATGAAGGAAATCAAGGCTCCTTTCATGTGTGATGTGCAACACAGAATTGCTCTGCACGCAGTGCAGGGGAATCGGGCCTCATCTCGCATCGAGGGGGAAGTCTCATGGTTTTTCTCGAGTTGCGACGGGAACCTGGGGTATATTCTCGAGTTACGACGGGGATGGCCCTTCCACCCACGTGTTTGTTCAGCCACGTCAGGACTCCTGCCTAGTTGCGAGGGACAACTCGGGATTCTCCTCGAGGCTTGGCAGGGCAATTGGAACGCCTCTCCAGCTGAGGCGGGAGACCAAGGGTCCCTTTCCACGTGCCACAGGAATCCTCGGACTCCTATCAAGTTTCACGAGGAGTCAGGCATCGTCTCCTTTGGAGGCACTGATCTCCGCGTACCTCTGGAGTTTTCAAAGGATGTGAGGCCTCCGATCGCGATGAGGTGGGGAACTAGGTCTTTCTCTGTGGTCTCCACAGGGGATTCAGACACCCTTTCGTCTTGGGAGATGCAAGACGAGCCTGCATTCAAGTCACTGCAGGGATATCCGGCCTTATTTCGAGTCAGGGCATCGCGGTGTCCATTCCACTTGAGGCCGCAAACTCAGGGTCCCTCTCACATACCTAGAGCTGAGAGAAGCCTCCTCTTGAGGTGCTTGTGGTAAGGTGGTATTCCTCTGGAGTCGAAGCCAGGGACTAACCTCTCATCTCGAGTTGATTTTTGGCCCACGGAGGTCTTTCGTGTTGCTACAGTGACCTCAGGATCCCTCTAGCCTTGAAACAGTGTTCTTGGGGATTCTCTGGAGTGCCATGAAGGAAATCAAGGCTCCTTTCATGTGTGATGTGCAACACAGAATTGCTCTGCACGTAGTGCAGGGGAATCGGGCCTCATCTCGCGGCGAGGGGGAAGTCTCATGGTTTTTCTCGAGTTGCGGCGGGAACCTGGGGTATATTCTCGAGTTACGACGGGGATGGCCCTTCCACACACGTGTTTGTTCAGCCACGTCAGGACTCTTGCCTAGTTGCGAGACACAACTCGGGATTCTCCTCGAGGCTTGGCAAGGCAATTGGGACGCCTCTCCAGCTGAGGCGGGAGACCAAGGGTCCCTTTCCACGTGCCACAGGAATCCTGGGACTCCTATCAAGTTTCACGAGGAGTCAGGCATCGTCGCCTTTGGAGGCACTGATCTCCGCGTACCTCTGGAGTTTTCAAAGGATGTGAGGCTATCGGTCGCGATGAGGTGGGGAACTAAGTCTTTCTCTGTGCTTTCCACAGGGGATTCAGACATCCTTTCGTCCTGGGAGATGCAAGACGAGCCTGCATTGAAGTCACTGCAGGGATATCCGGCCTTATTTCGAGTCAGGGCATCGCGGTGTCCATTCCACTTGAGGCCGCAAACTCAGGGTCCCTCTCACATACCTAGAGCTGAGAGAAGCCTCCTCTTGAGGTGCTTGTGGTAAGGTTGTATTCCTCTGGAGACGAATCCAGGGACTAACCTCTCATCTCGAGTTGATTTTTGGTCCACGGAGCTCTTTCGTGTTGCTACAGTGACCTCAGGATCCCTCTAGCCTTGAAACAGTGTTCTTGGGGATTCTCTGGAGTGCCATGAAGGAAATCAAGGCTCCTTTCATGTGTGATGTGCAACACAGAATTGCTCTGCACGTAGTGCAGGGGAATCGGGCCTCATCTCGCGGCGAGGGGGAAGTCTCATGGTTTTTCTCGAGTTGCGGCGGGAACCTGGGGTATATTCTCGAGTTACGACGGGGATGGCCCTTCCACACACGTGTTTGTTCAGCCACGTCAGGACTCTTGCCTAGTTGCGAGACACAACTCGGGATTCTCCTCGAGGCTTGGCAAGGCAATTGGGACGCCTCTCCAGCTGAGGCGGGAGACCAAGGGTCCCTTTCCACGTGCCACAGGAATCCTGGGACTCCTATCAAGTTTCACGAGGAGTCAGGCATCGTCGCCTTTGGAGGCACTGATCTCCGCGTACCTCTGGAGTTTTCAAAGGATGTGAGGCTATCGGTCGCGATGAGGTGGGGAACTAAGTCTTTCTCTGTGCTTTCCACAGGGGATTCAGACATCCTTTCGTCCTGGGAGATGCAAGACGAGCCTGCATTGAAGTCACTGCAGGGATATCCGGCCTTATTTCGAGTCAGGGCATCGCGGTGTCCATTCCACTTGAGGCCGCAAACTCAGGGTCCCTCGCACATACCTAGAGCTGAGAGAAGCCTCCTCTTGAGGTGCTTGTGGTAAGGTTGTATTCCTCTGGAGACGAATCCAGGGACTAACCTCTCTTTTCGAGTTGATTTTTGGTCCACAGAGTTCTTTCGTGTTGCTACAGTGACCTCAGGATCCCTCTAGCCTTGAAACAGTGTTCTTGGGGTTTCTCTGGAGTGCCATCAAGGAAATCAAGGCTCCTTTCATGTGTGATGTGCAACACGGAATTGCTCTGCACGCAGTTCAGGGGAATCGGGCCTCATCTCGCGGCGAGGGGGAAGTTTCATGGTTTTTCTCGAGTTGCGGCGGAAACCTGGGGTATATTCTCGAGTTACGACGGGGATGGCCCTTCCACCCACGTGTTTGTTCAGCCACGTCAGGACTCCTGCCTAGTTGCGAGGGACAACTCGGGATTCTCCTCGAGGCTTGGCAGGGCAATTGGAACGCCTCTCCAGCTGAGGCGGGAGACCAAGGGTCCCTTTCCACGTGCCACAGGAATCCTGGGACTCCTATCAAGTTTCACGAGGAGTCAGGCATCGTCGCCTTTGGAGGCACTGATCTCCGCGTACCTCTGGAGTTTTCAAAGGATGTGAGGCTATCGGTCGCGATGAGGTGGGGAACTAAGTCTTTCTCTGTGCTTTCCACAGGGGATTCAGACATCCTTTCGTCCTGGGAGATGCAAGACGAGCCTGCATTGAAGTCACTGCAGGGATATCCGGCCTTATTTCGAGTCAAGGCATCGCGGTGTCCATTCCACTTGAGGCCGCAAACTCAGGGTCCCTCTCACATACCTAGAGCTGAGAGAAGCCTCCTCTTGAGGTGCTTGTGGTAAGGTTGTATTCCTCTGGAGACGAATCCAGGGACTAACCTCTCTTTTCGAGTTGATTTTTGGTCCACAGAGTTCTTTCGTGTTGCTACAGTGACCTCAGGATCCCTCTAGCCTTGAAACAGTGTTCTTGGGGTTTCTCTGGAGTGCCATCAAGGAAATCAAGGCTCCTTTCATGTGTGATGTGCAACACGGAATTGCTCTGCACGCAGTGCAGGGGAATCGGGCCTCATCTCGCGGCGAGGGGGAAGTCTCATGGTTTTTCTCGAGTTGCGGCGGGAAACTGGGGTATATTCTCGAGTTACGACGGGGATGGCCCTTCCACACACGTGTGTGTTCAGCCATGTCAGGACTCCTGCCTAGTTGCGAGGGACAACTCGGGATTCTCCTCGAGGCTTTGCAGGGCAATTGGGACGCCTCTCCAGCTGAGACGGGAGACCAAGGGTCCCTTTCCACGTGCCACAGGAATCCTGGGTCTCCAATCAAGTTTCACGAGGAGTCAGGCATCGTCTCCTTTGGAGGCACTGATCTCCGCATACCTCTGGAGTTTTCAAAGGATTTGAGGCCTCCTGTCGCGATGAGGTGGGGAACTAGGTCTTTCTCTGTGGTCTCCACAGGGGATTCAGACACCCTTTCGTCTTGGGAGATGCAAGACGAGCCTGCATTCCAGTCACTGCAGGGATATCCGGCCTTATTTCGAGTCAGGGCATCGCGGTGTCCATTCCACTTGAGGCCGCAAACTCAGGGTCCCTCTCACATACCTAGAGCTGAGAGAAGCCTCCTCTTGAGGTGCGTGTGGTAAGGTGGTATTCCTCTGGAGTCGAAGCCAGGGACTAACCTCTCATCTCGAGTTGATTTTTGGTCCACGGAGCTCTTTCGTGTTGCTACAGGGACCTGAGGATCCCTCTAGCCTTGAAACAGTGTTCTTGGGGATTCTCTGGAGTGCCATGAAGGAAATCAAGGTTCCTTTCATGTGTGATGTGCAACACAGAATTGCTCTGCACGCAGTGCAGGGGAATCGGGCCTCATCTCGCGGCGAGGGGGAAGTCTCATGGTTTTTCTCGAGTTGCGGCGGGAACCTGGGGTATATTCTCGACTTACGACGGGGATGGCCCTTCCACACACGTGTTTGCTCAGCCATGTCAGGACTCTTGCCTAGTTGCGAGACACAACTCGGGATTCTCCTCGAGGCTTGGCAAGGCAATTGGGACGCCTCTCCAGCTGAGGCGGGAGACCAAGGGTCCCTTTCCACGTGCCACAGGAATCCTGGGACTCCTATCAAGTTTCACGAGGAGTCAGGCATCGTCTCCTTTGGAGGCACTGATCTCCGCGTACCTCTGGAGTTTTCAAAGGATGTGAGGCCTCCGGTCGCGATGAGGTGGGGAACTAGGTCTTTCTCTGTGGTCTCCACAGGGGATTCAGACATCCTTTCATCTTGGGAGATGCAAAACGAGCCTGCATTCAAGTCACTGCAGGGATGTCCAGCCTTATTTCGCGTCAGGGCATCGCGGTGTCCATTCCACTTGAGGCCGCAAACTCAGGGTCCCTCTCACATACCTAGAGCTGAGAGAAGCCTCCTCTTGAGGTGCTTGTGGTAAGGTGGTATTCCTCTGGAGTCGAAGCCAGGGACTAACCTCTCATCTCGAGTTGATTTTTGGCCCACGGAGCTCTTTCGTGTTGCTACAGTGACCTCAGGATCCCTCTAGCCTTGAAACAGTGTTCTTGGGGTTTCTCTGGAGTGCCATCAAGGAAATCAAGGCTCCTTTCATGTGTGATGTGCAACACGGAATTGCTCTGCACGCAGTGCAGGGGAATCGGGCCTCACCTCGCGGCGAGGGGGAAGTCTCATGGTTTTTCTCGAGTTGCGGCGGGAACCTGGGGTATATTCTCGAGTTACGACGGGCATGGCCCTTCCACCCACGTGTTTCTTCAGCGATGTCAGGACTCCTGCCTAGTTGCGAGGGACAACTCGGGATTCTCCTCGAGGCTTGGCAGGGCAATTGGGACGCCTCTCCAGCTGAGGCGGGAGACCAAGGGTCCCTTTCCAAGTGCCACAGGAATCCTGGGACTCCTATCAAGTTTCACGAGGAGTCAGGCATCGTCTCCTTTGGAGGCACTGATCTCCGCGTACCTCTGGAGTTTTCAAAGGATGTGAGGCTATCGGTCGCGATGAGGTGGGGAACTAAGTCTTTCTCTGTGCTTTCCACAGGGGATTCAGACATCCTTTCGTCCTGGGAGATGCAAGACGAGCCTGCATTGAAGTCACTGCAGGGATATCCGGCCTTATTTCGAGTCAGGGCATCGCGGTGTCCATTCCACTTGAGGCCGCAAACTCAGGGTCCCTCTCACATACCTAGAGCTGAGAGAAGCCTCCTCTTGAGGTGCTTGTGGTAAGGTGGTATTCCTCTGGAGAGGAATCCAGGGACTAACCGCTCTTTTCGAGTTGATTTTTGGTCCACAGAGTTCTTTCGTGTTGCTACAGTGACCTCAGGATCCCTCTATCCTTGAAACAGTGTTCTTGGGGTTTCTCTGGAGTGCCATGAAGGAAATCAAGGCTCCTTTCATGTGTGATGTGCAACACAGAATTGCTCTGCACGCAGTGCAGGGGAATCGGGCCTCATCTCGCATCGAGGGGGAAGTCTCATGGTTTTTCTCGAGTTGCGACGGGAACCTGGGGTATATTCTCGAGTTACGACGGGGATGGCCCTTCCACCCACGTGTTTGTTCAGCCATGTCAGGACTCCTGCCTAGTTGCGAGGGACAACTCGGGATTCTCCTCGAGGCTTGGCAGGGTAATTGGAACGCCTCTCCAGCTGAGGCGGGAGACCAAGGGTCCCTTTCCACGTGCCACAAGAATCCTCGGACTCCTATCAAGTTTCACGAGGAGTCAGGCATCGTCTCCTTTGGAGGCACTGATCTCCGCGTACCTCTGGAGTTTTCAAAGGATGTGAGGCCTCCGATCGCGATGAGGTGGGGAACTAGGTCTTTCTCTGTGGTCTCCACAGGGGATTCAGACACCCTTTCGTCTTGGGAGATGCAAGACGAGCCTGCATTCAAGTCACTGCAGGGATATCCGGCCTTATTTCGAGTCAGGGCATCGCGGTGTCCATTCCACTTGAGGCCGCAAACTCAGGGTCCCTCTCACATACCTAGAGCTGAGAGAAGCCTCCTCTTGAGGTGCTTGTGGTAAGGTGGTATTCCTCTGGAGTCGAAGCCAGGGACTAACCTCTCATCTCGAGTTGATTTTTGGTCCACGGAGCTCTTTCGTGTTGCTACAGTGACCTCAGGATCCCTCTAGCCTTGAAACAGTGTTCTTGGGGATTCTCTGGAGTGCCATGAAGGAAATCAAGGCTCCTTTCATGTGTGATGTGCAACACAGAATTGCTCTGCACGCAGTGCAGGGGAATCGGGCCTCATCTCGCGGCGAGGGGGAAGTCTCATGGTTTTTCTCGAGTTGCGGCGGGAACCTGGGGTATATTCTCGAGTTACGACGGGGATGGCCCTTCCACACACGTGTTTGTTCAGCCACGTCAGGACTCTTGCCTAGTTGCGAGACACAACTCGGGATTCTCCTCGAGGCTTGGCAAGGCAATTGGGACGCCTCTCCAGCTGAGGCGGGAGACCAAGGGTCCCTTTCCACGTGCCACAGGAATCCTGGGACTCCTATCAAGTTTCACGAGGATTCAGGCATCGTCGCCTTTGGAGGCACTGATCTCCGCGTACCTCTGGAGTTTTCAAAGGATGTGAGGCTATCGGTCGCGATGAGGTGGGGAACTAAGTCTTTCTCTGTGCTTTCCACAGGGGATTCAGACATCCTTTCGTCCTGGGAGATGCAAGACGAGCCTGCATTGAAGTCACTGCAGGGATATCCGGCCTTATTTCGAGTCAGGGCATCACGGTGTCCATTCCACTTGAGGCCGCAAACTCAGGGTCCCTCTCACATACCTAGAGCTGAGAGAAGCCTCCTCTTGAGGTGCTTGTGGTAAGGTTGTATTCCTCTGGAGACGAATCCAGGGACTAACCTCTCATCTCGAGTTGATTTTTGGTCCACGGAGCTCTTTCGTGTTGCTACAGTGACCTCAGGATCCCTCTAGCCTTGAAACAGTGTTCTTGGGGATTCTCTGGAGTGCCATGAAGGAAATCAAGGCTCCTTTCATGTGTGATGTGCAACACAGAATTGCTCTGCACGTAGTGCAGGGGAATCGGGCCTCATCTCGCGGCGAGGGGGAAGTCTCATGGTTTTTCTCGAGTTGCGGCGGGAACCTGGGGTATATTCTCGAGTTACGACGGGGATGGCCCTTCCACACACGTGTTTGTTCAGCCACGTCAGGACTCTTGCCTAGTTGCGAGACACAACTCGGGATTCTCCTCGAGGCTTGGCAAGGCAATTGGGACGCCTCTCCAGCTGAGGCGGGAGACCAAGGGTCCCTTTCCACGTGCCACAGGAATCCTGGGACTCCTATCAAGTTTCACGAGGAGTCAGGCATCGTCGCCTTTGGAGGCACTGATCTCCGCGTACCTCTGGAGTTTTCAAAGGATGTGAGGCTATCGGTCGCGATGAGGTGGGGAACTAAGTCTTTCTCTGTGCTTTCCACAGGGGATTCAGACATCCTTTCGTCCTGGGAGATGCAAGACGAGCCTGCATTGAAGTCACTGCAGGGATATCCGGCCTTATTTCGAGTCAGGGCATCGCGGTGTCCATTCCACTTGAGGCCGCAAACTCAGGGTCCCTCTCACATACCTAGAGCTGAGAGAAGCCTCCTCTTGAGGTGCTTGTGGTAAGGTTGTATTCCTCTGGAGACGAATCCAGGGACTAACCTCTCTTTTCGAGTTGATTTTTGGTCCACAGAGTTCTTTCGTGTTGCTACAGTGACCTCAGGATCCCTCTAGCCTTGAAACAGTGTTCTTGGGGTTTCTCTGGAGTGCCATCAAGGAAATCAAGGCTCCTTTCATGTGTGATGTGCAACACGGAATTGCTCTGCACGCAGTTCAGGGGAATCGGGCCTCATCTCGCGGCGAGGGGGAAGTCTCATGGTTTTTCTCGAGTTGCGGCGGGAACCTGGGGTATATTCTCGAGTTACGACGGGGATGGCCCTTCCACCCACGTGTTTGTTCAGCCACGTCAAGACTCCTGACTAGTTGCGAGGGACAACTCGGGATTCTCCTCGAGGCTTGGCAGGGCAATTGGAACGCCTCTCCAGCTGAGGCGGGAGACCAAGGGTCCCTTTCCACGTGCCACAAGAATCCTGGGACTCCTATCAAGTTTCACGAGGAGTCAGGCATCGTCTCCTTTGGAGGCACTGATCTCCGCGTACCTCTGGAGTTTTCAAAGGATGTGAGGCCTCCGGTCGCGATGAGGTGGGGAACTAGGTGTTTCTCTGTGGTCTTCACAGGGGATTCAGACATCCTTTCTTCTTGGGAGATGCAAGACGAGCCTGCGCTCAAGTCACTGGAGGGATATCCGACCTTATTTCGAGTCAGGGCATCGCGGTGTCCATTCCACTTGAGGCCGCAAACTCAGGATCCCTCTCACATACCTAGAGCTGAGAGAAGCCTCCTCTTGAGGTGCTTTTGGTAAGGTGGTATTCCTCAGGAGTCGAAGCCAGGGACTAACCTCTCATCTCGTGTTGATTCTTGGTCCACGGAGCTCTTTCGTGTTGCTACAGTGACCTCAGGATCCCTCTAGCCTTGAAACAGTGTTCTTGGGGTTTCTCTGGAGTGCCATCAAGGAAATCAAGGCTCCTTTCATGTGTGATGTGCAAGACGGAATTGCTCTGCACGCAGTGCAGGGGAATCGGGCCTCATCTCGCGGCGAGGGGGAAGTCTCATGGTTTTTCTCGAGTTGCGGCGGGAACCTGGGGTATATTCTCGAGTTACGACGGGGATGGCCCTTCCACCCACGTGCTTCTTCAGCGACGTCAGGACTCCTGCCTACTTGCGAGGGACAACTCGGGATTATCCTCGAGGCTTTGCAGGGCAATTGGGACGCCTCTCCAGCTGAGACGGGAGACCAAGGGTCCCTTTCCACGTGCCACAGGAATCCTGGGTCTCCTATCAAGTTTCACGAGGAGTCAGGCATCGTCTCCTTTGGAGGCACTGATGTCCGCATACCTCTGGAGTTTTCAAAGGATTAGAGGCCTCCTGTCGCGATGAGGTGGGGAACTAGGTCTTTCTCTGTGGTCTCCACAGGGGATTCAGACACCCTTTCGTCTTGGGAGATGCAAGACGAGCCTGCATTCCAGTCACTGCAGGGATATCCGGCCTTATTTCGAGTCAGGGCATCGCGGTGTCCATTCCACTTGAGGCCGCAAACTCAGGGTCCCTCTCACATACCTAGAGCTGAGAGAAGCCTCCTCTTGAGGTGCTTGTGGTAAGGTGGTATTCCTCTGGAGTCGAAGCCAGGGACTAACCTCTCATCTCGAGTTGATTTTTGGTCCACGGAGCTCTTTCGTGTTGTTACAGTGACCTCAGGATCCCTCTAGCCTTGAAACAGTGTTCTTGGCGTTTCTCTGGAGTGCCATGAAGGAAATCAAGGCTCCTTTCATGTGTGATGTGCAACACGGAATTGCTCTGCACAGAGTGCAGGGGAACTGGGCCTCATCTCGCGGCGAGGGGGAAGTCTCATGGTTTTTCTCGAGTTGCGGCGGGAACTTGGGGTATATTCTCGAGTTACGACGGGGATGGCCCTTCCACACACGTGTTTGTTCAGCCACGTCAGGACTCTTGCCTAGTTGCGAGACACAACTCGGGATTCTCCTCGAGGCTTGGCAAGGCAATTGGGACGCCTCTCCAGCTGAGGCGGGAGACCAAGGGTCCCTTTCCACGTGCCACAGGAATCCTGGGACTCCTATCAAGTTTCACGAGGAGTCAGGCATCGTCTCCTTTGGAGGCACTGATCTCCGCGTACCTCTGGAGTTTTCAAAGGATGTGAGGCCTCCGGTCGCGATGAGGTGGGGAACTAGGTCTTTCTCTGTGGTCTCCACAGGGGATTCAGACATCCTTTCATCTTGGGAGATGCAAGACGAGCCTGCATTCAAGTAACTGCAGGGATATCCAGCCTTATTTCGCGTCAGGGCATCGCGGTGTCCATTCCACTTGAGGCCGCAAACTCAGGGTCCCTCTCACATACCTAGAGCTGAGAGAAGCCTCCTCTTGAGGTGCTTGTGGTAAGGTGGTATTCCTCTGGAGTCGAAGCCAGGGACTAACCTCTCATCTCGAGTTGATTTTTGGCCCACTGAGCTCTTTCGTGTTGCTACAGTGACCTCAGGATCCCTCTAGCATTGAAACAGTGTTCTTGGGGTTTCTCTGGAGTGCCATCAAGGAAATCAAGGCTCCTTTCATGTGTAATGTGCAACACGGAATTGCTCTGCACGCAGTGCAGGGGAATCGGGCCTCATCTCGCGGCGAGGGGGAAGTCTCATGGTTTTTCTCGAGTTGCGGCGGGAACCTGGGGTATATTCTCGACTTACGATGGGGATGGCCCTTCCACCCACGTGTTTCTTCAGCGACGTCAGGACTCCTGCCTACTTGCGAGGGACAACTCTGGATTCTCCTCGAGGCTTGGCAGGGCAATTGGGACGCCTCTCCAGCTGAGGCGGGAGACCAAGGGTCCCTTTCCAAGTGCCACAGGAATCCTGGGACTCCTATCAAGTTTCACGAGGAGTCAGGCATCGTCTCCTTTGGAGGCACTGATCTCCACGTACTTCTGGAGTTTTCAAAGGATGTGAGGCTATCGGTCGCGATGAGGTGGGGAACTAAGTCTTTCTCTGTGCTTTCCACAGGGAATTCAGACATCCTTTCGTCCTGGGAGATGCAAGACGAGCCTGCATTAAAGTCACTGCAGGGATATCCGGCCTTATTTCGAGTCAGGGCATCGCGGTGTCCATTCCACTTGAGGCCGCAAACTTAGGATACCTCTCACATACCTAGAGCTGAGAGAAGCCTCCTCTTGAGGTGCTTGTGGTAAGGTGGTATTCCTCAGGAGTCGAAGCCAGGGACTAACCTCTCATCTCGTGTTGATTCTTGGTCCACGGAGCTCTTTTGTGTTGCTACAGTGACCTCAGGATCCCTCTAGCCTTGAAACAGTGTTCTTGGGGTTTCTCTGGAGTGCCATCAAGGAAATCAAGGCTCCTTTCATGTGTGATGTGCAAGACGGAATTGCTCTGCACTCAGTACAGGGGAATCGGGCCTCATCTCGCATCGAGGGGGAAGTCTCATGGTTTTTCTCGAGTTGCGGCGGGAACCTGGGGTATATTTTCGAGTTACGACGGGGATGGCCCTTCCACCCACGTGTTTGTTCAGCCACGTCAGGACTCCTGCCTAGTTGCGAGACACAACTCGGGATTCTCCTCGAGGCGTGGCAGGGCAATTGGAACGCCTCTCCAGCTGAGGCGGGAGACCAAGGGTCCCTTTCCACGTGCCACAAGAATCCTGGGACTCCTATCAAGTTTCACGAGGAGTCAGGCATCGTCTCCTTTGGAGGCACTGATCTCCGCGTACCTCTGGAGTTTTCAAAGGATGTGAGGCCTCCGGTCGTGATGAGGTGGGGAACTAGGTCTTTCTCTGTGGTCTCCACAGGGGATTCAGACATCCTTTCTTCTTGGGAGATGCAAGACGAGCCGGCATTCAAGTCACTGCAGGGATATCCGGCCTTATTTCGAGTCAGGGCATCGCGGTGTCCATTCCACTTGAGGCCGCAAACTCAGGGTCCCTCTCACATACCTAGAGCTGAGAGAAGCCTCCTCTTGAGGTGCTTGTGGTAAGGTGGTATTCCTCAGGAGTCGAAGCCAGGGACTAACCTCTCATCTCGTGTTGATTCTTGGTCCACGAAGCTCTTTCGTGTTGCTACAGTGACCTCAGGATCCCTCTAGCCTTGAAACAGTGTTCTTGGGGTTTCTCTGAAGTGCCATCAAGGAAATCAAGGCTCCTTTCATGTGTGATGTGCAACACGGAATTGCTCTGCACGCAGTGCAGGGGAATCGGGCCTCATCTCGCGGTGAGGGGGAAGTCTCATGGTTTTTCTAGAGTTGCGGCGGGAACCTGGGGTATATTCTCGAGTTACGACGGGGATGGCCCTTCCACCCACGTGTTTCTTCAGCGACGTCAGGACTCCTGCCTACTTGCGAGGGACAACTCGGGATTCTCCTCGAGGCTTTGCAGGGCAATTGGGACGCCTCTCCAGCTGAGACGGGAGACCAAGGGTCCCTTTCCACGTGCCACAGGAATCCTGGGTCTCCTATCAAGTTTCACGAGGAGTCAGGCATCGTCTCCTTTGGAGGCACTGATCTCCGCATACCTCTGGAGTTTTCAAATGATTTGAGGCCTCCTGTCGCGATGAGCTGGGGAACTAGGTCTTTCTCTGTGGTCTCCACAGGGGATTCAGACAACCTTTCTTCTTGGGAGATGCAAGACGAGCCTGCATTCCAGTCACTGCAGGGATATCCGGCCTTATTTCGAGTCAGGGCATCGCGGTGTCCATTCCACTTGAGGCCGCAAACTCAGGGTCCCTCTCACATACCTAGAGCTGAGAGAAGCCTCCTCTTGAGGTGCTTGTGGTAAGGTGGTATTCCTCTGGAGTCGAAGCCAGGGACTAACCTCTCTTCTCGAGTTGATTTTTGGCCCACGGAGCTCTTTCGTGTTGCTACAGTGACCTCAGGATCCCTCTAGCCTTGAAACAGTGTTCTTGGGGTTTCTCTGGAGTGCCATGAAGGAAATCAAGGCTCCTTTCATGTGTGATGTGCAACACAGAATTGCTCTGCACGCAGTGCAGGGGAATCGGGCCTCATCTCGCGGCGAGGGGGAAGTCTCATGGTTTTTCTCGAGTTGCGGCGGGAACCTGGGGTATATTCTCGAGTTACGACGGGGATGGCCCTTCCACACACGTGTTTGTTCATCCACGTCAGGACTCTTGCCTAGTTGCGAGACACAACTCGGGATTCTCCTCGAGTCTTGGCAAGGCAATTGGGACGCCTCTCCAGCTGAGGCGGGAGACCAAGGGTCCCTTTCCACGTGCCACAAGAATCCTGGGACTCCTATCAAGTTTCACGAGGAGTCAGGCATCGTCTCCTTTGGAGGCACTGATCTCCGCGTACCTCTGGAGTTTTCAAAGGATGTGAGGCCTCCGGTCGCGATGAGGTGGGGAACTAGGTCTTTCTCTGTGGTCTCCACAGGGG
This sequence comes from Cervus elaphus, assembly GCF_910594005.1. Taxonomy (NCBI): domain Eukaryota; kingdom Metazoa; phylum Chordata; class Mammalia; order Artiodactyla; family Cervidae; genus Cervus; species Cervus elaphus. Next base: position 5,419,110 of record NW_025316779.1, read on the forward strand.
ATTCAGACATCCTTTCGTCTTGGGAGATGCAAGACGAGCCTGCATTCAAGTCACTGCAGGGATATCCAGCCTTATTTCGCGTCAGGGCATCGCGGTGTCCATTCCACTTGAGGCCGCAAACTCAGGGTCCCTCTCACATACCTAGAGCTGAGAGAAGCCTCCTCTTGAGGTGCTTGTGGTAAGGTGGTATTCCTCTGGAGTCGAAGCCAGGGACTAACCTCTCATCTCGAGTTGATTTTTGGCCCACGGAGCTCTTTCGTGTTGCTACATTGACCTCAGGATCCCTCTAGCCTTGAAACAGTGTTCTTGGGGTTTCTCTGGAGTGCCATCAAGGAAATCAAGGCTCCTTTCATGTGTGATGTGCAACACGGAATTGCTCTGCACGCAGTGCAGGGGAATCGGGCCTCATCTCGCGGCGAGGGGGAAGTCTCATGGTTTTTCTAGAGTTGCGGCGGGAACCTGGGGTATATTCTCGAGTTACGACGGGGATGGCCCTTCCACCCACGTGTTTCTTCAGCGACGTCAGGACTCCTGCCTACTTGCGAGGGACAACTCGGGATTCTCCTCGAGGCTTTGCAGGGCAATTGGGACGCCTCTCCAGCTGAGACGTGAGACCAAGGGTCCCTTTCCACGTGCCACAGGAATCCTGGGTCTCCTATCAAGTTTCACGAGGAGTCAGGCATCGTCTCCTTTGGAGGCACTGATCTCCGCATACCTCTGGAGTTTTCAAAGGATGTGAGGCCTCCTGTCGCGATGAGGTGGGGAACTAGGTCTTTCTCTGTGGTCTCCACAGGGGATTCAGACACCCTTTCGTCTTGGGAGATGCAAGACGAGCCTGCATTCCAGTCACTGCAGGGATATCCGGCCTTATTTCGAGTCAGGGCATCGTGGTGTCCATTCCACTTGAGGCCGCAAACTCAGGGTCCCTCTCACATACCTAGAGCTGAGAGAAGCCTCCTCTTGAGGTGCTTGTGGTAAGGTGGTATTCCTCTGGAGTCGAAGCCAGGGACTAACCTTTCATCTCGAGTTTATTTTTGGCCCACGGAGCACTTTCGTGTTGCTACAGTGACCTCAGGATCCCTCTAGCCTTGAAATAGTGTTCTTGGGGTTTCTTTGGAGTGCCATGAAGGAAATCAAGGCTCCTTTCATGTGTGATGTGCAACACGGAATTGCTCTGCACGCAGTGCAGGGGAATCGGGCCTCATCTCGCGGCGAGGGGGAAGTCTCATGGTTTTTCTCGAGTTGCGGCGAGAACCTGGGGTATATTCTCCAGTTACGATGGGGATGGCCCTTCCACACACGTGTTTGTTCAGCCACGTCAGGACTCTTGCCTAGTTGCGAGACACAACTCGGGATTTTCCTCGAGGCTTGGCAAGGCAATTGGGACGCCTCTCCAGCTGAGGCGGGAGACCAAGGGTCCCTTTCCACGTGCCACAGGAATCCTGGGACTCCTACCAAGTTTCACGAGGAGTCAGGCATGGTCTCCTTTGGAGGCACTGATCTCCGCGTACCTCTGGAGTTTTCAAAGGATGTGAGGCCTCCGGACGCGATGAGGTGGGGAACTAGGTCTTTCTCTGTGGTCTCCACAGGGCATTCAGACACCCTTTCATCTTGGGAGATGCAAGACGAGCCTGCATTCAAGTCACTGCAGGGATATCCAGCCTTATGTCGCGTCAGGGCATCGCGGTGTCCATTCCACTTGAGGCCGCAAACTCAGGGTCCCTCTCACATACCTAGAGCTGAGAGAAGCCTCCTCTTGAGGTGCTTGTGGTAAGGTGGTATTCCTCTGGAGTCGGAGCCAGGAACTAACCTCTCATCTCGAGTTGATTTTTGGCCCACGGAGCTCTTTCGTGTTGCTACAGTGACCTCAGGATCCCTCTAGCCTTGAAACAGTGTTCTTGTGGTTTCTCTGGAGTGCCATCAAGGAAATCAAGGCTCCTTTCATGTGTGATGTGCAACACGGAATTGCTCTGCACGCAGTGTAGGGGAATCGGGCCTCATCTCGCGGCGAGGGGGAAGTTTCATGGTTTTTCTCGAGTTGCGGCGGGAACCTGGGGTATATTCTCGAGTTACGATGGGGATGGCCCTTCCACCCACGTGTTTCTTCAGCAACGTCAGGACTCCTGCCTACTTGCGAGGGACAACTCTGGATTCTCCTCGAGGCTTGGCAGGGCAATTGGGACGCCTCTCCAGCTGAGGCGGGAGACCAAGGGTCCCTTTCCAAGTGCCACAGGAATCCTGGGACTCCTATCAAGTTTCACGAGGAGTCAGGCATCGTCTCCTTTGGAGGCACTGATCTCCGCGTACCTCTGGAGTTTTCAAAGGATGTGAGGCTATCGGTCGCGATGAGGTGGGTAACTAAGTCTTTCTCTGTGCTTTCCTCAGGGGATTCAGACATCCTTTCGTCCTGGGAGATGCAAGACGAGCCTGCATTGAAGTCACTGCAGGGATATCCGGCCTTATTTCGAGTCAGGGCATCGCGGTGTCCATTCCACTTGAGGCCGCAAACTCAGGGTCCCTCTCACATACCTAGAGCTGAGAGAAGCCTCCTCTTGAGGTGCTTGTGGTAAGTTGGTATTCCTCTGGAGACGAATCCAGGGACTAACCTCTCTTTTCGAGTTGATTTTTGGTCCACAGAGTTCTTTCGTGTTGCTACTGTGACCTCAGGATCCCTCTATCCTTGAAACAGTGTTCTTGGGTTTTCTCTGGAGTGCCACCAAGGAAATCAAGGCTCCTTTCATGTGTGATGTGCAAGACGGAATTGCTCTGCACGCAGTACAGGGGAATCGGGCCTCATCTCGCATCGAGGGGGAAGTCTCATGGTTTTTCTCGAGTTGCGGCGGGAACCTGGGGTATATTCTCGAGTTACGACGGGGATGGCCCTTCCACCCACGTGTTTGTTCAGCCACGTCAGGACTCCTGCCTAGTTGCGAGGGACAACTCGGGATTCTCCTCGAGGCTTGGCAGGGCAATTGGGACGCCTCTCCAGCTGAGGCGGGAGACCAAGGGTCCCTTTCCACGTGCCACAAGAATCCTGGGACTCGTATCAAGTTTCACGAGGAGTCAGGCATCGTCTCCTTTGGAGGCACTGATCTCCGCGTACCTCTGGAATTTTCAAAGGATGTGAGGCCTCCGGTCGCGATGAGGTGGGGAACTAGGTGTTTCTCTGTGGTCTCCACAGGGGATTCAGACATCCTTTCTTCTTGGGAGATGCAAGACGAGCCTGCATTCAAGTCACTGCAGGGATATCCGGCCTTATTTCGAGTCAGGGCATCGCGGTGTCCATTCCACTTGAGGCCGCAAACTCAGGATCCCTCTCACATACCTAGAGCTGAGAGAAGCCTCCTCTTGAGGTGCTTGTGGTAAGGTGGTATTCCTCAGGAGTCGAAGCCAGGGACTAACCTCTCATCTCGTGTTGATTCTTGGTCAACGGAGCTCTTTCGTGTTGCTACAGTGACCTCAGGATCCCTCTAGCCTTGAAACAGTGTTCTTGGGGTTTCTCTGGAGTGCCATCAAGGAAATCAAGGCTCCTTTCATGTTTGATGTGCAACACGGAATTGCTCTGCACGCAGTGCAGGGGAATCGGGCCTCATCTCGCGGCGAGGGGGAAGTCTCATGGTTTTTCTCGAGTTGCGGCGGGAACCTATGGTATATTCTCGAGTTACGACGGGGATGGCCCTTCCACAAACGTGTTTGTTCAGCCACGTCAGGACTCTTGCCTAGTTACGAGACACAACTCGGGATTCTCCTCGAGGCTTGGCAAGGCAATTGGGACGCCTCTCCAGCTGAGGCGGGAGACCAAGGGTCCCTTTCCACGTGCCACAGGAATCCTGGGACTCCTATCAAGTTTCACAAGGAGTCAGGCATCGTCTCCTTTGGAGGCACTGATCTCCGCGTACCTCTGGAGTTTTCAAAGGATGTGAGGCCTCCGGTCGCCATGAGGTGGGGAACTAGGTCTTTCTCTGTGGTCTCCACAGGGGATTCAGACATCCTTTCATCTTGGGAGATGCAAGACGAGCCTGCATTCAAGTCACTGCAGGGATATCCAGCCTTATTTCGCGTCAGGGCATCGCGGTGTCCATTCCACTTGAGACCGCAAACTCAGGGTCCCTCTCACATACCTAGAGCTGAGAGAAGCCTCCTCTTGAGGTGCTTGTGGTAAGGTGGTATTCCTCTGGAGTCGAAGCCAGGGACTAACCTCTCATCTCGAGTTGATTTTTGGCCCACGGAGCTCTTTCGTGTTGCTACAGTGACCTCAGGATCCCTCTAGCCTTGAAACAGTGTTCTTGGGGTTTCTCTGGAGTGCCATCAAGGAAATCAAGGCTCCTTTCATGTGTGATGTGCAACACGGAATTGCTCTGCACGCAGTGCAGGGGAATCGGGCCTCATCTCGCGGCGAGGGGGAAGTCTCATGGTTTTTCTCGAGTTGCGGCGGGAACCTGGGGTATATTCTCGAGTTACGACGGGGATGGCCCTTCCACCCACGTGTTTCTTCAGCGACGTCAGGACTCCTGCCTACTTGCGAGGGACAACTCGGGATTCTCCTCGAGGCTTTGCAGGGCAATTGGGACGCCTCTCCAGCTGAGACGGGAGACCAAGGGTCCCTTTCCACGTGCCACAGGAATCCTGGGTCTCCTATCAAGTTTCACGAGGAGTCAGGCATCGTCTCCTTTGGAGGCACTGATCTCCGCATACCTCTGGAGTTTTCAAAGGATGTGAGGCCTCCTGTCGCGATGAGGTGGGGAACTAGGTCTTTCTCTGTGGTCTCCACAGGGGATACAGACATCCTTTCATCTTGGGAGATGCAAGGCGAGCCTGCATTCAAGTCACTGCAGGGATATCCAGGCTTATCTCGCGTCAGGGCATCGCGGTGTCCATTCCACTTGAGGCCGCAAACTCAGGGTCCCTCTCACATACCTAGAGCTGAGAGAAGCCTCCTCTTGAGGTGCTTGTGGTAAGGTGGTATTCCTCTGGAGTCGAAGCCAGGGACTAACCTCTCACCTTGAGTTGATTTTTGGCCCACAGAGCTCTTTCGTGTTGCTACAGTGACCTCAGGATCCCTCTAGCCTTGAAACAGTGTTCTTGGGGTTTCTCTGGAGTGCCATGAAGGAAATCAAGGCTCCTTTCATGTGTGATGTGCAACACGGAATTGCTCTGCACGCAGTGCAGGGGAATCGGGCCTTATCTCGCGGCGAGGGGGAAGTCTCATGATTTTTCTCGAGTTGCGGCGGGAACCTGGGGTATATTCTCGAGTTACGACTGGGATGGCCCTTCCACCCACGTGTTTCTTCAGCGACGTCAGGACTCCTGCCTAGTTGCGAGGGACAACTCTGGATTCTCCTCGAGGCTTGGCAGGGCAACTGGGACGCCTCTCCAGCTGAGGCGGGAGACCAAGTGTCCCTTTCCAAGTGCCACAGGAATCCTGGGACTCCTATCAAGTTTCACGAGGAGTCAGGCATCGTCTCCTTTGGAGGCACTGATCTCCGCGTACCTCTGGAGTTTTCAAAGGATGTGAGGCTATCGGTCGCGATGAGGTGGGGAACTAAGTCTTTCTCTGTGCTTTCCACACGGGATTCAGATATCCTTTCGTCCTGGGAGATGCAAGACGAGCCTGCATTGAAGTCACTGCAGGGATATCCGGCCTTATTTCGAGTCAGGGCATCGCGGTGTCCATTCCACTTGAGGCCGCAAACTCAGGGTCCCTCTCACATACCTAGCGCTGAGAGAAGCCTCCTCTTGAGATGCTTGTGGTAAGGTGGTATTCCTCTGGAGACGAATCCAGGGACTAACCTATCCTTTCTAGTTGATTTTTGGTCCACAGAGTTCTTTCGTCTTGCTACAGTGACCTCAGGATCCCTCTATCCTTGAAACAGTGTTCTTGGGGTTTCTCTGGAGTGCCATCAAGGAAATCAAGGCTCCTTTCATGTGTGATGTGCAAGACGGAATTGCTCTGCACGCAGTACAGGGGAATCGGGCCTCATCTCTCATCGAGGGGGAAGTCTCATGGTTTTTCTCGAGTTGCGGCGGGAACCTGGGGTATATTCTCGAGTTACGACGGGGATGGCCCTTCGACCCACGTGTTTCTTCAGCCACGTCAGGACTCCTGCCTAGTTGCGAGGGACAACTCGGGATTCTCCTCGAGGCTTGGCAAGGCAATTGGGACGCCTCTCCAGCTGAGGCGGGAGACCAAGGGTCCCTTTCCACGTGCCACAGGAATCCTGGGACTCCTATCAAGTTTCACGAGGAGTCAGGCATCGTCTCCTTTGGAGGCACTGATCTCCGCGTACCTCTGGAGTTTTCAAAGGATGTGAGGCCTCCGGTCGCGATGAGGTGGAGAACTAAGTGTTTCTCTGTGGTCTCCACAGGGGATACAGACATCCTTTCATCTTGGGAGATGCAAGACGAGCCTGCATTCAAGTCACTGCAGGGATATCCAGCCTTATTTCGCGTCAGGGCATCGCGGTGTCCACTCCACTTGAGGCCGCAAACTCAGGGTCCCTCTCACATACCTAGAGCTGAGCGAAGCCTCCTCTTGAGGTGCTTGTGGTAAGGTGGTATTCCTCTGGAGTCGAAGCCAGGGACTAACCTCTCATCTCGAGTTGATTTTTGACCCACGGAGCTTTTTCGTGTTGCTACAGTGACCTCAGGATCCCTCTAGCCTTGAAACAGTGTTCTTGGGGTTTCTCTGGAGTGCCATGAAGGAAATCAAGGCTCCTTTCATGTGTGATGTGCAACACGGAATTGCTCTGCACGCAGTGCAGGGGAATCGGGCCTCATCTCGCGGCGAGGGGGAAGTCTCATGGTTTTTCTCGAGTTGCGGCGGGAACCTGGGGTATATTCTCGAGTTACGACGGGGATGGCCCTTCCACACACGTGTGTGTTCAGCCATGTCAGGACTCCTGCCTAGTTGCGAGGGACAACTCGGGATTCTCCTCGAGGCTTGGCTGGGCAATTGGGACGCCTCTCCAGCTGAGACGGGAGACCAAGGGTCCCTTTCCACGTGCCACAGGAATCCTGGGTCTCCTATCAAGTTTCACGAGGAGTCAGGCATCGTCTCCTTTGGAGGCACTGATCTCCGCATACCTCTGGAGTTTTCAAAGGATTTGAGGCCTCCTGTCGCGATGAGGTGGGGAACTAGGTCTTTCTCTGTGGTCTCCACAGGGGATTCAGACACCCTTTCGTCTTGGGAGATGCAAGACGAGCCTGCATTCCAGTCACGGCAGGGATATCCGGCCTTATTTCGAGTCAGGGCATCGCGGTGTCCATTCCACTTGAGGCCGCAAACTCAGGGTCCCTCTCACATACCTAGAGCTGAGAGAAGCCTCCTCTTGAGGTGCTTGTGGTAAGGTGGTATTCCTCTGGAGTCGAAGCCAGGGACTAACCTCTCATCTCGAGTTGATTTTTGGTCCACGGAGCTCTTTCGTGTTGCTACAGTGACCTCAGGATCCCTCTAGCCTTGAAACAGTGTTCTTGGGGTTTCTCTGGAGTGCCATGAAGGAAATCAAGGCTCCTTTCATGTGTGATGTGCAACACAGAATTGCTCTGCACGCAGTGCAGGGGAATCGGGCCTCATCTCGCGGCGAGGGGGAAGTCTCATGGTTTTTCTCGAGTTGCGGCGGGAACCTGGGGTATATTCTCGAGTTATGACGGGGATGGCCCTTCCACACACGTGTTTGTTCAGCCACCTCAGGACTCTTGCCTAGTTGCGAGACACAACTCGGGATTCTCCTCGAGGCTTGGCAAGGCAATTGGGACGCCTCTCCAGCTGAGGCGGGAGACCAAGTGTCCCTTTCCACGTGCCACAGGAATCCTGGGACTCCTATCAAGTTTCACGAGGAGTCAGGCATCGTCTCCTTTGGAGGCACTGATCTCCGCATACCTCTGGAGTTTTCAGAGGATGTGAGGCCTCCGGTCGCGATGAGGTGGGGAACTAGGTGTTTCTCTGTGGTCTCCACAGGGGATTCAGACATCCTTTCTTCTTGGGAGATGCAAGACGAGCCTGCATTCCAGTCACTGCAGGGATATCCAGCTTTATTTCGCGTCAGGGCATCGCGGTGTCCACTCCACTTGAGGCCGCAAACTCAGGGTCCCTCTCACATACCTAGAGCTGAGAGAAGCCTCCTCTTGAGGTGCTTGTGGTAAGGTGGTATTCCTCTGGAGTCGAAGCCAGGGACTAACCTCTCATCTCGAGTTGATTTTTGGCCCACGGAGCTCTTTCGTGTTGCTACAGTGACCTCAGGATCCCTCTAGCCTTGAAACAGTGTTCTTGGGGTTTCTCTGTAGTGCCATCAAGGAAATCAAGGCTCCTTTCACGTGTGATGTGCAACACGGAATTGCTCTGCACGCAGTGCAGGGGAATCGGGCCTCATCTCGCGGCGAGGGGGAAGTCTCATGGTTTTTCTCGAGTTGCGGCGGGAACCTGGGGTATATTCTCCAGTTACGACGGGGATGGCCCTTCCACACACGTGTTTGTTCAGCCACGTCAGGACTCTTGCCTAGTTGCGAGACACAACTCGGGATTCTCCTCGAGGCTTGGCAAGGCAATTGGGACGCCTCTCCAGCTGAGGCGGGAGACCAAGGGTCCCTTTCCACGTGCCACAGGAATCCTGGTTCTCCTATCAAGTTTCACGAGGAGTCAGGCATCGTCTCCTTTGGAGGCACTGATCTCCGCGTACCTCTGGAGTTTTCAAAGGATGTGAGGCCTCCGGTCGCGATGAGGTGGGGAACTAGGTCTTTCTCTGTGGTCTCCACAGGGGATTCAGACACCCTTTCGTCTTGGGAGATGCAAGACGAGCCTGCATTCCAGTCACTGCAGGGATATCCGGCCTTATTTCGAGTCAGGGTATCGCGGTGTCCATTCCACTTGAGGCCGCAAACTCAGGGTCCCTCTCACATACCTAGAGCTGAGAGAAGCCTCCTCTTGAGGTGCTTGTGGTAAGGTGGTATTCCTCTGGAGTCGAAGCCAGGGACTAACCTCTCATCTCGAGTTGATTTTTGGCCCACGAAGCTCTTTCGTGTTGCTACAGTGACCTCAGGATCCCTCTAGACTTGAAACAGTGTTCTTGGGGTTTCTCTGGAGTGCCATGAAGGAAATCAAGGCTCCTTTCATGTGTGATGTGCAACACAGAATTGCTCTGCACGCAGTGTAGGGGAATCGGGCCTCATCTCGCGGCGAGAGGGAAGTCTCTTGGTTTTTCTCGAGTTGCGGCGGGAACCTGGGGTATATTCTCGAGTTACGACGGGGATGGCCCTTCCACACACTTGTTTGTTCAGCCACGTCAGGACTCTTGCCTAGTTGCGAGACACAACTCGGGATTCTCCTCGAGGCTTGGCAAGGCAATTGGGACGCCTCTCCAGCTGAGGCGGGAGACCAAGGGTCCCTTTCCACGTGCCACAGGAATCCTGGGACTCCTATCAAGTTTCACAAGGAGTCAGGCATCGTCTCCTTTGGAGGCACTGATCTCCGCGTACCTCTGGAGTTTTCAAAGGATGTGAGGCCTCCGGTCGCGATGAGGTGGGGAACTAGGTGTTTCTCTGTGGTCTCCACAGGGGATACAGACATCCTTTCATCTTGGGAGATGCAAGGCGAGCCTGCATTCAAGTCACTGCAGGGATATCCAGGCTTATCTCGCGTCAGGGCATCGCGGTGTCCATTCCACTTGAGGCCGCAAACTCAGGGTCCCTCTCACATACCTAGAGCTGAGAGAAGCCTCCTCTTGAGGTGCTTGTGGTAAGGTGGTATTCCTCTGGAGTCGAAGCCAGGGACTAACCTCTCACCTCGAGTTGATTTTTGGCCCACAGAGCTCTTTCGTGTTGCTACAGTGACCTCAGGATCCCTCTAGCCTTGAAACAGTGTTCTTGGGGTTTCTCTGGAGTGCCATGAAGGAAATCAAGGCTCCTTTCATGTGTGATGTGCAACACGGAATTGCTCTGCACGCAGTGCAGGGGAATCGGGCCTTATCTCGCGGCGAGGGGGAAGTCTCATGGTTTTTCTCGAGTTGCGGCGGGAACCTGGGGTATATTCTCGAGTTACGACTGGGATGGCCCTTCCACCCACGTGTTTCTTCAGCGACGTCAGGACTCCTGCCTAGTTGCGAGGGACAACTCTGGATTCTCCTCGAGGCTTGGCAGGGCAACTGGGACGCCTCTCCAGCTGAGGCGGGAGACCAAGTGTCCCTTTCCAAGTGCCACAGGAATCCTGGGACTCCTATCAAGTTTCACGAGGAGTCAGGCATCGTCTCCTTTGGAGGCACTGATCTCCACGTACCTCTGGAGTTTTCAAAGGATGTGAGGCTATCGGTCGCGATGAGGTGGGGAACTAAGTCTTTCTCTGTGCTTTCCACACGGGATTCAGATATCCTTTCGTCCTGGGAGATGCAAGACGAGCCTGCATTGAAGTCACTGCAGGGATATCCGGCCTTATTTCGAGTCAGGGCATCGCGGTGTCCATTCCACTTGAGGCCGCAAACTCAGGGTCCCTCTCACATACCTAGAGCTGAGAGAAGCCTCCTCTTGAGATGCTTGTGGTAAGGTGGTATTCCTCTGGAGACGAATCCAGGGACTAACCTATCTTTTCTAGTTGATTTTTGGTCCACAGAGTTCTTTCGTCTTGCTACAGTGACCTCAGGATCCCTCTATCCTTGAAACAGTGTTCTTGGGGTTTCTCTGGAGTGCCATCAAGGAAATCAAGGCTCCTTTCATGTGTGATGTGCAAGACGGAATTGCTCTGCACGCAGTACAGGGGAATCGGGCCTCATCTCTCATCGAGGGGGAAGTCTCATGGTTTTTCTCGAGTTGCGGCGGGAACCTGGGGTATATTCTCGAGTTACGACGGGGATGGCCCTTCGACCCACGTGTTTCTTCAGCCACGTCAGGACTCCTGCCTAGTTGCGAGGGACAACTCGGGATTCTCCTCGAGGCTTGGCAAGGCAATTGGGACGCCTCTCCAGCTGAGGCGGGAGACCAAGGGTCCCTTTCCACGTGCCACAGGAATCCTGGGACTCCTATCAAGTTTCACGAGGAGTCAGGCATCGTCTCCTTTGGAGGCACTGATCTCCGCGTACCTCTGGAGTTTTCAAAGGATGTGAGGCCTCCGGTCGCGATGAGGTGGAGAACTAAGTGTTTCTCTGTGGTCTCCACAGGGGATACAGACATCCTTTCATCTTGGGAGATGCAAGACGAGCCTGCATTCAAGTCACTGCAGGGATATCCAGCCTTATTTCGCGTCAGGGCATCGCGGTGTCCACTCCACTTGAGGCCGCAAACTCAGGGTCCCTCTCACATACCTAGAGCTGAGCGAAGCCTCCTCTTGAGGTGCTTGTGGTAAGGTGGTATTCCTCTGGAGTCGAAGCCAGGGACTAACCTCTCATCTCGAGTTGATTTTTGACCCACGGAGCTTTTTCGTGTTGCTACAGTGACCTCAGGATCCCTCTAGCCTTGAAACAGTGTTCTTGGGGTTTCTCTGGAGTGCCATGAAGGAAATCAAGGCTCCTTTCATGTGTGATGTGCAACACGGAATTGCTCTGCACGCAGTGCAGGGGAATCGGGCCTCATCTCGCGGCGAGGGGGAAGTCTCATGGTTTTTCTCGAGTTGCGGCGGGAACCTGGGGTATATTCTCGAGTTACGACGGGGATGGCCCTTCCACACACGTGTGTGTTCAGCCACGTCAGGACTCCTGCCTAGTTGCGAGGGACAACTCGGGATTCTCCTCGAGGCTTGGCTGGGCAATTGGGACGCCTCTCCAGCTGAGACGGGAGACCAAGGGTCCCTTTCCACGTGCCACAGGAATCCTGGGTCTCCTATCAAGTTTCACGAGGAGTCAGGCATCGTCTCCTTTGGAGGCACTGATCTCCGCATACCTCTGGAGTTTTCAAAGGATTTGAGGCCTCCTGTCGCGATGAGGTGGGGAACTAGGTCTTTCTCTGTGGTCTCCACAGGGGATTCAGACACCCTTTCGTCTTGGGAGATGCAAGACGAGCCTGCATTCCAGTCACGGCAGGGATATCCGGCCTTATTTCGAGTCAGGGCATCGCGGTGTCCATTCCACTTGAGGCCGCAAACTCAGGGTCCCTCTCACATACCTAGAGCTGAGAGAAGCCTCCTCTTGAGGTGCTTGTGGTAAGGTGGTATTCCTCTGGAGTCGAAGCCAGGGACTAACCTCTCATCTCGAGTTGATTTTTGGTCCACGGAGCTCTTTCGTGTTGCTACAGTGACCTCAGGATCCCTCTAGCCTTGAAACAGTGTTCTTGGGGTTTCTCTGGAGTGCCATGAAGGAAATCAAGGCTCCTTTCATGTGTGATGTGCAACACGGAATTGCTCTGCACGCAGTGCAGGGGAATCGGGCCTCATCTCGCGGCGAGGGGGAAGTCTCATGGTTTTTCTCGAGTTGCGGCGGGAACCTGGGGTATATTCTCGAGTTACGACGGGGATGGCCCTTCCACACACGTGTTTGTTCAGCCACCTCAGGACTCTTGCCTAGTTGCGAGACACAACTCGGGATTCTCCTCGAGGCTTGGCAAGGCAATTGGGACGCCTCTCTAGCTGAGGCGGGAGACCAAGTGTCCCTTTCCACGTGCCACAGGAATCCTGGGACTCCTATCAAGTTTCACGAGGAGTCAGGCATCGTCTCCTTTGGAGGCACTGATCTCCGCGTACCTCTGGAATTTTCAGAGGATGTGAGGCCTCCGGTCGCGATGAGGTGGGGAACTAGGTGTTTCTCTGTGGTCTCCACAGGGGATTCAGACATCCTTTCTTCTTGGGAGATGCAAGACGAGCCTGCATTCCAGTCACTGCAGGGATATCCAGCTTTATTTCGCGTCAGGGCATCGCGGTGTCCACTCCACTTGAGGCCGCAAACTCAGGGTCCCTCTCACATACCTAGAGCTGAGAGAAGCCTCCTCTTGAGGTGCTTGTGGTAAGGTGGTATTCCTCTGGAGTGGAAGCCAGGGACTAACCTCTCATCTCGAGTTGATTTTTGGCCCACGGAGCTCTTTCGTGTTGCTACAGTGACCTCAGGATCCCTCTAGCCTTGAAACAGTGTTCTTGGGGTTTCTCTGTAGTGCCATCAAGGAAATCAAGGCTCCTTTCACGTGTGATGTGCAACACGGAATTGCTCTGCACGCAGTGCAGGGGAATCGGGCCTCATCTCGCGGCGAGGGGGAAGTCTCATGGTTTTTCTCGAGTTGCGGCGGGAACCTGGGGTATATTCTCCAGTTACGACGGGGATGGCCCTTCCACACACGTGTTTGTTCAGCCACGTCAGGACTCTTGCCTAGTTGCGAGACACAACTCGGGATTCTCCTCGAGGCTTGGCAAGGCAATTGGGACGCCTCTCCAGCTGAGGCGGGAGACCAAGGGTCCCTTTCCACGTGCCACAGGAATCCTGGGTCTCCTATCAAGTTTCACGAGGAGTCAGGCATCGTCTCCTTTGGAGGCACTGATCTCCGCGTACCTCTGGAGTTTTCAAAGGATGTGAGGCCTCCTGTCGCGATGAGGTGGGGAACTAGGTCTTTCTCTGTGGTCTCCACAGGGGATTCAGACACCCTTTCGTCTTGGGAGATGCAAGACGAGCCTGCATTCCAGTCACTGCAGGGATATCCGGCCTTATTTCGAGTCAGGGTATCGCGGTGTCCATTCCACTTGAGGCCGCAAACTCAGGGTCCCTCTCACATACCTAGAGCTGAGAGAAGCCTCCTCTTGAGGTGCTTGTGGTAAGGTGGTATTCCTCTGGAGTCGAAGCCAGGGACTAACCTCTCATCTCGAGTTGATTTTTGGCCCACGAAGCTCTTTCGTGTTGCTACAGTGACCTCAGGATCCCTCTAGACTTGAAACAGTGTTCTTGGGGTTTCTCTGAAGTGCCATGAAGGAAATCAAGGCTCCTTTCATGTGTGATGTGCAACACAGAATTGCTCTGCACGCAGTGTAGGGGAATCGGGCCTCATCTCGCGGCGAGAGGGAAGTCTCTTGGTTTTTCTCGAGTTGCGGCGGGAACCTGGGGTATATTCTCGAGTTACGACGGGGATGGCCCTTCCACACACGTGTTTGTTCAGCCACGTAAGGACTCTTGCCTAGTTGCGAGACACAACTCGGGATTCTCCTCGAGGCTTGGCAAGGCAATTGGGACGCCTCTCCAGCTGAGGCGGGAGACCAAGTGTCCCTTTCCACGTGCCACAGGAATCCTGGGACTCCTATCAAGTTTCACGAGGAGTCAGGCATCGTCTCCTTTGGAGGCACTGATCTCCGCATACCTCTGGAGTTTTCAGAGGATGTGAGGCCTCCGGTCGCGATGAGGTGGGGAACTAGGTGTTTCTCTGTGGTCTCCACAGGGGATTCAGACATCCTTTCTTCTTGGGAGATGCAAGACGAGCCTGCATTCCAGTCACTGCAGGGATATCCAGCTTTATTTCGCGTCAGGGCATCGCGGTGTCCACTCCACTTGAGGCCGCAAACTCAGGGTCCCTCTCACATACCTAGAGCTGAGAGAAGCCTCCTCTTGAGGTGCTTGTGGTAAGGTGGTATTCCTCTGGAGTCGAAGCCAGGGACTAACCTCTCATCTCGAGTTGATTTTTGGCCCACGGAGCTCTTTCGTGTTGCTACAGTGACCTCAGGATCCCTCTAGCCTTGAAACAGTGTTCTTGGGGTTTCTCTGTAGTGCCATCAAGGAAATCAAGGCTCCTTTCACGTGTGATGTGCAACACGGAATTGCTCTGCACGCAGTGCAGGGGAATCGGGCCTCATCTCGCGGCGAGGGGGAAGTCTCATGGTTTTTCTCGAGTTGCGGCGGGAACCTGGGGTATATTCTCCAGTTACGACGGGGATGGCCCTTCCACACACGTGTTTGTTCAGCCACGTCAGGACTCTTGCCTAGTTGCGAGACACAACTCGGGATTCTCCTCGAGGCTTGGCAAGGCAATTGGGACGCCTCTCCAGCTGAGGCGGGAGACCAAGGGTCCCTTTCCACGTGCCACAGGAATCCTGGGTCTCCTATCAAGTTTCACGAGGAGTCAGGCATCGTCTCCTTTGGAGGCACTGATCTCCGCGTACCTCTGGAGTTTTCAAAGGATGTGAGGCCTCCGGTCGCGATGAGGTGGGGAACTAGGTCTTTCTCTGTGGTCTCCACAGGGGATTCAGACACCCTTTCGTCTTGGGAGATGCAAGACGAGCCTGCATTCCAGTCACTGCAGGGATATCCGGCCTTATTTCGAGTCAGGGTATCGCGGTGTCCATTCCACTTGAGGCCGCAAACTCAGGGTCCCTCTCACATACCTAGAGCTGAGAGAAGCCTCCTCTTGAGGTGCTTGTGGTAAGGTGGTATTCCTCTGGAGTCGAAGCCAGGGACTAACCTCTCATCTCGAGTTGATTTTTGGCCCACGAAGCTCTTTTGTGTTGCTACAGTGACCTCAGGATCCCTCTAGACTTGAAACAGTGTTCTTGGGGTTTCTCTGAAGTGCCATGAAGGAAATCAAGGCTCCTTTCATGTGTGATGTGCAACACAGAATTGCTCTGCACGCAGTGTAGGGGAATCGGGCCTCATCTCGCGGCGAGAGGGAAGTCTCTTGGTTTTTCTCGAGTTGCGGCGGGAACCTGGGGTATATTCTCGAGTTACGACGGGGATGGCCCTTCCACA
Source organism: Cervus elaphus (assembly GCF_910594005.1). Taxonomy (NCBI): domain Eukaryota; kingdom Metazoa; phylum Chordata; class Mammalia; order Artiodactyla; family Cervidae; genus Cervus; species Cervus elaphus. Next base: position 5,434,736 of record NW_025316779.1, read on the forward strand.
CACGTGTTTGTTCAGCCACGTCAGGACTCTTGCCTAGTTGCGAGACACAACTCGGGATTCTCCTCGAGGCTTGGCAAGGCAATTGGGACGCCTCTCCAGCTGAGGCGGGAGACCAAGGGTCCCTTTCCACGTGCCACAGGAATCCTGGGACTCCTATCAAGTTTCACAAGGAGTCAGGCATCGTCTCCTTTGGAGGCACTGATCTCCGCATACCTCTGGAGTTTTCAAGGGATGTGAGGCCTCCGGTCGCGATGAGGTGGGGAACTAGGTCTTTCTCTGTGGTCTCCACAGGGGATTCAGTCACCCTTTCGTCTTGGGAGATGCAAGACGAGCCTGCATTCCAGTCACTGCAGGGATATCCGGCCTTATTTCGAGTCAGGGCATCGCGGTGTCCACTCCACTTGAGGCCGCAAACTCAGGGTCCCTCTCACATACCTAGAGCTGAGAGAAGCCTCCTCTTGAGATGCTTGTGGTAAGGTGGTATTCCTCTGGAGACGAATCCAGGGACTAACCTATCTTTTCTAGTTGATTTTTGGTCCACAGAGTTCTTTCGTCTTGCTACAGTGACCTCAGGATCCCTCTATCCTTGAAACAGTGTTCTTGGGGTTTCTCTGGAGTGCCATCAAGGAAATCAAGGCTCCTTTCATGTGTGATGTGCAAGACGGAATTGCTCTGCACGCAGTACAGGGGAATCGGGCCTCATCTCTCATCGAGGGGGAAGTCTCATGGTTTTTCTCGAGTTGCGGCGGGAACCTGGGGTATATTCTCGAGTTACGACGGGGATGGCCCTTCGACCCACGTGTTTCTTCAGCCACGTCAGGACTCCTGCCTAGTTGCGAGGGACAACTCGGGATTCTCCTCGAGGCTTGGCAAGGCAATTGGGACGCCTCTCCAGCTGAGGCGGGAGACCAAGGGTCCCTTTCCACGTGCCACAGGAATCCTGGGACTCCTATCAAGTTTCACGAGGAGTCAGGCATCGTCTCCTTTGGAGGCACTGATCTCCGCGTACCTCTGGAGTTTTCAAAGGATGTGAGGCCTCCGGTCGCGATGAGGTGGAGAACTAAGTGTTTCTCTGTGGTCTCCACAGGGGATACAGACATCCTTTCATCTTGGGAGATGCAAGACGAGCCTGCATTCAAGTCACTGCAGGGATATCCAGCCTTATTTCGCGTCAGGGCATCGCGGTGTCCACTCCACTTGAGGCCGCAAACTCAGGGTCCCTCTCACATACCTAGAGCTGAGCGAAGCCTCCTCTTGAGGTGCTTGTGGTAAGGTGGTATTCCTCTGGAGTCGAAGCCAGGGACTAACCTCTCATCTCGAGTTGATTTTTGACCCACGGAGCTTTTTCGTGTTGCTACAGTGACCTCAGGATCCCTCTAGCCTTGAAACAGTGTTCTTGGGGTTTCTCTGGAGTGCCATGAAGGAAATCAAGGCTCCTTTCATGTGTGATGTGCAACACGGAATTGCTCCGCACGCAGTGCAGGGGAATCGGGCCTCATCTCGCGGCGAGGGGGAAGTCTCATGGTTTTTCTCGAGTTGCGGCGGGAACCTGGGGTATATTCTCGAGTTACGACGGGGATGGCCCTTCCACACACGTGTGTGTTCAGCCACGTCAGGACTCCTGCCTAGTTGCGAGGGACAACTCGGGATTCTCCTCGAGGCTTGGCTGGGCAATTGGGACGCCTCTCCAGCTGAGACGGGAGACCAAGGGTCCCTTTCCACGTGCCACAGGAATCCTGGGTCTCCTATCAAGTTTCACGAGGAGTCAGGCATCGTCTCCTTTGGAGGCACTGATCTCCGCATACCTCTGGAGTTTTCAAAGGATTTGAGGCCTCCTGTCGCGATGAGGTGGGGAACTAGGTCTTTCTCTGTGGTCTCCACAGGGGATTCAGACACCCTTTCGTCTTGGGAGATGCAAGACGAGCCTGCATTCCAGTCACGGCAGGGATATCCGGCCTTATTTCGAGTCAGGGCATCGCGGTGTCCATTCCACTTGAGGCCGCAAACTCAGGGTCCCTCTCACATACCTAGAGCTGAGAGAAGCCTCCTCTTGAGGTGCTTGTGGTAAGGTGGTATTCCTCTGGAGTCGAAGCCAGGGACTAACCTCTCATCTCGAGTTGATTTTTGGTCCACGGAGCTCTTTCGTGTTGCTACAGTGACCTCAGGATCCCTCTAGCCTTGAAACAGTGTTCTTGGGGTTTCTCTGGAGTGCCATGAAGGAAATCAAGGCTCCTTTCATGTGTGATGTGCAACACGGAATTGCTCTGCACGCAGTGCAGGGGAATCGGGCCTCATCTCGCGGCGAGGGGGAAGTCTCGTGGTTTTTCTCGAGTTGCGGCGGGAACCTGGGGTATATTCTCGAGTTATGACGGGGATGGCCCTTCCACACACGTGTTTGTTCAGCCACCTCAGGACTCTTGCCTAGTTGCGAGACACAACTCGGGATTCTCCTCGAGGCTTGGCAAGGCAATTGGGACGCCTCTCCAGCTGAGGCGGGAGACCAAGTGTCCCTTTCCACGTGCCACAGGAATCCTGGGACTCCTATCAAGTTTCACGAGGAGTCAGGCATCGTCTCCTTTGGAGGCACTGATCTCCGCATACCTCTGGAGTTTTCAGAGGATGTGAGGCCTCCGGTCGCGATGAGGTGGGGAACTAGGTGTTTCTCTGTGGTCTCCACAGGGGATTCAGACATCCTTTCTTCTTGGGAGATGCAAGACGAGCCTGCATTCCAGTCACTGCAGGGATATCCAGCTTTATTTCGCGTCAGGGCATCGCGGTGTCCACTCCACTTGAGGCCGCAAACTCAGGGTCCCTCTCACATACCTAGAGCTGAGAGAAGCCTCCTCTTGAGGTGCTTGTGGTAAGGTGGTATTCCTCTGGAGTCGAAGCCAGGGACTAACCTCTCATCTCGAGTTGATTTTTGGCCCACGGAGCTCTTTCGTGTTGCTACAGTGACCTCAGGATCCCTCTAGCCTTGAAACAGTGTTCTTGGGGTTTCTCTGTAGTGCCATCAAGGAAATCAAGGCTCCTTTCACGTGTGATGTGCAACACGGAATTACTCTGCACGCAGTGCAGGGGAATCGGGCCTCATCTCGCGGCGAGGGGGAAGTCTCATGGTTTTTCTCGAGTTGCGGCGGGAACCTGGGGTATATTCTCCAGTTACGACGGGGATGGCCCTTCCACACACGTGTTTGTTCAGCCACGTCAGGACTCTTGCCTAGTTGCGAGACACAACTCGGGATTCTCCTCGAGGCTTGGCAAGGCAATTGGGACGCCTCTCCAGCTGAGGCGGGAGACCAAGGGTCCCTTTCCACGTGCCACAGGAATCCTGGGTCTCCTATCAAGTTTCACGAGGAGTCAGGCATCGTCTCCTTTGGAGGCACTGATCTCCGCGTACCTCTGGAGTTTTCAAAGGATGTGAGGCCTCCTGTCGCGATGAGGTGGGGAACTAGGTCTTTCTCTGTGGTCTCCACAGGGGATTCAGACACCCTTTCGTCTTGGGAGATGCAAGACGAGCCTGCATTCCAGTCACTGCAGGGATATCCGGCCTTATTTCGAGTCAGGGTATCGCGGTGTCCATTCCACTTGAGGCCGCAAACTCAGGGTCCCTCTCACATACCTAGAGCTGAGAGAAGCCTCCTCTTGAGGTGCTTGTGGTAAGGTGGTATTCCTCTGGAGTCGAAGCCAGGGACTAACCTCTCATCTCGAGTTGATTTTTGGCCCACGAAGCTCTTTCGTGTTGCTACAGTGACCTCAGGATCCCTCTAGACTTGAAACAGTGTTCTTGGGGTTTCTCTGAAGTGCCATGAAGGAAATCAAGGCTCCTTTCATGTGTGATGTGCAACACAGAATTGCTCTGCACGCAGTGTAGGGGAATCGGGCCTCATCTCGCGGCGAGAGGGAAGTCTCTTGGTTTTTCTCGAGTTGCGGCGGGAACCTGGGGTATATTCTCGAGTTACGACGGGGATGGCCCTTCCACACACGTGTTTGTTCAGCCACGTGAGGACTCTTGCCTAGTTGCGAGACACAACTCGGGATTCTCCTCGAGGCTTGGCAAGGCAATTGGGACGCCTCTCCAGCTGAGGCGGGAGACCAAGGGTCCCTTTCCACGTGCCACAGGAATCCTGGGACTCCTATCAAGTTTCACAAGGAGTCAGGCATCGTCTCCTTTGGAGGCACTGATCTCCGCATACCTCTGGAGTTTTCAAGGGATGTGAGGCCTCCGGTCGCGATGAGGTGGGGAACTAGGTCTTTCTCTGTGGTCTCCACAGGGGATTCAGTCACCCTTTCGTCTTGGGAGATGCAAGACGAGCCTGCATTCCAGTCACTGCAGGGATATCCGGCCTTATTTCGAGTCAGGGCATCGCGGTGTCCACTCCACTTGAGGCCGCAAACTCAGGGTCCCTCTCACATACCTAGAGCTGAGAGAAGCCTCCTCTTGAGGTGCTTGTGGTAAGGTGGTATTCCTCTGGAGTCGAAGCCAGGGACTAACCTCTCATCTCGAGTTGATTTTTGGTCCTCGGAGCTCTTTCGTGTTGCTACAGTGACCTCAGGATCCCTCTAGCCTTGAAACAGTGTTCTTGGGGTTTCTCTGGAGTGCCATCAAGGAAATCAAGGCTCCTTTCATGTGTGATGTGCAACACAGAATTGCTCTGCACGCAGTGCAGGGGAATCGGGCCTCATCTCGCAGCGAGGGGGAAGTCTCATGGTTTTTCTCGAGTTGCGGCGGGAACCTGGGGTATATTCTCGAGTTACGACGGGGATGGCCCTTCCACACACGTGTTTGTTCAGCCACGTCAGGACTCTTGCCTAGTTGCGAGACACAACTCGGGATTCTCCTCGAGGCTTGGCAAGGCAATTGGGACGCCTCTCAAGCTGAGGCGGGAGACCAAGGGTCCCTTTCCACGTGCCACAGGAATCCTGGGACTCCTATCAAGTTTCACGAGGAGTCAGGCATCGTCTCCTTTGGAGGCACTGATCTCCGCGTACCTCTGGAGTTTTCAAAGGATGTGAGGCCTCAGGTCGTGATGAGGTGTGGAACTAGGTGTTTCTCTGTGGTCTCCACAGGGGATTCAGACATCCTTTCATCTTGGGAGATGCAAGACGAGCCTGCATTCAAGTCACTGCAGGGATATCCAGCCTTATTTCGCGTCAGGGCATCGCGGTGTCCATTCCACTTGAGGCCGCAAACTCAGGGTCCCTCTCACATACCTAGAGCTGAGAGAAGCCTCCTCTTGAGGTGCTTGTGGTAAGGTGGTATTCCTCTGGAGTCGAAGCCAGGGACTAACCTCTCATCTCGAGTTGATTTTTGGCCCACGGAGCTCTTTCGTGTTGCTACAGTGACCTCAGGATCCCTCTAGCCTTGAAACAGTGTTCTTGGGGTTTCTCTGTAGTGCCATCAAGGAAATCAAGGCTCCTTTCATGTGTGATGTGCAACACGGAATTGCTCTGCACGCAGTGCAGGGGAATCGGGCCTCATCTCGCGGCGAGGGGGAAGTCTCATGGTTTTTCTCGAGTTGCGGCGGGAACCTGGGGTATATTCTCGAGTTACGACGGGGATGGCCCTTCCACACACGTGTTTGTTCAGCCACGTCAGGACTCTTGCCTAGTTGCGAGACACAACTCGGGATTCTCCTCGAGGCTTGGCAAGGCAATTGGGACGCCTCTCCAGCTGAGGCGGGAGACCAAATGTCCCTTTCCACGTGCCACAGGAATCCTGGGACTCCTATCAAGTTTCACGAGGAGTCAGGCATCGTCTCCTTTGGAGGCACTGATCTCCGCGTACCTCTGGAGTTTTCAAAGGATGTGAGGCCTCCGGTCGCGATGAGGTGGGGAACTAGGTGTTTCTCTGTGGTCTCCACAGGGGATACAGACATCCTTTCATCTTGGGAGATGCAAGGCGAGCCTGCATTCAAGTCACTGCAGGGATATCCAGGCTTATCTCGCGTCAGGGCATCGCGGTGTCCATTCCACTTGAGGCCGCAAACTCAGGGTCCCTCTCACATACCTAGAGCTGAGAGAAGCCTCCTCTTGAGGTGCTTGTGGTAAGGTGGTATTCCTCTGGAGTCGAAGCCAGGGACTAACCTCTCACCTCGAGTTGATTTTTGGCCCACAGAGCTCTTTCGTGTTGCTACAGTGACCTCAGGATCCCTCTAGCCTTGAAACAGTGTTCTTGGGGTTTCTCTGGAGTGCCATGAAGGAAATCAAGGCTCCTTTCATGTGTGATGTGCAACACGGAATTGCTCTGCACGCAGTGCAGGGGAATCGGGCCTTATCTCGCGGCGAGGGGGAAGTCTCATGGTTTTTCTCGAGTTGCGGCGGGAACCTGGGGTATATTCTCGAGTTACGACTGGGATGGCCCTTCCACCCACGTGTTTCTTCAGCGACGTCAGGACTCCTGCCTAGTTGCGAGGGACAACTCTGGATTCTCCTCGAGGCTTGGCAGGGCAACTGGGACGCCTCTCCAGCTGAGGCGGGAGACCAAGTGTCCCTTTCCAAGTGCCACAGGAATCCTGGGACTCCTATCAAGTTTCACGAGGAGTCAGGCATCGTCTCCTTTGGAGGCACTGATCTCCGCGTACCTCTGGAGTTTTCAAAGGATGTGAGGCTATCGGTCGCGATGAGGTGGGGAACTAAGTCTTTCTCTGTGCTTTCCACACGGGATTCAGATATCCTTTCGTCCTGGGAGATGCAAGACGAGCCTGCATTGAAGTCACTGCAGGGATATCCGGCCTTATTTCGAGTCAGGGCATCGCGGTGTCCATTCCACTTGAGGCCGCAAACTCAGGGTCCCTCTCACATACCTAGAGCTGAGAGAAGCCTCCTCTTGAGATGCTTGTGGTAAGGTGGTATTCCTCTGGAGACGAATCCAGGGACTAACCTATCTTTTCTAGTTGATTTTTGGTCCACAGAGTTCTTTCGTCTTGCTACAGTGACCTCAGGATCCCTCTATCCTTGAAACAGTGTTCTTGGGGTTTCTCTGGAGTGCCATCAAGGAAATCAAGGCTCCTTTCATGTGTGATGTGCAAGACGGAATTGCTCTGCACGCAGTACAGGGGAATCGGGCCTCATCTCTCATCGAGGGGGAAGTCTCATGGTTTTTCTCGAGTTGCGGCGGGAACCTGGGGTATATTCTCGAGTTACGACGGGGATGGCCCTTCGACCCACGTGTTTCTTCAGCCACGTCAGGACTCCTGCCTAGTTGCGAGGGACAACTCGGGATTCTCCTCGAGGCTTGGCAAGGCAATTGGGACGCCTCTCCAGCTGAGGCGGGAGACCAAGGGTCCCTTTCCACGTGCCACAGGAATCCTGGGACTCCTATCAAGTTTCACGAGGAGTCAGGCATCGTCTCCTTTGGAGGCACTGATCTCCGCGTACCTCTGGAGTTTTCAAAGGATGTGAGGCCTCCGGTCGCGATGAGGTGGAGAACTAAGTGTTTCTCTGTGGTCTCCACAGGGGATACAGACATCCTTTCTTCTTGGGAGATGCAAGACGAGCCTGCATTCAAGTCACTGCAGGGATATCCAGCCTTATTTGGCGTCAGGGCATCGCGGTGTCCACTCCACTTGAGGCCGCAAACTCAGGGTCCCTCTCACATACCTAGAGCTGAGAGAAGCCTCCTCTTGAGGTGCTTGTGGTAAGGTGGTATTCCTCTGGAGTCGAAGCCAGGGACTAACCTCTCATCTCGAGTTGATTTTTGACCCACGGAGCTTTTTCGTGTTGCTACAGTGACCTCAGGATCCCTCTAGCCTTGAAACAGTGTTCTTGGGGTTTCTCTGGAGTGCCATGAAGGAAATCAAGGCTCCTTTCATGTGTGATGTGCAACACGGAATTGCTCTGCACGCAGTGCAGGGGAATCGGGCCTCATCTCGCGGCGAGGGGGAAGTCTCATGGTTTTTCTCGAGTTGCGGCGGGAACCTGGGGTATATTCTCGAGTTACGACGGGGATGGCCCTTCCACACACGTGTGTGTTCAGCCATGTCAGGACTCCTGCCTAGTTGCGAGGGACAACTCGGGATTCTCCTCGAGGCTTGGCTGGGCAATTGGGACGCCTCTCCAGCTGAGACGGGAGACCAAGGGTCCCTTTCCACGTGCCACAGGAATCCTGGGTCTCCTATCAAGTTTCACGAGGAGTCAGGCATCGTCTCCTTTGGAGGCACTGATCTCCGCATACCTCTGGAGTTTTCAAAGGATTTGAGGCCTCCTGTCGCGATGAGGTGGGGAACTAGGTCTTTCTCTGTGGTCTCCACAGGGGATTCAGACACCCTTTCGTCTTGGGAGATGCAAGACGAGCCTGCATTCCAGTCACGGCAGGGATATCCGGCCTTATTTCGAGTCAGGGCATCGCGGTGTCCATTCCACTTGAGGCCGCAAACTCAGGGTCCCTCTCACATACCTAGAGCTGAGAGAAGCCTCCTCTTGAGGTGCTTGTGGTAAGGTGGTATTCCTCTGGAGTCGAAGCCAGGGACTAACCTCTCATCTCGAGTTGATTTTTGGTCCACGGAGCTCTTTCGTGTTGCTACAGTGACCTCAGGAACCCTCTAGCCTTCAAACAGTGTTCTTGGGGTTTCTCTGGAGTGCCATCAAGGAAATCAAGGCTCCTTTCATGTGTGATGTGCAACACGGAATTGCTCTGCACGCAGTGCAGGGGAATCGGGCCTCATCTCGCGGCGAGGGGGAAGTCTCATGGTTTTTCTCGAGTTGCGGCGGGAACCTGGGGTATATTCTCGAGTTACGACGGGGATGGCCCTTCCACACACGTTTGTGTTCAGCCATGTCAGGACTCCTGCCTAGTTGCGAGGGACAACTCGGGATTCTCCTCGAGGCTTTGCAGGGCAATTGGGATGCCTCTCCAGCTGAGACGGGAGACCAAGGGTCCCTTTCCACGTGCCACAGGAATCCTGGGTCTCCTATCAAGTTTCACGAGGAGTCAGGCATCGTCTCCTTTGGAAGCACTGATCTCCGCATACCTCTGGAGTTTTCAAAGGATGTGAGGCCTCCGGTCGCGATGAGGTGGGGAACTAGGTCTTTCTCTGTTGTCTCCACAGGGGATTCAGACACCCTTTCGTCTTGGGAGATGCAAGACGAGCCTGCATTCCAGTCACTGCAGGGATATCCGGCCTTATTTCGAGTCAGGGCATTGCGGTGTCCATTCCACTTGAGGCCCCAAATTCAGGGTCCCTCTCACATACCTAGAGCTGAGAGAAGCCTCCTCTTGAGGTGCTTGTGGTAAGGTGGTATTCCTCTGGAGTCGAAGCCAGGGACTAACCTCTCATCTCGAGTTGATTTTTGGTCCACGGAGCTCTTTCGTGTTGCTACAGTGACCTCAGGATCCCTCTAGCCTTGAAACAGTGTTCTTGGGGTTTCTCTGGAGTGCCATCAAGGAAATCAAGGCTCCTTTCATGTGTGATGTGCAACACAGAATTGCTCTGCACACAGTGCAGGGGAATCGGGCCTCATCTCGCGGCGAGGGGGAAGTCTCATGGTTTTTCTCGAGTTGCGGCGGGAACCTGGGGTATATTCTCGAGTTACGACGGTGATGGCCCTTCCACACACGTGTTTGTTCAGCCACGTCAGGACTCTTGCCTAGTTGCGAGACACAACTCGGCATTCTCCTCAAGGCTTGGCAAGGCAATTGGGACGCCTCTCCAGCTGAGGCGGGAGACCAAGTGTCCCTTTCCACGTGCCACAGGAATCCTGGGACTCCTATCAAGTTTCACGAGGAGTCAGGCATCGTCTCCTTTGGAGGCACTGATTTCCGCGTACCTCTGGAGTTTTCAAAGGATGTGAGGCCTCCGGTCGCGATGAGGTGGGGAACTAGGTCTTTCTCTGTGGTCTCCACAGGGGATTCAGACATCCTTTCATCTTGGGAGATGCAAGACGAGCCTGCATTCAAGTAACTGCAGGGATATCCAGCCTTATTTCGCGTCAGGGCATCGCGGTGTCCATTCCACTTGAGGCCGCAAACTCAGGGTCCCTCTCACATACCTAGAGCTGAGAGAAGCCTCCTCTTGAGGTGCTTGTGGTAAGGTGGTATTCCTCTGGAGTCGAAGCCAGGGACTAACCTCTCATCTCGAGTTGATTTTTGGCCCACGGAGCTCTTTCGTGTTGCTACAGTGACCTCAGGATCCCTCTAGCCTTGAAACAGTGTTCTTGGGGTTTCTCTGGAGTGCCATCAAGGAAATCAAGGCTCCTTTCATGTGTGATGTGCAACACGGAATTGCTCTGCACGCAGTGCAGGGGAATCGGGCCTCATCTCGCGGCGAGGGGTAAGTCTCATGGTTTTTCTCGAGTTGCGGCGGGAACCTGGGGTATATTCTCGAGTTACGACGGGGATGGCCCTTCCACCCACGTGTTTGTTCAGCCATGTCAGGACTCCTGCCTAGTTGCGAGGGACAACTCGGGATTCTCCTCTAGGCTTGGCAGGGCAATTGGGACGCCTCTCCAGCTGAGACGGGAGACCAAGGGTCCCTTTCCACGTGCCACAGGAATCCTGGGTCTCCTATCAAGTTTCACGAGGAGTCAGGCATCGTCTCCTTTGGAGGCACTGATCTCCGCATACCTCTGGAGTTTTCAAAGGATTTGAGGCCTCCTGTCGCGATGAGGTGGGGAACTAGGTCTTTCTCTGTGGTCTCCACAGGGGATTCAGACACCCTTTCGTCTTGGGAGATGCAAGACGAGCCTGCATTCAAGTCACTGCAGGGATATCCAGCCTTATTTCGCGTCAGGGCGTCGCGGTGTCCATTCCACTTGAGGCCGCAAACTCAGGGTCCCTCTCACATACCTAGAGCTGAGAGAAGCCTCCTCTTGAGGTGCTTGTGGTAAGGTGGTATTCCTCAGGAGTCGAAGCCAGGGACTAACCTCTCATCTCGAGTTGATTTTTGGCCCACGGAGCTCTTTCGTGTTGCTACAGTGACCTCAGGATCCCTCTAGCCTTGAAACAGTGTTCTTGGGGTTTCTCTGGAGTGCCATCAAGGAAATCAAGGCTCCTTTCATGTGTGATGTGCAACACGGAATTGCTCTGCACGCAGTGCAGGGGAATCGGGCCTCATCTCGCGGCGAGGGGGAAGTCTCATGGTTTTTCTCGAGTTGTGGCGGGAACCTGGGTTATATTCTCGAGTTACGACGGGGATGGCCCTTCCACCCACGTGTTTGTTCAGCCACGTCAGGACTCCTGCCTATTTGCGAGGGACAACTCGGGATTCTCCTCGAGGCTTGGCAGGGCAATTGGGACGCCTCTCCAGCTGAGGCGGGAGAACAAGGGTCCCTTTCCACGCGCCACAAGAATCCTGGGACTCCTATCAAGTTTCACGAGGAGTCAGGCATCGTCTCCTTTGGAGGCACTGATCTCCGCGTACCTCTGGAGTTTTCAAAGGATGTGAGGCCTCCGGTCGCGATGAGGTGGGGAACTAGGTCTTTCTCTGTGGTCTCCACAGGGGATTCAGACATCCTTTCATCTTGGGAGATGCAAGACGAGCCTGCATTCAAGTCACTGCAGGGATATCCAGCCTTATTTCGCGTCAGGGCATCGCGGTGTCCATTCCACTTGAGGCCGCAAACTCAGGGTCCCTCTCACATACTTAGAGCTGAGAGAAGCCTCCTCTTGAGGTGCTTGTGGTAAGGTGGTATTCCTCTGGAGTCGAAGCCAGGGACTAACCTCTCATCTCGAGTTGATTTTTGGCCCACGGAGCTCTTTCGTGTTGCTACAGTGACCTCAGGATCCCTCTATCCTTGAAACAGTGTTCTTGGGGTTTCTCTGGAGTGCCATCAAGGAAATCAAGGCTCCTTTCATGTGTGATGTGCAACACGGAATTGCTCTGCACGCAGTGCAGGGGAATCGGGCCTCATCTCGCGGCAAGGGGGAAGTCTCATGGTTTTTCTCGAGTTGCGGCGGGAACCTGGGGTATATTCTCGAGTTACGACGGGGATGGCCCTTCGACCCACGTGTTTGTTCAGCCACGTCAGGACTCCTGCCTAGTTGCGAGGGACAACTCTGGATTCTCCTCGAGGCTTGGCAGGGCAATTGGGACGCCTCTCCAGCTGAGGCGGGAGACCAAGTGTCCCTTTCCAAGTGCCACAGGAATCCTGGGACTCCTATCAAGTTTCACGAGGAGTCAGGCATCGTCTCCTTTGGAGGCACTGATCTCCGCGTACCTCTGGAGTTTTCAAAGGATGTGAGGCCTCCGGTCGCGATGAGGTGGGGAACTAGGTGTTTCTCTGTGGTCTCCACAGGGGATTCAGACATCCTTTCTTCTTGGGAGATGCAAGACGAGCCTGCATTCAAGTCACTGCAGGGATATCCGGCCTTATTTCGAGTCAGGGCATCGCGGTGTCCATTCCACTTGAGGCCGCAAACTCAGGATCCCTCTCACATACCTAGAGCTGAGAGAAGCCTCCACTTGAGGTGCTTGTGGTAAGGTGGTATTCCTCAGGAGTCGAAGCCAGGGACTAACCTCTCATCTCGTGTTGATTCTTGGTCCACGGAGCTCTTTCGTGTTGCTACAGTGACCTCAGGAACCCTCTAGCCTTGAAACAGTGTTCTTGGGGTTTCTCTGGAGTGCCATCAAGGAAATCAAGGCTCCTTTCATGTGTGATGTGCAACACGGAATTGCTCTGCACGCAGTGCAGGGGAATCGGGCCTCATCTCGCGGCGAGGGGGAAGTCTCATGGTTTTTCTCGAGTTGCGGCGGGCACCTGGGGTATATTCTCGAGTTACGACGGGGATGGCCCTTCCACAGACGTTTGTGTTCAGCCATGTCAGGACTCCTGCTTAGTTGCGAGGGACAACTCGGGATTCTCCTCGAGGCTTTGCAGGGCAATTGGGATGCCTCTCCAGCTGAGACGGGAGACCAAGGGTCCCTTTCCACGTGCCACAGGAATCCTGGGTCTCCTATCAAGTTTCACGAGGAGTCAGGCATCGTCTCCTTTGGAGGCACTGATCTCCGCGTACCTCTGGAGTTTTCAAAGGATGTGAGGCCTCCGGTCGCGATGAGGTGGGGAACTAGGTCTTTCTCTGTGGTCTCCACAGGGGATTCAGACACCCTTTCGTCTTGGGAGATGCAAGACGAGCCTGCATTCCAGTCACTGCAGGGATATCCGGCCTTTTTTCGAGTCAGGGCATCGCGGTGTCCATTCCACTTGAGGCCGCAAACTCAGGGTCCCTCTCACATACCTAGAGCTGAGAGAAGCCTCCTCTTGAGGTTCTTGTGGTAAGGTGGTATTCCTCTGGAGTCGAAGCCAGGGACTAACCTCTCATCTCGAGTTGATTTTTGGCCCACGGAGCTCTTTCGTGTTGCTACAGTGACCTCAGGATCCCTCTAGCCTTGAAACAGTGTTCTTGGGGTTTCTCTGGAGTGCCATCAAGGAAATCAAGGCTCCTTTCATGTGTGATGTGCAACACAGAATTGCTCTGCACACAGTGCAGGGGAATCGGGCCTCATCTCGCGGCGAGGGGGAAGTCTCATGGTTTTTCTCGAGTGGCGGCGGGAACCTGGGGTATATTCTCGAGTTACGACGGGGATGGCCCTTCCACACACGTGTTTGTTCAGCCATGTCAGGACTCTTGCCTAGTTGCGAGGCACAACTCGGGATTCTCCTCGAGGCTTGGCAAGGCAATTGGGACGCCTCTCCAGCTGAGGCGTGAGACCAAGAGTCCCTTTCAACGTGCCACAGGAATCCTGGGACTCCTATCAAGTTTCACGAGGAGTCAGGCATCGTCTCCTTTGGAGGCACTGATCTCCGCGTACCTCTGGAGTTTTCAAAGGATGTGAGGCCTCCGGTCGCGATGAGGTGGGGAACTAGGTCTTTCTCTGTGGTCTCCACAGGGGATTCAGACATCCTTTAATCTTGGGAAATGCAAGATGAGCCTGCATTCAAGTCACTGCAGGGATATCCAGCCTTATTTCACGTCAGGGCATTGCGGTGTCCATTCCACTTGAGGCTGCAAACTCAGGGTCCCACTCACATACCTAGAGCTGAAAGAAGCCTCCTCTTGAGGTGCTTGTGGTAAGGTGGTATTCCTCAGGAGTCGAAGCCAGGGACTAACCTCTCATCTCGAGTTGATTTTTGGCCCACGGAGCTCTTTCGTGTTGCTACAGTGACCTCAGGATCCCTCTAGCCTTGAAACAGTGTTCTTGGTGTTTCTCTGGAGTGCCATCAAGGAAATCAAGGCTCCTTTCATGTGTGATGTGCAACACAGAATTGCTCTGCACGCAGTGCAGGGGAATCGGGCCTCATCTCGCGGCGAGGGGGAAGTCTCATGGTTTTTCTCGAGTTGCGGCGGGAACCTGGGGTATATTCTCGAGTTACGACGGGGATGGCCCTTCCACACACGTGTTTGTTCAGCCACGTCAGGACTCTTGCCTAGTTGCGAGACACAACTCGGCATTCTCCTCGAGGCTTTGCAAGGCAATTGGGACGCCTCTCCAGCTGAGGCGGGAGACCAAGGGTCCCTTTCCACGTGCCACAGGAATCCTGGGACTCCTATCAAGTTTCACGAGGAGTCAGGCATCGTCTCCTTTGGAGGCACTGATCTCCGCGTACCTCTGGAGTTTTCAAAGGATGTGAGGCCTCCGGTCGCGATGAGGTGGGGAACTAGGTCTATCTCTGTGGTCTCCACAGGGGATTCAGACACCCTTTCGTCTTGGGAGATGCAAGACGAGCCTGCATTCCAGTCACTGCAGGGATATCCGGCCTTATTTCGAGTCAGGGCATCGCGGTGTCCATTCCACTTGAGGCCGCAAACTCAGGGTCCCTCTCACATACCTAGAGCTGAGAGAAGCCTCCTCTTGAGGTGCTTGTGGTAAGGTGGTATTCCTCTGGAGTCGAAGCCAGGGACTAACCTCTCATCTCGAGTTGATTTTTGGCCCACGGAGCTCTTTCGTGTTGCTACAGTGACCTCAGGATCCCTCTAGCCTTGAAACAGTGTTCTTGGGGTTTCTCTGGAGTGCCATCAAGGAAATCAAGGCTCCTTTCATGTGTGATGTGCAACACAGAATTGCTCTGCACGCAGTGCAGGGGAATCGGGCCTCATCTCGCGGCGAGGGGGAAGTCTCATGGTTTTTCTCGAGTGGCGGCGGGAACCTGGGGTATATTCTCGAGTTTCGACGGGGATGGCCCTTCCACACACGTGTTTGTTCAGCCATGTCAGGACTCTTGCCTAGTTGCGAGGCACAACTCGGGATTCTCCTCGAGGCTTGGCAAGGCAATTGGGACGCCTCTCTAGCTGAGGCGGGAGACCAAGAGTCCCTTTCCACGTGCCACAGGAATCCTGGGACTCCTATCAAGTTTCACGAGGAGTCAGGCATCGTCTCCTTTGGAGGCACTGATCTCCGCGTACCTCTGGAGTTTTCAAAGGATGTGAGGCCTCCGGTCGCGATGAGGTGGGGAACTAGGTCTTTCTCTGTGGTCTCCACAGGGGATTCAGACATCCTTTCATCTTGGGAGATGCAAGACGAGCCTGCATTCAAGTCACTGCAGGGATATCCAGCCTTATTTCGCGTCAGGGCATTGCGGTGTCCATTCCACTTGAGGCTGCAAACTCAGGGTCCCTCTCACATACCTAGAGCTGAGAGAAGCCTCCTCTTGAGGTGCTTGTGGTAAGGTGGTATTCCTCAGGAGTCGAAGCCAGGGACTAACCTCTCATCTCGAGTTGATTTTTGGCCCACGGAGCTCTTTCGTGTTGCTACAGTGACCTCAGGATCCCTCTAACCTTGAAACAGTGTTCTTGGGGTTTCTCTGGAGTGCCATCAAGGAAATCAAGGCTCCTTTAATGTGTGATGTGCAACACAGAATTGCTCTGCACGCAGTGCAGGGGAATCGGGCCTCATCTCGCGGCGAGGGGGAAGTCTCATGGTTTTTCTCGAGTTGCGGCGGGAACCTGCGGTATATTCTCGAGTTACGACGGGGATGGCCCTTCCACACACGTGTTTGTTCAGCCACGTAAGGACTCTTGCCTAGTTGCGAGACACAACTCGGCATTCTCCTCGAGGCTTGGCAAGGCAATTGGGACGCCTCTCCAGCTGAGGCGGGAGACCAAGGGTCCCTTTCCACGTGCCACAGGAATCCTGGGACTCCTATCAAGTTTCACGAGGAGTCAGGCATCGTCTCCTTTGGAGGCACTGATCTCCGCGTACCTCTGGAGTTTTCAAAGGATGTGAGGCCTCCGGTCGCGATGAGGTGGGGAACTAGGTGTTTCTCTGTGGTCTCCACAGGGGATTCAGACATCCTTTCTTCTTGGGAGATGCAAGACGAGCCTGCATTCAAGTCACTGCAGGGATATCCAGCCTTATTTCGCGTCAGGGCATCGCGGTGTCCATTCCACTTGAGGCCGCAAACTCAGGGTCCCTCTCACATACCTAGAGCTGAGAGAAGCCTCCTCTTGAGGTGCATGTGGTAAGGTGGTATTCGTCAGGAGTCGAAGCCAGGGACTAACCTCTCATCTCGTGTTGATTCTTGGTCCACGGAGCTCTTTCGTGTTGCTACAGTGACCTCAGGATCCCTCTAGCCTTGAAACAGTGTTCTTGGGGTTTCTGTGGAGTGCCATCAAGGAAATCAAGGCTCCTTTCATGTGTGATGTGCAACACGGAATTGCTCTGCACGCAGTGCAGGGGAATCGGGCCTCATCTCGCGGCGAGGGGGAAGTCTCATGGTTTTTCTCGAGTTGCGGCGGGAACCTGGGGTATATTCTCGAGTTACGACGGGGATGGCCCTTCCACCCACGTGTTTGTTCAGCCACGTCACGACCTCTGCCTAGTTGCGAGGGACAACTCGGGATTCTCCTCGAGGCTTGGCAGGGCAATTGGAACGCCTCTCCAGCTGAGGCGGGAGACCAAGGGTCCCTTTCCACGTGCCACAAGAATCCTGGGACTCCTATCAAGTTTCACGAGGAGTCAGGCATCGTCTCCTTTGGAGGCACTGATCTCCGCGTACCTCTGGAGTTTTCAAAGGATGTGAGGCCTCCGGTCGCGATGAGGTGGGGAACTAGGTGTTTCTCTGTGGT